>NC_068959.1:21185344-21823016 GCF_026419915.1 Harpia harpyja | reverse complement strand
CTCCTCTTTTGCACAATGAGCACCCAGAATGAGCGGGAGGATGCAGTAAGTGCCCTGCAAAGCTTTTTTCACCTTAAAATAGTTTTGCAGATGACGAATCCATAGCTGTAACTTAGCACACATGTCTGGAAAAAAGAAGTCCTTGGGCCTTGCTTGTGTAACCCCACCTCATGCCTGTGACTTCCCTCTCAGCTGCCAACCTGCAACAACGCTGTTGGGCTGACCAAGCTGTAGAGACCCAGCTTCTCTCCCAGAGACCTAGGGTCATTCCCCCAGGATGGTCACCTCCATCGGTTTGATACGCTGCAGTCTGCCAGAGGCAGAGCCAACTGCTCCCTCTGCGCTGGATCATTGATGAACCAGGCACAGACAAGCAGCAAAAAGGGTTAGGGGCTGAAGCACTGGGGCCAGAGAAGTACACATCATTCACACAGATAAGATGTCCTTCTGGAGAGCTGGCAGCAGCAAGGGCAGCAGAGAACAGGCAGAACAAGGGGAGCGTTTGCTATCTCTGACCCCTGAGCACGCTCCTGGCAGTACGGCTTCAAAGGGAGGAATGAAACGTAGGAAGAAGCAACCTGGTCTGGGCATAGACATTGCACTCAGCGAGGGACGTGCCTGCCTTGCACAGATATGAGGGACCTTCTGCCTTCAAATCCTTTCTGACAGCCACCCCACTCCCTCCCCATGGTCTGCAGCCCCTCCGTCCAGCTCTCCCACTACAGCAATTCACCACATGAGCCTTATCTTAGCCACACGTAATCTCAGTCCTTTGTCTCTCAGGACGGGGCTTAAAGAACTCCCCAAAGTTAACGAAGCAGGTCCATCCCCTCATTAACTCACGGGGCCTGTCTCCTTTGATTAGGTTGTGCTGACTCTGCTCACACTCACACTTGCTGCTCTAGATGCAGGGACACTGGGGCATTTCCAGCTGGGACACAGACAAAAGGAGGAGATAGCAGAGCCTTGGTTACCACTGGAGCAATTCAGGACAAATAATTAGAGGCTTTCATGGCTAATTGGATCTGTACTGTCAATCCAGGACAGGAGATGCCTTAACCCACACTGCCTGCCTGAGATTGCTAAGCAGGCCATAAATAAACTGCAGCACTGGTCCAAAGCTCACCGGCCTTCAGCTTCCACCCTGCCTGCTCCCTCCCAGCCCTGCTACGGCACAGCCCACCTGGTGGGAGAGTCCAGCTCCCTTGCCTTTTTCCGTGACCACAGCCTTGCAGCCATGCCAGGACACTTGGAGTCCACTAGCTCAGAGACCCTTCAGGCATGCAGACCTCAGCATGTCACGGCTAGCTTGAAGAAGAAGCTACTGTTTTCAAACTAAAGTCAAAGGGTAAAGAAACCAGTGGTTAGGAAGAGCCAGTGTCAGAGATCAGTATTAGCAGGGGCTGGCAAGCCAAAGACAAAGTATTTTCAGAAGAAGGCTTGTGAGTTGGAAGTTGGTTCCTGCAGTACCTAAACCTACTTTTTGTTTTCAGTTACAGGACAAGGCTCCAGTCCCATCCCCATCTCACTCTCAGCCCTGAAAGTCCTTCTTGCCTTCTGTGCTCAGACATCTCTTCCAGATCCTGGGAGTGCTGGAGCTTGAAGACAAGCCATGCAAACAAGAACAACCACCTTCACATGACTGCCAGCCAGTGCAAGGACATCCAGACCCTTAAAGCAAGCTGGAAGCGTGACCCTTCCCTCTGAGGACCTTCAGCATTTAATCATCTTTAAGGAGGCAGGCTCAAAACCGTGCACGGGGCCCCTGAGCCCACACCCTCTACAAGGCTGATTGCTATCCAAGGTCCCAAGTGCTTCCCCCAGGAAACAGAGCAAAGGAAAATGGCTTGTACTCCTTGCAACCACAACCTGCAGAATTTCTACCTCTGCCACAGGAAAGCCAGGCATAGGTTGTGTAGAAAGGCAAAGTCACAACAAAGGACAGTCCAACACTCTGGGCCAGGCAAAAATAGATTAACCTACTTGAAAGTAGGACGACATCGCTAAAGAGTAGGACATCTGGTCACCACAGCAGGAGGAGCAAATACAGAGGAGGCATCTTGTCCATGGACATGTCTAATCTGATGGGAGACAGTTAAAGCACAGACGTGTAGTATGTTCAGGCAAGCAGCTGGGGCGAGCGGTCCCCGATCAAAGCAGAGTGGCTTTCCATCTTTCTCAGATGACTGCTAGACTTGTTGCCGACAATCAGTCTACCTGCCTACCAGAAGCAGTATCCTGCCCCCAGGAGCCTGTGGAATATGCGTGCCCAAACCTAACAGCTGATCCCTTCTACCTGACCTGCTAAAGCCAGGGTTTTGCAAGAAATGATCACCAAGAGAGAAAACGTAAGAAGATTCCTGATGTGCCTGAACGAGTTTAATGCTTGTGAACTGCTTCAAGGCTCCCTGCTGCCGAGGCCATCCCCTCCGCTGGCTCGAGCCCACCTACCTCTGCTCGACTCCTTGCACCTCAGCGCTTTTCCTCCAGACAGATTTTCAGCCCGCTAGCAGAGCACTGTTCAGAGAGGACATGATAAAGAAGTGATTAAGGATCACCACTGAGCTTGTATTAGCATCTTCAAAAGCTCGGCAGCCCACCAGCCAGCCAGCAGGCTGCAGCTAAGCCAGGCATGATGGGTCTTTCAAAATGAAACAAGAAAGAAAATGCTGCAGATAGCATGCTCATCAAAGGAGCCTCACTGCTGTTTGTAGAGAGGAGTTAATGCCATGCCGCTGACTGGCTGCTCCAGGGCCGAGTTTCCTACCCAGCCTTGGCAGGACAGGCAGTTTTCTTGGCTTAGGACCCTGTGCTGGAACGGAAATCCAGAGCACCAGGTCTCAGGACACCATTCAAAATCCTGTTCCTTGTTGCTGCTCTCAAAGGATGCAGTAGGAAACCATCCAGGTCCTTTTGCAGAAAGCTTTAAGCCCCTCCAGAGAAAGGTCTCCCTGCCGGGTGTGGTTTGTTTTCTTAAACTCAGACTCGCAAAAAGCAGTGTGGGGCAGCCATGAACTTACGTGTGAACCACGGCAGCCCCTTCAACAGGCCCTAGACTGAGGTGAGTGGTTTCCAGTCTAACCTGACAGCTGAGCCCACCCTGAGAAAAGCCATCAAGACCGTTTTGCAAGTATCCCCAAGTCAGCTTCCTTTTAACCTCAAAATTAGCAGTCACCTACAATGGCCTTTTAACTGCCTTGCATTGAATTCAGCTGCTCAGCCACTCACTCTGGGCTGGGGGAGTTTGCACACCAGCCTAGGACGAAGCCGAGAGGTGGAGAAAGGTTTCTCTAGTCTTTGCTAGGGCTGTTACAGTGGCTGCTTGCTAGCACTTGTCTTCAAGAGAGGACAAGGCTTTTGGGGCAGAAGGAGTCATTATCTTTATGGATCAGGCAGGGCAGATTCAGGCAGCAGTAAAGCAGGAAGGTGGCCTGCCTGCCATGTGCTGGAACAGTTGTCATGGTCCTTCCCCGGGGACAGCAGTCCAGGATGGTGAGCAGTGCTGCTGGACGGGGAAAGCCCAGGGGTGACAGGAAACACTGCGACAGAAGAGACCACCATCTCCAGTGCAGGGCTCCCTGAGTCCCATTTGTGGTGCCAGCAATGGTGATGGGATGATGCCTTTGACCTCACAACAGTGAAATTCGGTTTGCCAACAGCAGGGTGCAGGCTGAAACCAGCTTTGAGCTGCAGAAGCTGACTGTGGGTGCACAAGCTGGCTGTTCAATGCTATCCCATCGCACACGACCTCTGCCAGCCCAGGCAACAACCCCAGAACTGCTTCCTCCCTCACACAACCCAGAAACCATTTCTCCCCTTTTCCTGCTGTACTGATGCCAATTTTTGCCAGGCAGAAAGAACCAGAAGTACTCACTTTGGGACAATGATGTTTTTTACTCTAGAGTGTCTTTCATCCTACGCAAAGGCACTTCTAACTAAGGAATCATCTCAAATCCACAAACAAGAACTTAGTTCTGAAGATGTGATAAACATTTTCCTTTATTTTAATTTTAAAAAAAGATATTTCAGAAAAGCAACCTAATTTATCAGATATTCTCATACCCTTAAACCTGCCCTCCATCTCCCCCAAAATATGTCAACAAAGAGGTGAAAGCAGATACACTCAACTCTAATCAACAGGCAAGGTCTGCTTTCTTCCTGCCAGCACTACCCAGAGAGACTGACAATGAACTTGAGGCTGAAGATATTTAATAGCACGAGAAGGCTGCTCCTCATAGTAAGAGCTTCCCGTCCCACAAAGGCAGCACCCTATGTCTGCAACTTTGCCAAGAGGCTACTAACTTTGCATGCCAAGAAAGGCCTGAAACCTTCACAGTGCAATTCTTGTCCATCAGACCAAGGTGACCTGCAAGTCAGCTTGAATGGGGTTGTCCAAGTCACGCCTTTTTAATTCTGCTTCTCAGCCTTCCCTCTATGTCAGGGAACTACAGCAAGCCCAGTGCCTCTCGCCCATGTCCGAGCGAAGGAATGCTGCTTAGAGCCTGGCAGGTATGCTGCTTCTCTGGCTCACGTCTTACACATCACTGGGTGGTGGTTGAAAGGGTGTTTCTGCCACCCAGTTGAGCCTGCTCCGTTACACAGAAGAAAGCTGGAGAGGAAGACCTGGACAAGGAAGCAGCTGGCCAGGAACCTGAGAGCAGAAAAATCCTTGCAGCAAACCCTCTGCCAGGCCTCAAATCCTCCACAACCCGTACACCAAGTCCTTCCCTGAACAGCCCGAGAAGCATTGCAGCCCTTTGACGCCGCTTGAGCACAACCTTAACCCCCCAGTACTCCTTCCCGGAGGCTCTCAGGGAAGGACAGCCTTCTAACTCGGTGCGTGTCACTTCACGCAACACCACTTGTAAAAGGATGGTGATCCCGGGGGTGGTCGCACCAGCTTGGGGCGCTGCCCGGCTTGCAGAAAGGCGTGCGTCCAACGCCCTGTCCTGCACCCTGCTGCTGATACGGGGGATAACACCGGCCCAGGAACACCCCCATCCCTCCGGCACGGAGGCTGAGGGCTCAACCACCCCTCCCCCCCCCCCGAGCCCACCGCTCACCCCGAGGCGCCGCGCCCGCTCCCACTCCTGGAGATGCTCACCCCCTTACCTCCGCGCTCTGCCAGCCTCCGCTTCTGCCTCTCCTCCGCGCCGGGCTCCGGCTCCCGGGACAAGCGTGCGGCCATGGGGACGCCGCTCCGCTCCGCTCGCTGCATCCCCCCGGGACCGGGCTCGGGACCGGGCGCAGGGCGGGCTCCGGCCGCCAGGGGGCGGCAAAGGGCGCGGCGGCGGCGGCCGCCGCCGCCGCGCCCTTTGCCGCCCCCTGGCGGCCGGAGCCCGCGCTGCGCCCGGCTCAGCGCGGAGTGGGGGGGGGAGCGAGGAGTGGGCGAGCCGTGGGGCAGGAGGGTGCAGAGAGCTGGTTGGGGGGGGGACAAGCTACGGAGGTGTGGGCAGGGCGTGGGGGGCTTCCCCCCCCCCCCGCAGTCACCACAGGACCTGTGCTTGGGAGGTGGGAGTAGGACGCTGCGTGGGGACCCCCCCGGAAAGGGAGCAGCTCCTGGCTCCGCAGATGTTTTCTCACTGGGGGAGGGGGTGTTGGGAAGGAGCCACCGGTTTCCAGCTCGCTACCTGCGCTGGCAGCACCGGGCCCACCCCGCCACCGGGTCCTGCGCTGGGGATGTGCCCACGGGGAGCCCCCTCCACCGCGGGGCACAGCCAGAGCGCTGGTCCCCCAGCCTGCCTGAACCCGTGCTCATCCCCACCACGGCTCTTTTGGGGCAGGAGCCGTCTGAGCAGCTTCTCAGGGCCTCGTTAGCGGTGGAGGAGCGAGCGGTGGCAGAAGACAGGTGGTGGGATTTTTGCAGGGCCCTGGAGTGGACGGGGGCTGCGGAGAGCTCTGCGATAGGGCAGAGCACAGGGCGGGGGCACAGGGATGCGGTGCCCCACGTTGGTGCTCAGCGTCCTGTGTGCCTTGCCCACTTCCCAGGGACACGGGAGAGAGGAGGTGGCGTGTACGGGGGACGCAGTCCCCTCCCCTCCAGGCAGCAGCTGCCCTCTGCCCTGTGCACGAAGCCCCCATGGACCAATGGACCAGATGTGTGCTCAGCATCTACCTTCTGGGCTGGAGCGTTGCTAAGAGACGGGATCCCCCGGGAGGCTGCGGTGCCAGCGGCTGAGCCCGGCGGATCGGCAGGAGGGGATGCAGCCGCCCAGGAACCTCTGGATGAGGGAAGGCCTATGTGGGAGATCACACAAAAGGCTGCAGCAGAGCACCGTGAGAGACACCCCCCCATCTCACAGGGAAACCTCTAAAGTAGGGAGAAAGGGGTCAAGACCAGGAGGAAGCGCTCGGCATCAGCAGGATGAGATTAATCTGGAGGGAGGTCACCGGAGGGTTTCACTTCAGGGAGATCACACTGAAGCGAGACGTTTCTGTTAGCAGCTCGTTCCCCCTCCTGGGGCCACAGGGGGTCTCACTTGGCTCATCGGGGCGAGCAGCTGGCATGTGCAAGCTGAGGGGTGAAGGCTGAGCAAGCAGCCTGGCAGAGGGGAGGGCAGGGGGACACTGAGGGCAAGGATGAGTGCACTGGGAGCTGGGCACTGCTACAGCCAAGCTGCTGCTTGGGTCACTGACTGGGGCGTTCACACTGGGTTGAGAAATAGTCACTCGGCCTCTTTTGTCCCCCCTCTTTTGATGTGGGCAAGGAATTCACGGGGGATCTGAAACCCAGTGCAGGGGATGGTGAGAAAGATGGCCAGAGGTGATGCAGGACCCAGCTTCCAGGACTTTCCCCAGTGCAAGTTAGCTGGACAATGGTCTCAGAGATCGGACTGGGGCAATGGGGCATCTCTGTCTGAGACATGCTCTGACATTTTACAGGGTGAGTAGCTGCCCCTCGGTACCACGGTAGGCATTTTTCCACCTATGTGCAAGTCCTTTTCATGCTTTTCACGGTAACTCACACAAGCTAAAAACTTTATTTGCTTTTTAGGTGACGAACATTTCTATCACATGATTTAAAATTTAAAAAAAAAAATCGTATGTTGTGAAGTTGGCAGCACCAAGGAGGCCTAAGGAGAGAAGAGCAAGAAGCACAGAACAAGATAGACTGATGGCCCTGCCCCTCATCCTTTGACATTACCTCGCTGAGCCTCCTGTGCAGTTGCAGGCACTGAGTTTAAAGTCCTGGGCTGCAGTGACAGAGCACATTAGGGGATGGCTGCTCCAAGCACGCAGTTAATTGGGCTCTCCCAGGCCTTTGCAGCCCCAAGTGGGTGCCCTGAGCCATCTTCGATGGTGCTGCAGGCTTGGGTGTCAGTGGGTGCCACAGCCTGGCTTGGTTGCTAGTGCTGAGTTACTCGTGTCACTGTCTGATGCAGCATGGAGCAGGGCAGTATTGCAGTGGCGGCCGGTGGAGGGATGCACAGCCCATCTGCCACCGAGCCGAGCTGAGCCCCACGCTCTGCAGGGACCCCATCCTCTGCAGGAGCTTGGTGAAAGGGACATTCCCTGGCATCTTTACTACCCTCACTCTGATGCGGATACATATTGGATGATCCTCAAAGCAGAGGATCAGACCACAAGAGTCCTTCCCTAGTTCATTGAACCTTGACCCCAAATTTTGGTATTTTTGATGTGGTCATTAGTGGTAATTTAAAACTATGGACTCCTTTAACATCAGACTGCCCCAGAGTGGTGTCCAGATAAATGAAAAAGCTTTACTCTGCTTGTAATTCTTCCCAGGTGATAGGTTACCCTTCTTCTGCGCGCCCCACCCACATGGGCCATGTTTTCCTTTCTCTGGGTGCCCCTCTCCCCCACCCTATTGCCCTGGGAAGTATTCAGCATTTTGCAGGGCAGAGCACCTGGAAACACAGGACTCCTTGTTTGCAGAAGTCAGTCATCTTGAACTGAGGCCCAGTCAGGTTAACAATTAGGTTCAAAAGTTTCTTCAAACTAGGGTGATCTTCTGAGAGACAAAAGATTCGTGCTGGCAAAATGAAGGCTACTAGAACAGCATAGGAGTGATGCTTGTTTTCTCTAGTTTGATAGGAAACTGTAAACAGCAGCTCTTCATGAATGTCTTGCCACTGAGACTGCCTGAAGCTGGTTTTTCTGGGCTGAAAACTCGGGTAATGTGACCTGGCTTTCCCAGGGTCCAAACCCAGGTACCCCAGGGGATGCACTAGAGGCTAGAAGGTGCTGCTCGGAGGCAATTTTTCCCTTCCCAGCACTGCCATAAATTCAGGGCACAAGTGTGGGAAGGTCCCAGCCTGATCCTGAGGTGAGCAGACCTGTCCCACCTGCTGGGCACAACACTGGTCCCTGGCTCCTGCCCCATGCTGCCCAGCTCTGAATCATGTTTTCAGTGTCACCTTCTCTACAACTCCCATCCCCTCCTTTCCGATGCGTGGGACCCCAGCTGGGAAGGGCTAACGGCACACATCAGTGAGTAAGGCACAGCCCTACTGAAAGATGCTGAGCACCACCCTGCATGCTGCATTGCCTGCTAGGAGGGGAGTCTCTGGCACATCCCAGATGCTGATGGTCTGGCTTTCTCTGGAGAAGTACCACTGAACACGCCAAGCCTGAGGGACCAAAGAGGTACTGTCCTGGCTGGACAGGTGGGATGCTCCATCCCCCAAACTGTGCTGCACGAGAAACGTACCCAGCTGTCCCAATCACCCCCAGCCTCATTTTAAGAAGCTGGGCATCCCAGTTCCACCCATTTGGAAAAGGGTGCTTCAAATCTCCCAAGAAAGTGAATTCCCTCTTTCCAGAAACATGCACTGAACTGCACTTTGAGGACTCTCAGTCACTGCCAGAGACAGCCCTGTTCTTGGGTTCCCTCCCTCTCTGCCGTGACTCTAAGTATATGGCAAGCAGGGCCATTTGCCAATGTTTGTGTCTCGACAAACAGTCTGTCAGCATTTTAGTGTATGGCTTCAGCTGGGATCAGCTATGCGTTCTTTCCCCATTAAATGGCAGAGCTGTGTGCAAACACCCTGGCATCAAACCATCTGGGGCATGCTCGGGGCCAACTGCTGATCTCCCAGTAGCATGTGTCAGGCACCCTCTCGCACCAAGGCGAAGGACGACTGCGGGATTGGTACTCCCATGCCACTGCCTGCACAGGTAGCCAAACCCCATCCTGCACATGGGGGGTCTCCTCTGCCACCAGTCACCTCTCCCACGAGGACTGCCTACCTGGATCCCCCTTGCTCCAGCCTGGCTCACAGAGAATCTGGCACGAGCAAGCTGCAGCAGATAGCAGTCCTGAATAAAACAGACTATTGAATGGTAGCAGAGGCCAGTGGAAACAACTTCTGGTTGCTGATAACACACAACTCCCTCCCCATTCCCACTAACATGATAGCAAGCTTTCAAGGCCTTCATTCATGGAACTATTGAGCATTCACCTCCCTCCGTGCCTTGCTGGCGAACTGTGGCCTGGGAGGCTGGGAACAGGGCAGACTTTCCCCTGTGGTTGCATCCTGACAGGGCACAGTCTTGCTTACACAGACGCTGCTCGAGCTCAATGGTAAGAAGACACCTTGGATATACAGTCTAGATTCTGTCCAGACTCAAAGGCTCTGGAAATAGTTTCTGGCCCAGAGAGCTGGGATTCAGGTACCTTTAACTTCAGCCTGACCTCTGCTGTGTCCTCCAGCCTCAGCAGTTTGCACCAAGAGCAGAATCTGGTTTTTTGCCCAGGGTCACATTCTGCCTTGGTGTAGCTGTTAGAGAAGAGCAAACTGGAAGAGTAGATGTGTGGGACATCATGCATCCCATCTGTCATCAGTTGGCAGAGACACCAGCCCCTTGCAGCAGCCAAGGGTCTTCTGAGTTAGCCCAGTGGACCCAAAGATAGTGCATCCATTTACACCAGAGTTGAGTTTGTCCCCAGTAAGCTGTTAGCGTATTCCCGTGCCTTTCCTAGTGCACTAGTTCCTCAATGCTGATCTGTGAAGACTTGAAATGGTACCAAGATGGTCACTTCTGAGAAGATTTCCACATCTCTGTTGAACACTGGGAAGACATGTGGGTTCCCCCAGACCCATCTCCTCTGTACAGCACAGTATAGCAAGGGTCTCACCCCTGTTACTTAGCACAAAATGAGGATACTAGCTAAGGCAAATAGTGGAGCTGGTAATTTATTTTACATCTCTGAGCCTCCTCTTGCTTGGAGGAGACTGACTCTGGTTCACCATGGAGTGGAGCAATTCAAAGCTGCAAGGACAGGTGATACTCAGAATGTCACTGGTGGTACTCAGTGGTTAAGCCACCCTTTGTAAGGCAGATCTGAAAGCTTCTTTCTGCTACAGCCCCTCCTCCCCTGGAGTTCAGGGAAGTCAGTGATCAGCCCCAGGCACTGACTCCACGAACCGTCACAGAAGGTAGCACTGCTGGCAGAGCAGCCAAGCTCACAAGTCCCACCGCATCTGGGCTGAGAAGTCTTCCAAGATGTTTTCAGCAGGACTTGGACAAGCTGCTGCCTCCACATAAAGCTGGAGATAGAGCAAGTGACCTTCAAAGGAGTATGCGAGTAGAAACTGATGGCCACAGACTGCAGTGGGACGTGTTTCTGTTGTGGTTTACACCGTGGATTTGTAGGTAGTGCTGCTTGAAAGCTGGTGTGACCAAGACCAGGTTTACACTGGGTCTCAGCAGCTGGGCTGAGCTGCAGATGCAGTGATCACACAGGCACCACTGAAAGCAAGGCACCCACCTCCTTGCTGGGCAGACTGTAGACTCATGGTTGGTATTGTGGGGCACAATCTCAATCCACAGGCAGGCCTAGGTTTCATTCTGGTGGTATTGCTGGTAATGTGTTCATATACAAGCCCTCTTTCTTTCCAAAGTTACACATTAATGTTTCCTGAGGATAAAAGCACATAGCAATCAGCATCACCACAAAGAGAGGCCATCAAGAACTGCAGATGACAAACACATAACTGATCAAAGATCAGGGGTTATAGCAGTTATTTCACAAATCTGCTACCACTGAAGGAAATGCATGTTGCACCTATATTATCACTAAACTACAGCAAAAAAAGTGATCAAAACAAGAGCAAAAACAGCCAGAGCAAACACAGAGCAACCATGGCTAGCACCTCGTCACAGAAGCCTGATCTGCTTGCCATAACTCCCCCAGCCCCAAGCTGAGTGCTTAACTGGGAAGTCAGTGCCTGACTCCACAAGGCAGCTTGTGCCAAAATAGCGGCCATGGCTTGCCTCTGTATCTGCTGCTCTTCAGACGGACACAAGCATCCCTAAAAATCCAGTTCCTGGGGCTCGCCAGGAACAGCAGCCCAGCAAATGGACCATGCCCAACACATGCTGGGTCCCAGCCAGGGAAGGCAGTGCCACAAGGATGCATGGAAGCCAGGTCTGGTATTGGGATGTGCGGGGCAGGAGCTGCCTGTCTGCCTGTCCCCCAGCGTGGACTGGCTGGGAAACACTGCACGTGACACCCAGGTGTCCTCCCTGTGGCAGTGCTCTGCTCCTTGGGCTGGGACTGGGCTGCATCAGGTCTCAGCAGCATGCACGGAGGCTGCGTGTTCATGCTCAGGCGTTCATCAACATGACAGTTTGATCACAGCTGTGTTCCGGAGGCGAATGAGCACAGAGGTGGGACGTGTTCATGGGGGGATGCATGTAGCCGGGGCATTTTCTACCCCCTGCACAGGCAGAGGGGGGTAGGAATAGGGTCTGGGGAGGAGGGGGAAAGGAGCTGCATGAGGATAAATCAGTTTGGGATTAGAAGGTGGCACTGGCAACCTGCCATGTGACAGCCAGGCTTGCACAGCGAGAACCCCAGCTGTCAGCCTGGTGGCAGCAATTAAATGAGGTATCGATTGAGGAATTGTTGTCTGCAGGGTTTAAAGATAAGATCGATGGAGACCAAAAGGTTTAGGCTCCGTTTACTAATTAGTCAAGCACGCTTGGGAGAGAAACCTTTGGAGACACGGAGAGCTGAGCTGTGTATGGGCAGTACTGCCAACGTGCTGGGGTTACTCCCTCCCTGGCATCCAGTCTTCACTACTCCTGACTCTGGTGCCAAAGGGTGGACAGGCACCAGTGTGCCCATGCCAGGGATTTAAATCAGCAAGGAGGCAATCAGCACCAAGGAGCGGGTGGGGGCAGCAGGGTGGAGTATTCTGTGCTGGGGCTATGAGCTGCTTTTCTCCGAAGCCAGGGATGTGGGAAAGAGGGGCTGTGCATGTGTCTGTGCGTGGGGAGGAGTAAACCAAGAGGAGAGCTGCTCCCTTTGCATTGCAAATTGTTTGGGGGTGAATTGATCCATTTCTTAGGCTCTGGCATTAGTTACAGCCTGAACACATTTCTCTTCCCCTGCTCCTTGTGCAGCAAGCCCAGAGACACAAAGGAGACAAATGTGGCACAGACTTTTTGTGGCTTACGTGCTGATTCTGCCTACGCTCCATGGAGCTAAATCGGGGGAGAGCAAGGCGATGGCTTTATTCCCTCTGCTTTGTTCCCTCACTTCCAGACAATGTCCAGGACATGGTCAAATGGGGACAAGCAGGCAGTGGCCTTGCCTGGATGTGGTTTGGGCAGCCTTTGAGACTGTCTTCTTGCTTGCTGTTGTGGGAGGGGGGTCTGTGGCTTCAAAACAGAGTCGCTTTTAAACCAGCTGGGGAGCTCGGCTAGATCGTGTCTCCCACGGGACATCTTGATGTCAGCTCTGGGATAGGAAGAGGCATCAACGTGGCTCCCCCTTCCCAGGGCAGCCAGAGAATTCCTCTTTTCATCTCAGCTTACTAGGAAAACTCAAGCCCAGCAAACAGAAGAGGGTCAGGAGCTGTTGCGATGGGTCCTGTGACCCACTGCCAGCCTGGAGGCAGTGCTTCACGGCCACCACAGCCATGGGTCATGCATCGCCTCAGACCCACCATGTGACAGGACATGCCAGAGCACTGTCAGCCGCATGACCTAACACGAGCTCTGGGGGAAAACACCCACCAGTTTACGTTCCCTGCACAGGTCAGTCCTTCTGGTGCCTCCCAAAACAGGACAGAGGGGAGCGGGGGCCAGACACCAATGCTACTGACAGAGGTGCAGCACGTCCTGCTGGAAACCTTGTCCTTCAGCTGGGACTGCCCTCCCTCTGTGCAGAGCTTGGTGACTGCTATTAGCAACTGCAACCTGACCCAGCCGGCTGTAAAACACAGCAGGACGGGAGAGAGCAGCATTTGAGCAGGCTGAGAAACCGTAGTCACCAGGAGACTGAACGTGCCTCCGGGGGTGGGGGCTGAAAGGAAGGGATGGAAGAGAAAACAGAGATCAAGGACACTGTGACGCCGTGTGGCTGTTCCAGGGTGTCTCATACTTTCACAGCAGGGCGAGGCAGATTTATAGCTTTGTCTTGAGGGTCTGGAGCCAGCCTCCAGTTATTTCACATTTAGGAGGCAGTTTCCTTTGCCTTTGC
Organism: Harpia harpyja; assembly: GCF_026419915.1. NCBI lineage: Eukaryota > Metazoa > Chordata > Aves > Accipitriformes > Accipitridae > Harpia > Harpia harpyja. The sequence goes on along the minus strand of NC_068959.1, from coordinate 21,809,563 downwards.
TCTTTCTCTGGCTTGTAAAGCTGCACGCCCCACACTGGACCAGCCCCATGTCCTTGTTCTCTGCGTACAGCATCGGTGCCTGGGACAGATACTGCACCTCTGCCAGTGCAGGACAGAACTGACTAGGGTTTAAGGGATCATTGTTTTCCTGCTGTTGTTACACAGCTCCATGCCACTGCAGTGTCCAGAAACTGTGAATTTAACAATCCTTTTCTGTTGGAGACATGGACCAGGCAGCTGGCCCAGGGCTGCCAAAGCCATGATGTTCTTCCCATGTGGATTTCGCTTTCCTTATTCTCCCCCAAGTCAGTCTGACCACCCTGCCCATGGCCACCTGTCTGTGCTAAGAGGGAACAGGAGACCCTGTGGTTTCTATGGGTTGCAGAGCCAGCAAGCCTCCTCTAGACTCTCTGCTCCAAAAGCCATTCCAGCCCATGCCACCTCCTACACATGGCTGTGATGAACAAGCAATGCAAGAAACGTCTCCCTGGCTCTCTCTGGACCATCATTGCTCAGCACATCCAGGATCCTGGCTTGTGATATGACTCTGCACGTTGGGCAGGAGATCATAGCACTGTTTCCTAAATGTTTCCTAGAGAGGTTGCAAGAACCACCCAAGCTGACCCAGGTTTCTTGACTTCCAACATCTGCCTCTGCCAGGAATGAGGTTGGCGGGTGGCTGATGATGGCTACCCCAGTGCCACCCTGACCCTATAAGCAGTTCTGGGGGACCCATAGCTATCTTCCAGGCCTGCTGGCCATGATAAGGCACTTGAAGAGTCCCCCCAAGGGAGATGCAGGTAAGGACAAACCCATCTGCAGAGAGATAGAAAAGACTCCAGACATCAAAGTGGGTCTCCTACCAAACGCAGTGGGTCCCCTCCATACCTGATCACCTCAACTGGTCTGTTGGATCAGAGGTGCCCAGATGGTGCCTGCTATAACATTTCACTTTCCACTTGGCATCAGGCTGATATCTTCCCTTACCAGAGCCATGCTGTGGTTTATGCCCATCGAGGAAGAGAAGGCTGAGTTCCCCGCATGTTCCTAGGGGTTGGATGCTGCTCACAGACAGGAAAGCTTGATATAGGCAGATGTGCAAGAGCCACGGAGGCATTTATTTCTTATTTGTCTGCCCTGAGTGAATAAATTCAGTCTGTCCAAGCCAGGGTGTAAGTGTTTGCCTGCACACAGGAAGGCTTGACTCTTGTAAAAGGCGAGGAGAAGCGGAAGGTTGGGTCTGTGTGTGGGGAGACAGTGTTTCTCTGCCACCTTTCTCTCCTGGCACCCTAGGAGGGATGAGGCACGGGATGGGTGCAGGGGCATGCCAGGCTTCCAGAGCATGCAGGAGGCACCCTGCCTTCATGGGTCACCGTGACAAAGGGGACAGCAGAACTATTCCCACCTCCCATCCATTTTCCTTGTGGCATGAGTCTGTGATCCAGCGGCAGAGAGAACAAAGAGCAGGCATTGGGAAATCTGTTCACAGTTCCCCACTGCGTGTTGCTGTGAAGCAACAGGGAGCAGGAGTAAGACTGAACCCCAGCCTGTGCCAAGAGCATCAGCAGAGGCACAGTACTTTCCTAGGCCTCCTCACATGCATAATCTCAGTGTGGTCATTACTCTTTAACAGACATGCATGTCTACAGACAGATAAATAACCCCAGCAGCATGCAGGAGGTTTCTTGTCTGTGCACAGGAAATCTCCATCTTTTAGGCTCAAGGGGGATCTTATCAATGTATATAAATACCTGAAGGGAGGGTGCAAAGAGGATGGAGCCCAGCTCTTTTCAGTGGTGCCCAGTGACAGGACCAGAGGCAATGGGCACAAACTGAAACACAGGACGTTCCCTCTGAACAACAGGAAACACTTTTTCACTGTGAGGGTGACCGAGCACTGGCACAGGTTGCCCAGGGAGGCTGTGGAGTCTCCATCCTTGGAGATATTCAAAAGCCATCTGAACATGGACCTGCGCTACTGGCTCTGGGTGGCCCTGCTTGAGCAGGGGGACTGGACCAGATGACCTCCAGAGTTCCCTGCCAACCTCAGCCAGTCTGTGATGCTGTGATCTTGCTGGAGGCTGCATTTCCAGACCCTGGTTCTTCTTTCCAAGTCAAAGCCATAGCTTCTTCTAGCTCCCTCCTACTGACTTGCCCAGCTTGGTGGCTGTCAGAAATGCCAAACTGATCTCCATCCATTCCCGCTGGTGTGGGGCCAGGCAGCCACAGTTCGCTCTCACAGGCAAGCAAGTTGTTTACCTGCTCAGCTGCAGCCTTGGGAAAGCAGCAGGCTCTGTGTATGGGCCAAAGCCATCACATGCAGGAAACTTCACCTCCTCTCTCTATGCCAGGAGGGGCACACAGGCTGGGAGCTCCCACACAGGCCACAAGCTGGCCTCAGCCCCTCCAGCACTGGTTTTGATGTGGGCCCAGCCAAGGATGTATTAGAGACAGACTCTGCACAGAAAACAAGGCTGCCCCAGGGACAGCATCCCGCGTCGGGCTGTTCCTGCCGCCCGGGCTTCCTCCCACCCAGACTTCCCTTCCTCAGATCCGGGTCACTGCCTCTTGCCCTCCCATCGTCAGAGATGGTGAATAATTCACTCCCTTCATTTATGTCATTACCTTGAAGGTATTTATAGTGCGTGATCAGTGCCCCTAGAGAATTCCCTCTCCTGAACTCCATAAATTGCATTGTCTCGGTCTCTCCTCCCCACCCGCCTGTGCTAATTGCTGCATGGTGTTTGCTGACCTCTTGGATTTTGTTTCGTTTCTTCCATCCTTAGACTTTGGGGGCAAGTTCTCTCCATTTCTCCCCAGGTTCTCCAATCATGCCCCACATCTTTGTGGGCAACCCGATCCACAGGTAACAGGGACACAGCGGGTGTTATGAGACTGCAGGGTCATCTCTCTGCTTGCTGGGCATTAAATATGTTCTCGCTCATGGGCACATCCCACATGAAGAACTGGCTCGGACAGAACAGGAGGACGTGTTTCTTTGCAAAGCAAGGGCAGCTGGAGCATGTGGTGAACTGATGTTACATATGCAAAGTCTGGATGGGTCATTGCTAACTCCAGCTCTGCCCCTAAAGGTTTTGGAGACAGAAGGGACCTAAACTGATGTATGGCTTAGCATGAGGTTAGATGTCTTCCAGCATTTTCTGGTTTGGGCCATGCTACCTTACAGGGGCATGCACTTTAGAGCTGCCTCACCTTCCAGTAGGAACCATCCGTCCTTCATGCCCATGGAAGAACTTGCTCAGAAACAGGCCAAGAGTAACACATGGTGTCCCAAACTCTCAGGGTCTGCTACCAGAGTTGTTCCAGAGGAACACGTAGCTTTGAGCCATTCCCCATGTCGCAGAAAACACCACGTCAGTGCAAAGCACCTCTTGCAGGAAGCCCGTGCTCGGCAATGCCTCACTGACCCAGAGATAAGCACCACAATCTAAGCTTGTGGTGTTTCCCTGGTCAATGCTAGACAGCCCGTAGGACATTGTATGACACAAAACAGGAGACAAAAGTACCAGGCATGTAGGAGCATTATGCCTGTTTTTCTCAGTGATGCAGTTAGTTCTCATCAGTTGTATTATTTCTTTATTCCTGTATCCTCGGCTCTTACCACCACTACTCTCTCATGGCAGGGAGTCCTATGGATTAGACTTTCAAGAAACAGCCTGCTCCTCCCCAGCTCAATGTTAATGTGGTTACTTTCAGAGTTGCTCAGGGTCATTTCGTCCCTCCCATCTGAGGGAGGATCACCAGCTGAGCTGTGCTGTGTCTGTTAGGTCTGAACACTGCTGGTGGGGCAGGATCCAAAGCTGGCCTCAACTGGTCTCCCAGTGGGGCAGCTGCCAGTCCCCAAAGGGTCCCTGGGGCAGTCGTGGGGTCCCAAGGGAGGGCTCCAGTACCCTCGGGGCTGCTGAAACTGAAGAGGAGCTTTCCCACAGGGTGGTCTTTGGCACAGCACTGTGCAGCAGACAAAGCACAGATCGGGGAGGACCGGGCTGGAGCAGGTCAGGGAGGACGCAACTGCCCAGACCCACAGCGCATGCTGAGCTCCAGCCTCCCTCTGCTTGCATCAGCTGGATGGGCATCCAGGAAAGCTGCTTTCCTGGGGACCGTGCACACAAGTGATGCTGGTCCAGCACTGCCATGCTCCCTTCTCGGAGGTGGACCCACCAGGCACTGACTGTCCTGCTGCAGGGAGTGGGGAGCATCGCCAACCGTTTGCAGCTCCCCCCAGGCCCAGACCAGACGGCCTGCCCTGCTCTGCACTGCTTTGTAGGGACCAGGGATGAAGTGAGGCAGGCTGTACTGCTGTGTAGATGCTAAACTAGGCCAGCATATGGTGCTGTAGGTCCATGGTATAGCTTGCAAGACATCGTACTGACCTGGGCTACAGGAATTACTAGAAGTCAGCCCAGTAGCCCTGGGGAAGCCGGGGCGGGGAGGGGGGGGCTGTCTCCAATTTTGCTTGTTTGGGGGGGAGGGCAGATGTTTAAATCCTAAAAAGTTCTGCCCCCAAACCCTACTAAGCAGAGGATGAAATGCGGCTGGTGTGTTCCTGCAGTAATGCTGCTGCACTCCGGAGCCCGTCCTGGGTACCGGCACTGGACTGTGCATCTCCAGGCTGCATGTCTGGGGGGGGGGGGCGGTGGTGAGAAGCCGGTGCACCCAGGCTGTGCCTGGCTGCCTGAACTGCAGGAGATGTTGTGGGCACAGGCCAGTGGGAGAGGAGATGGGTGCAGTGAGAAATCTCATTTCCCATGAGGTGCTGCACAGCATTTCCTGGCTGTTTCCAGTTTTAGAGGATTTCTTCCCAAGGAGAAAAAGGAGGAGTCCCACTTTCCCAGGGACAGCATGCACTGTTTGCTTCATCTCACAAATCTACTGAAAAAGAGTTTTGATGAGCAGTTTTCAGCTAGTCACACCCAGAGGACCACTGCACCCTTGCTGTAATGGGGAAACCCAGCTACCTGCCCTCACTTCAGCCATGGCGACGGGTGAATTCTCACACTACTGCCATTTATACTCTTACCCCACCTCTGACCCCCATCAACGCCCCCTCTGCTTTTACGAGTGCCCAAGGACACAGCATCATTGCCTCTGGAGCATCAGAGAAGCCTGCGTGCCTTGGGGACCGTGATGGCTCCGAGGTGGCTGAGCGAAAGGACCAGCTGCTGGAGGCAGTAACGCTACCCGGCTCCACACCCCCGCAGCCCGATGGCCAGCGTGAAAGGAGATGCCGAGAAGTGAAGCCCTTGCCCATGCTGGGTCCTCGGGGTACGGCCAAGGATCGCACTCACTCCAGCACCACCCCAGAGCTTCCCAGGGCAGGGGGCTGCGGGTGCCTGCCAGAGCCTCCCCTCACAGTTTACTCATGCTGGGTGAGGGTCTCACCCCAGGCAGGGACCCCTCACCAGCCCCGGGCCAATGCAATCCATCTGCACAGCGCAAGGCCACCCAAATCACCCCTCCCTCCCTTCCTTCCTCCCTCCTTCCTCCCTCCCACGGTCCACTGGCTTCCCAGCTCACAGCCCTTCCTCCCAGCATCTGAGGGGCACTGATGTGAGATTAACCCCGTGCTCTCCACAGCCTCGCTGTTATTACAGGCCTCCAAGCGGGAAGAGTGTAGGGGACGGGTGTTGCGTGGGGGTCAGCCTCTTCCAGTGGGTATAGCCGTGGCCAGCGTTGGGGTGACAGTCTGGGCTGCCAGGACAGCTCTAGTGCCCCTCTGCTTTCTGCTGTCTCCCCTCCAGCAGCACTCTCCTTGATACTCTGGTCCCAGGACTGCTCCCTGGGCTTGGGGACCACTGCCGTCCCCGTGGCTGGAAGCAGTGGCTCCTCTCTGGGGAAGGCTGCTCCCTGCACCCTGGGCGGAGGGTGCACCAGAGCTGGCCGAAGCCCTGGCAGCTCAGCTCCGTTAGGTGCTCTGCACCACACAGAGTGATTTAAGGCTGTGGCTGGAGCCTTCTGCATTTCCCTGTCAACAGTGCAAACGCCACGTTTAATGTCGTCCTTTGTGTTTCTCAGGCAGGAAGAGCTGTGTGTACAAATAATTAAAGGGAAGAATCGGAGTGATTAGGGCAGATGATTATTGTCAAATTATGATTTATCTCAGAGGGAAGTTAGTACCCCCCCCTCCCCCAAAGGGCTCAGCCTAGCACAGTGAATGGGCACTGGTTTTTTGATTAATAGATGCCTTTAGAAGGTCACCTACATCCATTGCAGATTAACTCAGTGGGAAAAGTTCTTTCAGTAATTCAAGCTGTTGTTCTCACAAGCTGTCAGCTAGCTGCGAATCGGGAAGGTCCATCCGTTACAGGGCTGCTGGTTTGGAGGGGATCTTTCTTTCCTCCGGACACATAGGCGTGATATATGATGCACAGAGACATGGATGACCGAGAAAACGAGCTGTGGAAAGAAAACAAAAACAGCAGTAAAGGGAAGCGAGGAAGCTGAGCGGGCAGAGAGCTGGCCCAGGCAGCATGGGGCCTGGGACTGGAGGGGCAGAGCTCAGCTTGAGGCCGATGCTGGAGCAGTGGTCCTAGAGCTGGTCTATTCAGCGTGGTGGAGGAAGGGTTTAGATGCCCTCTTGTTGCAACCATCATGAGCTCCTCCTGCTATGGAGACAGTAACTCATCTTGTGTTTGCTTTATCCATGCCTGTATTTAGACATGTCCGTGGAGGAGCTGGGCAGGCTGAAGCCAGCGTCCCGCAGGATCTGACAGTGTCCTGTACATTTCTGGCAAAGATCCCTCAGTGTCATGACTTGACTCTTCCACACTGTGGACACCTCCCAGTTGGCTGCTGAGGAGGAAAGACCACACCAGGGTCTAACTGCCACTCAGGCATCTTCTTGGGGAATGCAGGACCTGTTGATGGCAAAGAGGAAACAGGACCAGCAGGGCTGGGATGAGGAGAGGTTGGGACTTGCACCACTGTGAAGAGAACAGTACAACAGCATCAGTCCACCAAGTTACAAGCAGTGTCAGAAATGCTCATGCTGGTACAAGCTGCTCTTCATATTGACCTTCTGTAGATGCTCCATTATATTTCTTTTGAGCTCCATAACCACTGTGCTTAACAAAGATGGGACTGCTCCTCTTCTCTCCTCATGTGTCCGTCCCTGCATGGAGACATGTAGGTGGTCTCACTGAGGTGACTTTGTGCCATTAGGTTCTGAACACAGACCAAGGCCCAACATCTCTAACTGTGTTGGGAATGCTGTGATGATGGCATACCTCCTGCCACAATGCTGGGTGTACAGTTACCCATTTTTAACTTGCATGCATATGCATTCAAGGTGAAAGGAGAGACAGGGGAGCGCAGGTATCCTGCATGTTAAGGTGGACAACAAAGAGGTGAAGAAGACTCTATTCCCTGAAAAATAACCGTGATGATTATATTTAGCTTTCTTTTCACAAATGAATGGTATTTCAGCACAGTCATCAAAAATTCCCACTAACAAACATTTCTTTTGCATCCATCTAGCCTTTCTCATAAATCTATGTGCCAGGCATTAATAATATTTTCAGCAACAGATTGATTGACTAGAACATAGCTTGGTTGTCTCTAAACACTAAGGGGTTCTCAACTGATTTATAGCTTACTGAAGTCTGCACATATTTATATATGTACCATATTCCTTGTTATATACGTACCCCTCCTTTACCCAAGCTTTCTCCAGCAGATCCATCATGGTGGTGACAATGGCTACTGTAGATTTGGACATCTTGTTGCCAGATCTATAATAAAGGCTTTGCTGCCACAGTACAGAGTCGGCGTATTTTTGATAAATGAGTTTTAAGGCCGGAAAAAACAGTTAGATCATTTTGAGTGGCCGAGTCCAGAGGGTCTTATCCAGTTGCTCCTGCACAATGTCCAGTAACATGAAGAGACCCAAGGTTTCCCTTCCAGAAAAGCCTTCTGTTTGAGGCATCAAGGCGTTGCTGGTTTGGCTGATTTTAATGTAAGGCTTTGGATATTTGGAAGGCTTGGGGGTATGGGAGAATCTTGCTTTGATATATTTATATTTTAGTTAGTTTGAAACTTGCTGGGAAGAGCTTAAGCCTGTGGGCAACACTCTTCAGAGGGCTTCAGGCTGGAGAAGAAATAAAACCATCTCCTGATGCAGTTTTCTAAAGCAGTCTACATCTAGATTTTGAGGGATTGGCCACAGAGTACATCTGCTCTGGAACCAAGAGGTAATTCTGGAGCTGGTCCCTGTATCCATCACACTCTATGGACAGGACACAACAAAATGGAAGAGGAAAGAGAAGCAGGACAGTGCCACACCAAAGCAAGGGACAGTTTGCCCTGTATATCCAGACTCCCTGCATTGGATCTCCATGACAGTATCAGTCATCACGGGGCTTAAGAAAGTCTATGGCAGGGACAGAGACAGAGACTCCTATCTTCAGCATATCCTGCAGTCTGATTTTGGCTATGTATGAAAAAATTACTGGTGAGCTGATGAGAGGCAAAGCTTTAGACAGTGGCTGCCCAGAGAGCCGAGCATCAGCTGGAAGAGACAGTCTCTGGCATGGGCACGGCATCCTCAAGATGTTGTGTCTCTACCAGCAGGAAGAAGAGGCAGCTGGAGGAGAGATCAGGTTGAGTATTTTATTTTTACCCATTTAATATCCTTTGATCCCGTGGTAGGTGCTGGGGGGACCTGCTGGTGTACTGCTGTGCCCAGCTCTGGTGGGAAAGCATCCGCGGGTGTATGTACCATTATAGTGATCACTGATGTGATTGACTGGCTGTCTAATGGGTTGTTACAGCACTGCAGAGTCTGTCTTGCTCTACAGGTTAACTGTGAGGAGCTGGGGAGATGAAGCAACACTCCTCTAAATTGGGCTGTGCATTGGGAGCACCAGGAAGGATCTCAAAAAACCACCCTACCCTTTGCAAAAATTTCTTTTATGGTCTTCACAAGGGAAGCCACTAACAAACAGATCAGATGCCAGGAGTCAAAAGGCAGTTTTCATGTGGGGTTGTTTTTTTTTCTCTTTCTCTCTTTAAATGGCCTGAGATATTCAAGGCAGGTTTACTGCTCCTGGAGGTCATGTAAGTGCAGATATGTCCAGCCTTTGCCCTGCTGTCCTTTGTGTGCTGCAAGGAAGCCAATGACCTGGGGCCTTTGCACCCCTGTATGTGAAGTTAGGGGCTAGGTGCTCTCTTCTGCAAAGCAGCACAGCTCTGCAGAAGCCCCATGCTGGTTTACACCCCCCTGCAGATCTGCTCCAGCTATTTAAAACTACAGGTGTTCCTTACCAGGTACATAAATCTGCTACCCCAGATATTTGATATCAATCATGAATGCTTGCTATCTATTTCTAATGTCCATGCATGTCCTACACAGATTCGTGGATGTCACCAACACAAGAGCTCCTGGGCTGGGTGTCTGTGCCCTTGGCTACAAAATCAGTCTCCTCTCGGCAGATGTATTGTCACATTGCGTCTGGCTCATGGCAGCAGTTGCTGTGCTAAGCCACAGCACAATGCCCCAGCAGATCAAGGGGCAGGAGGCCTCAGCAGTGTGGACCTTTTCTTCCCTTCCCAAGTCTTCACATGAGTCCCACCACACAGCAGAGCCAACCTGGGAGCTGGTGCAGCCCTTGCCCCAGGTGACCAAACCCACAAACCACGCTGGGCAAGGGATGGATGGTAAACCCCCCCTTGTGATGGGAAGGATTCTGATGCTGCGGGACAGAGGAGTTTTGGCTGCAGGATCGCTTTGGAAGAGCAGCCCCAGGAACTCCCTCCAGCAGTGTGCAGCCGAGGGCAACCCTCCCCGGAGGAAGGCAGGAGGGATGATGGACGATCCTGCACTGACCCTGGAAGCAGCCTGCCTCCGGGTGGCTCCTGGAGGGACATGGAGGACCACGCAGCTCCCGCTGTCGATGCCATGTGTGGCAGGAGCACACTTGCCGTTTGTTCTGGCTTTCGAAACAGCAGGCTTTTGATTCCCTTGGTAGAGCTCATCTGCGCTTCTTTCTGGCCTCCTCCTTTCTCTGTGCCAACCACGTGCCCCCCAGCCCGTGGGCTCTGCTGTCATTGTTGGCTGCTGGTTCCACTGGCCTCAGCTTATTGCATCTGTTTTGATTTGCTAGGTCTTGCATTCAGCCATTCGTTCAGCTTTTATTGTACGTTTCTAAGCGTCAGCTCCGGGTGGTCATCGTCGGCTCCTTTCACTCAAGCCCGTGCACCAGCTGCATATTAATTGCTCTCCTTTCTCCTCTCACTTGCTCCCTCCCCGTCTCGCTGCATGACATTTGCGGTTTGCAAACTTTGTGAGAACACATTGCGATCCAAGCCCAGCTCTTCTCTGGGTGAAGGTGTGAGGAGGGCTTGGCACACCACCTCTTGCAGAGAGACTGGGGAGCTGAGGATTACACCGGAGGCAAATCTGGCCTCCCTCCTGCAAATCTGCACTGGGAAAGCCTTCCTCTGATCACTCTGTCCGTCTGCTGGTTGGTGGCAGATTACTCCCCATTGTCTACTGGCTGATGCTTTGTCCGGTCTAACTTTAGTGTCCTGAGCAATGGGGCTCTGACTCTTTTCTCTGGTTGATCATTGCCATGCCAAGTCAATTCCATCTTCTAGACAGTCTCCCTGATGCTAAGCCTGAGGTTCCCTTTTCCTGGTGCCCCTGTGGTACTGCCTAGTGCCAAGCAGAATTTCACTTCTCAATATGAGCTGTTGTATTGAGGGGAAAAAAAATAAATGTTCATGCTCACATGCATGAACAGGCTCCTTCTGCCTGGCCTTGCACTGCTCCTCTGGGCTACAGCACTTTGGAGACCGGGCTGTCTTGAATCATGAGTCTGCCCTGGCTCTGAAGTATTGTGTTGCTTAATGACTGATGATAATGTCTCTGTATGTAGGCTTGTAGCCTGGCTATCCATCTTTAAATTTCAAAATCTTTCCTCCTCAGCCATTACCTCCACCCCCGTAATCATTCCTGTTGCTCTTCTCTGAATTCCACCTCATTTGTCCTTGTTTGAAGGCAGAGCACAATCAAACCAGCCGGTCTGGGAGCCTGGGTGGGGGCTGAGGTCCGAGAGGGGTCCACCTCCACTCCTTGGCCCTGAGCTGGCCTGAGGTCAAGAAGGCTCATCGACCTGAGTGGATCTGGGCTGCTGTCCGACAGCCCATCAGCTGACCTGGGAAGAAAGGTATTTCTCCAAAGCTTTATGAGGACAGAGGCTGTAGGCTAAGAAATGCTTCCAGAATTTAACCTGCCTTTGCTTGTATGTGCTCACCTTCCCCCCCCAGAATCATTGCAGATAAATGGCTCAGTGTTTTTCCAAGGTCTGCCTGCTCACAGGAGCCCTTAGCAGAGCATGCTACACCTGAACTCAGTGAAACAGATAATGTCAGAGTCTGCCAAACTGAGACATGAAATAAAACCTGCAAGTGAGCCGGTCTCTTGGGAGGTCTCTAGTCCAGCCTCCCACTTGGAGCAGGACTGTTGTCAGTCAGATGCGGCTTTGTTTGGCCACGTCTTGAAAATCCCGCATCTCTGTGACCTGACCCAGGGCTGCACCACCCACCCAGGGAAGACATTTTTTTCTAATGTCCTACCTGAAGACTCAGCCCATAGCCATTGCCTCTTGTTATCTCATCCACCACTATTGAGACCTTGCAGGTCAATCACACTGGCCTGTGCTCTAGGGAAAATACCTTCTGTCTTAAGGTGAAATAAAGCTAGACTGACTCCCCAGCATGTAAAGAAATGCCCCCTCCTGCCTATATCTAACTCACTATTATGCATCTGAGCTGGCTGGGATCTCAGCCTGAGCCGATACTCACTGCTGCAACCATGATTTCTATAGACCGTGGCATTGCTCCTGTGGCAAGGCAGGGCCTGGCAGCTCCACTAAGCCCCAAATTTTTCTTTGCCTGGAGTAAGACTGGCACTTTTTCATCATAGCAGGGGAACCATGGTATCCAAATTAAGCACAAGCTGTAGTGTTTAAAGTCTGAGCAATGAGCTTTCCTCAGCAGTGGGTGGGTTTTTATCATGGGGGTAGGGAATTCCTCATCTGTCCTTGATTTCATTTGCAAGCAATTTCTGTTCTGTGTCCTCACCTCTGTTCATTTGATGGCCACCAGTGGGATAAGTAGATCACAATTAAAGCCACAGTTAGGGGAGCTGGTCAAAATATTTGATAGGAACTTATTTAAGTGGAAAGATTGACACTTTTTAATAAATAAGTGGAAGTTGGCATGAATTCAATTTGACATTTGCCACTTTCTGCAGAATTACGAGTATTCACTTTTTTCAGAAACCATATTTAAACAGAGTGCTTTTGGTCGATGACAAATTTTGAACAGTTTTGAAGAAGATTTCAGTAAAAATAGACAACGTGTTAGCAAATGAAAATCAGGTCTTTTGCGAACTTTCTGGGAGACCTTTGCAACTTTAGTGTGTTCATGGGCAACAATTCAAACCAATTTTCAACTCAGAGAAGTGGATTTGAAGAAGCTGCTGAACTCCTTGTGAACATCACTGAGAGGGCCCCCAGTTCAACCCAGCACCTCTGGACAGAGATGATCATGTACCTGCCAATAGGTAAGAAAGCATGTGCATTTGCTCAGTCTCTCCAGCTCCAATTGACTACTAGCACATGGCTTCAATTATCCAGCACAAAGAAGCTTCTTGCCAGCTTTTGCCGTGAGCAAGGAGGTCCAGTGGGAGGGGGGAATTTTGATGTGTGGTGCTATAAGCAAAGAGGACATGTCTGAAGCCACTTCTTCTGTCTGTACATGCATGCCTGGCCCCAGACAGTAAGTTCCTCTCCTGCACCTCACTCCTCTCTCCTCTGTGTTCTGAATGAAGGACTTTTGTCATTTCCAGCCCCAGAAAGTGGGGTATCTTAATCTCTCAACTTTAGAAACCAATTAGCTGTATCCATCAATGACTCTTGAAATGTTTGGGGTAATGCCATTTGCAGAACCTCCTGTCCTTGGTCCCAGCAGCATCAAAACTCTTCCAGCTGCAGGTAATTTGGAGATCTTGCTTAGCAGCTGCACTTGGTTTTGACAGTTTCTTCCCAGATACAGGCAAACTGGACGGGACTCAAGTGGCCCTGCCATACTGTCAGGTCCTGCCAGGAACAATCTGCTTAACACTGCCTGTTGGCTCCTCTCCCGTTCAGTGTTTGAGCATATCTTATTTCTGCAGTCAGGGCATGACTCCTGACTGCCTGGTTGGTGAGACTGTCAGTGCAGGTTTTTTCTGATAGTTTTGCAATGCCGATAGTAAGACCCCATTGAAACCTTTCTCTTGTTCACGCACTGACGGGGACACACACAGGCCGATACCTTTGCCAACATCTTCCTTTCCATCACTGTATGGTATAGTCCTGTGGAGGTGAGAAGCTAGTCAATCAGTGGCAAGTAAAACAAAGGACAATGGCCACAAGTTGTGCTTGAGACATTCTATTTGGAAAATGTCTTCTCCATATAGGTGTTTCTTCCCAGGGATAGGTCACCAGAGAAGTGGTGCTCTCAGGAAGCAGTTAGAACAAACCACAGCTGACCTGGCATTGCATTGGCCATAGTCCAGCTCTGAACAGATTGGACTAGAAATCTTCAGAGGTCCCTTCCCACCAACATTTCTTTGTGTCTGTGATGGATACGGGTAGCCATTGGTTTCCCTTTTGTTCAGTGGCAAAGCTTGGATGCATCCTTTTCCTTTATTGTCTCCTTGGTCCATCCTTGGATTTCAGCTCTTGTAGAAACCTCGTTTGTGCAAAACACAAAATGTAGAAATTATATACGATAATCACAGAATAATCAATTTACCCTGATTTAGGCATGTGCTCAGTCAACTTGAAAGTGTGTGAGAATCTCTCAACACTGGGCCCAAAAAATGGGCTGGTCCCCCACTCAGACCAAGCTTGACCTGGAAAGGGCATTGGAGTGTTTCTGGATGTCAAGGGTAGAAACCCTTCAAGGAGCCTTAAGCTACTGGATTTGCTCAACAGATACTTTTTGCCCTTGCTCTCTTGAGTGAAGTATGCCCAAACAGCCAGGTCAGGGACAGAAACAACATGGGGCAGCTCACGGAGACAAAGGTGGACTAGTCCGCCCCACACACTACAAAGCCGTGAGTTATCACATATAGATTCTCACACCCGATAGCTCCTTACCTAAATCACAACTTGATGTCTGAGCTCCCTTCACAGCCAGAGAAACAGCTGCTAGTGTTTTCTTCTGCCTGGGACAAACTGGTCTCCAAGGTAAGAGGTCTCCCTTCCTTACCAAGGAGATCAGATAGCAAGACTCCCCAGCAGTTGGGAAAGAGCAAGGTGTGATCCTTCTTTGACCATGATGTTGCCTACTGTAGAATGGGTAGTTTCGGATGAGCAGATGGTGGATACTTAATTCTCCCAGCTTCCCTGGGAACTCTGGTTGTGTCTTATCAAAGGCCAGTGGTCATGCAGCTTTCCAAATTCACCTTCCACTCAACAATCCCTTTGTGGTGTCCCGTCTCCTCTACTGACAGTTCGAGGAGTCCTCCTGCTCCCTGCTGACTTATGTGTCTTTCTGAAGACCTCTGCAGCAAGACATGTCAGTGTTGAAGTCCAGGTTTACGCAGGAGATGAGAGAAGCAGCAACTGTTCTATTTCTAGTGTACATCCCCCTCGCCGATATGTAGTGTGTCCTGACCCTCTGTGCTCAGAGTTTTATTTGCTGAGATGCTGTAAAAAACGCTGCAAGAAAAGTCCGGCTCCTGCCTAGAAAGCAACCGTGTAAAAATGGCACCTTCTTACTCAACCCACCAGCTCCCTTGTGCCTCAGTCTGAACTGATGTGGTAGTGGCAGGAACAAAATCTTGCTGCTTTGCGTGACTCACAGCTCTGCAGAGCTGGGCTGGCTACAGGCGAGGGACCCAGGAGGATGCATTTTCTGGTGAATCATCAAAAAGAGCAACCTACCCTTAACACATGTGGAGACCCTGGTAAAGGCCATGGAGCACCACGCTCTTATGAGTACAGAGGAGTGACTGGCACTTTCCCCTTTTACACCCGTCCTTTCCCTCTTGCTTCCCTCTTGAATATGGAGGAGCGGTGGCAGGGGTGGGAAGCAAGGCAGTGAGGATATGGGCTGGGACACCCTAGGAAGGACTGGCCCTGTCTGGCTAACTGATGCACATAGGCCATGAAGGCAAGTTTTCCTCCACAGCAGATACAACACTGTTGTAGAGGAAGAGGAAGGTCTTTCTGCCCTGGAACCACACAAAGCCTGATCCTTCCTTTGTACAACCGTGCAGTTAGGAAAGAGTCTCTACTGTGCTTTACATTTTCTTATACGGCCAGTAAGACAATCACCATGGATTAGTCTTGCCACAGAAGTCAAAGCTACCCTCTGGTAAAATATCGGTGGTTCTTCATGAGTGTGACTGTTCTTCCAACCATCTGAGCTAAGGTATAAAGAGGAACACTAGCTCTTTAGTAAACTGTGGGGAAGCACAGTCAGGTAGCATTCAGTTTCAGCTGGAAACACCTCCAAGACTAGACTGGAGAAAGACTAGAGAGTCCTGTAGTCAGACAAATATGTGATATCTAGAATTCTCGAGGTTACTTATTTTCAACTCTGCATCTTAAGACAGCATCTGCAGGAAAATGGCATAACTAGACCTTTATAGAAGGACTATAGGGTGAAGGGCTAAGCAGGTGTTCAGTGAAGCCAGCTTTTGTCCCAGAGAACCTTTAGTACCGGTGCTACAAGCAATGGAAAAAAATCTGAATCTCAATTTCCTACTGAGCTGATGGGCTGAAAAAACATCTGTTAGCTTTAGGCTGCATGCATTTGATGTGGGATCCTTGCAAACAGAAAGTGGGAGGCACCTTGGGTGAGAGCAGCTGTGAGAGTTCACAGCTCTGAAGTGGCAGGAGAGTGGCAGGAGAGTGGCAAGAGAAAGACAATGGGCTTGAGAGACATCTCCTACAGCCTCGGAGAGCCAGGAGGTGAGCTCCCAGGGGATTAAGGGGGACAGAGATGAGGGCTGCTGACAGTTCCTTACAGAGATGATCTTAAGGATACAGGTACAAAGTAAGGCAAGGAAACACAGCAAATAACCAAAGCAGCCGAATCCTGAACTCTTCACTGATCTGAATCTCAAGAAGGAAAAAAAAGCTGAATAACTACAGCTGAGAAACAGATAAAAGAAGAGTAAGAAAGTATGGGTCAAACTCAGAAAGGTTAAGGCTCAAAAAGAGTTACAGCTAGCCAGAGAGTACAGGACAGCAAAGTCCCTCTTGCCTGCCTGGGCACATGCATGTCACCCACACTGAGAAGCCATTATGGGCGAGTTCATGATCCAAAGCTGTATTCCAGGCTGCTGGTCAGACACAGGGAGAGAACTTGTTGCTCACCCCTGCCAACACAAGGTCAGCAGTGCTGCTGGTTTCTCACTACAGAGCTCTTTCAGGACCCCAAAGCTGAGAAAGACCCTGCTTGGTGCAGACCTTCATGCCAGTATAATCCAGCACAGGAGCTGTAGCACAAGACGAGGTCTGCCTAGGGCTACGCGGTACACCACCTGGAAGTGGTTCAGTTAAAACCTGACTCAGTCCCCATCTGGATGCTTGGAAATGAGTTTTGGTGGGTGAGACTGGCTGATTGCTGAACGCTTGTGCAGAGATATGTGTAAGTCAATGCCGACCCAGAAAACTGGCAGGAGAGTGGCAGTGATGCTGCCTTCTGGCTCTGCTTGTATCTCTTTCTGTTTAGTTCAGGATTATGGAGATAAGTCCCATTTTATATGAAATAAGGAGATCTGAACCATATGTTGTGCAGGTTCACATCACATCTTGTGGCACAGATCTGCAGGGAAACTTCCGCGAGTCTTAAACCAAACCAGTCTGTATCCAGGTGGAGGTTACCTCTTACGGAAGAGGCAGTGCAAAGATAAACAAGGGCAGAGGAGACATGACACAATATCTATGCAACAGAGCTGGCTCCAAGTGATTTTACACAGCCCATCTCTCTCCCTGATGTCCCTGCATCACCACCAACTCCTGGGACACAAGCACTGCTTCTGCTCTTGGGCACTGGAAAAATGAGGCACAGGGAAGGTAATGACTCAACCGTTCTTCAGGACATCAAAATTGAAGGGTAGCACACTCTACCCACTAGCTCTTCCCTCCAGCCTCAGGCTGTCTGTCCCTTTGGATCAATAGAAGATCTGTGGGGGAAGATGGTCTTGATGGACCTATTTCTGTATACGGCATCTTTAGGGCCCAGCGAAGCTTTTGCCCACAGCAGACAGAAAGTGACACCCCAGTGCTGCTTTGTGAACTAAACTTTGTGGGTGTACTGGGTCTGGCTGGGGTGAAGTTAATTTTCCTCACAGCAGCCCATATGGTGCCGTGTTTTGGATTTGTGACTAAAACAGTGTTGATAACACACTGGTGTTCTGGCTATTTCTGAGTAGTGTTTGCATTGTGTTGAGGATTTCTCTGTTTCCCATTCTGCCCCCAGGCATGGGGTGGGAAAGAGGTTAGAAGGGGACAGAGCCAGAACAGCTGACCCCAACTGACCAAAGGGATATTCCATACCATATGATATCAGCAATAAAATCTCAGGGGAAGGAGGATGAAGCAGGGATATTTGTGGTTATGGTGTTTGTCTCTCCAAGTAACTGTCACATGTACTGAGACCCTACTCTCCAGGAAGCAGCTGGACATCTGCCTGCCAATGGGAAGGAGTGAATGAATTCCTTACTTCCCTTCACTAGCACACAGCTTCATTTCACTTCTTAAACTGTCTTTACCTCGACCCATGAGTTTTCTCACTTTTGCTCTTCCTGTTCTCTCCCCCATCCTGCTGGGGGGAGGGAGCAACTGAGCAGCTGCCTGGGTGTTTAGCTGTTGGCCAGGGTCAGCCCACCACAGTGGGCCTAAAATACACAGCCTTCAGGCTGAAAAAGCATCCTTACATGCTGAGACCACAGTGAGTGCTCTCATCCCTCTTTTAGAGATGGGTAGCTATGGGGTGATGATCAGAAACAGAGCAGACAGGGTGAGCTCCTCAGATCTCTGCTAGACTCTTGAACCCCCATGTACACACCACATTCCAGCTGTCCATGAAGGTACCATTTGCATCAATACCATGTGTTTGTCTAACTGCTCTCAGTTCCTAAGAACCTGAGAACTATTGAGCTATTGCAGCTCCCAATAGCATCAGGGATGGGCAATACGGGAGTGGTATGCATTTCTCCAGGATGGGCCTGGGCGCTGCTTTGACATGAGGACACAGATTGTCTCTGTTGTCCCCACTTCAAAAAACACGCTGGGCCTTCTTTACCCTCCTCCCCACAGAAGAACAATGCTAATGAAAAACAAAAGCAAATGGTGTGTTACCTGAGAACATGACTTGCTCAAAGTCATCAATGCGTGGACTTTTGGGTTATGGATTTTCACGTGCAAAGTCCCATTGATTTCCTATGGATCAATGGGAAGAAGCCAAGCAAAGAGGAAAAACTCCAGAGAATGATTTATCAGCCTTTGTCACTCAAATATCTCCCTATATGAACATATTCTGTGTGGAGTATTTGTTCATCTTTAATACAGTGACAGTGCCTGTCTGCTTTTACATGTACCTGGGGAGTGCAGGTTCCTCGCAGGGGCAGGAATCTGAGGTTTCCAAGTACCTTGAGAACTACTCTGGGAATCAGAAAGGGTTTTGTTTTCCAGCTCTTGTGATGTGTTGCAGCTGCCCACCGACTTTTTTGTTTCCATCCTTGGCACACAGAAGAATTTCATCACCACACTCTTTATCATGGAAACATGTCATTCAGTGGCATTCGTACATACTGTTCACATCAAATCAGAAGGTTGGCTCGAAACCCCTGCAGAGATGGGACCTTTCCAATTGAACCTGCCTCCATAGGTTTGGTGCCGGGCTGAATGCAAAGCCAGAAGGAGACCGATTTTTTTTCAGACAGGTTTTCAGAGACGACAGAAGATGCATGGAAGCCTCCCAAGAACCGCCTACCCCATGAGATGTTCACCATTCAGGATGTTGGCAAACTTGTCAGATCAGAAGGTTTTGCAAGACGCCAGCCGCTCAGGGCCAGAAGTGTTCGTGAAGTTTTGGGGACTGTCAGATTTTCACTGAAGAGCTACCTGAGGCAGCCGTATGGCCGAACACCAAGCGCTGAATTGAATCTAGGTCTTCCTCAGGATCTGACACCCGCTGCTCTCTTTCCCTGCTTGGGATTTGGAAAGCCAGACCTGGAACAGGATGTGATTTGTTCATGTTGGTCTGCGTGATGCCAGCTGAGGCTACTGGCAAATTCTGCTCACTGAAAAATTATCTCATGTAGATGAGGGTCAGATGATTAACTTTGATGAATCTTGCCACAGCTGAAATTACTGCCAGTGCTAGGTATGAGAAGGAAACATTGGCAGAGCTGTCTCCCTGCCATGGGAAGGATCTCTTTTTCTTCTGGAAAGTAAAGCAGGGGTGCTATAGCAGCTTTAGCTGGACTCCTCAGCAATGATGAGAGAGCAGGGTTTAGTTTCAGTGCTGCTTGCCTTTCCTTCTGAAGTACTTAGACAAATTAAGTATTCTGCCTGAGGAAAGAGTCCCTGGAGAGGAGACTTTAATCTGGAATAAACAGGACAGTGGATGGCATTTCACAACAAATCCACCAGCTGCCATGTATGAGGCAAGGGCGGTGGGGATTGCTGCATTTGAGCACGGTTCTTTTCATCTGGTCTGCCATCCAAAAAGTGTCCTGGCACAGGAACTCCCTCTGGGGCTGATATCAACAGTGAGGGATTGATAAGGCTAGGAGATCTGCCTCATCTGCCAGACCCCAAAGCCCGTGCCTGTCACCAGCTCTGTGGAGGCATGGGGGGGTCCTTTGGGAGACCAGAACAAGAGCAGATGTGTGTGATCACTTGCTTAAGGTGGCACTCCTATGCAGTTGTCCTAGGTGAAGTTTGAGGAGGGTGAAGGAGGCTCCTTGGCTGTTATCAAGTCATGTCTGAATGGTGCAAACAGGAGAGGTGAAGAAAAAGATGTACAAGACAACCAGTACAATGCCCAGTACAATGCAATCACCACAGTGTTCCCACTAGCCTGTGCAGACCTGTGGACGCCTATGCTGTTTTCAGGATGCTTGAACTGCAGCCACACAATGGCTGCTGGTTGTCCTGCAGCAGCAAGCGTTGGCTCGTTATGACTATGAGGAGCACTACCCCAAAGGGCTTCAGCTGACAACAAGTTTATGGAGGGCAGCCACGTGCAGTGATACCAGCAGTAGGTGTCACAGTGCCCTGTAGGAAGTCCTAATGCATTGGATGCTTGGAGAACAGGCACAGATGGGCAGGCCTACTTCTGGGACCCCAAGAAGAGCGGGGCCACTGGTGTAGGGGAGCACAGAAAGGCAACATGTACTAGCTGCAGCCAAGTGCAGCTGGGCTCTCACAGCTTTTTGTTAAACATCAACCACTTTTTGTGATGACACCAATCAAATTTCCAGCCGGTTGTCTCACTAGGGGGACCCAAAGCAAGAGCAGAGAGACAGATGAATCAACTATAGATTTGCTTGCTGTAGCATGCCTGTTGCCAGTAGATTTCCATGTTTCCAAGAGCAAGCTAAAAGCTTAGTTCATTTGCTGAATAGAGGGATGCTCTACCAGATTGTCTGCGGTTGGAAATAGACTCATCCAAAACTTCTAGGCTGGGCATCTTTCAAAAAGCCATGCTTTAGCTCAACTGCAAGTTTACTGAGCACCACGTATGAAAGTCAGGGTGAGATTTTGTGCCCCGTTATGCAATAAGTCTGATGAGACAAGGACAACAATCTCCCCAAGAGTGTGTATAGCCTCTCTAACAGAAACTGTGGCTTTACAGTTGCAGAACGAGTGGGGGTTTTTCAAAACAAAATGGAAAGATAATCTACTAGTGTGTTAATTTCTAATGGATCCATACTTTGTGAAGGCAGTATCCTGTCTACAGCCTGTGCTATAGCTATTACAACCAAACCACCTAGATGAGGAAATTCATGGAGCAGCCACCCTTCCCCAAGTTCATGTGCCAGAAACTCACTGATATTGAAAAGGATAGGGACACTGCTGCGCAAATATCCCCGCTAGTAACTGATCTGTCAGGGAACAAAGAGCAACCTGCTGAATCATGTCAGAGACAGGCAGAGACAAGGCACTGATGGTGTCACCAGCAGTGATAGGAGAAAGTCGTCCAGAAATAACAACCCTGCTTAGCTTGGGAGAACGGCACACAAAGGACTCAGAGGAAGCTGAAGAGAAAGGGGTGAATAGTCCACAACTTGTGATTCCAAAATTCATATAGAAAGAGAGAGTGTGTTAAAGAAAGAACAGGGAAGCATAAATACTGTGAGGTTCCCGGTGCTGCTCAGACATTAAGATAACTGATAGAGATATGTTTACATCAGCCACAGGGATGTGCCTGGACCCCAAGTGAATGAGATCCCATCATTATAGTTCTTGTATTCCTCTAGCTTTCCTCCTGTTTCTGATCTTCACTCATTACAGCATGGCAACCATAAACACTACTGGACCAGGAACTATTTCTTTCTTTAGTTTTGGGAAGAATCTGTCCTTCTTAAACATGCACAAAGTAAACACTAATGCGTGTTATTGCTCTGTCCCAAGCTGCTGTCCAGGTTCTGTCCAGAGCAATGAAGCACAGGAGCTCAGGCAAAGCAGAAAAGGTCAGACTATGGAGGAGGGAGGGAAGGAAGAGAGGGAGAAACAGATCGTGTTGATTTCAGTAAGCTCTGGACTACCCTTGTTTCTGGATGACAACTGGGGTCAATGTTGGTCTGTCTGAATGGGTCCTTTCTGAACATACAAGATGCATGACTGAGAAGTTTGGTAGACAGGAGGTGAAAGGAGATGTTCCTGAAGATGGTTTGAGAATGAACAAGACACCAAGCACCAGAGAGCTGTCATCTTCCCAACATCCCAGTCTGCTGAGGGCATGCAACAAAAGAAACGTTCAGTCAGTGTCTTGCATCGTCTAGACACCCACTATGGAGACAACACAACTGACGAGCAGGCACATCTTCTTGACTGAGCCATTCATCAGGGTGGAACTGTGCAATTGTTTCCCTGCCTAGGTTTCTGCTCTCACCCTGCCTTTAGTCCCTTCTCTGTTTACAGTGACCATCCCCCAAGGTGACCATTCCCCAAGCCACTCAGTCCACACCACCTCCTGTGCTGTTGCTGTCAGCGCTGAAGTTCCCCTGAGGTTCCCCATATCATATGTGCCAACAAGCCTGCTGTCTCACTACATATAGGTATTGTGCTGTCAGAGTGCAGCCTAGATCTCGGCCGAGGCCTTTATGTGATACTAAAAATAATAATGGAACAAATCTTGGAACAGAAAATAATGCAGAATGTGAGAAAATGCTGGGGAAAGTGTGAGCCGGTGGAAACGATCCTGAAGGAACCTTCTTCTAGAAGAAACTGTGAACCAGTGCCACTGGGGAGGCAGTATCTCTCATAAGCTTTCTGGGGCAGGGGATACATCTGTCCCAGTCTGCTATTGGCTTTATGGAAATGCGCAATCATTAATAACAACCGGTAACGAGGAATCTGGAGAGCCTCCTCCTGCACAGCTGCGTCTGTGGCACACACACATCAGCAGTCGCCTGAGACAGGAGAGAAAGCAGCGTTTGACAGATCAGCGAGAGGAAGTCCAGACTGGAGTATTGGCAACTCTTTAATCATTCAGGTGGTAAATGGGAAGTGGATGCTGTGGAGCACACCACAAACACAGACCGTCCACTCACCTCTACCTCTGATGGTGAAGACGAGCCCCTGTCTAAGTAGCAGGCAAGTGCCCACGGAGTTGCAGCAAGATGGGAGGGAAGAGCAGTGAGCTGCCCATCATTCAGAGTAGCAAGGACAAGAGAGAGGATGAGGAAGCTACAGCTGTGACCACACAAAGGCCTGGCACAAAGTCCCAGGATCTGGGAGAGGAAATGCTGCTAGACCTTGTGCTTTAGCTACCCCATGGGTCTCCCACTGGGGCAGCACCATGGTGAGTAAATATGGTGACCCAAAGGATGGAGACACACTGAGAAGAGAGGGAGTGGCCCACAGGAAAGGCAAAACTAGTGCCTTTGGGATGAATTAATACCTCTTCACCATTTTTCCCAGTGGAAGGTGGTCCTGCTGCCATGGCAGGAAGAGAGCAGCAGCCACATGAATGGGTAGTGCTCTAGTATGGTCCCCATAGGAGCCCAGTGGCTCCTGGGCTGCAGCGGTCCACACTCACCCTACGGGGGTGCAATGCCCTCTGGTGCAGATAGGATCACCTGCTGAGCTGGCAGAACCATAGGAAAACAAGCTTGCATGGCTGTGCTGGAGAGACTGCCAGACGTCGCCGAGTCACCCACCCAGGCTGGCTGCAACCATGGCTGAGAGGTCGCCTATTACAGGCTGCAGCTTTGTCACTCTCCATTATTTAATTGATAATTTATCATGCCATTCCAGACAGAGAAGAGTTCCTGTTCATGCCACTGTTTGTTCCCTGTCACATAGTCAATTCCCCAATCCAATACACCAGTTGTACTCTTATTTTATGAACCATACCTTAGGGCCTAATTAATGCAATTAATCAAACTTTTACTTAGGCAGGCATATCTTCATTTCTCCGCTGACTGTCTGCTTGGACAGCTGGGTGTGTTGTCTGCATAGTATTCATCATCTTAAGCCATTACAATGCTCTGGAGTGCACTGAAGAGTATGGGGAAGGGAGGGGACTGTTGGTAACAGAGCGCTTGTGATCAGGTTTCAAATACAGACACCGAGGGCAGATTATGCTCTGTCTGAAGCCAGTCACCATCAGGAGAAAATCCAACAACTCATCACCAGGGAGCTGGGGTAATGGAGAAGTGAGCGGTCACAGAAGCAGGCTCTCAAAACCAGGTTCCCGTACCACCTAGAGAGTGCCTGCAGTCCCGACAGAACGTGCTCCCAGCACCTCATCCATCAGCACAGCTTCCATCTGCCCAGGGAAGCCACAGACCAGCAGCATGCCTGCAGCCAGATTGCACGCAGGCCATGCCGCAGAACTGGAGATCCTGCTAGGGCCACACAAGCGGGACAGGAAGATGAAATTTTGATCTCTTCTCCTCCTGATCATGGCTGCTGCTTGGAGTCAGGAGATGGGCTTAGGGGCTTTGCTAGTCTGTTGGAAGACAAAAAACAAGGGTCTACATATCTGTAGGATATGCCTAACAGACATTTAGGTGAGGGAAAGCATAAAAACTGAACAGCTAAGGATCCTTCAAGCCCTCCTACTCCTCCTCCCTCAGTGCTCCCTACAGGAGACACCTGTAGGCATCCATTGGCTGTAGAGGGAGGTGATGGTAACGAGCTTACAGCAGAGATGGATACTTACTCAGATGGCCCCTCATAGGGTCTGTGTGCTGACTTTCTGGCATGTCTTTCTGGAGCATAGGATCTACTGTTGACTACAGCTTTAAAAATGGTATTTCAAAGGCACTTTTGACACCTCACTCACAGCAAACTTGAGCAAATCCTCACTTTTCTGGGAAAAACTCCTTGGACATATTTCTTCATTAATATTACTGAAGAACATAGAGGTCAGTGGATTTACAGGTCACTCTCCACAGCAGATGAAAATCTGATGATAACTGGAAGTGTTAGCCAGAAACGTAACAGTGATTTTGTGACTAAAAGACCCATGAAATGGAGTAAACTGTCAATTGGAACAATTTTCTAAGAAGCCATTTCACATCTGATATCCCAAAAGATCACTTGCAAAAGACCCAAGTAACCTTTCCTATAAAACCAAATGGCTTTATTCTCTTTAATTATCTGTCAGAATCTAGAAAGTGACTTATAAGGGGTCTTTTGTGACCAAAACCATTGTTATCTTCCATCACCTCCTAAAAATAATAAATAGATGAAGCTGTGAAGATAATCTTCTAAAGCATCTTGGAAATGGTTGGGGCCAGCCCAAGCACAAATACAGGCTGGGCAGAGAATGGATTGAGAGCAGCCCTGAGGAGAAGGACTTGGGGGTATTGGTTGATGAGAAGCTCAACATGACCCGGAAATGTGCGTTTGCAGCCCAGAAAGCCATCTGTATCCTGGGCTGCATCAAAAGAAGCATGACCAGCAGGTCGAGGGAGGTGATTCTCCCCCTTTACTCTGCTTTTGTGAGACCCCACCTGGAGTATTGCATTCAGCTCTGGGGGCCCCAACATAAGAAGGACATGGACCTGGGGGTTGGAACTAGATGATCTTTAAGGTCCCTTCCAACCCAAACCATTCTATGATTCTATGAACACTTGGCTGAGTTGTGACTCGCTGGTATGGTGGACCTTGACAGAGTCATGGTTATCAATAAACTATGTCCAGCCTGACATTCAGACATGATCAGACAGGGTTCTTTCCCACATCTGTAAACACTTAAAAATGTGTCAGGACTCACTATTGTGTTGAGTGCTTATCAATCAGATACTCTTGAAAGCACTGCCAGAAAATACTAACATCAGGGATCGCAGAAAGGACTCAAGGATATTTATAGTGTTTCCCCCAAACTGGCATCCGCTCCACTGTCAAAACAAGAGTAAAAAGAGCTCTTTCCATATCTGGCAAGTTTTATAAGGGACAACTATAAAGAGCCAAGCAAAACAGAGTCATAGCTAAAACTGGTCAAAATGTATTGTGTCACCACTTCACAACATCTCAAGGATTGTGTCCTGTAATGTGGCAAACCAGACAGTAGGACACTTCAGTACAGAAACAACAGCTACAGGCCCAGGACATCTGCTGTGTTAGTGTCTGAACCCATGCTAGCAATGTTGTACTTCTTGACACTTCAGCATTTACAAACTAGAAAACTTAGGACTCCCTATCACACTTGGCATGGAAAAGGCCAAGCTTATGTTCATTGGTCATGAAAAAGCCACTGGTCCATGCATTAATTGGCTGTGACATTGTTTTGTTCTTTGCAAAACAGGGTAGGCATGCAGAGTGTGTTTGACAACATCATGGCTGCCGCAATAAACCTAATGAGCCATTGATGGAAATCCTTAAAAGACTGAAAATCTACCTCTAGGTTTTTTTCCCGTAACACCACAATGGCCACTCTGGCTGGATCAGCCCATCATTGCTCATGGACAGGAACATCCACCTGCTCATGCAATGGAGTATGTGCTCACCAAGTGGCCCTACCTGTTACCATTTGCTAGCAAACATCTCTGAAATACAAGTATTAGACAACCAGAACTGGGAGGATAAGGAGAGGTGGAAGAACTGTGATAGTCCATGGACTAAGAGAAGGTTCTTAAAACATCGCTTGCCAGAGCTTTAAGAAGCTGTTCCAGTTTTAAAAGGTAACTTTCCAATTGTCAGTCCATTGTGGCAAAATGCAACTATAGTGTCCAGCATAAGAACCATCTGCAAACTTCCAAAGCCATGGTATGTGTGAAACTGTGAATTTCTGGGATATACTGCAAATACACAGTTATCCCTGAGAGGTAGCTGAAGGACCCGCTGCTGTGTGGTTGTGGGATACAGATTAAAAAGCAGCCTGAGCTGATAGGTGGAGCCACACATACACAAAATTTTACAAAGTTCATAAGAAACTGAAGCAATTATTGCTTGTATTCAGCATTAATAAACTTATTATGACAAGCATTTAGCTAAGCCCAGTTTTAAAAGATATACTACTGTCTGGAAATTCAGTTTCTGCTCAGACCAAAACCAACATATGTGACAGCAGTGTGATATAATAATGATGTCATGCTGCATCATTGTATAGGAGCTTAAATCAGTCAACATACGGGCTTGGTCCATAGCTGTGCCAGACTCCATGTTATCAGCAACTGGACCCCCATAATATTGTTAGAGCACTCTGACTGAAGCACCAGTATAGAGAGAGAGATTTGGGGGTGTTTCAGCACTCTTCACTATGGAGGAAACAGGGTATAGCTCCCACCAGTAATGGGGTAGATGTTAAGACTACGTATGGACCAGGGAACTTTATCCATTTCTTAGAATACAGACATGGAGGGACAACCATAACTAGATCTAGGCTTCGGCAAACCCCACTGCTTGGCATTTTAATGAAAACAGGAGCTGTGAGACAAACACTTGATGTGGCCAAGTGCACCCAATGCAGATGTCTTACAGGAATAGAGCAGAAGAATACACACCAAGCTGCTCTTTTGTTGTATCTGAGGCTATGCTATTTCTGCCTCCTCCTGTTCTTGCCCTTCACCTCCTGCCGTCACTTGGACTTAAACCCTGGTGAAAACCAGTTGATTTTCCCTAGAGATGATGACTCTGATAGTTAAGGTCAAATTCCAATTCTGGAGTGCAGAGCTCAAGGCTCTCCCCTTCTGACTATTTTTTTTCCAGGGGTATAAAATTGATCACCTTACCTAGGGCAGAAGTAGACATGAAAGTGATGGATGAGGAAGGTGAGAAAGATACCACAATGCCACTGGGGACATGGCCCGAAGTCAGTAGGAAAAGACTGTTTGGGTCTGGGGGATATCTGTTAGCCTCTCTGGTGGAGCCACAGCCACCTAGACAAACTCTATCTAAGGGTGACATGTCTTCTGTAGACTTCAGAGTGTGTTCTTCAATGGGAGGGCTAAGAGCAAGAACAGATCAGGCTGCCAGGAGAGCCTCGGGAAAGGAATCTAGCTCTTCCTTAGATCCTGGTACCATTAACACAGGATCTTTGCAGACCACAGTCATACCCCATAAACATCATGCCTCCAGTATGTGCTTCAGTAGTTTATATTCTTTGCAAGCAGTCAGTGCTGAATCCATGTCCCACCATGGTGACAAAGACCATGTGCCACCTAGCATCTGCCATCTTTCAGGTAAGGTCCTGAGCACTAAGGGTTCCAAATCCTATTTGCCTCATTTGCATTATTCCAGGCCAGATACCGACGTGGATAGCTTTGCCTAGGTTACTCGTGTGGAATCTGAAATGTCACTGTGTATCATCAAAGCACTGATGTCCTTCAAGGGAGAGGCTGGAACCTCCCTGTAGAGTTTTCACTGGTGGGTAAAGTGAGGTTTCACAGGTAGTTCCCAGTTTGGCAGATATCTCCTTGCAGGCAGACACCCACTGCGATACAAGCATCAGGACTCTCGGGCAGCAGATGCACCCTGCAGGGCTGGGGCAGGGATGTACTGAGGTACGCGGGAGTCTCTAGAATAACCAGCACCACCTAACTCATGGGGGGGGGCGCAGATCTCCAGGACTGAAGCTATACAGAAAGATAGCTTTGCTTTTTCCTTGTTACTGCCAGTAAGTGAGCTGTCTTTTCAGCTGCTTATTACCAGGCACGCAGAAAACATCTGCATAGCGTGAGTAATTACATGATAGCAAAAGCCCAGCCCCACCTTGGGGAAGCCTTGCCATGGCTGCTGGTTACAAAGGGCGGGCAGAGATATTTCCAGCTCGTGTCTTCAGATGCGCTGGAAGAAATGAGCTGTCCTTACTGGAAACCACCTTGTGGCAGTCTCGCGGCTCCTCGGAGCCACACAGCCGCCCTGCTGCTCCTCAGCTTCCCCTCCCCAGGGGCTGATAAATCACCATCTGGCAAGAGAGGGGACACCAAGGACGGCGCACGTTGGGGCCTGGGCTGGATCTCCACCCCAGTACTGCGGGAGCTGAGCTCCTCACCAAGGATGCAGCATCATCACTGCTGGTGGGTCAGGGATGCAGGAGAGGCAGAGCTGCTGTAGCAGCAGCCCTGGTGCTTCCCACAGCACTGACCCCAGCCCTGCTTCTGCCCTCACGGGGCAGCAGGGGGACATGCTGTCCCCCACTGTGAGGGATGCAGCCTTCCCCCTGCAACACCAGAGCTCAGGCTGGTCCCAAAGGCCTTGGTGGTCTTTCCATCGGTTCAGCCAGCTCTGGCTCAGCCCCAGAGGGACCAGGTTTCCGATGACTCACAGCGCTGGCCAGGGTGAGATCATAGGAAAAATGGCCAGTGTAGCCCTTTCCATGAAAGAACGGCGCCTGGCAGGACCTGGGTGCAGGCAAGAGCTGCGAAGGCATCTCCAGACTGAGCACTTGAGGCAAGCCGGGTGCTGTTTCAGCCATTTGGCTCCGCTGCCTGCAGCTCCCCTGCAGCATGGAAATGGCTCCCTTGGAGCACGTATGGAAAGCTGCCCCAGCAGAGCTGCACGCAGGGAAACAGGCAGCAGAGGCAGGGGCTGGGGGCAGCCAAGGGAGAGCGCTGGCAACGTTGCCCCAGCTGAATCGATAACTCACGGGGTGGCTGCCCTTGGGAAAGGTGATATGGGATCCAGGGGATCCTGCCTCCTACCACAAACCCCTGATTTCTTATGGCCTCACTGGTCCTGAAGGAGTCAGTGTCTTTTAGGGTGAAAGAAGGAGGTTCCTGCTGCTGCTTGCATGGCTGCGGGTGGCCGTGGGAAGCACAGCACATCCCTACCACAGCATCCAAAGTGACAGCAGCATGTGCCAAAGGTGCCTGCACTAACCCTGGCTGTCCCCTTGCTCCCCAGGCACTGACAGCAGCATCACCATGTCAGGCTGGGACGAAGGACCCCACCAGGATGCAGGGCATGTTTTTAGCCCCTGTTTCCAGGGGTTTGGTGCCTGACTGCCTCAGAAGGCTTTGGCCAAGCAGTCTCTTGCCCCCTGAAAAGCAGAGCTGAGTGGCCAAGGAGAGGTCATGTGCAGGAGCACACACGATTATGGACAAGTCTGACTGGACTTCTCCCTATAGGACACCTCCATGGTACTGCTGCTCTTTTGAAAACCGTGTGGTTATTTTCTCTCTCTTGCCCTCTCATACCATTTTGCCCACTAATCTCCCGGATGGCAGAGGTGTTCCCAGATGGCCAGAGGTGCCTCGAGTACGCACAAAGCACAGTCCTCACGGGAGGGAGCTGCAGGAACCACGATCTCGCCGCTGCCTGGAGGCCAACATACTGTGCTGAGAGCCCCAGCTCCACCAGCACGGCCTCCCCGCTGGCTCTGGCGAGGCTGCGATGTGGAGGCATCTGCGCTGCACGGCCACAGGCACGAGCAAGGACTCAGACCTCCCCGGGTCCCTCTGGCTGGGGGGGGGGGGATTGCAATTTCGGCGCTGCCCCGCGGAGCTGGGCGGGTGCCGGGGCAGGAATAGCGCTGGCGGGGGGGTACAGGCCGAGCTGCAGGACGGGGGGTCACACTCTTACTGCAGAGCCGGCAAAACCAGCGGGGCAGGGGGCCTGGCCCTGAGGAAATTGCCTGCCAAGGACTGCGGAGGGCAGCCGCCACTCACTCTCCATTAGCATTCAGCGGCACCGCCACCGCGCGAAGGAGAAAGCCGCCCTCGTAAACATAAGGAGAGGAGATAAAAGCACTTAGCGCAGGCTGGCGAGCGAGACAGAGGCACTTCGGCTCAGGTGGCTGGCTCCTTGTCGGGCTTTTGTAATCTCGCTGCAGCCTTCCATGCGGCACCGCAGCAGGTTTGCGCCCCATCGCTCGGCTACGGCAGAGGCGCTGCTACGCCTGAGTGGCACTGGCAGAAGTTCCCCAAAGGTTAATTGATGCTGCAGTGCTGCAGCCACCCGCCTGCTAGCAGCTTCGCCCTGTCAGCTCCTGTGCCGGAGCTTCTCCTCCCTCCGCAGCATCCTTCCCCGAGGTGGACTGCCTCCCGGGCAGCCAGCGCAGCCCTTCCACCCACGGGAGACAGCCAGCGGGAGCTGCATCTCTCCCCCCTCGGGGCACGGGGCAGGGAGATGGGGCTGGGAGATGGGGCTCCTTGGGCTCCAGCACTGTGATCCCACCCGGGACCCAGAGCACTGCCAGCAGCAGGAATCATCATCCCCATACCCCCTCCCGCTCCCATCCCCGCAGACAGCAGTCTGGCAGGCTCCGCGCCCTGCGTTCTTCGGGCAGGAGGAGGGACGTGCAGCCCCAAAGCCTGCGGTAATGCTCATGCTGTCCCCCACCTCACTGTGATGGTCTCCACGCCTCACAGCCCTCCAACCCCGCATCCCCTGCCTCATGAGTAGTGGCACCCCCCGCTCTAGGAATACAGCCGGATGCTAAAGCCCACAGCACATCTCCTGGTACTTTCAGTGGCTGCAGAGCAGGTCAGCAACAGTATTTAACCCAAGGGAAGACAGAGGATGGGATTCAGCATGCACTCTGTGCTAGTTAGCCCCCCTCACTCCAGACCCTTTGTATCCCCTTTGTACCCAGTGATGAGGTGGTGCAGAGATCTTGGACTGTGCATCAGGGCAGCCTCAGAAGAAAGAAACAGACTGTGTATTTCTACTTGAGTGGCTTGCTGGGGGGCACAGCACAAGCCTCTGGCAGGGAAGCCAGCAGTCCTGAGCAGACATGAGACTAGACTGGGCAGCCCTTTCTTGGTTTGTACTGGAGTCGCCATGCAGGAGGCCTCTCCTCAGATGTATTTCTAAAATCTCATGTGATGAGAGCTTGTTTCCCTGTCCACAGGCTTTAAAATAAAAAAGACCCATCTCTGAGATGTCATCCATGTTCAGTCAATATTTTAATTGTCCTGGGCTCTGCCCCCCTGCTTACTTCCTCAGAGCTATAAAATAAATAGCACTGGCCTTTCCCCCTCAAATCAGAAAGATCTTCCTTTGTTCTTCCCTTAGGGACTGATGGCTTGCCCATCAGAGGCAGATCGTTACGCTACAAAGTCCAGCAGGCCCCTCCCCACAGCAAACAAGGTTAAAATTCAAAGCCCACTGGAGTCTACGTGATGCTGATCGTTTATACAAGCACACTGCCCTGAACAAGGGCTGCGTGAAGGCGCTGCACCTCACTGGAGATGTCCCCATCTCTGGGAGCTCACAGCCTTGCCTGGAGACAAAGGCCAGACAGAAGATGAGCCACAATCTATGGAAGCCCAAAGCAAAACACTGCTTGATAAAAGCACCCTGGAAATACGGTGGGAAACCAGCTTTTCATCACTTTAGCCAGTGACCAAAACCAGAACCAACAAATAAAGACACTCGTGCATCAGCGGCCTCACGTGTGTGCGCTAGCTGCAGGCTTGTGCTGCACAGCAGCGACCGTTGCTTCCCATGACCCAACTGTGTTTCTCCTCTGCTGGGCGTGCTGGAATGTGCAGTGGTCATTGCAGCCATGCCAGAGGGTGCTGTGGGGTGCAGGGTTACAATCTGTGGTCCCAAGCACAGGGACCCACTGCAAGACCTGAGGGGAAGGCTCCCTCAGCTTTTACATCCATGTCAGCTACAGAGGATGGCAAATTCCCCCTGCCCCTGGTAGCACACAGAGCTTTCCAACACGGGTCAGCAAAGCCACATCCCTGGCTAGACAGCGAGCTTCCAGCACAGGAACTCCTTGACATGGGTGCTGCGGTCTGGCGCTGCCAGTGTCCCCATTCAGTGCCAGCCCCTTCTCAAAGAGACACCCAGCTCGCCCTCCCTCCCGCTCCACTCTCCACTGGGCTCTGCAGCAGACCAGCGCTGGGACAGCCTGGCAACGCTGGCCAATCGGGATAGGAAACTCTGCAAAAGAGGCTTTGTAAATTAAACAAATACCAGTTGAGGAGCCAGTTTCTTCCTTCTCCTTTGTACTCTCAGTGCAATCTGGCAGGGACCGGTGTGTGCATGGACTGAGGGCTGCAGCTGGTGCTGGGAGGAACTCGGTCTCCCGCTGAAACGTGCTCAGCTCTGGGGCAGGACGATGCAGCTATTTAACAGTACACAAAAATGTTTTGCAGCAAGCACACCCGATCCATTTGCTAAGGGCAAACAGCAGTGAACAACTTGAAAAATCAAAATCCCCCCGTAGAACTGAGCTCAGCTTCACCTCCCATGAGCCACCGGATCACTCGAGGGACCAGGACCTGTTTCAGGTAGCCTGAGAGTGTGAACCTCTCACAGGTCTGTGAAAACCTTGCACTGGCAAGATAGCTAATGATTGGGATGACCTCAGCTTTGGGAGCCCTGATTTTCCTTGAGAGGGTGCCCAGCCTCTGAAAGCAGAGAGGTCCCTGGTACATGCAATGCCAGGTGGCAGCCCACAGGTATTCCCAATCCCATGGTGGAAAAACCACCCCCAGAGCCTGTGAGCTGGAGGGCCTCCTTTGGGTGGGGGAAATTCCCACTGCCTGCCTCTAATACTGCTCAGCTGTGTATCATGGGCCTCATGCTGGGAAGTGTCTGACCATTCCTAGCTGCCCTTGGCTCCACCATCTCCAAAGCGCTGAAATTCAGTCCCAAGAGATCTCCTGCCAGCTGCCCAGGACTGGGCACTGCTGCAGGTCTTGTTCCTACTCGGGCTTTTCAAAGGTGCTGATTTGTACAGCGGCTGAGCAGCACAGACACAGCATGTTTGTGGAGCAGGTCAGAAGAGTCTGATCCATTTTAAAGATGGTAAGCAGAAGCACATAGGGCTGTCTCTTGGTTATGATTAGAGCCAATTTCATTCACAGAAGAACAGGAGCAGTGCTGAGTGCTCTTGAAAAATCCCAGCCCTCATAAAGGCCACATTTGGTCTAGAATAGACCCCAGACCTGCTAGTTTCTCATCCTACATTTCAGCCACAAAACTCCCTTCCTTTAGACAATTGGGAAGTGATGCTCACTCCTCACAATCCTTTGAAAGTCATTGCTCTCACAATGGGGGTCAAAGAATCAATATTCCCTATTGCATGGGGTCTCCTGGAAGGAGATATTTTTCTATTAGAACATATTATTCACTTCTATCAGGTAGGCTTTGATTTACAAATGCTTACAGACATGGCCCAATTTTCTTCCATGTGCCTTTGTGCAACAACAGGAGAAGACATTGGAGCCCACCATTCAGCAGCACTGTGAAGAACCTATCCAAGTTACTCAACAGCAAACACAAGGATTATTCTGTTGTGCCAGGTGGACTTGCCAATGCAAGTAATCAAGAAAAAGCCTGCAAACAAGGCAGTATCTTACGGCCACGGGAAGGACTTAAAGGACAGAGTCTTGGGAAGAGGACTGAGCACATGGGACAGGTTCTGGGAAGCAGTGAGCACGTAAACTGCATCCTGGTTTTTGAGTCTAACTGTATTCAAGAAATAGGATCTTGTATTCATCGTCATAAAATGGATTGACCCAATATATCTTATTAATATTTTCCCTTCCCATGAAAAAAGAATTCTTCAGGAACCTAAATATTATCTGATGTTTCAGGTCAAAAAAGAAAGGACCAACAGTTCAGACACTAATGAAGGGTTGTGTTTAGAGCTGCTCCTTAGCCCATATTAAGTAAAAAAATTACGCTTGATTATTTTCTGTATGAACTCTTCTGTACGTGTTCTTCAAATGCTCTGCAACTGCAGAAGAGCCCACTGCCTTGTAACAGCTTGCACCGACAACACATAAATGCGTTTGAAGTGGAAGGGCATGTTGAAAGGACAGTGTCAAGGAACTTTACCAGTAATGCACCCACAGAAACCAAATGCAAAACAGCGCTTCCGTGAGAGAGGGGGACGGGGATGCCTCCAGCAAAGCCCACCTGGCGGATCCCAGGGGAATGCGGAGGTACCACATGGAGAAGGGACCAGGCAGGTAAGCCAGAGGCTGAGCTCTCAGCAAGTCAGCTGCTCCACGGCACCTGGGCAAGCACGGGACAGCGAGTAGCTCACGGTGCTTTGACTGAGGAGAGGAATGTATGAATTACTTGACACTTAGCATTGGGCAGAAACATGCAGATGAGCAATTACTACAGCACCTAGTGTGCAGTGATCAGCGTGTGTATCCATGTCTTGGGATATAAATTTGTCCAGAGATGTGCAGGTTCCTGCAAGACAGACAAAAATTATCACAGGACAATCTACAGCACCAGGAGATAGGAGGATACTCTGTCATCCTGATTTCAGTTCCCAAGCACATGGGAGCTGGTGGAGTAGCCTGTTATGACTACAAGAAGAAATGAAGTCCTGCTTTGTACAGGGGTAACATGAGAAACTCAGACCAGAATATGATGCTACAAATCATATGTGACTCAATTAGGGCAATGTGACTATCTCTCTCTTCACCAAGCAGAAATGGTTTGATGTGGCTCAAAGCCATCTTTCCAAAGCAAACGTAAGTTCACCTCCTTGAGTATCTGATTCCCATTTGCTTATTTTGCCTTAAAGGAGGCTTTTGGAAAGAAGAGTGGTAAAAGAGGAGAGGGAAGACCCTTCATATAAATTCTTTGGGTTTTTTTTGTTCTGCCTACACACAAAAAGGAATAGACTGCTGGGTAGAAAGAGGGAGGGAAAGGAAGAGTTGGAGGTTGCCTTTAATGTTTCTGGGGCCAGTGAGAGGAACAGTGGTGAAGATATTCCTGCATATATTGGGGTATGAGCTCAGACTCTGTTTCAGACTTGTTACAGCTGTCAGGCTGGGGACATGAGACAGGGATGTTGGCTGCTGACTGTGGAAGCTGGCCTTTCCCACTTAGAAAGAGATGTCCCTCAGTGGTACGTGCAACACAGATCCAACAGCACACCTGGTCTGCTGTCCAGGTGCCCCTAGTGAATTGCTTAAGACATGAAAAAGAGGAGAGGAGCAAACTGTAGCAGCAGATGGCATCACTGATGGAAGACGAGAGGCAGCAGCTGGGTCCCTTCTTAGTAATTGCAGGGCAGATTCGGACTTTGCCTTAACCTGGAGCAGCTGAACCAGACCAAGAAGAGGGAACATTTTCACTTGCCCAGTAGGAATTAAAATTTTGCTGAAATGAGGCAAATTCTTCAATGAATTAGGTGCATTAGCAGGGTATGGGCAGATTCCCCTGGACAGAGAGGACGTCAACATCTTCAGCACTCTGTTTGGCAGATTTCTCTGCTTCTTGAAACTGCTTTGCAGATGTGGGCAGTACAGCATGTGTTCGACTGGATGGTGTCCCAGCTTCGCCATGGACTCTCTGGAGTGAAAGGCTACAGTGACAATGCAAGATGGAGAGCACTTCTCATCGCTACTGGCAGAAAACTTACCCTTGCTCCCTGCACACTTCCATCTCTCTGCCCCCACTGCTTCTTGTTGTGCTCTTCACTTCCCACACTAAATTCCATGCAGCAGGGACCAAGCCCTGAACAGTTCAGGGCAGTTCAGGTGTAAAACAGGAGCCTTGAGAGGCTGTAATGGTGAGGAAAAGGAGGAGGATCTGGACAGCTATGTTGAGGAAATATCAGAAATGATCGCTCCATTGCTGTGGGGCAGGAGAACGTTCTAGGAAGTCCCACGCAGATGACATTATCTTCTAATGATGGTAAAGGGCCAGGGATGTCGACACACAACGTGATTACAAGACTTTGATGCAGAGATCCCTGAACACAAGGACTTGGGGACTGCAAGTCCCCTCTAAATCAGAACAGCAAGCTTACAGCCAGCTACTGAGCTCAAGCAACTTATCTTTGTAAAATCCTTTGCCGTGGTAGAAAGAAGCCCAGAAAAGAGACCTCAATGCTTTGAAGTGAATGCTGAAATTATTGCCAAGGGCTCATGGCAAAAGATCGTGGGAAAAGACTTTCTATTGATTCTTTTTTTTAACTAGTTACTTAAAGCTTCCTCATCTTGGCCAAGGAAATGTAACCATTCACTATTGCCTGCTGTTCAGAATAGCTCCTGTATCCATTTATCATGTACTAGGAGATGCAAGCTACTTGTTCTAGGGTTGTAACTCCATTGGGAAAGTTTTCAGTTAAGGCAAAGGCAGTTCTTCAGTTCTGGTTAGATTAAATACATATATTTAAATCCTCTAAAGTATCTACATTTTGGATCTCAATCCCTTATGAAAAATTGGGGCATTGCAGTTGCCAGCCAGGGGCCGACACCAGATGCTGAGAAGCAGAGGGGAGAACCCTGCTGAAAGAGCTGTGGGACAAATGTCCCCCAGCACTAGGTCCCATCCTAGTCTGCACCTGGTTAGGTTGCAAAGCTGAGGTTCATTTTCTAAACTGTTGCTATTACTCATGCTGGGAGACTCTGATAACTGTAGTTAAGTACATGAGTGCCCAGGAGAGTCAGAAAAAGCAGCACCAGGGGGATTTAGGAGATCTGACAATGTCAACCAGCTGGAGTACTTGGAAGTGCTCACCTCTGCCAGCAAGATGCTATGGGCTGTTCTGGCTTCCTAGGAAAGATTTTAGCAGATCACCAATTCCTGTATGTGTGCTATGTCTCTGATGAAGTGGGAGCTATTCACTTCCAAGCACCAGTGTGAGCTATTGCCCCAGTAACAGTGGGTACACTTCACCCAGGAAAAGGCTTTGTAGTGATCTGCAGCCTAAAAGGGGAGAGCAAGAATCAGTGATACTCACTGTTCTTTAAGGAAAGTGGAAGAAAGGGTGTTCTTTTGTACAGGGGAATATGAAGGGAGCACATGGCTAGGGACAAATCAGCCCAGGAAAGAAAAGGCGACTTGTGCTCCCTGAGCAAGAAAGTCTGGATCCTGTGCCTGACTCAGCCAGTGACCTTGGGGAAGTGACCTTGGCCTTATCTACACAGAGACAATCAGGTAAATGAATCTGAATTAACCTTTGCAAATTGGATTAGCTAAACTTCATTAAACTGTCTATGTGGACATTCCTGTTCAGAATTCAAGCAGCCTCCACTTATCCTAGCTTACCTCATATCGACAACAAATGAGAAGAAATTAAACTCAGCTTTTTTCTGTTATGAGTAGGACTATCCATACAACTGTTTTCAGTGCAGCTTAACTAAACCACTGTAACATCCAACTTTCTGTTCCTTCAGACTAATGATCCCTGGTGGGCTCACATTTCTTCGTCTTCCTACCATGCTGTCTATTTGGACCATATGAAATCTAGAGTCTCTAGATGAAGGAGCAACTCTGTATGCACAGACCATGCATACTGCAGGATCAACATAACCTGTAGATGAGTCTTTTATATAAGTAGTAGCAGTGCAATGGCAAAGCTGTTGATCTAGGTAGGAGAATGTCCATCCAGGATGGGTTGATTTGAACCCAGCTGAACAAAGCCTGATGAATGCATGCCCTGGTACACATGGGGGACTTCAAAACCCCTGCCCCTGGAACTGCAGTGGGGCTGGGTGCAAGCAATCCAGGAGATTTCTGGAGTGTCTTGAGGACAATTTCCTCAAGGTAATCAATGAGGTGACATGGGGAAATGCTCTGCTGGAGCCATGACTCACAAATCAGGAAGAGCTGGTCAGGAGTGGGAAGGCTGAGGGCAGCCTTGGCTGTAACAGCCATGAGATGGCAGAGTTTCAACTACTGAAATAAGGATGCAAGGCACATAGCAGAACTCCAACCCCAGATGCAGAGCCGGTTTTAGCTTCTTTGGGGATCTGCTTAGCAGGATCCTGTTTGAGACTTCGCTGGAGGGCAAAAAGACCAAGACAGCTGGTACCTCTTCATGGACCACCTCCTCCAAGCACAAGAATGAGCCATTGCTGTCTGGAAGAAGTCAAGCGAGTGGGGCAGAATCTAGCATCTGTTAACAGGGAATGCCTGACTGAGCTCAGATGCAAGAAGGAAGTACACAGAAGGTGGAGGTGGGCACAGGCAACCTGGGAAGATTGGAGAGGCGTTGCCTAAGTTGTATGGGGTACATAGACAAAGCTCAGCTGCAGTGGGAACCAGCAATGGATGCAAAGGGGAATGAGGAGGCTCCTAGAAGTACATTGGCAGCAGAAGGAAGGCTGAGGGAGAGGTGGCCCTGCAGCTCACTGTGGCAGGACCTAGTGACCACAGACCCAGAGTAGCTGAAGTACTCAAAGCCTTCTTTGACTCGGTTGTTATTGCTGAGGTTTGCCCTCAAACCGCCCAGGTCCCTGGTCCTAGCAGTGGAGTCTGCAGTGGTGAGGCATTATCCATGTTAGAGGAAGCTTGACTTAGGACACACTTGAGCCATCTGAACATACGCAGGACTGGGTGGGATGCACTTGAAGATGCTGAGATGGCTGATGCCATAGCACGGCTCCTCTCTGATCTCGTTGGAAGATCGTAGCAATTGGTATGTTCTGATGAGTGAGAGAAGGCAAACATTACACACAACTTTGAGCAAGGCAAGAAGGAGTCTGGTGAACTACAGCCTGCCCAGCATCACCTCTGTCCCTGGGAAAGTGATGGAGAAAATCCTCTCAGCAATCACTGTCAAGCACCTGAAGGACAAGAAGGGAACAGCCAGCAGGGATTTAAAAAGTGCACATCGTACCTGAGCAACCTGACTACCCTAAATGGCAGGAAAACTGGCTGTGTGGATAAGGTGTGGATAAGAGGAGAACAGTGAAAGTGGTTTCCCTTGCCTGTAGTAAAGCCTTCAATGCATACTCTCCTTATAGCCAGACTAGGGAGATATGGACCTGATATATAGAAAAGAAGGCAGCTGAAAATAGGTTGGACTATTGCATTCACAGGTTGACAATCAGCAGTACAAAGCCCACTTGGCAACTTGTTACCAGTCAGATCCTGGAGGGATGGGTACTGAGGCCAGTACTGTTTTACAGCTTTACTGATGGCCTGGGTAATTGGGCAAAGTGCACTCTCAGGAAGTTTTCAGATGACACCAAAGGAAGAGGTAGGGAGGGAAGCACTCAAAACCCAAGAGGCTGCAGCTGCTGTTCAGAGGGATTCAACAGACTGGAGAAATGGGCAGACAACAAAAGCAAGTGCACAGTCCTAATGGCATAACCTCATGAGGGAACAGGAGAGGCTAGGGGACAGCTGGCTGGAAAGCAGCTTGATAGAAAGCAGCTTTGCAGAAAAGGAAATGGGATACCTGGCAAATAAGAAGTTGAACCGGAGTTGATATTGTGTCTACAGCGAAGGCTAACTACCCTATCAGCTGCGTTAGCAAGAGTGTAGACAGCACATCAAGGGAAGTGATAATTCCCCTTTGTTTGGCCCTTCTGAGATTTCTTCTGAAACACTGGGTCCAGTTTGGGACTTTCTAGGACAAAAATGACATTGACAGATTGGAGAAGGTCCAGCAGAGGGCACCAATATGGTTGAGGGGCTGAAGCACAGGAGGTATGAGGAAAGGCAGAGAGAGCTGGGTTTATTCAGCCTGGAGGAGAGCAGGCAGAAGATCTAATTTCTTTCTGCAACTACCTGAAGGAAGGGGTAGAAAAGACAGAAGGACTCTTGGAGGTGCAGAGCAGAAGGATGAGATGCAATTGGTAAGGCTGGAGTGCGGAAAATTCCCAGTAGATACAAGGAAAAACATTTTCACCTCATGTCAGAAAGCAAGAGCAGGACTGTTTCATGAGAGAGGATGAGCCGGGAGCCAAGGGTGACCTGAGCACAGACAGTACTCTCACTTACCAGGGCACAGTCCTGCAGCACCTGACCAGAGTGGGCAGAGCATGGTAACAGGGTTCATCAACAGTCTGAGACAAGGCCAGGCAATGAACCAGGTCCAGGGTCCATCCAGGGAGTCCAGTCAGGAGCAGCTGGAGAGAGGGCCAAAGATAGGACTGGAAACAAGGCTACAACATGATTCAAGGTCCATCCAGGAGACCATACTGGAAACAAGTATACTTACAAAGTAGGTCAGGCAGGGGCTGAAAGCCCAGGGTTGGGCTCAAATTGAGCTTCCAAGCCCATGGTAAAGACTGTGGGTTGAGGCCCCAGGTTAGGGCAATTAAGCTCAGTTGCAGCATCAACCCGTCAAACACTGAGATGAGGTCAAGAAGGGCCATGGAGTCTCCATCCATGGAGGTACTCAACCCTCCACTGGGCACAGCCCTGAGCAGCCTGATCTAGGCTGGCCCTGCTCTGAGCAGGGCTTGAACTGCAGACCTCCTGAGGTCCCTGCCAACCTGAGTTGTTCTGTGATCTAAGTCTGGGCTTTAACTTCCAGAAACAGTGCTAGGCTCAGCTGCAGGTCCTTGCAGAACAGGAATGCTCGCATCACGATGTCAATCTACTTAAGGATTTGACAATGCTCTCCATCATCATGTTTAGGCACTGCTGGTGAGAGATAGAGAAATATTGCCTCCATATCCATATAATCTGGATAAGTGGAATAGTAAGTACATAATAAAGTAATAATAATAACTGTAGTTCCCTTCTAGATTGATTAATCTGAGTGCTAATCAAGGAATCATTCTGATCTCTATTCATATGTAAAGGTGCTTGCCAAAGCTAATCCTTTGAACTTCCTCATACCTTTCCATCAGTGGCTCCACACATGTCTTCAAAGCTCCAATGAAGCCTGTGAGATGTGTCACTGAATTCACCCTTGCTCACAAGTGGGGAGAGTGAGGTTCAGAGAAGCCAAGTAATTTGTTTAGAGACATGGTGAGCACTGTGTTACGTAGATGATCAAAGCATTGAATGCACCTGCCTTGTGTTCCTGCTTCAAGTACATTTCACCCTGCCTTTTAAATCTGGACATAGTCCACTCTTACAGCTCAACTGATGAATGGTAACACATTAAGCAGCAGTAATGCAAGTGGGTCTCTGAGCCCTGCAAACAATTCCCTAAGGACACAGAGCCTCCCCTCTGTTCACACAGGGAAACTGCTTTTATTTCCCTGACTCTCCCTGAACCTCTTGCTGTTCCCAATTTGAAGTCCTTTCCTGGGGCACTTTCAATAGGATGTTTGGAAAAATTGGGTGATTTTATCTGTCTTTTTTTTTTTTAATTTAAGGAGATAATAATTATGGAGATCATTGTGTTGATGCTCTACTAGACAATCAGAGAGGCTCAGCCACTGAACTGCTGGCAGCAGGTGGACTGTGAGTCGCTATCTGCTCCAGTTGCCTGCCAGGAGTCCCCCACCCCTCCTCAAGCAGATCCACTGATGGGTTGTTGTGTATTTTTTGTTGTTGTTGTTGATTGCTGACATAAAAGAAGCTGAAGCGACACTGTTTTAAGC
Organism: Harpia harpyja; assembly: GCF_026419915.1. Lineage (NCBI taxonomy): Eukaryota > Metazoa > Chordata > Aves > Accipitriformes > Accipitridae > Harpia > Harpia harpyja. The sequence continues at coordinate 21,767,688 of NC_068959.1, read as the reverse complement.
TGAGTATCCAAGGCGACCTCATTAACATCTCTGCAGAGGAGCCCTTTAAAAAAACATCAGTCACGTTCAGTAGTCCTAAGTGGAAGAGAAACAGTTCTGTGTTTTCTTGATCAATTGCTTAAAATTCAAGGTCGGGGTGCAGAGCAGGGAGGGCTCCCCGCCAGTCACTGCAGGGTTGGGCTGAGGGTTTTTTTGGAAAATAGTGATGCTGTCGTACTGGAGAAAATCCATGCGCTCCCTCAGAGGAGCACTATTGGGAATAAATGCTGGAAGCTGTTCCACTTGAGCAGATGGCTGAAAAACTTTGGCTGAGAAATAAATTGAGTATGACGGTCTGAGGGCCAATCACAGATGGATGAAATTCTAGTGATGTCCCAAATGTCCTGAACATAGAAGGTTCTCTTCTTTCCCCTTTTGTGCTAAAAACCATAGTAGGATTTTTAATACAGACTGAAAAAATGTTGATGGAGTGAGACACAGAGATAATGGTTTAATGTCTTCTGGATCAGCACCATGTTTAGAGGAGCCCTGAGATTCTGCTACCTCCAGGTCAGCACTGGAGGAAAGAGCTGATCGTGCATGGACCGTGACAGAGGGTCTGGGAAATGTCCCCGTTGCATAGCTGCAGTGGAGATCCTGCGCTTCTCCAGACACCAGACGTTTTAATACTCCTGCTAAAGACAAGTCGTGAGGAACCCAAAAGCAAATTATTCTTTCTTCAGGATCTTTCAACCCTGCCTCAGGGTAGGCTGGAAAACTGTGCTCCCAACATGAAGTTAAATGGAGAAGTCACTAGGAACGCCTTTTCTTGGTTCCAGGCCATCTCCACAAACCCAGGGATGACCATTGAGGTTTATAACCTCAACAACAATTCTCCTTCCAGTGCAGCACATAAAAAGAGCCGTGAGGACTGGGTTTCAAATCATGGGCTCTGGGATCCAACTCAGTGTGAATCCCAGACTTCAACTCATCTCTGCTCAGGCTCAGAAGTGAGATGAGCCACATTTCAAGTGGCACATGTCTTTCATGTCCTGAAAACACCCTGAGCCCAGATCCTCCCTTCCCAATTCCTCAATTGACAGGATGCCATAAAAGCTGGTAAGAGATCATCTGTTTAGTTAGGTTAGCACAGCTTGGCAATCAACCTGAGCGTAGCATGATTCCCCAGGGACCCAGTCCTCTATAATGTGAGGACCAGAGGACAGAGCAATCCTGTGCCTTTTCTAGCAGACAGATGAAGCCACACACCCACCATATTCAGATTTCTTTCCTTGAACAGGGCCCCCGTTCACTGCTTCTCACGATGGGAGATGTGCCTTCATGCACATGAAGGCTATTATAACCCAACTCCAACATGCAATCTCATGGGGCAATCTCGGCAGCTTCTGACAAGAAACATCTTCTATGATCAAGTGGCCAGCTGGACCAATTACATGGGATATAATCATTGTTTCAACAACACAGGACACCAAAACCCCATGGAGCTACAAGAAGGGTCTACGCTGCCTGTGGAGTCTTGGTACCAACTTGCATTAGTGTGTGCAATTTACTTAGATATCAGCTAGTGATGCATGGTCAGGTCAACGACAGCTGTGGCACATAAGACCACACCGTGAGGACTCGTCAGGACGCACTGAAAGCTGTACAAGAGGTAGACAGGGTTACAATAATTCCTGGCAGCTCTGCCTGAGAACACTGCCTATGGAACTGATATTAAAGGCTGGACTTAGCCTGCATCTGCAGTGCCCAGCAACAGCTTTATCAAATGAGCTTATCAGCAATGCTGCTTATTCCTATCAGCCAGCGGCTGGTGTGTGCTGTATTAACTACCTTGTGTTAGATGCCCCTTTAAAAGCCACGGTTTGAAAACAGTCTTTGCAGCTCAGGGATGTATTTCAACAAACATACATTCACGCTCGTATGATCTTTGTGGGTTCTAGTCCCAAGAACAAAGGAGACAAAAAATATACTTCACTGGGAACAGTCTTCATTGCTGAGAACATAGGTGATGAAATTCCCATGGGAAGAAGATGTGAAATCTGCTCTGTGCAGAAAGCACGACCTGCCATGCCTCTGTGACTTCCTCAGCCAACCTCACTCCGCTTTACATTTGCAGGCTGAGTCTGGCACTCAGGGTGCCCTTCTTGGTCCCATGCCAACCTGGCAAAGGAGTTTTAAATACTGGAAAAGACTCTCCACTGAAGACAAAGGAGTTTCAATCCTGGGCCGTGCCCTGCCTTTGCGCTGTGGCCAAGCAGAAAGCAGGAGTCCAGGTTTGGAGATGTTTTTGCCATCTGCTCTATGGGCACAGGGGTAGCTCCCACAGGGCATGGCCAGTGCAAGCAGAGAGGAGGGGTGACATGCACACCAAGGATGGTGCTTCACTCCTCATCTCATGGTATGTGAGCAGGGCCCCTTGTGGTCTGTCTCCATCATCAAAGTTCTGCAAATCAGATCATGACTGTAGCATGACACAGGACTAGTGGCACCAGGCAGCACAAAGGTCCACCTCGGCTCAGCAGCCTGTCTCCAGCACCGACCAATATATAGGGCAAGATGCTCATGGTCAAATACTTCCCCATGATATTATTCCAGTGTGCAATAGTTTGTGGTTTAGAGACTTCCCGACCCAGAGGTAAAGTCTTTGTGTTTAGTCATCCTCAATGGATTTCTTTTCCATGACCTTGTTTGTGAGTTTGTACCCCCCAGTAAAGTCAGAAATTCAGATGCTTCATTATAAGCATTTTCTTTACCATTTCCTGATTAATCATCCCCGCCACTATGGTCATTACAGCGGTTCCTAGAGACCAAGCAATTGTAGGCTTCATTGGTTAGGCACCATGTAGCACACAGTTCTCACTTCAGAGAGTCATGATGGAGTAACTGAGCAGAACCACCAGTGGGATGTGGGCAAAGTCACATCCCCAGGAGGAGGACATGGGAGGTATCTAGCTACGAGGCACACACTGAGCAGCAAGACACTGGAGGAGATGGGGGAGAATGTCAGAGGAGGGTGAGGCAAGGGGAATAGACAAGTGAAGCTGGAGGCGCAGGTGGATTAAATAGTTAATTGGCATTATAAACAGCATAGGTGAGAGTTTGTTACTGAATCTCTTAAACCAGTTATTATCATGCAACACGGTCATTTCCTGCCATTCTAATGGACCGCTCATCCTTTACATTTGGAAAAACAACAGCAGCAACAACAACGACGAAAAAGAGCACTTTGGGTGTTTGTGCAGTTTGGGATTTCCCTACTATAAAAATGTACCAACTCTTGAAAGAGATAACATCTTCAGGAAGAACGAGGCTGCCTGGCTCACCCATGTGTTGATGCCAAAGTTGACATTTCTGAGTTACTCAGAAATGACAAGGTCAATGCTTAGGTGCAGATCTCCTGAGCTCCTGTGCATGGTACAGCAGGGCCAAGACACAGCAGATGTGACCTTTTGAGAATGTGCTTAGATGCAGATATAGGGGATTTAAGTGGTGGTACTGCCTTTACCCTACAACACACACATGAACCAGCAAACAGGAGATTCAGCACATGAGAAAATACAAGGAGATGGATGGGAGGATGGAGGACAAGCTTTGAAAAGATCAGTGCAAAGAGGTATGGATCTGCTCGCAAACAATTTGTTACTCAAAAAGAGGAGGCAGAACTCCTGGACTGTTCATCCTCAGCTGCTAATGTCTCTTTCCATCCTTATGCTGATATGAGTCCTTCCCACCGTGAGAAGTGCAAGCACTATCATAGCAGGTGGTGTCCCACGTGCCATGTCACAGCGAGATAGCAGCATTATAGTGATGGTGCCGTGGCTGCTGGGAGAAGTGACCCAAGTGTGACCTAGCACATCTGAAAGGCAGGAATGGGGGAACCCAGTGTCTTCCCCAGGGGCATGTGAAAATCAAATGAAGCCTCTCAGTGTAGGAGAGGGGTTGTTTGCTTGGGAACATGAATCTGTCTGACACACAAAGCCCTGAGTCCCTGTTCTGTCTCAAGCTCCCAGAGCCATAGGTACCTGTGCAGAGAGTGCTGCCCTTGAGTTCCCATCCAAATGGTTTATGTCTCAGTAACATGCCACTGAACATGCTCAGACCTTCATTTGAGAAGAGAGCAAAGCAGGGATGTGCTGTTCCTGGAATTTCAACCAGTTCTGGAGGTGTGTGTGAAGGCAGCAAAGATTGTCTTCTAGCCCAATGCAGAGACAAGGACTTGGGGTCCAAGATGGAGCAGACCAGAGCCATCCACTAAGCTGAATTCAGACAGCACGTTTCAAGAAAAAGGATTGGATTTTAGCGGCTTTTTCAGGAACCACCTGGCATTTCAACAGCCAATTTGATTAAATGAGTTCAAAACACCTCCATTGACAGCTCCAGAGGACACAGCTGCATGGAGGCAGTTGACAAGTTGCACCAGCAGTGCATAGGACAAACAGGTATTGGTGGCGGGGGCTAGCATGTCCACTGATCCTGCGAATTTGCAGCACAGCCAGGCAGAGCTCTTGACTCTTGTGCTGCTGCTTAGACATGGCCCAGCTGGTCAGAGCAGCAAACATGCAAGGGTGGGAGAGAACCAAAGGGAACTGTTCAAAGCTCAGTGGTGTGTTCAGTGAAAACCAGCAGAGCACTGGTTGAGGACTCTGCAGCTAAGTGGGGTACCGCATGCCCTCTGGGCCAAAGCGCTCAAAGGATTTTGTGAGGCCATGAAAGGTGGGCCTACGTGGACCCTGCCAGAAAATAAATGCTCACTCTGCCCACACCAGAAGGCATATGAAGGAGCATGAATCCCTCACTGCTGCTGACTGCACACTACTGTGTAGACACTCCAACACTCCTGGAGAGAGTCTGAAAGGGCACAGGGTGTCAGAAAGTCTGAAGACTTCCCTCAGCACCTCTGGGAGAGCAGTGATGGAGAGGAGAATATTGTGCTAAAGCAGTATTGTTCCAGTTCCTTTGGTAATTCTTCATTGCCTGATTGGAAAATGATGTTCGCTAAAAAAAAAATTGCTTATTAGGAGGTGTTTTCTCACTCCTGCTTGGCAGATTCATGATTTAGCAGCAGCCACATCTTCTTGCTTTACCTCTACATAGCAGCTGATGTGGCTTTCTGAGCCCTGTAGAGATTGTATAGTCCTCCTGGAGGGGCTAGGACCTTTTGCCTCCATGATGGGCATTGGAAGCCCAGGCCCAGGAGAGATCTCTGGCTTCTCTCTGTCAGATTTCTGGCTTCGTGTGCAGGGTTGGAAAGGGTGTTTTTCTCCTGAAAGCCAAGTGAAGCTATCTGGGTGCAACTTTTTGAGTGGCTCTTTGAAACAGAAGTTACCAGAGGTGCAGAACAAAAAGAATAGAAAACTGCTCCTAAAAAAGCTCATGTGCACAACCCAGCCTGATTCCTTTAGACAAAAGCACCTACAACATCAGCCAAATATTTAATGTTGGCAGCACTGCCTGGAGCACGCAGCCTGCGGCACTGCAGCAGAGCTCCAACAGCCCCACTCCAGCAGCAGAGCAATCAATCTCCTCCTGTTGCTGGCCTCGGCACCAGTCAATGTTTCTCAGCCATTTCTCCAATACCTGCAGGCTCAGTAACCACCGCTGTAACCAGTGGTTCTGTGCCTGGTGTTTTAGGGAGGGATGCTCAAAACTGTGCAGCACTCACCTCACCACTTCTGCTGCTGTGGATGGTAAAGCATCCCCCCAAACCATGAGAATCAAGTCCAGCACACATCAGTCTTTTGCTAATCAGGCTCAACATATGCAAAATGTTGAAAAAGTGGGCCTAGCAGAGACCCCTCCAACACAAGAGTGGAGTGAAGGGGCAATGCTGCTCCAGGCTCCTTTCATGCCCAAAGGACTCAATGCCTCCAGTTTAGGCTGAAGATGCTAAAAAGTCACAGGACTCTATCCAGAGTCAGGAGTTGGTGACACACAACTTCTGACAGCACTGCGCAGACCAGTAGACTGACTGGTTGGTGCTCAAAGGAAGAGATCAGGAAGGGGCGATATGGCATTGCACCAATTCTTGCCTTGCCAATGTCACCCTGAGAAAGGAACAAGCGTGGACAGCTCACAGAAAACATTACAAAGACCTCCAGCTAAGATCAGCCCCCCTCATGAGCTACATCAGCTACAACAGCATTCCTCAAACCAGAGATGGATTAGTTTGTTTAAACTCTCCTTGCAAAGCACTTCTAATCAGCAGCTAATTTTTTGCTGAGCCTGGGCATGCAGGTTGCTCAGGAGGGCTGGAGCTGCCTGTAGAAATATACAGTCACCTGACTGGGGCCTCATCGTCTTCGCAGGCTGTTTTGTAAACAGTCATTATAAATAATAAATCAACAGCATGCTAATGAAATGAGCTCTTTTTAGGATGCTTTAGAGAAAGCCTCCAATTTAATATAAAAGAAATTCTAATCCATTCTGGAAAATTACAAAGAGGACTAAACTATCTTCAAATAATGATGAAATATTCAGTTTCTGTCTTAATAGCACAAAAACTGAGGGAGAAACCTTCAGAGGTACACAGGAGAGTTCCGTTCCCCAATCCTGTTGCATTCAAAGGAGAGATGTTGTACCATGGTGCCTTGAAAACCTATTAAAACACTGATCCTATGTCCATGAAAATCAAAGACCTGCAATCAGTTTGGTGGGCACTGCCTTCACCCTTCAATGAATTAATAAAAAACTCTTTCTAAGTCATTGTAACCATGAATTGGTCATGGCCAAGTGCTGTTTAAATATGTAGTAAGAAATTTGTTGCTCCAGTGTGTGTTCAAGCAAAGGAAGGACCTGAGAAAGCAAGGACCTAAGAGATACTGAGATCAGAAGGGTAGGGACTGGGGAACAAGCAAGATGAGTTGTATGACTTTGCAATAAAGTTCTGTGCTCATTTAACAGTTAAGTCAAGCTAAACATACAGAGAAGAGAGCACAGGTCTGAGAGCCTCATCTTCCCTCTATTTTTGAGAGTCAGTCCTGAGAATCAGAAGCTAATCTGTGAAATTATAGCAAAGACACAGACACACAAATGTCTTCCTACATGGGCAAGCAAGTCATCAGAAGAAGGAGAAATGGAAGTAATAAGTGATCATGGAAAGCTGGCTATAATGAAAGCTACTAGAAGAAAGCTGCATGAGAGGCTCCGGGTTTTTTCTTAGTGGGGTTCAGTGGCATATGGATTTGAGAGGATTGAGAAGGACTGTTCTGTACTATTCAATTGGTCCTTATGTGGGAAGCCACGTGAAATAGCTTCTCTTAAAAAGCCATCCATGGACTGATGAAAATTTCTGCCAGCAGAGCACCCTCAGCACTTCCCTACAAATACAGACAGAGCCAGCCAGCAACAAGTGCAAACACACAGATTATTAATGGTATTTGTCAATGATCCTTTATCACAGAGATTTTTGAGCTGCCAGCACAACTTAGGAGCAAAAACCTGGTTATGAGATGGTGGATGTTCTGGTTCAGTCTCCCGTCGCCATATGCACACTGGTGTGCATTTATAAGCAAACACTGTGGGTCTCCTGGAGCTGAAGCTACCCCAGCTGCCTGCAGGGTATATAAGCAGGAGTGGAGCATCAAACTCACATCACCAGCTATGGAAATTTCTACTGCTCTGTTGCTTAGCCAATAGTCCAACCCATCCAAACTGCTCCATGCAGCACACAGCATACCTGGAGCTGTGAACCTGAATACTTGAGCTGTGCAAGTGCAAGAAGGAAAAGCTTGAGAGACATGCTGGAGGGCTGAGGAGTAAGAAGTAAGTTAGTTCTAGCTTATGAGGACATAAGGAAGATCTGCACAGGTACCTCTGGGCATGAAGAACAAAAAATGTCCAGCTATAGCAGCTAGATGCAGAGCTTGAAATCTGCCAGCAACTCTGCCAACAACTGGAGTTTTAGCACATGGATAAAGTCATTGATCAATTCAAAAGTGCTCGATAGACATATTACAGATGATGATACCCCATACAAAAATGCAAGATGCAACAAATGAGGACCTGACTCAATGCACAGAAAAGTGACCTGCAGTTGGACCCAGGCTGCTTGGCCCAAAGTGTCCTGTTGGATCATCAGTGTCCAGTTAATCTTGGTACCCATAACACCACCCTGAATAAAGCAAGCCAGAAACCGGTCTAGGGTGTCTGGGCAACACTAGAGAGCTAGTGGTAGATCAGAGCTCCCAAACAGCTATCAGTATTTCAACTTGACACTGACCAATGGTCAAAGCAGGGCTGAAACGAGCAGCGAGCACTCCATGCCTGATTATTTTCTCTCATTTCCTATGCAAGTCTCCTGTTAAGTCATCCCACAGTGACCCACAGCTGCACTGATATATGATGCTGTGCATGCACTGGCATTGTACACCAGGGAGTGCAGCTGTTGGATTTTATACTCCAGCCTTCCTAGGTGCTGTATAAAACACAAAATACAGCCGGTCCCTGTCTCAACAGAGCATGCAGCCTTCTGCAGAGATACCAAAAACATGCTCCACCTTCATGCAAGTTTTTAATAGATAGAGTGACTCTTGTCTATTTAATAAGTAACTGTCTAAATATGCATGGATTCAATAGAGCAAAACATCTATCTGTCTGCCTGGGAGTTTGAAATGGCTCCAGGTTACACTTTATTCCTTTATTTAAATTTTTTAAAAGCAAGGTACTCCAGTGTAACAAAGTCTTGCTGTATTATATTTACACAAAGGCCATATTCTGGCCTTTGTCTATGCTGGGAATTCTTCTTGGCAAAATAGGGCTGGGTTTGGCCATGGAAACAGCATCCTGACCTGAAAGGCAGACCCCAGCAATGTCTGTCCTATACTCTCAAGCATACTGGCTGTGACAAGAGCCTCTGATTCACTCCATTTGTGAGGTCTGCTGGCCTGAGATGAGACAGCTTGCAGAAGAAGACATGTGAGTCCAAGAGGCTGGATGCTGCCTTGCAGAGATGCTGAATGTCTGTGGTCTGCTGCACTCGGTAGAGACAGGAGGGCTCTCATACCTTGGAAAGCCAGATCAAATTTGGGACTTGACTGAGGTCTGTCACTTTAGAGCAAACCATGGCCATTTCCCACTTGCCAATGTCTGTTTGAACTGTGAGCTATCCAATACAGAGACATGCCTAGAGACTATTGTAACAAAGGTAACAGGACTTTTTGGCTCTCCTTGAAAATCTACAGTCAGCCATTGCAACTGAGTAGCATTCTCATGAGATTCCTACCAACATGGTATGAGACTGGGATGTTGATCAGACACTGTGTTGGCTTTTAGCTGCATGGACGAAAGTGGTGCCTTTTAAAAGATGGTAACAGGATTGCCAATGAAAGCAGCCATCCTAGGATCAGTGCAACCTGTGATGACTGAGATTATTTTAAAAGAATACTGTTTACCATAGTAACAGCAGAGACTGTCCGTTTTGGGGAACCCCTGATGAGTTCTCACCAAGTGCATTCATTCAACTACAATGCAGAATAGCAGCAAAGACCATATACAAACCTTGGGGCAGGTTTGTCATCCTCCTTTTCCACTGCTTAATTCTCAATGATATCAAAGGCTTTGGTAGGCACCTCAGGGACCATACCTTTTTTAGCTTGATAAGCTGCCTTTGCTGATGCAACACAACTCTTCTCCTAGGGGACATCTCCACCCTCCCTCTGAGACTTCAGCCATGCTCCAGTCTGCCTCTGCAGGGAGACTGATGAGCTTTGTAGCAGGTCCTGAAGATAACTTGCTTGAAATTCATGGAGAACAAAGCAGGGTGTACTCATGAAGTCGTAGGCATCTGGCCAAAATCACATTGCTACAACCCTGTCCCATGTCAGTCAGAGACTCTGAGCCCGCACTCCACATCTGATGCCCTTTGGGAGACAGGCAATAACCACAGCAGACAAGGCTGGAGGAGCCAAGACCAATGGCCAGAAGTCAGTGAGGAGACATTGCAGCACAGTGCTTCTAAAGGACAGCTAGAGCCATCTAGCAGATGTGGCTAGGTTCGTGTTCTACAGAGGTGTCTGCTGTTGGCTGTTCCTGGGACCAAAGCCTCCACAAGCATGTGTGATGAAAGTCCTCCAAAGCTATGCAGTGTGACAGCAAAGGCCAAGCAGTTCATGCATCAAAGGAACTGACACAAGCCTTCCCAGTTTCCCCAGCCTTGCCTTTGCTGACCACAGCCCACCAGGCAGCTCTCAGACAAGTCCTGGGAGCGGCTGCAACACTGGACTTATGTGCCTACAGTTAGAAAGTGGTTGATCCACAGCTGGAAGTGGAGTATTCCTGTCCCTTGGGAAGCTGAACCACTGCCTCCCCAGCCTGGCCACAAAACCCAACAGGAGGCCACTTTGCCATGAGCCAGCAGCTCCCATGCTCCCACTTGTACAGCCTCTACTCTGAAGAGTGTCTTCAAAGCTGATGCAGCCCCTAGGGCTTCCTTGGCTAGCTAACAGTGACGCACGAGTCACTGAAAATTACTTTTCAGTGCTCAAGCCCATGGGCTTGAGGGCTGGGAAGAGTTATGGTGACCCACCCACCTAAAACACTGTCCTGGAGCCACTGCTCTGTCTGTGAATGAATGAAGAGCCCTGGGCTGTCAATAAGAGTAAAAGTTCAAATATAACATTGTCTCTCAGGTCTCTCATACTCTGACTTCCCTTCCTTTTTCCAGCTCTTTGCTGTCTCCAGCTTAAGCAATGAAGTTGTCATGCAACTTTGATATTTGCTGTAAAAATAATTCATAGCAGCACCAAACTGGTTGTCCGTGCTGCCCCACTGCCTGTGTGTTGCCAGTACCTCTCGCAGGAGCACTTTAATCAATGCTTGCAGCATCCAACTGTCTTTATGTTCAAAGAAAGGGAAGTTATGATGTCACTGTCATGACCTTCAGAGAAAGGGCCTAATTATTCCCAAGCAGGCAGCTTAGGGCTGGGCAGCTGCTAATGAACATTGATAGGGAATGAAACGCATCCAGATGCAAATTGCAGAACTGTCTTAGGAGGTTTATGATGAAGCTGATCCTGTGCTGGCTGAAGTTTCATGTTTTTGCTGTGGCTGAACTTTTCCAGATTTCTGTCTGTCTCAGGTGCCCGCTTTCTTCCCCCTTCTCCACCTCCTCCCAAGCTGTTTACAAACCAAATGACTGGGGCCATTGCAGGGAGCAGAGCTGTGTGCTGCAGGCCCCAGCTTTCGCTTGCCGGGACCAGGTGTTGGTCTTCAGGGAGGCCTCAGCAGCACAGGGGCTGAATCATCATCTGCAGCATCGGCAGCCGCAGCAACTGCCTTTTGTTTTGCGATGCATGGAAAGCAAACTGCAGTGTCTCTGCAGAATGGAGCCAAGCTAGCAGCAAACTGGCACACTGTTTCCACAGAGGACACAACTGTCCACAGTGCCAGCCTTTGCTGCCTTGGAGCCCCAGGAGCCCTTGGCAGTAGGGGCAGAAGTGCAGCAAAGTAAGGAAGGCATAATTTGGGGGAGATGTAATGTTGTGAGAAACAGAGAGGTGGGTCAAAGCAGCTGAAAATAGCCTCTGAGCTGGTCAGGTCGCAAAAGGAGCAGTTGCTGGTTCCCACGTAGTCAAACTGCATGCCTAAAAGCCATGTGCACTTCTCACAGAAAGCTGTGCTGGGGGCTATGATTGCAATCACCCTTGGCAAGACCCTTTCTACGCATGGGAGGGGTGATAATCGCTTGTCTATTGTTAGCATCCTGAAGGAGCCCAGAGCGCACTGGTGAGCTGTCATCAGCATGCATTCGATGCCTGCTGTTTGGCTGCCTGTCCAATTCTACCTTGAACAAGAAAAAGAAAACACGCGGAGGAGGTTGCAAAAAACTCAAGCGCCCTGAAGACCAGAAGTGTCAAAATTCAGGCTGCCTGCTCAGCCTGGCTTTGGCAGACCTCTGAATGCCAACAGGAACAAGTCTTCCATTTTACAAAGGGAAACATGCCTTGTTCAGTGTTGAAGAGGTTCTGTCTGTGGAAGGTTGTTCAATGTTTCACTTCCCCAGCATCTCCAATGTGTGTTCTGGCCCTGCTCAGGGCAAGCCTCCCAAATGCTGTCCTGGTGATGGAAGTGTTTGTCCCCTTCTGGGCTTGTCTGTAGGATGTCTAATTCTGATTTTTGGCTGCTTGAGGAAAAAATATCAGTGTCAGTAAGATGTGCAGTATGTAAAGGTCTCAATGTGCACTGTCCATGTGTGGCAAAATCGACTGGTCACTGGTGCTACAGTGGAGCTCCTAGCCAGCCTGGGCACTGGCAGCTCTGCTTGAACTATACCTTTGCCTCTGCTCTCCCTGTGCCTTTCCCAGTGAGCAGAGGTGGAGGAGGGCTGCAGACAGCCCCCCTTCAAGCAGCCATTCCTGCAGAACTGCTCAGTCTGTCAGGAATGTGCAAGTCCATCAAGGGCCACAGCTCCTACCAGCCTCACTTTCCTCCCATCTCGGAGGGACACACCTGAGTCCAGAGCGTGTCAGGATTTTGTCAGAGGTCATTTCAGGGGTGACCTACCTTTCCCAATGTGTCTCGCATCCACGTCATACCAGCCGTGATCTCATAGCTTGCTGTTCACTCATGGCTTTCCTATGGGCAGTGGCATGATGGGTGGCAGACACTGAATCCAGCACAGTCTAATCAGGAAATAACCATGTGCACCAGTCACACCTGGGGAAGAAAGAAAGTGCAAGTCACTCTACTTCACAGAGACAAGCAGGGACGTAACGCTCCCAGTTAGCAGCCACAAAAGGAACAGAGAAGAGATGGTCATCTGCTGGTCTAGCTTGGAAGTTACTGGGTTAATATGTTGAAAATCTAAAATCGTCTTAGGTGTTGGTAACTGAAGTCTCAGGATTCTGACTCTAATTCATTTGATCTGAGTTTGGTTTTCCCACTGATAACCAAACTCAATCCTCAGTCACAATATCCAGAGAAAGCTTTTGCAAAATGGTATGGAACCACACGTGAAAATGGTAACTGGAATAAAATTAACTGCTTGGTAGAGGTATGATCATGATTATTAGACAACTTGAGCAAGTGGACACCCACTTGAGCTGGTGAAAGTTTACAGCTCTATCATTTTGCAAAGGCTGCCTTGTGTGGCAAGTTCATGGCTTGCCACAAATCTAGCATAATTCAGGATTTACTCACCATCACAGCCAACTCTTCTGATTGAACACTGAGGACCTGATTTGAAATTCAAGATCAAAATTAGACTTGTATTTTTTTAGGCTCTAATCCAACCCAGCTATTATGACCTGATGCTATGAACTGATGTCACACTTTGCTGATCACTGTTGCCTCAACTCAGCTGTTCATATTAGCCTCCAGGAACAACTGGTGGCTCAGGACCTTACCATACATTCAGCCATGCATTGACTCTTTTTGCATGTACTTCCCCTGCACCAAACCTTAGTCCTGCGGTATCTATCACGGCCTCATCGTAGTCAGTCACATGTCATCTTTGACCTGTCCAAGACAGAAAGCCAGTCATCCTGTTTACAGCTGATGAGTACAAATATGTTGCTCTCCTTTCCCTGGCTGAAAATCCCCACCGTTGAGGATGCAGTCATACAGTCACAGAACTAAAGACTGGTTGAGTTTGGAAGAGGCCTCTGAAGGTCACCAGGTCCAACTAGTAGTCTCAGGTAGGGCCAGCTAGACCCATTATCCAGGACCATGTCCAGGCAGCTCTTGAATATCTCCAGGGATGAAGACACCACTACTTGCCTGGGCAACCTGTCCCTGTGCTCAGTCACCCTCACAGTAAAAAAGTGTTTCCTGATCTTCAGAGGGACACTCTTGTGTTTCAGTTTGTGCCCGTGGCCTCTTGCCTTGTCACTGGGAACCACTGAAAAGAGCCTGGCTCCGTCTTCATGTCCCATCCTGGTATTTATATACATTGATAATATCCCCCCCTGAGTCTTCTCTTCTTGAGGCTGAACAGCCTCAGCTCCCTCAGCCTTTCCCCGTGAGAGATGCTCCAGTCCCTTCACCATCTCTGTGGCTCTTCAGTGGACTCACCACCTCTGTGGACACTCTCCAGTATGTCCATTTCTCTTGTACTGCGAAGCCCAGCACTGGGCACAGTACTCCAACTGTGGCTTCACCAGTGCTGAACAGAGGGGAAGGCTAACCTCCCTTGACCTGCTGGCAATACTTTGCCAAATACAGACCTGGATACCATTGGCCTCTGCCTCAAGGGCACATTGCTGGCTCATGGTCGACCTGGTGTCTTGGTGTCCACCAGGACACCTAGGTCCTTTTCTGTCAAACTGCTTTCCAGCTGGGTGGCCTCCAGCATGTACTGGTGCATGGGGTTGTTCCTTCCCAGGTGGAGGACTTCGCACTTCACCTTGTTGAAGGTGAAGCCCATTTCTCCAGCCTGGTGAGGTCCCTCTGGATGGCAGCATGACCCTCTGGCATATCAGCCACTACTCCCAGTTTGGTGTCAGCTGCAAATTTGCTGAGGGTACACTCTGCCCCATCATCCAGATAGTTAATGAAGATGTTAAACAGGACTGGACCCAGTATTGACCCCTGAGATACATCGCTAGTTACCAGCCTCCAGCTAGACTTTGTTCCACTGATCTCCACCCTTTGGACCCAGCCGTTCAGTCAGTTTTCAATCCACCTCACTGTCTGTTCATCCAGCCCATGCCTCAACAGCTTGCCTGTGAAGATCTTACAGGAGACAGTGTCAAAGGCCTTCCTGAAGTCTAGGTAGACAATATGCACTGCTCTCCCTGTGTCTTCCAGGTGAGCCATTTCATCATAGTTTAGCAAGTTGGTCAAGCATGACTTCCCCTTGGTGAATACCTGCTGACTACTCTTGATTGATTGTTTCTGTTGTTGTTCATATGCCTGGAAATGGTTTCTAGGATTAGCTGCTCCATCACCTTCCCAGGCATGGAGGTGAGGCTGACTGGCCTGTAGTTCCCTGGGTCCTCCTTCTTGTCTTTTCTGAAGGCAGGAGTGACACTTTCTTTCCTGCACTCCCCCCAATTGCCACAATTGATCAAAGATTATCAAGAGTGGCCTTGCAATAACATCTGCCAGCTTTCTCAGTACTCTTGGGTGCATCCCATCAGGGCCCATGGACTTTTGTAAGTCCAGTTTGCTCAAGTATTCCCTGACCTGAAGCTCTTCCACCAAGGGTATGTCTGCCTTGCTCTAGATTTTCCCATTGGTCTCTGGGACCTGGGATTCCTGAAGGCCGGCCATGCTGGTAAAGACTGAGGCAAAGTAGGCATTCAGTAATTCAGCCTTTCCCATGTCCTGTGTAACCGGGTCCCCCACCTCCTTCAGCAGTGGGCCTGTATTTTCCCTAGTCTTCCTTTTGTCACCTACACACTTACAGAAGCCCTTCTTGCCAACTTTGACATCCCTTACCAGATTCAATTCCAGCTGACGTGGCTGAAAGCACCAATCTCAGCAGTGAAAGGGTTTGCAGTGTCCAGATAGGCACTGATGTAAATGCCTGTTTGAACTGATCAAAGTCAGACTGGGCTTCCTGCATCAGAACAAACTTGACATTTTTAGGCATGAGCAGGATTATCAGGAATACTCCTGATCAAATATCCACAAAAAACTCAAAGGACATCCCTAAAGATATCACTGGCTAAGCAGAGGAACATAGCTTGGTTAAACAGCACTTGCAGGTAAGATTGGACACTCAGAACATCCATCAGGCAGGTACAGCTCCAAGAGCTGTTGGACTCAGCTGCAAGGTTAGAGCGTCCCAGTGGGATCTTCAACTTACAGACATGGAGTTGAAAGGGACCCTGAGCAGTCATTGGCTCCATCCTCCTGCTCAAGGCAGGGCTAATTTAAAGGCTAAATCAGGTTGCTTGGAGCCTTATCTTCCTTATAGGTTGTAAATAAGTTGGTCAATTACAAAGCCAATGCAGAGGCAAGGTATCTTCTTGTCAAAAACATTGACTAAGTCTTGGTGTTTTTCGGGGAGCAAGAGTCTGAAGTTTCTTGGGTTTGGGTTTTTTTTTTTATCAGCTCTAGGTGACCAGTGATAGAAAAATTGGTTGAATTGTACCTGGCAGGTCTTCTAAGAGATAACCAGTTTCATGGGGAAACGCATCTTCTTGACAAAATGGAACTGCTTGGTCATTTGGTGATCTTGGATGAGGAGTCAGAAGGGATAGTTTCCAAAATAACAGGGTCAGAGGTGAAGATGTCTCATTAACTGCCTGAATGAGATCAGGAGAATGCTTCAGCAGGACAGAAACATTGCCACCCTGAGGAACCTGAATATCCCTGAAATTACCAGTAGCACCAGAGCTGACAACCTAGTAGAACTGAGATTAGACAGACTCCACCTGGACATTAGGCTGAAGTTTACCTTGCAGGAGACAGTTCAGCACAAACAAGTTGTGCAATTGGAAAGGATATTTACTAACAAAGTAGAAAAGATCAGCTCTTTATGGGACTTGATGGTAGATTTCCCACGTGATTTCTGGCTGGGAAACAACAGGAAAATATCCCAGTTTAAACAAAGCCCAGTCTGTCACCAGCACACTTTCTGTTCAGCAGAAATGCATGTTCATGTTGCATCAGCTGGCACTGCGTTGACTGTAAGCTCTACATCTGCAGCTGGTTTGACTTCGGCAAAGTATACTTAATCATGAAGAAGACACTACTCCTCTTGTTGACTTATGAAGAGGTGGCATCAACCTCCCATCTTTGTTTCTTGCTATATCTGCCTTAACATTTAATGGACCGCATGACACAGCCCCATTCTTGGGGATGACACGTCTAGACGTTAAAAACGCTGCTCAGCAATGCATCTACTTCATTAACATGGGCCTTAGAGTCTGCCCTGAATCCACTGATGCTAAAGGCGTGTGATCAAGGGTAATTTGTAACAAAGAAGTCCCATTTCAGCAGAGGTGGCCATGTGCTCACCCTTCACTGTGACCACAGCCTCTCCCTTTTCTCTTCTTGTTTTCCAAGAAACAAACAAAAAACCCACGACGAATCTTTCCTACTTGCATGATGCTAAGTTGTGGCTCTGGAGCTGGGCCACTGGTGCGTAACTGGGGGTGGCTGCACAGCTGCAGTGCAAGCAAACTGTCCCGAGAGGAGGCAGTGGAGAAGACTGCAGTGATTGCATTGTGATACAGAAGAAGTGTTAGAGCTAATCCATTGCCATCTGTCTTTATTTTGCTAACCCGTTCAGTTGGACGCCACATAAGTGCATTCACAGCAGATGAGCTGGGAGAGCCGTGGCATGGCAGCTCTTGGATTACTGGCATGAAAAGAATCCTTTTGTTCACGAGCCAGGAAGATTAGCTGCTGCCACGTCTGTGTCTGGTTTGTAGGACAAGAAAGAGAAGATGCAGCTCTCTTGCTGCCTTGGCCACTGCTTTGTGGCATCCCAGCTCCAGCTCTTTTCTCACCTCCCTCTTGCTTTATCCTTCCTCTGCTCCTTCCTTCCTGCTCTCTCCTCATCTTGAGCTTTCTCTGCCTTTTCCATCTGCTTCTCTCCTCTCTTGGCATCTTCTCCGCTTCTGCTTGAGTGCACACAATATCCCTTCTCCTCTTCCCTGAGTTCAGGCGGGCAACAGAAAAGTTCAGAGCAGCGCAGCTCCTCTCCACCGAGGTGCTTTACCTGCGGCCCCTGCTGCGAGAAAAATTGGCTAGCACCACCTGATCCTAGGCAATTTTGTTCACAGCGGGTGCTGGGGATAAAGCACTTCAGTGCAAGGCGGCTGCGTTATTCTTAATAGTGGGGCTGCCGGTGCCAGTTGGGTGAGCGGCTGCTCATGGGGCTGCCTTCAGGAGAGTGGAGCTGGGGAGGGAGGAGGTCTGGTCCATCCGGACCCTGTGGCCATGCGCTGCTGAAGTCTACGGAGTGGCGTGACCCATTTAGCAGTTCCCCAGACGACTTCAGGCATGTCGTGACCTGCAGTTTGAGAACCGCTTCTTTCAGCAGATGCAAAAGCCCTCTGTGTCCTTTAATTTCAAGAGTGCCACGCTGGAAGGAGATGCCCTTCGCATGCCCTCTCTGCTATACCTGCAGACTCTCTGCAGTGTCACCTACGCAGAGCACGAGGGAAACCCAGTCGTCTCTGGTTTAGGGGCAACGGCACAGTCTGCAGCTCCAGGGCAGGACCGCAGGATTGCACATCTGCCTCCTGCATGCCAGGCAGTGGCTGCAGGCTCAGTGGGGATGGTCCTTCCTCTGTCATGCATACCTAGGCTTTGCCAATTCGTGTCCCAGCAAGACCTGCAGATCCAGCAGAGATCAGAGCTGCCTCCTGCTAATCTGTCCCCCAGAAGAGGACAAAGCACAGAGGTGAAGCAGGGAAGGGAGATGGGAAGAGCTCCTGTTCCTCCATCACCCCGTCTCGGCTGCAGAGCTGGGCACGCAGCTTCAGCTACCACTGCACTGCCCATCCCTGGGCTTGGAGAGGGCTGGCACGATGTGCACCCTGCAGCCAGGCTTACTGCAGGCGGATTAACCTCGGGGCTGCATTCCCAGACAGATGCTGGTGAATGGGACCCTCCCCCACAAGCTATCAGGGAAATGCAGCCTCGTACCAGACAGGATGGCCTTCAGAAATGGTTGGGGACGCTCACAACCTGCTTGGTGGTGTGCAAGAGTCCCAGGCATACTTTTATAATATCCTTAAGTCTGCCCTATACCCTGCAGTTATCAGGATCTGCGCCAAAGCCAGCATTCCCAAATGCAGCACACTGCCACACGTGCAGTGACTTCTGCATAGGGCTAGAAGGAGTGAAGAAAGGCTTTTGGTTGCTTCAGGTGTTGCCAGGCCCTCACTAACAGAGGTGAAAGCTCACCCAAGTGAAAAGATTCCCCAGAAATGGGTCTCTCAGTAGTGCCTGAAATGGGTGCTGTGAATGAGAGTGATGGCGTGCCTCCAGGAGCCAAGCTGCTCCCTGTCCCTCCAGATACTCAGTCCTACTCCAGCATCCTTCACAGCTACCTTTGACTTTCAATCCACATTCATGAAAAAACTTCATAATCTCCCTGACTAGGGAAGGTTTTGGGTCATATACAGATGGATGGAAGGAAATTAATTTTCTGCTTGGGCACTGAATCGTCCTAGGAGAAGACCTTCATCTCACACTTCAGCTCGCTGGACCGTGCAGGCCTGTTGAATTTCCTCATGTGACACTGCAGGGGGCTGTTTGGGCCCTTCACAATCAAGTAAGAGTCAGATACATAAAAGACGAGAAATGAGAATCCCTGCTCCTTTGCAGGGTGAAAAAGCCCCCACTGACAAGAACACAGCCAGAATTTACCCCCTATGGTTTTCAGAGCTCGTCAGTAGTTTGGGGGTGCCCAGTGCCTCCGAAGCTCAGCACATTCATCAACATGGGGGTGTCCAAGACCTCATGCTTGTCAAGTGTTTTAGGGTGCTATGAGCCAGGTACCTGCAATCACCAATGGTTTGTGAAACGTGGACAAGAAATGTATGAGGCCTCAACCATTGCTTTGTGCCATCTCCTGGGAGCCAAGAAGGAATCTGACTCCTTTGCACATCACATCCCTGCACTGGCTCAGCAGTTGGACAATCAGGGTCCTTCCTGCTCCCCATGGCAGAGCTGAGCACCCCCCACCGTGGGATCCTCTGCAGCCAGGTGAGGCCATGGTGTCTGCAGCTTTCCACTTCAAACCATCCTTGCAGACGGACCTCTCAAAACATCCTTGCCCGTGGACGTTTTTAAATGGTGGTTGCCTTCCCAGTCCCCACCTGCTCCCCGTGGCTTGGAAGCAACATGGCTGCAGCATTTGCATGGTCATGGGTCCGATCCCATCTGTCCTCACGCCTCTCTGCCCTCCCACGGGCTGAGTCCCTGCACGGCAGCAGGAGAGGGGCCACAGCATGGGGAATGTGCCTTCTCCACACGTGCAACTGGGGGCTTCTCCCACCAGCAGCGCCTGGGACCAGATGGCAGATCCAGCACCGGGCAGGTGCTGTGGCGGACAGTGAGCGGCTGGGGCGGCGGGCATGGCTGGCGGGGGGTGCCCATGCAGCAGCACAGCGGGGGCTGCCAGGTGGTCGGTTCCCGTGGGCAGGAGGCGAGACGTGCCGGATCATGGCTCCCCGCACTGGCTGGGGCTGGTGATAGCCCTGCCGGCACCCCTCGATCGGATGGGAGCTGAAGGGCTGCCTGGCTCTCCGTGACTCAGCAATAATGCTTTGGGTAGTTAACATTTCATTATCATTTTTAAAGGCTAAGTGGCTTTTACCACCTGAGAAGTATATTAATGGCCCCAGTAAAACACTCCCCTGAGTGCCCTAATGCTTCTGTTATATCGATTCATTTTCCCCCTCCCCCCTTTCCTTCTTTCTTTTTTAAAACATTTTTTCTCTCTCCCTGCATGTATTCCCCCATTATGAAAAATACACACTCATTTATACGGTGCAGACAGGGGGAATAATGCCGTTCTCCAACTAATAACACTGCTGAATCCTCCCCTCCTCACTTGCTTATTACTCTCCACAGCAGAGAGACAAGAGGCAGATGGTGACAAATTCCTTCCCAGCCCCTGCAGATGATCAGCTTATGCCCTGAAGCACAAGGGGTTTTCTTGGGGTTTGGGGGTGGTTTCCTTCAGGCTCTGGAAACCTCCTTTCCCATGGGTTGTGCTGCTGCCTGCATCTTCTTCCTTGTGCAGAGCCCGTTTCCCAGGACGAGGACATTGTGTGAAGGTCCCTTAGCATACATCTCAAACCCTACACAAGAGATCAAGGAAGGAGCAGTTTGGTGCTGCATTTCAGGGCTAAGCTGAAAAAAATAACCAAAATGAGAGTTTTGGTCATTTGCCAGGGCAGGTCTCAGCAGAGGGACGTGGAGAAAGTCTTTGGTTGGGGTCTGCTCTTCCTAGCACCCTGCTTACTGCTCAGATGGACATCGTGCCATGGGGCACCTGGTCACAGTCACTCCCAGCCAGCTGTCAGGTCTCCCTCACCCCAGGCAGCATGTTCCTGGTGCCATCAGCTCTGGAGTCAGCACATGGGTCTCCTGCACCAGTGCTTTTCTCCTCTGCCCCTTTGCAGCCACTGTCCTCACATGAAGGGTCAGTGCTGCCAGGCACCAGCCTGCTCTGTCCTCTTCTGTACATGGGTTGCAGGCCCAGGAAAAGTTGGATCACTAATGCCATCTTCCCCTGGCTTCTCTTCTCCTGGTTCTCCAAGCAATTCTACACCTCCTTTTCTTAAATCTCTTACAGTTCAGGGACAAATTAATAATATAATTATTACTCATTAGTAATCAGTATTTCAAAGCCTTCTGTAGCCTCCAAGAAGCTTCCCAGCATTTCCATCCCAAAGGTGCCCATTTCCCTATCTCTGCATCAACATGCAGTAAAAGAGCCACCTCTCCCCTGCACAGCATATCTCTCACTGACCCATAGATAATTAGTTTATAGACTTATTACAGCCAGGGTGGGCTTTTTGCTTTTCCCTCAGGGTGAAGCATCACAACAGAGAGCCAGAGGCATCCTCCTCCCCAGGAACATGTTCCCATCAGCCTGACCTCTGCCTGCTGTGCTCAGCCCATCTCCCCTTCCCCACAGACTGGCTGCAGCCCCCCTGATTTTGCAAGGCAGCTAGCAAAGTGGTATGGCTGGCTTCCAGCTTCCCCGCTTCTCACTCTACCTGCACAGTTGAGATCAAATGACCCCCAGCATCACCCCCCCACCTAACCTGCCTGCTGCGCTCCTGCCTCCCAGCCCTGCTTCTTCCTGCACAAGCTGATGATCTGCTCAGGCTTGAAGGTCTCCAGAGCAGGACTAGCAGTAACTCTCATTCCCATGCTCATCTTTGCTTCTTCTCTTTGCCCTACTGCTTCTCTCAGCTGTAAGGGGACATAAGGCAGCCACAGAAAAGGTCTCAGAAAGGCTCTGGGGGTCCTGGGGATACATCTTTGTGCTGCCCATGCAAAATGAGGGAATAGCTTTGCTCAGGTGACGCGTGTGGTAGGGCTGGATTCACTCGGTGCAGGCTGGTTGCACACAACAGGAAGCAGCTCACGATATCCACACACATACAGCCTCCATAAATCCAGATCAACTACATGCTATTTCCATGGGTTAAACTGAGTTCTCCAAAGACCCCGTCCCTCATGCATGGATGGTTACTGCTAAAAAGGTGAGCATTTGCCTTGAATGCAACCTGATCAACCCTGTCTTGAACCCTATAGCGTGCAGGGACATCCTCAGTGGGGGTCTTATCCCAACCCTGTGACCTTGGCCTCATGTCCAAGAGTCCAGCAGCATCACCCCTTGTTCCGCATGACCCTGGTGAGCCCACAAATTGCTCTGCTCATGCCTTTTCCCAAGGTCTCTTGCTGGACCTCTCTCAGTGCAGAAGCATAAGATGCCATCTTCCACCTGGGTCCTGGGCTGCCTCCAGCATCCTCAAGAAATAAGAAAAATGGGGGAGCTAGTCTCCTTCGTTCATGCTCAGCAGTGGGGACTGTAAGACGGGTTCAAGGCTCCACTCCATGTCAGCTGCAAAAGCAGCTCCAGGCTGGCATGCACAGACATGTATAAGAGGAGGCAGGATGTCTCTACCCCTGAGAAGATCTTTCCTGCCCACAAATGCAAACCCCAAATTCCTGGATGCTGCCAGCTGCACAGATCAGGCAGGAGCCTCCAAATCCAGATTTGGTAGCTGCTGCTGCTAGGTCCCACAGTGAAGGACTTGCCATGTCACCAGTGGCACACATGCTGCTGTGTGAGCTCCTCTGAGCTAATGGACTGGGACAGCAGAGCTGCTGAGTGAGGAGATGTTATGCCATGGGCTCTTGCATGGCAGCACTTCAAACTTGATGGCAACGGGAGGCTGTGAAAAGATGGTGATAAACATTCCCAGTGGAAGACTCTCAAAAGGCTTGACACATTTGTTACCTGCTGAACTTGGGAGCTGGGAAGGGTTTTTAAAACCCCAAACATTTTCACGGTGTTTCTTTTGCTTTATGGAATCACTTCCCAAAAGCGGTTGCCCTCTTTCCTCTACCCCTCCCTTTCATCAAAAATCCATTTTCTAATACATAAAATGCCAATTTTAAAAGATGGGAAAGCAGAGAGCATCCCTGACAATGACAGGTCTCAGGCTGGCCCAATCACCAACTGATCGTGTTCTTCTGTTGGTGAAAGTCACAACTGAAAGATGCTCAACACTGTTCCAGAACCCCACAAGACTCCTGTGGCATCAAAGGACCTCTGATGTCAGTGAAGGCTTTGTAGGAGGGGATATTCAATCAGCGATATTACCCACCATTAATAACCTCTTGGCCCACCCAGGAAAGGAAACCCCAGCAGACGTCTGCCGGAGTGTTGAATCTCTTCCGTGTCACAGGCAAGGGCTTTCCTCCCCAAAGTTTTTCTTCTGCAGCTGGGATCCCTGTTTCTGCCCAGCAGACACCAAATGAAGATGGAGAAGCACAGCCCTCCGGGAGGGAACACCCAAACCTGTGGAGACATCTGCATGGGGAGGTGATCAGACAGGAGAGGGCTGGCAGGTGGGGTGCTCACAGCCTCTCTGCCCCAGAAAAGGCTCACTCCAGAAAAGGGCAGCTCTAGAAAACCTCTAGAGGGTCAGCTCTGGGAGATACCACAGAACCAGGCAGAGCAGAGTGCCTGGGGGGGGCAACCCTTGGTATCAATACTGCGGGGGGATGAAGGGACTGAAAGCAGCCCTGCAGAGAAGGACTTGGGGATACTGGTGGATGAAAAGCCAGGCAAGAGCTGGCAATGTGTGCTCACAGCTCATAAAGCCAACTGTATCCTGGGCTGCATCAAAACCAGCGTGGCCAGCAGGTCGAGGAAGGGCATTCTGCCCCTCTGCTCCGCTCTGGTGAGACCCCACCTGGAGCACTGCATCCAGCTCTGGGGTCCTCAGCACAGGATAGACATGGACCTGTTGGAGTGGGTCCAGAGGAGGGCCACAAAAATGATCAGAAGGATGGAACACCTCTGCTATGAAGAAAGGCTGAGTGGGGTTGTTCAGGCTGGAGAAGAGAAGGCTCTGGGGAGATCTGATTGCAGCCTTTCAGTACCTGAAGGGGGCTTATAAGAAAGATGGGGACAAACTTTTCAGCAGGGCTTGTTGTGATAGGACAAGGGGTAATGGTTTTAAACTGAAAGAGAGTAGGTTTAGACAAGATATAAGGAAGAAATTTTTTACAATGAGGGTGGTGAAACACTGGCACAGATTGCCCAGAGAGGTGGTAGGTGCCCCAGGGTTCAGGGTCAGGTTGGCCAGGGCTCTGAGCAGCCTGATCTAGTGAAGATGTCTGCTCGCTGCAGGGGGGGTGGGCTAGATGACCTTTAAAGGTCCCTTCCAACCCAAACTGTTCTATGATTCTATGGTTCTGTGAACTCCAGGTTCTCAGCTCAAGGAAATGCCTCTGACACCGGCTGTGCTGATGCACATGTCTCCATCCCTGATTTTGACCAGGAGTTACAGGAAGGTGAGGCACCCTTTGGTCAAAGCCATGTTGAATTTGGCACCAGTAGCACCAAAGCCCACCATGTAACAGAATACATCAGTCATGTAGCTCATTATTTCCAGTCACAAGACATGATTTTTCACAGAGAGTGGGGATGGACCTTGGGATATTTTAAACCCTTTTTTTCCTGACTGGGGCAGCAGTCACCAAGCCAGATTCCAGTGTGACTTACTCCAACATGCTGCCCCATCTCAGCTGGAGTAACAAGAGCTTCAGACTTTTATTTTTCTTGAAAGTTTCTTGCTATTTTTCTGTTCTCAAAGCTTTTCCTAAAGACTGGCAGTTCAGTTACATCCACTTAAAGTTAGTAGTTTGGCTATGTAACACTGTACAGCACCAAGAGCCAGTGGTTTCTACTGCCTAGCCACAGATGCTCTGTTCCCAGGATCCTCAGTTTTTCCTTGTCCCTAAATCTGGGGAAACATACTCCTCCCAGCATTTATTCTTCAATAGGCAAAGCCTCTAATTCTTTGCTGCCTTTCTAAATGACCTTTCCCTATCTCATCACGATCCCCTATCTAAACTACGTGGGACAGGCAACGTCTTTCCATTGTCTCTAACATTTGTTGATATAAAACGGATTTCTTATCTCTGATGAAATATACCTCCCCTTTTCTCATCCAGTTTGTTACTATTTCAGGTGAGCTGCAGAAATTAACTTTAGCAGTTTCTCTCTCAGTACTTTTCTCCTCTAGGAGCTCACAGACAACTTCATGCACTGCCCAGCCCTATGGGAAGGAAGGCTTCAGGCATCCTTAAGAGCCACTGAACCTCGCTCCAGCCTAGAGGGACTCAGCCCTCCCCTCCTCTCTTCCAGGCCTTGACATCCTTTGCATATATATCCCGACCTCAGGCTCTCTGCATGCCAGGCAGGGGTGTGCTCCCCTGTGACTCTCTGGCAGCTCTGGAGGGAGGAGCAGGGACAGTTTGTGGGGCAAGAGGCACAGCAGCAGCAAGAAGAAAGGGAGAAGAGTTTTACCACACCGGCCAGGATCAAGTAGTGACTTTAGCAGCTGGCTAGCCTGAGCCCACCGAGCTGCCTCCAGAGCAGCCCTGGCAGAAGCTGTCAGCTCTCAGACCTGACCACCCCCTTTAGTTCATCCTGGAGGCTTCGGAAGCCGACTGCACACACCAGCAGTGGCACAAGCTATTGAGGAGGACATCTGTTTAGGCATTGTAGGGGACTTAGTAGGGGCATAGTAGGGGCCTTTCATTCCCAAGAGCTGAACCTCCAGTGGTCCATCAAGCTCTCCATTTCAGTGCCCACAAGTGATTCTCTGCCCACCTCCCAGCCTCACCAGCCCCTCTCTCCACCTTGCCTGCTCCCCACTGGCTCCCCAAAGCATTAACCCCTCTCTTCCCTCTGTGTGCCCACTTTCCCACCCAGCTCCTGCTTCTTCTGTCACCTCAAGCTCAATTGACATGTTGCTAGAGTGGAGGGGACACGGCTGCTAGGTGGATCTGCAAAATACGGTGAGATGAGGAAGCTGGCTGAAACTGATGCCCAAGTCTGCAGACTGTCACATTCAGAGCTGCTCTCCTGGAAGTGAGAAAATTTGGTCCCGATAGTAACACTTGGATCGCTGCTTTGCACAGATGTAACTCCTTTCTCCAGCTTCTGTTTTAATACACGCATTGCTGCCTATTCCTGGAGATGCAATTCAGTGCACGCTGCCGGATGGAGGGAGCAGCCCATGAGACCAAGTCAGCTTGCCTCTGCAGCCAAGGGACTTTCCATTGTTCTCCAAAAATGTTGGCCAAATCCGGACACGTTCTGCCCCAGGGGATCATGCCTGGCTCCCAGCATATCCCTCTCAAAAAAACCACCCAGCCCTCAGCCTACAACCATTGCATTTCATGGGAGTGGGAGATTTGGGGACTGAGATTAAGACACCATGCCCTCCTTTTCTTTTGCTTTTACCAGTCTATGCTAGCTAGGGCCAGGGGTGCTGGTGTGAGGCAGTTGAAGCAATCAGTGCTCTTCAACAGCACGTTGCTGCAGCCATGTGGTGTCCTGGCAGCCGGAGGAGTCTCCACTGGAGTGGGATGGGCAGATGCGCATGTATGGTGGGACCTGGATCACGCTGCAGCTGCAGCACTGAGCTGCCTGGCTTTGGGGCTTTCCGATTCACAGCCCTAATGCAACTTTAATGGGTTTTGCTGGCGCTGAATATTTATAAACCAGGAGCAAGTTCCTACCCATCTACTGAGAAACTGGGGTCTGCAGGAGAGAGAGTAGACACCCAGCCTCTGTCTCACCAGGGGGGGCTGGCCAGGACCCTTCCCACAATCCGGGCAATGGGAACTGCCCTGTCCACCCACTCAGGAAGGGGAAGAAGATGCAGACAAGGAGGACTCAGGGCTGAGCTGTCCGCCACACCTCTTCCTCCCCTTTCGATCCTACATCTCTGCCTAAATTTGTGGAAAACCGCACAAGCTCACACCAACCTGCCTCCCTCCCCTCTCCCATCTTCCCTCCCAACACCCCCATGCTGCCATACCCCTTCCCAATTCCCAGCTCTCCCAACGAGGGTCTCTTGTGCCCCTCCTCTGCTCCCCTCAGCATCCCCTTTCCTTCCCACCTCCCAGACCAGACATCTTCCTTCCCCAACGCCTGCTCTCCTTGCCTCAGTATCGACTATTTCCCAGGGCTCCTTCCCCTCTTTCTGCACATCCCACATCCTGGAGATGCCAGCAGGACCTGGTGGCCGCATGGCCCCTTCCCTCCTGGTGGAGGTCCCCACGGCATCCCGCAGCACTGGCCAAGCCATGCAAACCACCGGTGCACGCGGGTGGCACGTCACGCCAGAGGACTGTGACCACCAGGGCGGTGAGGAGACCCTGTGGAGACCCTCTACCAGGCCCCGCAGGCTCCGTTTCACACTGCTGCACACAGCAGCCTGCACTGACTGCTCCAGATAAGCTTTTTCAGCAGGAAAAGCATATGGAATAAATGTTTCTTTTCCATTTTTACCCGGTTTCGAAGGGATGCTCTGGTTTTTGCTTGGCTCTTGAAATCTTTTGTGTGGAGACAGAATGAAAAATCACCATGCTATGGCTATCTGGCTGTCCAGAGGGATACGCCAGCCCCCAGGGGACATCACTTTTGGGGTGCGGGCACTTTCTGTCCCACCCAGCCTCCTTGGACCACTCTTTATGGGGGAGGGCAGGTGGAAAGCCCTCCTCCTGGGTGGAGGGAAAGCCCAGGCAGGCTGCAACGCACCTGGGGCAACATTGCAGCGAGGAGCAGGACTGGGCTCTGCTCCAGCTCGCCTTACCTTGCACTGGGCACTGCAGCTGAGGGGGCTCGGGGGGGGGGGGGTCCTGGGGGCCAGGCTCATCCCCCCTCCCCATCCCCACCGCCCAGGGAGCACCCGGTGGCCCAGGCCACCTCTCGCCTATCTTGTTTGAACCGTCAGCTGCAGCAATAAAAGCACCTCCCCTCCCCAGACCTACATTAAAAGAGCTGGACCTAAAATTAATTTAGCCCTGCTCTTTGTTGTGGACAATACAGAGGGGATATTGTGTGTGGGGAGAGAAAGGCTTTTTGTTTGGGTGAGGAGACAGCGGCGGTCTGTTCTTGCGGACATCTGAAAACAAGGCTGGGAAGAGCGGCCCTTTAAGTTCGGCTGAAGCAAAAACACACAGCCCCATCTCACAATTAAACACAGTATCAAACCGAGAAAGGATCAATTGAGCCTAAAACAGAAAGCTCCCCATGTGACAGATTCCAGAAAGTACGTGATACACCATGCCCAGGGCTAGTACATGCCTGCTGTGTTTCCCAGTACATGATTAATTTGACTCAGGGCAGGAGGCTGCAGGCAAGGGATCTGCAGCACACACTGAAAAGTTTTAACACTTTGAAGACTGGAAGCGCGGCTGAGCGTGAGAGACAAAGGCAGGCTGCGAGAAGGCACGGGCTGGCTGGACAGGCAGCCTGGTTACTCTTATTTTCTGTTCATCGCCAGCAAAGGGTGTGTTCCCCGCCCGAGGCCAGCGCCAGGCTCACGTCCCCCCCACCGAGCATGCCCGCCTCCATTCCCTGCGGGGGGCTGCTCCCCATGGCCGTGCTCCCGGAGAGGATTTTGGGGCTGGGGGGCTTGGGGTCCATAGGGCAATCCCTGGGCTGCAGCCTCTTCCCTTGGGGCGGGTGACAGGGATTACTTGGGGAGGACGTTTGCTTCCCTCGCCCAGTCTTACGGGTGACCTTGGAGAAGCGCGGATTAGAAACAATTAATATATTAGTCCCTTAATTGCTGGAGAGCGCAGATGAAGCCAACGGGCACTTTCTCCGGGAGGCAAGGGGTGGCGCTGCGACACCAGCAGAGCAGCCTGTCCTGGTGGGGTGCGGGCTGGGGACACTGGGGTGGCATCCCCAAAGCTGCCCCCTCCCCCGCCCTCCACTGGCTGGCCACGGGGGGACACAGCTTTTCTAAGGGCAGGATGCGATCTTGGCCAAGGGGTGCAGGCTGGGGACACAGGGGTGACATCCCCAGAGTTGGATGCCCTCTCCCCCCGCTGCCCCGCCGTGGGGGATGCAGCCCTTCCGACAGCAGGACATCTCCCTGGCTGAGGGATGCAGGCTGGGGACATGGGGATGGCATCCCCAGAACTGGGTCCCCTGTCGCCCACTGCCCAGCTGTGGGGGATGCAGCCGTCCCTCGGGCGGAGCTCACCGCCCCAGTCAAGGTCCACGCCACCAGTCCTGCACACCTCGCTGCGCAGGTGGTCCTCGCCTCCAGGCCCCAGGCTGCCATCCTGGGGGCAATGTGGGGCCTGCAGAGGCCTCGGCCGTGGGACCGGGGCGACCAGCATGCAGCAGCGGGGGCTGGCATCGCTGCGGCTCGGACAATGCGAGTCCCCTCGGAAAGCAAACCAAGCCCAGGCTGCGACTGCACTTGCTGGGATGGCTGGAGACAGGACCCAGCAGCTCTGCTGCTTGCTGCCAGCCTCCTTCCCCAGGCCTGGGAACAGTGCTAGCTTGAAAGCCCCTGGGAGCCGTACTCCCCATCCTCAGCCCCAGCTCTGGACCCTGCATGCTGCCGCAGAGGTGCTGCAGCCCACTGCAGGGAGCCAGCCCCGAGCCACGGTTTGGGACAGGAGGAGTCCCGAGAGCGCTTGTCCCTGGGGGAACATCCCAGGGCTGCTCTGTTCCCTGCCGAGCTGAGCCCCAAACCTGCGCTAGTTTTCCCAAAATAGCTTTGTCAACAGGGCACCTCAGGCTGTCTCGGGAAGGAACCAGACCCACAAGCTACTGGGGAATGAGCCCACAGGCATTTGGTACCATCACCTCTTCATGCGACTCTCCAGGGTCATGCTAAAGCACTTGAGTCATCTGCATGCGGGATGCCGCCAGGACAGAGCCAGCAAGTAGCGGGGTCAGCCCGTCCTTGGGCTCTGCTCCCCCCCAATAAAATGCAGACGCTCCTGCCTGCCTCACAGAGGGGCTCCGTTCATTATCCGCTGCAAAGTGCTCCGAGATCCTCGGATCAAAGGTGCCGTCACAGCGTCGAGCCTGATTATTATTGATTATCCGTTTCAAGCCAGGTCCCAAACGAAGCCAGCGAGCCCTGAACGCGGAGGAGCCGAGGGAGGGCCCAGCAATCGACTGGCGATTTTTACTGCGGATGACCCGAGCCAGGGAGCAATTTCTGTTCATCCATCAAGGAAGATCCAGGCGTGAGCAAACAGTCAGGTCATGGGCATTCATTTTATTATTAAATCCTAAAGGGGCCGCGGCTCGTGCAGCTGGATGTAAGTGATCTTCGTGTTAAAAAGACGAGCTTTGAATTTAATTTTGCAGCCAGGCTGATAGACCTGGGGATGACTCAGCCAGAAGAACCAGCCAGGCCTTCTCTTCAGGGAGGATCGGATGCAGCCAGGGAGAGTCAGGGGCCAGCTCCCAGCACAGCACAGCCCTCCGGTTCCTCCTGAAGCTCCCGTTGTCCCCACTTTGCCCTCCTATCCTCACTCAGGCCGGCTCCCCCTTGCACCATGTGCCAGGGTGGCTGCCTCTCAGCCTGCACTCATGTAGAGGGTTGTGCCCGTGCTGGGGACAGGCTCAGAGCTGTGCTACTCCAACATAAATGCAGGTAGAGTGAATTGCAACAGTGCTCTGCCGGTGTGAGGCATCCCCGGAGCAGGAGCGCACACTGCACAATGTGCGGCTGCACCACGCACAGGTGTACCACACACACTGCACCATGCACAGCTGCACCCTGCACCCCACACCATAAAGACTGCATGATGCATGGCTACACCACACACACTACGCCGTAGAGACTGCACCACTCATGGCTGCACCACACACACTGCACCATGCATGGCTTTAGCATGCATACTGCACAATGCGTGGCTGTACCACACATGGCTGTACCACACACCGCACCACGCATGGCTGTACCACGCACAACGCACCACGCATGGCTTTACCGTGCGCACCGCACCACGCACGCTGGTCCACGCACCCTGGGCCGCACACACGGCAGCGCTGTCAACACTGCGCCGCACGCACTGCTCCACGCATCGGTGCGCCACGCACGCTTGTACCGTGCAGTTCCGCGCCATGTGCCCAGCACCACGCATGGCCGCATCCACGGCCCCCTCTGTGCCAGGGAAGGGGACGGGCTCTCTGCCCCGGTCCAGCAGGACCAGCGGGGCAGGGATCAGCGAGGCGGTGCTGCTGGCAGGCAGGATGCTCCTGCCAGTCAGCCATGCGGGAAGGTCCCCGGAGGGGCTGCGAACGCTGCCGCCGCTCCCGGGACTGTGGGCGCGGGGAGCCGAGTCCCCTCTTCTCGCATCCCCAGGAGGTCGCCTGCAAGGAGCAGGGGACGGCGCCGTGCAGGCTCGGGGCGTCCTGCGCGCTGGGAGCGGAGCGCATCAGCCGCCTGTAATCCCTGGCGCCCTTCCTCGTCCTCCCCCTGCCCCCACAAGACTGGCTCCACTTTCCCCAGCAGGAGCCCAAGGAGAAAAAAAAAAAAAAAAAAAAAAGAAGGAAGAGAGAGAGAGAGGGAGGGAGGGAAAGAGAAGCTAAAAATCTGTCTTCTTTAATTAATGAGGCAAGCCAGCCTGGAGAGCACGTTTGGGATCGCAGGCCCCCAGCCAGGGGCGAGCCGGCAGCCAGGGCCGGTGACATGGAGGAAGAGAGATGGGGGGAGCGTGGGGGGAGACAGGCACGGCTTTTTATACTCTCCTGTTAACTGATCCACGGAGCTTTCCTGGCATCGGTTTCAAAGGTATCCCTTCACTAATCCGCCGGGCTGTTCCAGGATGGCGGTTTTGACCAGCAGGAAGGGGGAAGGGAGGGAGGAGAAACGGTCACAGGCAGACTGCACCTTTTCACAGCCCGCAGGAAAGAAAAGCAGTGGGGGGAAAAAAAAAAAAGGAGCAGAGGGTGGTGTGGGGCCGGGGAGGGGGGGATGCTGGTGCGCCCGGGCTGGGGAGCTGCGAGCTCGGCGTCGCGGCCGCTCGGCCGGCACTGCGGACAGCTTGCTGCAGCGTCCGGGGAGGAAACCGAACGGCACCTTCCAAATATAGCTCCTACCGCGCATCTGCCCGCCGAGCGCTGCAGGTATCCCAAACACGTCTTCCCCAGCGGGCTTGGCTTAATATAGGCTGACCCCCTCCCCGCCGGCGCAGGAGCCGACCTTCCCCGGTGGGCCGAGCAGGGCAGGAGGATGGCTCCTGCTCCGGGGTGGGTACCGCAGGGCAGGGCACCCACCCAAATTCCTCGCGGGGCACACCTCCCACCATGCAGCACCTCGGTGCAGCGAGGGAAGGCAAGCTGGCAGCCATGCAGTGCACAGGCACACTGGGGCCAGGTGGGAGGAAGGTGGCCCTGTGGCATCTGTCCCTTGGGAAGGGCCGTGTGGATGCCACTTTGGCCGTGCCAGGTGCGGGGGACGGAGCAGATGCACTGGCTTTCGTGGAGAAGCAGCCCCTTGGGACCTGGTTACTGGGGGACCAGATGCTGCCTACCATTAGGCCAGGGGACTTTTTCAGTTTTAGTTCTTGCTGCTCTGTTGTTGTTTTGATTTAAAAATGCAGCCCCGGAGAGAGCCTGGGTGGGTGCCCAGCCTGCTGCACGCTGGGGGGACTCTCCAGCCAAGTCCAGCCATGCACCCTGCCCCACCATCTCACCAGCATAGCAGCATCATTTCCTCAAGTTGTATTTCAGCCCCATGAGCTACTGCCCGTCTACCTTCAGCAGCCTCTGGCAGCGCCGGGCAGCCTCTGCCTGTGATGCGGGACTGACCCTGGCTCTGCTGCAGCTATCACCAGCAGACACCAGCACCCATGGCCCATCCCTCCACGGAACAGAGATGAGATTGCGAGCTCAGCAAGAAACCCTTTGCAGGGCACCGTTGCAGGCAGCAAGGGTGTTTGGTCATTAATGTCATTTTTCTAATTGCAGTCAGACCTGGGCACAGAGTCACCAGCTGCTGGTGCTGGCCTGCGGAGTAGGTGCAGGAAGAATTTGCTTATGAGCTTTTTTTCTTGTTTTTTTCAAGGGCTGGCAGTTAGAAAGATCAGTCTGCATGACACAGAGAGTGCTACGCTAAGACGGATCTCGCGCCACAGCTCTGATTTCTCTGTCAGGTCAAGGCCAGTTTGCTAAACCTCATGTTCTGGTATTGTGTAAGATTTGGGCAAAGTCAGGTAAAACCTTCACCCTCGCTGTGTCTCTCTGAAGTAGCTGTATTAGCTCAAAAACCAGATGTATTCTGCTCTTCAGCATATCTATCTAAACTAGCATCAAAATGGCTACAAAACTCCCCTTCAGTATAGGAAAAATGTCAATCCTTCGTTCAATAATATTTTTACAGGTTCTTGCTTCCCAGCAAACACCCTGAAGCTCCAACAGTGCCAGCTTTGCATAGTTTTTTAAAGGCCTCTTTTTGAGTGAAGGAACAAGCTTTTTTGTGTAAAGAAAAAAACCCCAAACCCTCCTGCACAACCTAACAAAAATGGTATGGTGCCGTTTGGTATTGAGGACTGCTCTGCCTTCCAGAGCGCACATGGGCAGGGCTTTTTTGGCCCCTCCACACCTGGCCCACCGCGTGGACCGCTCTTCTCCTTGCTGCCGGGAAAGGTGCTGGGAGGTCGGTGTAGCTGCATGCACAGTCCCATCTCCCAGGCTGGAGTTTGCATGCTGATCCTCTTATCTGTTGAGAAGAGGGATGATTCCCCCCATACCCGCCTTTGCCTGGAGGCCCCCAGGGAGAGAGGAGAGCCCTTTTTGTTGCTAAGCTCAGCCTCTGATGCTCCCAAGTTCCAATGTACTGAGAGAGAAACTGGTGCATGCTCCTGTGCAGAAAGTGCATCAAGGAAGGTGGTGGGGAGGGGCCGATCACCCGAGCCAGTTTTACACTAGAGTGCTGGACACATGAAGATGGTCCCATGTCCTGCAGACAGGGAGGTTTGGACAGCTGCTGCCTCCGAAGGGGAACACCACAGCTTGCCGGGTCGTGCTGGCAAGCGTGCTCCACCATACCCAGTACAGAGACCTGACTAACGTTACACCGACTGAGTCACATTTCTCCCTGACCTTTGTTCATGGGCTCATTAAAATAATTGATCCTAGCCACGACAGTCACACAAGGACCAGATGCTTGTCACACTGCCTCTTCGGTGGCTCCTTCCTTCCCACCGCTCTGGCCAGACCCAAGTCTTTTTTTGCCAGACCTTCCATGGGACCACCATGAACCAGTGCCCCAAGCTGCATGCCCCAAGATCAGCAGGCTCAGTTGGCTCAGGGGGCTTGGGGAAGGAGGGAGATCCAGCCGGTTGTTTTGCTGGCTTTTTCTCCAGTGTTAATTATTGCAGCCCCAGGTGGCATTGTCCCTTACTATTACATGGTTGACCTGTATCTAATCCGTCATCATCTGAAACCCTCTGCCCCGTCCTGGCACCCCTGTTCGCCCACGATCCCCCCAGCTTCCATGTGCCCCTCGCTTTATTGCTCCTGCATAAACCAAGTTACAGTTTCAGGACAGAATCAAAGAAAAGCTCCTTAATTTTCATCCAGCAAAGAGCGGTGAATCTGGACACCCCTGGGGCGGACGAATGCCAACCAGGCAGGAGCTCAGAGCTTGCCCACGGTGGCAGTGGGTCCCTGCCGTCCCGTCCTCCTTACCCCCAGCTGCGAGCAGAGATGTCTCTCAGCTCGGGCTGGCTTTTGGGTTGCTCCCCACTGCGAGAGCAGCACAAAGGAACCCTCCCCGCTGGTGTCCAGGCCAGCAGCATCTCTAGCGCATGACTTGTAACCCGCCGAGCCCGCCGCTGGTCCTTCACACGCCGTGAATGATAACAGGGAGCCGCAGCCCATTGTCTGCCGGCCGTTGCGCCGGTTTGTCAAGTTTGCGGTTGCATTTTAATCCTGACGCCTTTTCAAAGCCCAGCTGCGCATTGTGTGGGCACAGGAATTCTTGACTTGCAAATCCCCCTAGCATTAAATTCAACCTTCTGGGGCTATGGTGATCGTCCGCACATTGAATGGGGGGCGGGGGGGGTGGGGAGAGTGGGGGGAGCTTCTTGCCCCCTGCCATGAATAACAAGCAGATGAGAAGCAGCAGAGGACAGCAGAGGGGCTGGAGGAGCCTGGTGCAGCCAAGGTGACAGCAGTGGTGACTGTGAGGCTGGGTACGGTACTCAGCAACGGGATTTGTTGCCAGCTCCCCTCACCCCTTGCCTGCCACGCTCAGTTTGGTGCCTACAGCCGTTAAAAACCATGTGCGGTCTCCGGCAAATAGGGTTCAAGTGTCACTTGGTGTCAGACCACAAGGACAGTCCTCGGTGCTGAGCCAGAGATAGGAAGGTGGAAAGGATGGGTATGGGATAGCAAAATCCTGCCAGTGCAGTGCCAGCCGATAGCTGGGCTGGGTCACGCGGGTGGATTTTAGCCTTTTCCTGCCTGTCTCAGTCTGTTCCAGAGCTTGGGAAGACACCCTGCAGGCTGGAGGCATAGATGCTGCCCAGACCCATCTGAAGCAAACACAGAATAGGAGTCTGCTCATGCGGGTGGGGGTCCAGCCTCGATGACCCAGGCGGTCCCGTCCAGTCCTCTGGTTTAATGCAAGCCATCCTCCTGCTCTGAGTGGAGAACAATAGGCAGCCTGTGTACGAGGAGATGGGCCTGCTGCCCCAGCTCTCCTACGGGCTGGCTGAACCATCCTCAGACCAGTCGGGCAAGTTTTCAATGCAACGGAGTTGGTTTTTTCATTTAAAAAAAAACCCCAAAAAACAAAAAAACCACACATTTGTCAAAGCTGAAGTGTTTCATAGAGCTGTATCGTTCGGGCAGACTTTTGCCAAAAGCCGGGCAGACTTTTGGTGGCAGCCTGCCCGATTTCCTAACCCTTTGCCTAGCAGACAGCCTCAAAACCCAGGTTCCCAGGACGCCTCCAGGCTGCCAGGGCTCGCAGCTTCCCGGCCCCATGCTTCACGGGAGGTAGCAGGCAGCTGAACTGCCTTTCCTTGCTGCAGTGGGAGGACACCGACTCCAGGCACTGCTTTGCACAGGACCCCATGCTGCAGGAATCCCACGCCTCACCCCACGTCTCTTGTCTCTTCCGTGACGTCTCTTGTCTGCTGGAAGCGGCCCCAGCAACCCTCCGGAGCTGGGGCAGCGCGGGAAGTGTCAACTGACAGCTCTGCTTTGTTTCAGGGGGAAGAAAGAGAAACACAATCCCTTCTCATCTTCTCTGGTGGCCTTGCCTAACTTCTCAGTGCCTCAGTTTGCCAGGTTCTGGGATCGTAAAGCCCTGTAAAAGACTCGGAGATCCTGGCACTCGGGGGAGGAAGGTAAGAATTAAAACAACAAGAACAACTGGCTCCCAGACCCCTCTACCACCTCTTGGACCAGCACTGTCCTTTCCCCTCCTCTTCGCATGCTATCATGTGCGTGTGATCACTCTGTGTGTCCTCACCTCCCAGGACCCCTCTTTAGGTTCCCCCTGTCCTGCTTTCCTTCTCTCCAAGGCCCAGGTATGCTGCAGCCATCCCTGCTTCGGCCAGGCTTCCCTCCTCTGCTTCCCTGCCTGCTCTGCTCTGTGCAAGGGCTCAGACAGACAAGGTGGTTGTCCCCGATTCCTTCTTTGTGTCCCCGAGCTTTCTTCATCTAGGGAGAGCCCCTTGCTCTGGGCACAGACCACAGTCAGGCTCGGCAGAGCCTGGGAGCAGGGACCACTCACTGGGAGCCTGGAAAATTCAGGAGTATGAAACCTGCACGAGGAGAAAAAGCATTCAGGTTCCCCAGGACTTTGGGCAGGAAGCCAGACCCTCACCCCAGCTGTCCTGTCCCAGCAAGAAGCTGGCCACTGTCTGTTGGCCATACAGGACCTGGGGGCTTGGAGTGACGGCTGTCCCCAGAGCATCGCTCTCAGCTCAGCAGCGTTCCCCGCACCAACCGGAGAGAGAATTATCCACTGTTTGTTTGCCCTGATTTGTTTTTAACAAAACTGTGCTGCTGGCTGTTTATCACTTCATTTTCCTCCAGGAGATGAGGCAAGCGAAGGAGATCAGCCAGAATAAAACATGACCTTTATGGGCTGTGCTGTGGGCTTGGACTTTCCACCTACCGCCTCTATGTACCAATGGGGTCTGAGATGAGCAGATGCCAGGTGCCATGTTTGGTGCTGGCAGAGGAGCAGCATATGTAGCTCTGAGCTCAGGCCCACGGGATACTCCCCAGCGTGTGCTCATGACACCCACCCAGAGAGTTTTTGTGCCACAGCTCAAGTCACTTCCTCACACCCAGCAAATTCCTCCTCCTGGTCCTCGTGTCTCCCCCCCGGTGAATCTCAGCAGAGGAGGGCTGAGTGCTTGTGGGGGAACATCACACAAGACACTGCTTCTGGGTTGCTGCAAAGACCCAGGCATGTAGGGACTGTCTCCCTGGTCTTGTTCAGTCCCCAGATGGGCTAATGTGTGCAGCATCCCTTAGGCTGGGGATCTGAGGGACTTTGCTCCCTGAAGCGCCCTGTGTGTGAGGGCAGAGTCTGCACTGACACAGCAATGCACAGCCACGTGGAAAGATGCTCTTATCAGCGTGTGCCGAACACCCAGCCCATGCCTGCCTCTCCACTCACGGCTCTCCAGCCCAGCCTGGGACCTGCCCTGTGAATGTGTGTGTGCCGGTTCAGGCAGAGCTGACTTGGTTCCAGCCAGGTGCTTACCAGCCTGGGCTCTAAGTGCAGCTCAGGTCTTTGCTATTGGGAAGAGTATGGAGCAGGCTGGCTGGCTCACCCAACTCTCCAGCCATGCCCTGCTTGCTCCCCAGACCACCATGCACTGGCCAGCCTTCCCATGGGCTCCTCCTGTGTCACACGTGTGTGCATGGCCATCCCCCTCCCTATGTGGGTGAGCTGGGCTGTGGGCAACAACTTCGTGGTGAGGGGTCTGGCTTGGGGGTAGAAGTGATGTCTTAAGGGGAGGCTTAGGAAAGCAGGGCTCTCACCACAAAACGTCTCTGTCCACCCAGTAGCCAACATTGAAT
Organism: Harpia harpyja; assembly: GCF_026419915.1. NCBI lineage: Eukaryota > Metazoa > Chordata > Aves > Accipitriformes > Accipitridae > Harpia > Harpia harpyja. The sequence goes on along the minus strand of NC_068959.1, from coordinate 21,729,704 downwards.
GCCAGGGTGTGGACCACTGGACAGGGCCATTGGTTCCTACAGGGTGCTGCTGAGCCTCCTGGGTGTCCACCCACTCCTGCTTGGGGATTCACACCCAGTGCTCCTGTAGCATCCTCCCCATTCTTGTCTGGACCCAGCCTGTCTCTCCTTCCCTTTCCTCAGAGGGGGTGTGAGGCTCTCTCTATTGTCATTGTTACTGCCTCCAGCCCCAGGCTGTTCTGTCCAGCGACCCCTTAGACTTGTCATTATTTGGAAGCACAGTGCGTACAGCACATCTCTTCCAAATGCATGGCTCTAGGCAGCCAGATACCCTTGAGATATGTTCTTGGTCCTGAGAGGGGCTGGGGGGTGCGTCTGTCCTGGCTTGTGTGGTATTCAGACAGGAACTGAACATTCATTGCATTTATGACAGATTCTAGCTGTGAAAAGACCTTCTCTGACCTGTTTTGGGACAAAATCCAAAGCCTTTCTTGCCATGGATGCATCCTGAGTTTTGAATGCTTTTACTGAGTAGCAGTGGACATCAGAGATGTGAAAATGGACCAGAGAAAGGGTACCCTGGTGGGGGTATGTCTAAGGGGAAGACGGGAAGACATCCATTCTGGTTGCCACCCTTCACTCCACATCTGAAGGCCAGCCTGGAGAGAGGTCCCCAATCACCTGAGCCAAACACGGTCTGCATGTGGACACAGTCTGCTGAGCTCAAGAGAAGGCTTTGACATCGCCTGCCTTTCTCAGCATTCAACTTGGGCAGCCTCAGCTGGCTGCCTGCTTTCTGAGTACCCCACTCTGAAAGCGATCTGCCCAATGTCCTAGTGGCTTCTGGGGGACTAAAGAACACTGAGTCCCAGGCCCAAAGGGTAGCCATGGGGACCTGTGTGAATGGGGACAGTGAAGGTGACAGTTTTGAGCTTTTGTGAGAACAAAGCTTTTTTTGATGATATGTCCTATCTCCTGCTTCGGTGTTTGGGTGAAGGTCCTGAGCTTCAAAATCCCCCACCTGAACCACCAAGAAAGTTGTCCTCCATCCCCACCAGACCCCCAGACATGGTAAGTTCAAGTGATTTTTAGTCAGAGCTAAAGAATACCCCTTCAGGACACAGGAGAGCCTTTGGTCATGCACAGGGAAGCGGGAGGGCACACGGCCTTGTCTTGGCAACTCCGGGAAGGCAACCAGCTTCTTGAAGGCATTCAGGGACACCCTGGGAGAGCAGTGGGGATGAGAGCTAGCCTGGAAGACTGCTCCACAGCCTGTCTTCTTCCTCCCTCTGCTGAGTCCCTGGCAGGTAGTGACATAAACCAAGCAGGTTTGTTCACAGTGACATTTTAGAGGATGCCTCCCAAAGATGAGTCAGGCTGTGCCTGCTGCAGAAAAACAGTGATGCAGAGTCTTGTGGGACAGTTTTAATGGCTGTGGAGGAGGCAGACTCACCTGAGCCAGCCTCACTAATCTGGTCCTTGGGAACTGCCTGCCACAGATAGAGCCACTGAGTCCTGCAAGAGCATCCCAAACACCTTTCCCTTTCTTCCACAAAGTCATTAAGGCTCTTAGAAACTCCTGTAGCAGCTAGAACTGAGGTGTCCTTTCAGTGAGGTGCCCACCCAGCGGTATCTCATGTACCTCTGCCTACAGTATTCCCATCCCATCGTTGCCCTGTTGCTAAGGTGCTCAGCCTAGCAATGACTGCTGCTGACATGAGACCCTAGATACTGCCTATCACATTTCCCGTGAGCAGCAGAGAGCAATGAAAACAGAGATCAGTGAGATGAGGAGAGGAGCCTAACCTGCTAATTACAGTGGTAAAGCAACATTCAGCACCTGCTGCTGGCAGTTAGGTACTTCTGCCAGGGGCTATATGGCAAAACAGGTTTGGTTGGTGGTGAGACAGGGCAGCAAAACAGGATTCATTAGGGCCAGGAGTGGTGTGGAAATGGTCTTACAACAAAGGAATAAGGCAAACTGGTGGGGTTAGAAGCTGGATGTGCATCACAGATGCACTCATGATCCTGCTGGTCAGGGTCTACCCCCTTCAGACGAATTGGGTTTGCAGAGAGGCGAGTTGTCTTGATCATCACCCTTCTGTCATCTCTGTGTTCACCTCTGTGCAAATCACAATGTTTTCTTCCTCCTGCCGTTCTGCCAGGGTGATTTGTGTCAGCAGGGTCTCTGGCCAAGGTGATTGCAGCAGCCTATTTTTGGGACTGCCCTTGAGAGCTGCAAGCCAGGAAGTTGGAGCCCAGCTGTTCCAGTGTCCGTGCCCTGGAGAGGCACTAACACCTGCAGTCCGTGCTGGCTGCTCTCCAGTGCCTTGCTAATTGCGTCGGGGTCCTTAAATAATACAGTGGCCATGTGCTGAAGGGGCTGCCTGCTGGCTCTCCCGGTGCTTGGGAGGAGACAGAGTGGCTCAGCTGGGGGCCACTTCAAGGCTGCAGGAGATGGGAATGTCTCCATTCAGATCCTGGGATTTTGGCTCCAAAGGTGCTCTCTGACTCAGCTTTGTTGCTGGATGCCTGCTGACTCCCTAGGAGATTTATTTGGCTCTGAAAGTCAGCGAGGGGCTCATAGATGCTCACTCCTTTGAGGCCATTTTGGGTACAGACAGGGATTTAAGGGACAGGTTTGTACCCACATGAATGTGCATCCTATACTGACCATAGAGCTTTATTTTTCTCATCTTACAACTCCAGGTAACATCCCATTGAGGTGTTGTCCACCCCAAGTCTGCCCCACCACCTGAACATGGCAGGGATCTGAGTAGCTTGTTCCTGGGCCTCCCTTGATCTATTGACCTGCAACACCGTAAAATGGAGGCAGAGACCTGGGTGAAAGCATGATGAGCATGCTGCAGCTTTGCCTTCCAGACCTGCCCATGCAGTGAACACTAACAGTCCTTCCTGGAGCAGGCATCACCCTACGGGAGCCAAGCTGACAGTGACACATGGGCTTCTACTTCTTCCTATGTTGTGTTGCACCTCAGGGTCTGAAATTTGCCTTGCATGAGAATGGCAGTACCGCCAGCCCAAAGGCTCATCTTGCCTAGGTCCCGTCTCCAACAGCAGTTGATACCTAGGGAAGGATATAAGAAGAAGATAAACGCATAGTACTTCCCCCAGCACTTGCCCAGCCCCTAGTTAGTCTTCCTGAGGCAGATGTCATCTGCAGAGAGCATACTTTTCAGTGGGTTTCTCTTCCATGATGTTCCGTCGATGTTAATGCTATGATGCCCTTTCTCAAGGAGTTCCACAGCACCACAATATGTTGCTTGAAAAATTGCTTCCTTCCATCTGCTTCGACTTACTGACTTTGCTTCATGCCCCTGCTTCTCCACTGGGAGTGAGAATGAGCAGTCCCTGTTCACCTTCCCTGTGCTGCTCATCTTTTTCTGGATCTCTCAGCTACTCCTCGGATGTCTCTTCCAGCTCTGACTGTTCCTGAGAGGTAGCTGCAGCTCAGTTGTATGGGTGAGAAATGCTGTGGCCTGCGGAGTTACCTGTGTGAAGCTTTAGTCTTGTGATACCGTCCAAATATTGCTGAATTTATCCTTCTGGCACACCTGCCAAGCTAAGAAGTCCTGTTACCCCTATTCTAATGAGGCACAGCATGGCCAGGTATCAAATACTCCCCCGATGCAAAACAAGTGGTTGAAAACCAGGGACTGAGCCTACACCTCCTTGTTTCCATCCCAGTGCTTTGCTAAGCTCACCCAACCAGCTGACCAAAAACTGTCTTGTCATTACAGTGACCGATCCACCAATGCTGCAGTTTGAATGGTGGCTGTGAGCATCACCTGGGGTTGTCATCTGGCTCAGACGCCAGCAAAAAGCTAGCTGGAGTGAAGTCGCATTTTACAAACAAAGGGAAGGAGAGGAGGGAGGCAGGGGAGCAGCTGAGCCGGTGGAACTGTTTGTGCAGCCATAATCACGCCATAAAGCAAGGCAACAGCACCTGGAAAACAGCCCTTGTGCTAGCCTGGCAAACAGGGCCTGGTGAACAGAACTGTTCAAAGCGAAGCTGCCTTTGCCGGAGGACTCGTTCCCCTGAACGACATGTGCTTGCACACTGGCTGCCCACTGGGGCAATGCTTTGCTCCTTTTTGTCCATGGAAGAATTGCTCCCTCCAGGTTTTAACTTTACATCTGTTTGCCTTTATTAAATATTTTTTTAAAAAGAGAGGAAGTCCAGTTGTTTTTGGCAGTTTGCAAAGGTCCCACCCAATGGAAACGGAAGAGAGGAGAGGATGGAGGAAGGCCAGGAGGGAAGGTGTCACAGCCCTGCCTGGGGCATCTGCCGCTCCCTGTCGTGTGGCTGTGGTCTGTGTACCCTCCAGCTGTGACATCTTCCCCTGCCCACATTTCCCTCGCTGGGCTTCCTCCAGCTGACCCCTCTGTAGGGCCAGAATGATGGGGTACAGCAGAGAGACTTGGCGCTCAGCTTTTCCCAGCAGGAACTGGGATGCCAGCCGAGGGCAGGAGTGGGACAGTGTGGGGCCAGACCTCGTAACCCACCTGAGCCAGGCCACGTACCTCCATGCTGTCTGCGGTCCAGGTGGACACTGAGGCTCGTGGGGATGCTCACCTCTCACCAGGAGAGAACTTGCTGTCCCGAGCATTCAGAGATGCTCAAGTGCCATTCTGGGAGGCACAGGCAGGGACTGGGAAGAGCACATGAGCCAGGCATTCTCCCAGCAGCTGAAGCAGGTGGGAGAGACAAGCCAGACTTTCCCTCTCTCTCTCAGCCCTGTCCCACACACACACTTCAAATGAGAGCTGCAAAGACCTCTGTTCTCTGGGCTGGCCTCCCCCTCCCTCGGTACTACTTCTCTCACTCACTCAGCAGCTCAGCCCTGCATCCAGGTTTACATATAAATAAAGAGTGAGTGTGAAATCCACCCTGGGGTCTCTCCTGACTCCCACTTGGCTCCCTAATTGGAAATTCTACCAGCAGGAGATATTGCAATGAGCTAAAGCAGAAACAAACTCCCTTTATCCCAGGCAGAGATGGCGGGTGGGTTTAGGTCCCCAGCCCAAATCATACCGGCCGAGAAGGACACAGAGCAGATTTGCACAGGCTCAACCAGACTCTGGTTCTCCATCAGGCTCTGGGGGCTTCACCACTCTGCTGTGCCCAGAGGAAAGGGACAGGCACATATCAGAGAGGATCATGCAGCAGCTCATTCCTCAGGGCAGGGCTAGTCTAGCACTTTGCAAGCCCTGACCACTTGATGCCAATAGGGAGAGACATTAGGACAAAGATGTGATCTCTGTGCGGTACTGAGTACGTGTGTGGCTCAAACACCTGCACCTTCAAAAAAAAGACACCTGATTTGCTCTGTGCTCAGGAGAGGGGATTCCCCAATGCATACACAGCTCCCATTGAACCACTGCTGACCTACAGGGACACCCCATCTTGACTATTCAGCCTAAAGGAATCAAGAGCCAGACTCTCATCTTCATCTCCTTCCTGGTGGGGAAAACTGACCCTCACACCTTGGGTCCTCTGTTACTACCAGCCGAGCCCTGTATCATAGATGGTGTTTCTCACAGGGGTGGCAGCACCACCTTCCATGGAGGCAAAGTCCACACACCTCACCATGCTACACTGCACCTCAGACATGCATATCAAAAGCCAAGAGTCACCTGGCACTGTGAAAGCAGCTAGGAAACCTCCTCCACCAAACCCCCATTGATTTTTTGCTGCCTCCTCTAGTTTTTGGAAGGCCTGGAGGCACACACATTGCCTCCAATAGAACTGCTTCAAAAGCAACAATGATTGCAGTATAAGCAGATCAATGTCCCAGAGCTTTATGTTTTCTGAGAAAATAACACAGCTCTTCTGCTCCCGGTGTCAGGGAGGTTTGTTATCCACATTAGGATGCTATGTTCACCCTGAGATAAGGGGCTAAGTGCTATACAGATTCATATTATTTTGGTCTAGCATCACCCAGCCTCAATGAGCTCAACAGATGAGCAGATGGGGAAGAAGCCCAGGAAGGGAAGAGGAACAAGGTGTGGTTAGATAGCATGCCAAAACAAGAACGGAGTCAAAACAGGTACCCTGAGCTGCTGACCACCGTTCTTGTGCAGAAATGAACTACTCCCATGAAGGGCAGGGGAGAGATGATGCTTTCTCTCTGAAAGTTCATCAAAATTTCTGATGGATGTAGGACCCAGATAACTGGGAAGTTAAACTTCTTCAAAGAGAAATTTCCTTTTCTGACCAGTTGTCTAAAGGGAAAACAATACCGACATATGAAATATAGTATTATTGCTCATATTGTCCATGTGAATTAAAACATCAACTGACCCAGCAAACGGTTTATGCCAAAACACCAGCAAAATCAGTAAGCTCACTACTTTGATCATGACATTTGGAGCAAGAGGCAAGGTGATGCAGTAGACTTGTATACATCTCCTGTACACATAAACATGGCTTCTGTGGCCTTTGGAGAGTTTCTCATAATCATTCCCATGATTTACCCTCTAAGATCAGACAGGAGCTTGCAAAGGCACCATTATGGCTATACTTTTTTCACGGTGAGATACTGCCAGCTGAGTATTGCACACTCTTCCCTTTACTAATCCTACCTCCTGGAGGCACTTAGAAACTAATCTGGATTACCTATTTCTACTGTTCTGTGGCAAAAGAAACCTCATTGTTTCAAGTCCTGTGGGCTCACTCCAAGGCAGTGGCCCATGGGAACATCCCCTTGTCTTCCTAATTTGATTTAGGTTGCTCCTTTGCCAAGACCCTTCAAGTCTCATGTGTATTTAAGTGGGCCATTGCGCGGGCTCCAAACACACACTCTAGCTAGGGACATTATCCTGTTGTAGCAAACCACCCTCAGACCCAGGCTTGCAGCAGGAGGATTACCACTATTTAGCAGTGGCTTGTTAACAGACGCCTTAAGGAAATATAAACAGCACAATGCTGACCCACAGCATGGAGCTCAAAACGCCTTCCTGGTCTGATGCAGACAGGAGTTTTCTACTTCAGAGCATCCCTTGTCAGGTTTTAGCCAGCCCATGTCACCGCGGGTCAGAGCATTCAAACAGAAAAAGTCCAGTTGACTTCACCAAACACTGGAGCAAGCCTTTGGCTCCAGTCACCCAAGAAGCAATCAGCAGGAGTTAGGAGTCCCAGAGCTTTGCAAGCCAAATGGACCCAAGCTTGTGCATATAAAAGCCCCAGGGTCTGCCAGTCTTGGAGATATTTTCCCAGCCCTCCTCCAGATCCTTCCCTGTGGCTGTCATCTGCGAGGTGGGATGCACAGACCTGCCCGCAGCACTCAATGCAAGGTCATCGTGACACCACCCACCTGTCTAACGCCTTTGTGAAACTCCTTACATCCTTCTCTACAGTCTCCTCCAAGAAGCCTCTTGTTTTTATTCACCTTTTTGGTTACTGCTGGGCTCTTGATCAGAGATCCTCATTCAATTGTCACAAAATAACCTGATTCCTGGAAGGTCACTGCCAATTCAGAAGCCCTCAGCATAGAGAGTGACTTTACAGAGGCTCAGGATGGGCTCTGCCTCCCTTTCACATGCACGGCTGTCTGCTTGTGCTCACATCTCACTAAGCCCATCTCCAATTCCTTGCCATCCTGTTTATTCCCCACCAGGGTACACAGGTCTGCCTATTCTGTATGGCATCATCTTATTTGCAACACGGGTGCTGAGTTGCCTCTGTACAGCGCTGAGCTCGGCTGCATAAGCAAGGTCCACAGCACCTCTTGCTCTGCTCAGCCTGACCACCCCACTGAGCCTGACCCTCACAAGTTTTGAGCAAATTAATAGGACATGGTCTTGCTCCAGACTGCTCTCCATGCTCTCTCACGTGCCTCAGCTTGGTGCACATGAGAGTTTTCACAGATGCTGCTGAGTTTCATGGAGGAGGATTATTCCCAGGGAATACCCATTTCTCACTTCCACTTACACATCCTGGTGGCCCCTTCCTAAGGACAGCAAAAGCCCCAGCCCCAGAGCCTCTCCAAAGAGCATGCAGCGGATCATTTAGCCCAATTACATTAGGACAGTGTAAAAATTTATTCCACAAACTGTTCTTGGGAAGGAGCAGCCTGGCTTTGTGACCAGGGGTGACCTGCTCCAGAAGGAAGGATGCTGGTAGCTGTACCTAAAGTCTTCAGCTTGTTCACTGAGCCAGGAAAGATAAAGGCACCAGCTTGTCCCCAGCAGCCGTGTTATGCTGGTCGTGGTGCCAGGATGCCGCACTGCAGTATGGCAGTTCCTAGGAAAACCAGTTCGGTGGGGCTTGTGGTGTTTGCAAGAGTTCAAAGCTGGTTGTCACAAAAGCTTTTCCACCTGCCTGCCAATCCACTCCTACCTTCCCAGGCACCTTCCAGCCGCCACTACTTCATACGTGGCTCCAGAGATGGCAAGCCCCTTGCCTGTCCTGGTTGAGCCAGCACCACAGGTGAGGTGAGGCTGGATTTCTCCAACTCTTCCAGACACCGCACCAAGCTCCATCCAGCTATTTTGGGCTCTGCCCTGGCTGTTTCTGCTTTAGTGCTTACTGCAGCAGGGCAGGCAGTGGTTCTCCATTGCAATATACCATCGGCAAGAAGCAGTGAAGCTGGGTAGCTGGAGGACAATTATCTCTGCTCTACATGGGTGAATGAAATCTCTGGTGGTGGGGCAGGACCTCGCTGCGGACCTGGGTATCTCTGCTGCCTCTGGGATCTTTGTCAGAGCAGCTTGGAAATCGGTGAGGAAATTGTCTTCCCTTTAGCACTGCCCCTGAGGGGTTCCCAGGTGCTGGCTGAATGGCATCAGGTGGGTCTCCTTCCCCCCAGGCAGGGCATCCAGCTCCTCCAGGCAGCACTTCAGAGCAGCTGAAGCAGCTTCTTCCTCCTGGTTGCCCTAGAGAAGAGCTGACCTCCTTCAGAGTGGAAGTGCCTTGCCAAGCTAAAATTAGCTTTTCTAAATATCCTGTCCTCACCCTGAGGCCCCAGAAGCACTTCCGAGGCCCAGCACTTGTGATGGCAGCCAACACACCGTCCCACGGGGAAGGGAAGCCCCACATTCCTCCTTCCCACCGCAGCGCATCCCACCCTGGCCTCCACACAGCCCCAGCTCTGCATCGCCTGCCCAGTCTGTAGCAAAGGATGCACCAGAGCCTGTGAGTAAACCGGGCAAAGCAGCCCAGGCCAGTGTCCACCAACGGGCTAATCATCTCATGCATTGTGCTTGTGAAGCAAGACACCAGCCTGCCCGCGTGGTGGGGAAGGACCAGCTGGGACCACTGCCTCCCCTCCACGTTGCAGCGCCCAGGACTGCAGCCCCAGGCGGATTCTCTCCTCGCTGGATAACTTACATGTATCTTCCCTGCTCCATATACTCAGCTGTTCCTCTGATATGGTGCCAGTCTCAACACATGGAAACCAGGCCTTCGAAATCTTCCATAAGCTCAAGCAACTTTACATTAGCACATTGTCTACGATCTCGAAGCCTACAGGCTGAGACCAGCAAGCCTTCCATAAAATATCTAGCAAGGTAATGGTAGGTTTGCATGAAGCAGAGTGAAATGATGGAGTCGTCCATCTTTCCAGCTACCACATTTTTCTGGGCTGAATAAAAATTTTATGTAACGGTGGCATTAAATCCAGTGCCACCTGTTTTACTCCTGTGTCACCAGGACCTGGAAGGAATGCTTTTCTCACAGCTTTCAATGCTATTTGCAAGGATACAGCTCCTAATTGCAGCTCTGCTATGTTAACATTTCCAGGAATTTTCATCAGACCATTCAACACAAACCCTTGGTTTCTGGGAGTTTCCCTTCTCTTACGAAACTTTTGCTATTCTTCTCCCAGAGTTAGTGAAAAATCAGAGGGGAGAGGGGAGGTAAGAGCATTCAATGTCTTCATGAACCAATTTCTCCAGCATTTTGCATTTTGGGACTGTTCACCCCCCAGTGACTAATTCGTCCTTGCTCCTCCTTACGAAGCCACATTTGTTCCCTTCAAGCCCACTTTCCACCCTACCCCTTTCTCAAACTCCAGCCCTACAGTCTGCAAGCAAATCTGGAAAACCATCCCTGCTCTCTTTCAGGAAGCACAACTAATGGAGGAGAGCTGGACAAAGACCTGGCCGCAGGTCTGGTCTGGCAAGAGATGCCCCCTCCCATCCCTTCCCTGGGCTCCTGCCACGTGGCTGAGTGATGAAGGCTCTCAGCCTGGTCCCAGGCAATGTACCGGCCAGCTGTCAGCAAGGTCTCGAGGATTTCGCTCAGCATCTCCTGGGCAAGCCATTGCCCTGTAATCCTTGGACAGGTGGGCCACAGCTGGGTCTTGCGACCCTGGAGCAGGTTCTGGCTGCCCAGCAGGACGGGGAGGGAGCAAGCCCCCTGCCAGTGCTGGCAGGGCTGCTTGAGGTGCTCAGCACCATGGCAGTCAGGTCCAGCTCAGAGACATCTCCCTGCCCCAGGGATGGAGTCCCCTGTCACCAGGCCACCGAAAATGTCCCTAAGATCCGCTGTGGGTTGACCCACCTGGCTGGTTCCCATGACTTGGCAGCAGATGGCTCCCAGAATCCTGCGGTCTCTGCTCCCAGCAGACCTGCTCCCCACTCCTCGTCCCTGCTCCCCACTCCTCGTCCCACTGTTGGTGCACGTTTGCAGATGGCTTATCCCACCCCTGCCCTTTCCAGCCCACCTGGAGTCCCTCTTCTCCCATCTCTGTCTGGACTCCAGCACCAGCACTGCCTGTGCTGTCCCCAGCGTGCTTCGTGGACTAACCTTGAGTGTGCTCCAGCACCTGCTGCCTTTCACCGTCTCCCCCGCAAAACCCTCGGCCCAAAGCCCTGCAGATGAGGCTCACCCTCTGGAGATACCTGTTAGCACAGCCTGCCCGGACTCACAGCTCTCCCTGGAGGCAGGTTTCCCGGGGGTACAAGGGGGAAGGAGATGCTAGTCCTCTCTTTCCTTGTGTCAGCACCCCCTGCGCTCGTCCCTGCGTCATGCCGCATCTGCATCCCCCGAGCACCCTGCAGCGCCCCGCCACCGTCAGCCCCCAAGGCCTCGCATCCCACCCACAAGAGCACCGCAAGGGACGTCACAACGTTTTGATCGCTCTGCCTGGGGACAGCTTGCTTCTTCTCGTTACAACCCCCTTCCCTGCAAGCTGCCAGCCCGCCTGGGAATCCTAACCCCGTCCCTTCATGCCACGCAGGGGGAAGAGGACAGGGGTACCAGGGCAGGGAACCCCATCTCGCCTGGCACTACAGAGCAGCAGGGTCTGAGGGCAGGCAATGGGGGTCTCAGATTTCGGTTTCTCTGCCCTTGGGGAGCCCATGCGGAGAGGACCGAGGAGTTGTTTGGACTCGTCTGCCGCTCCCCGCCTCTGCAGGAGGGTGTGTGTGAGATCCTTCTTGCCAAGAGAGCCCCATGGCTTGTCCTTTTTGGCTGTTTATGGCTTGGACCAGATCGGGTTTCTAAGCTCTTCCCAAGCCGGTAACTTTGTTTTTAGAAAAAAAAGAGCGCTGATTTTCTCCTCTCCTCACCCTCCCATCCTCCACCCTGCGATTTGTGGCCTGGCCTGAAGATGGTGAACGAGCAGCGGTGCTCCGGAGTGCAGCCGGGGCTGAGTGCCTGTGTCCACCCAGGTCCCCCCTAAAATGCCCACGAGCCCAGGCAGGCAGCGGGGGGGGGGCTCAGCATCATCCTGCTGGACCCGGTCAAGCAACCTCCCCACGGTCTCCTGCATTATCTATCCCAGCCTCCCAAGAGGACACGACCCAGGAAGGGAGGGGGGCAATGCCATCGCCCTTTCAGCCCCCAAAAAGACGTTTCTGCTCCCTGCTGAGCTGCAGGCTTGCAGCATGAGCCACCATGTGCCTCAGTCCCCCACTGCAAAAAGGGCTGGGAGCCCTTTCCCAGGGTGCCGTGGGGATGAATACAGCAGATAGCGTGAGGTTCCCGGAGCAGGTAACGTCCCCCTAATTAAGATAAATACTAATTAAGTCTGGGACTTTCAAAGAAGCCCTGGGAGCAGACTCCAACTCCTGTTGAATTTCAATGGGAACGAGACACCTGACTCCAGAAAAACCCAGCCTCTGATATTAAGCTTAAATGGGCCCTTCTCTAACGTTGATATATTGCTGCTCTGTAACTCATGAGTGCCTTCCCGTATATCCGAGCACAACATCAATGTCCTGGAAATGCTAATAAGAAGCTTTAGGAGGGCAGCAGCAAACAGGCTCCCAGTCAGATGCCCGTGATCATCCTGTGCTATTAAACATCATGGACAAGCTTTGAGCAGAGCTTACCCGTATTGCGCACGAAGCTCTGGCTGAGCCAGGGGTGCTTTGTGCATCCCTGCTACTGACAGCGCTGCCTCCTCCTCCTCCTCTTCCTCCTCCTCCCCGGCTGTGGAGAGCTTATGCTTGCCAGTCCTGATCCTGCACTGTCTGGGAGACCTTTACCGGGGTGAGCAAGGCGAAGAGTCGGTGCACACCTGATAGCTGGTTCACGCATGGAGCTGTGCGTGCTGGGAGCAGCATCCCAAAGACCACCAAAGGACCACAGCAGGAAGCAAGCCCTTCCCCTTGTGAGCAGACCTCCAGGCAGCCACAGAGGGATGGGGGGGCTGCAGCCCCCCATTAGCATGCCCATCCTGTGCTCACGCATCCTTCGCCTACCCTCCCTTGTCTGGCAGAAGGTGCGGGCCACCCCTGCGAGGACCACGCCGCGGGGGCTGTGCTGTGTGGCCGTGGCAGCAGGAGCCGTTTGAGGAGGTGGCGGGACATAGCACCGGTGTAGTGATGGAAAGCACTTGGGATTTTCAGTGACGGTGATCCAGGAGCGTGGACCGACAGTGCTGAGCTTGGGCTGCAGAGCCATTTGGGAACGCCAGACCGTGAGACCCCTCCACAAGCCACCACGTGTCCAGCTGGCTCAGACCCAGCATTGTGACGGACTGGACTTTGCAGGCCCATTGCCAGCCCAGAGGTCTGAAAAACACAACCTCCCTGTCCTCCTGTCCTGCTCGCCAGCGCCTGTTTCAAATTAGCATTTCCCCTGCCCCCACCTCCAGCCATTTGGGCAAATCCCCTCAGCTGTCTGCCAGTGGTGCCGGGATGAGACGAGACCAACCCAGGAGCCCGGTTTTGTTTCCAAGGTCTTTCCCAAGTCCCCAGTACACTTTAGCAATTAGAGGGTTAAGTTTCCTCCCGGCCTCGCTGCATTAACTGGAAAGGAATGAAGTGTCAGGCATGTTCTCACCACAGCAGGCTGTTGGAAAGCAACTCCCTTCTCCACGCACACACACCTCCCACTGCTGCGACCAAATTATTTTCTATCCTCCAGAGACCCAGTATGCCAGACAAAATCTGCAGCATGACTCTGATTCATTGCAAAAGGATGCAGATGTAATATTCCCTTTTTTGCTGGGGCTTCTCGCACGCTAATTCACACGGCATCTCGGCGTTTCGAGTTTTACAGCTCTCCTTCTCTCTTTATTATTTTTTTTCGGAGGGCTCTGACGCCCCTCACTGACCCTTGGCCCCACGTCCTTTCTCCCAGCACCACCAAAATAAAGACACTAAGCCTCCCATCTCCAGCGTGCAAATAGGCAGCTCTCCCCAATGTGCTAATTAGCTGAGTGTTTGGAAGTAAATAGGTATGATTGGTGGTAATTTCCTGGCTGAAGGGGTAATTATTTGTTTCAAACAGGCTGCAAAATAACCCCTGTAAGGTGAGATAGGAAACTAAATTCAAAAGAGGTTTCCTATTCCCACTAAGCAGGATTGAAAACTGGTTTGAAATTCCTTTTTTTATTTATAGTACATGGTATCCATGGAAACCTACAGAGGAGGTCATGGTAGCTAGGCCTCCGTTTCACCCTGCTCAGGGGATTACCGTTGCACAGTGGTACGCAGCCGTGTAAGAAAGTAGATTCACAATTCCCCGCAAATAGCCCCCCCCGACAGCCCCCAGCCCCAGCCTTCCTCGAGGGCTGCGGGAGAGCGTTTGGGAGGCTCATAAATCTGCTCCGAGATGGGAAAGTGATGGGAACTCTGCCTCCAGCGTCCCCCAGAAGCAGGAGGCTGCCGAGAGCGCGCAGGCTCCCCGCGGTACCCTGCCAGCGATGCGCTGCGGGACAGAGCCGCTCGCGGCACGGCAGCGGGATGCTCTTCCCCTTCTCCGGGCTGGCATCCCCGGCTCCCAAACCCTGCACAAAGGGGAGGAGCACCCCGGCCAACTTTTCACTCGGCTCACCCAAGTGAGGAAAGCCCAAGCGTGGTCCAGATCCCAAATTCCCATTTGCAAGCAGTGATGTGCAGGCAGGGCATCTTCTGCGTTCACCTTTCCTTGTTGTTCTCAGGAAAGCCATTGCGTTAAAGGAAGAGGGGAAAGTGTGGGGAAAGGGATGCCGCAGAAACGACTGCGGGTTTTGGCTGGATCCTGGAGGCGTGGTGCTGGGCACTGCTCCCCTCATTGATTTCAGTGGGGAAACAAAGGCTGTTTCTCACCCTCAGGAGCTATTTGGGCTCTCTCTGGTACGAACCTTTTGCCGCTGTGGACAAGAGCGACTCCATATTACGACTTGACTGCGTGTGATTTAGCGGGAGAGAGCGATCATTACTTTTTATGCTGTATGTAAAAACCCAGTTACAGTCCGTATAGCGGCTGATGCTCTATAAACAGTCAGCGGCAGCAGCGAGCGAGCAGTGCAGAAGTAGGTGCGCGCTGCCAGCTCTCTCCCCCGTGCTGGCAGGGCCACAGCGGCTGGATGTTCCCTGGGAAGGCAGAGGTGGAGCACAGATCTGCTCCACAACCATTTTCCACCCCAGACGAGCCTGCCGTCCAGACCCCCACGCGATCCCCTTTAGTTCTTCACGCTCTGCCCCAGCAGCGCGCAGAGCGACATTATGCCTGTGACCTTCACTAATTCACTTTCCCTCTCCACGCCGCCTTTCCTCCGCTTGCAGAAAGACACGCTTTTTCACACAGCATAAAAATAGCCTGCGTAAGGCGTTGCCAGAGGAAGCTGCGGGGCCAGCAGCGTGCAGGCAGGCAGAGGGACCGGCTGCTCTGTGCGGGTCCCTGGCCCTGCTCACACCACCCCTTGCCCAGGCAGGGAGCTCCCAGACCAGCCTCCGATCATCCAGACGCCCTTGGCCTTCTTAACATCTCAGCTTCTTCCTCTGCCACTGCCTTGCTGCGGACTCAGTCTCAGTGTGGTGAAATCCAAACAGTGGAGGTCAGCAGCAGGGAAGCGCTGCTTTATCAATGTTCTCCCTAAAAGTGAAATTTTTGCCCCCTGCTTTGGGAAACTGAAGGCTGCGAGCATCAAAATTAGGTGAATTGGGAGGCAGATTTTGGAGGCTTTCTAAACAAAAAAATTGTCCAAAAAATAATTTCCATGTCCTTTATGGAAATGATTCTGGTTTGAGTATCTGTCAGTGGGAAATAGTACTGGAGCCATTACCGTCATGCAAAACTGAACTGTTGGTATCAAACCGACTTTATGTCACCAAAAGCCCTGTTCTGATAAAACACCTCCAACTGCTCTTCTCTTCACAAGCCCTTACCTTGACTCTTCCTCTGCCATCCCTCCAGCTGGCGTGTGCACGGCACTGTACGATGACAGCCACCTCCAGCCTCTTGCTTAGGCTTCAGGCCAGTACCGTGGTGTTTTCTCATTTCCCGTCACCATCCCTAATGCACCCCAGCTACTCCCCTGTTCTTCAAGCCCTTTCCTACGCCTGTCCTTTGCCAGAAGGAGAGCGCCCTGGGAGTATCTCATCTGCTGGGCAGGGCTTCAGCTGGCAAGGGGGGAAGCCACCACCTGTGAAGTAAACCTCTGGGCACAGCTCATGGCTGATTTGAGGAGGTGAATTACATCCTAGAAGTGTCCTTCTCTCTCTAGCAGTGGCTATAAACACTGGAGACATCAAAAGGTAGACAGGATGAGTCCAGCTCTGCTCTATCAAGTGACCAGCCAGTGCCATCAAGCGCCTCTGTGCTCCGTATCGGACTCATCTCCTCTACTCCTCCCTACCCCAGGGAGCTGCGCCATTCCCCAGCTCAATGCAAAATCTGCGTCTACCCCATATGTCTTTTCTCACATTAAGTTCATCCACACGGCTGGTGGTTTTCTAGTGCTAACCACAATTTTGTGCCTACCTTGACGCATGCTATGCTATCGCAAGTACAGTCAATCAATCTTGCCTTGGCCAATAAGCAGGAGAGAAGTAATGTTTTTCCTACTCCCTCAGCTCTCTTCTCCTCCCGTTCTCCATCAGGCACTCAGCAAGTTCACAAGGGCAGCCAGCTCTCGGTTTCCTTGGTCACGCACAGCAGCTTGCCCTCCTAGAGTAATAAAAACAAATGACACGTTGCTGTTTGTTGTCAGAAATGTTACTGGGCCCCTCCATGGAGAGGTTTTGGGGGAAGGAAGCATTTGCATTTTTAGGTTTCTTCTTAAGCAGGTGGAGGAAAAGTTGTCCGTAGATGTTTGTTGTCAGTAGACATAATGCCAGAGTCAACCGAAAAGGATGAGTAAAGATTGAGACGTACTGAGGGATGCGAGGCTGAGAGATAGGGGTGTGCTTGCTTGTAGATGCCGGAGCTGGTGAAATGACGCCGGATCTGATTATCTGGGAGCAAGTGAGACCCAAGAGGCGTCTGTACCAAGTCCTGATGCCTTCCAGAGGGGGACAAGTCCCCAGCCTGTAATGCTGCCCTGCATGCCCTGCTCCTGGCACTGAATTTAGTGACCTTAAAGTGTGGACACTGTGTCTAGTAAGATGAAGAACAGATTAATCCTCCCTTGTGGCTGTAGCCAAGATCTGCCCTACTTCCATTTGCAGTGTATCTGTATTTTCTCCTAGTTCAGCATCCTCTCCACGTAGGCACATGGAGAATCGCTTGCCCATGCACATGTGCACATACGCTTAACTGCATGGGAGGGAGCCCTGGGACCCCCAGCAGAGCTGGAGCTTTGGCATTCAGGAGCTGCTCATGCCAGGAGCCAGGTCTTCCTTTAGCTCACACGTAGCTCAGGGTGACCAAGACCCTGCCAAGCTGGCCCCCTGACCCAGGAGCCCTGTGCCATCCATCCTGCAAGCTTTGCATCCCATCCCACATCAAAGCGACCAGGCAGGCTGCCCGAGGCCACTGGCCCTGGACCTCAGCGAGCAGCCCGCTTCAGGCTCCGGCCACCCTCCCGGGCACGGCGGGTGGCCAGCAGTGAGCAGCACCGTGCCTGAAGGGCTTCACCATCTGGTTGCTGATTCAGACACCAGCCCCCACTCCGTGATGTTCCAAAGGCTGCAGGATGGGAGGACTCGCGACACCTTTATCTTTAGCTTTGCTTCTCCCTTTTTTCCTATTTTTATTAGCTGGGAATCATCCCATCCTTTTTATAGCTCTGAATTCGAGGGTCATCAGATGAAAGTGTAGTGGGGCTCCTGCATGGGTAGATGTGCAGCCATAAGGTCAAGGCACCTGAAGGAAAAGTTTCCAGTTTTCACAGCCCGAAAGATTGTGCCATAAAATTACTCATAAAATTAAAGTGGGGTTTGGGTTTCAAAGTCCTGAGAAACTTGAAATAGTCATCAGTCAGTTCTGGTATATGGGAAGCCTCAAACCTCTGCGTATTGAAGCAGAGGTTAACACTGCTCTGTAACATCTGCTGGGGACGGGGGAACACGTCTGAGATGGCAGCACCCAAATCAGCTTGGATGTTACAGCTTAGGCAGTGGGTGATAAGTTGTTTTCACTATTACAACATTTAGCTAGCTCCATGCTATGGATCTGAATTGCTTTGGTCAAATTCTTCCCAATAAAATGCAGAGCCACCTTCTCAAACCCTTCTGCAGGATTTATGAGGACTGGGTCCACTCCAGTTTTCTTTCTGTATCAAAGTGATGATTTAACTAATTGATGATCTAATTTCAGGCTGGAACTGAAACTAACCTGCCGATTTGTGAATTTGACCTTGGTGCAGATTAACAGCAGCAGCAGTTAGTGTTAGTTTAACAGCATTCATAACAACTTTTTTTCTTTGGTGATACCTTCTCTGGACTTTGCTTTTGCTTTTTAAAATAT
This sequence comes from Harpia harpyja, assembly GCF_026419915.1. Taxonomy (NCBI): domain Eukaryota; kingdom Metazoa; phylum Chordata; class Aves; order Accipitriformes; family Accipitridae; genus Harpia; species Harpia harpyja. The sequence goes on along the minus strand of NC_068959.1, from coordinate 21,711,637 downwards.
ATCAATAGCACGGTAAATGGTGAGGGTGAGGGACAGTGATTCAGGCAGCTCCAAGCATCTCTTGAGGGGGGGGAGACCCTGGCTGCAGATGTCACTGTCATACCTTTGGCAGCAAATGCCAGCTTTGAACCAGGCAGGGGAGCTGATCTCACTGAAAAATACCCCTGGCAAAACAAGGGGAGGTTCCGCTCGGTGGCAGCGACAAGGTCACGCAAACGCGTGGCTCAGCACAAGATGGAGGGAGAGGCTGCATGGGGGAAGCCGCTCGCCCGCCTGCACCTGGGCAGGAGACCAGCCCCAAGCCAGCAGAGCCAGCGCTGCCCTGTGCTGTCTCTGCCAGGCAGAAGGCAGCAGCTCCAGGCACCGTGACCTCCAACCCGCGCCATGCCTCGCTCGTGTCCCTCAAAACACCGTGCCAGCAAGTCCATGGAGCAGGGGTCAAACAGCTACTGAGGAGTCTGTTTGCATGTGCTAAAACAGCCTCAGCACACACCTCGCACCCACACACCCCCAGGACACACACACACCCCTCCCCGTGTATGCTCGGTACCTGCCTGTAACCTGCACGTATACATACACATGCTGTCTCTGCACACAGACTGTGCACACATGCACACAGACACACACGCAGAGTGTATATCCCAGGGTGCATGGACACACAGCCTTTGTCCCTCACACACACATGCACACACATCCAAGTGTACCTTTATACATGTGAACACACGCATGCTTGTACGTGCCAACAGATGTATGCACTCCCAGGCACACGGGCTGCCCACCCCGTGCTCCCCACGCACCTCCCACGGCCACCCTGCGGGACCCATGGCCCCACGTTCCTCACCTTCACCCTGGGCCAGGGCTAGTGGTGCCCCTAGACCCCAGGCAGTCACTGGGCTGCTCCTGGCTGAACCCAGACCCGCACCAGGGATTTCCCAGAGCCTCGCACCAAGCATAGGACCCCACTAGCCTCCTCATGACAATCCCAGCTGCACCAGGCAGAACGTCCTCCTGCCACCGTCCAGCAGCTCTTTCCATCTCAGAGGGGCTAATGCTTTGGGACATTGCCCAAAATCAAGAGGCAATAAGTGGTGCAGCAGGACCTGCGTGAGCTGGGGCTGCAGGATCCTGCTGGGTGGTGGGATGGAGGAGCAGAGACTGCAGGAGAGGGGAGCTCGGAGCTGGCGTGGGTCTGTGCACACGTGGCTGGACACTGCCGGCGGGTACAGCATCCTGACATACTCCTCTTCACAAAAAGCCACCCTGCGTTGCTTGTGCTTGTGTTACTCCGTGTAAAACAAAGCCGTGCTCTCGGTCCCCAGCGCTGCCGCAGCTCCTGGTGCAGCCTCCGCGCTGCCAGAGGCCTCCCGGCACTTTCTGCCCTGGTAGGCAGCACACACAGGATCGGTCCTCATGACCTGGGGAGGTGAGCCACGAGCGATACAGCTTTGGGGTGGGAAGCTGGGGGTTATTCTATGTGAGCAGTCCCTGTGGCTGCTGGCGTGGGCAGGCTGTGGCTCGGGGCGCTGCAGGAAAGGCCAGCAGGGTAGGGGCTGGTGTGCACAGCCGGCGGGTAGGATGACAAAACCTTATTTCATATAAGCCAAAGTGCAAAGCCACTCTGCCTGCTGTGGGAGCTCAGTCCTGCGTGGCCACAGAGCTGCCTGCAGGCTGCCTGCCCTGCTAGCGGAGTAAGCATCTCTCACCGGGGCTCTTGCAGCACAGCACTGAGAAGGTGAAACCAGCTCAAGCTGCAGAGATCGCCGCTGGGGCGGGGGGATGGCTGCAGGCTAATAATATTCCGTGTCTCATTATGCTGCGTATTAAGCTGAAATTTGCAGATGCTCTAATCACCGCGAGGCATTCCGCGCACACAGCCTCTCTCCAGCCCGGCAGCTCTGTGCAAACACCGAAGGAGAAGCCCTGCTAACCGTCCTGCCACATGGTGTCCTGGAATCTTTACAGACCATTTCACCTTCACAAATAGCCTTGGAAATGTCTGTGCATCGACAGCCCCTGCGGTAGCCAGATAGCACAGCCGCCTCCTCTGCAGCTCCCCGGGCCCCTCTTAAGCTTTTTCCCATCACGCCATGCAAATGTGAGGCTCCAGAATTTACACCGGGGCTGGGTAAAGCACCTCACGTCGAATGTGATCTGCGCCCCAGGCTCGCAGGAAACGTGAACTGTATTTTATAGAGGTTGAGGGAAGCTCCTGCCTGAATTGCTTTATTTTTTTTTCCTTTCTGTGTCTTCTCTTTTTTTTTTTTTTTAAATGATTTTCTTTTCTTTCCCCAGATCTCTGCCCTTTGCCCTCCTGTGATCAAAGGGGGCACGCGTTCAAGTGCCGTGGGAATACTCGGTCCTTGGGTATTCTGGGCAATCTCACGAGAAAAGATGCTTTTTCTCCAGAAGCAGAGAAACGCACATGAACCAGGGTGTGGGAAGGAGTGGTGTGAAGCCTGCTGGCTGGCTGCGCGTGGGAAGGGAGGAGAGGGGAGCAGCACGGGCAGGCGAGGTAAGGGTTAATCAGAGACTGTCCTTGCTGTTTTTTCCAGGCCTGGCTGCACCAGATTCTTCCATTTCTCTTGGCAGGGATTTAAACCGTGGGGCTGAGCTAAGCACGTGAGCCTGGAGAGTCCCTGCGCTCCGACGGTGAGCAGGACCCTGAGCGAGACGCTGCAGCTCATTAGCAAAGCAGCAGGCTGGTCCAGGGCAAGCAGGTGCCAAGCAGGCAGCAACAACAGCAAAACAGAGATGGTCTCGCTGTGGAGAGACAGAAATGCAGCTAGATGGGGAGCCCCTTCCCTCAGCAGCAGCCTTTGCCGCTCTGGGCAAGCACACGCACGTGCATGCTTACTGCAAGTAGTAACGCAGAGGGAAACCTCACCCTCTCTCTGCATAGGGTGAAATGGAAGGGGTTTGGAATGGGCTCATCCCTGTTCTTGGTGCTGGTTTGGGCCTCCCCCTCTGGTCTCAATTCATACGCATTTGGCAGCTTTTTCTTGCCGGTGGTCTTGTGGTCTCCCTCCCCCATCGTCCCACCCCACCGGGGGGGTAGGGGTGGGGGGGAGTGGGGATTTGAGATAACCCACCCCCAGCCTGCCAGGGAGTCTCAGGTAGGGCCATTTGCTGCCCATCTCTGGGCTGGCAAAACAGGGTGACCTACGGAGCCCCCTGACCACGGAAAAGGGCTGGGAATCATTCCCTGAATGAGCACAATGGCTCCTCATCCTGATGGCTTGTCTGGCTCTGTGCTCACAGTTGCCCAGGCGACTGCTTATGGAAAAGCGCGCATGGCCGGAGAGGCTCTGGCTGCTTGTCCCAGCGGGTCCTCAGCCCCTGCTCACTCCTGGAAGGGATGGCACTGCCCTGCAGCAAACCCTCTGCACGCACGCCGCTGAGGGTCAGCCCAGCGCCTGCCACCACTTAAACGGACCAAGGTCCTGTCCTTTGCAGGTGCTCAGAATCCAGACCCAGATCTGCTGCTTCCAAAGAAAATCAGTTTCGGCCATGAAACCCCCTCCCATGGTTTGATTATTATTGTGCGCTGCTGTCTCCATCGCCACTGTGCCTGGGTGTTGTGCCAGGTGCTGTACAAATGCTGCCCATGCCAACGCAGTGCAGTCAGCCTCTCAGCAATGACAGCAGTGGCTCTATCGCTTTTGATATTGGTCTTTCCTTCACCTGGGACATGTTTTTCCAGGTGGACCCAGAGCTGGATGGTCTGCTGGTCTTAGCTGGTTGTGCCACAGGCTGCTGCAGCGATGCCAGGGGAGCAGGAAAAGTTATGGGCAGAGAGCCCAGGTGACCAGCAGAAGTAGAAGGGTTCAGGATCTCCCAGGGTCCTATGAAAATCCAAGTGGGCATCTTCCAAAGAGGTGTTCCAGGTGCCGGCTCCCCCAACATCCCAGCCCCAGTCTGTCACGTTACCTCGTTGTCTGTGCCCAGACACAGCGCAGCACCAGGCAGCTGAACGGCCCCGAAGAGCCGCTGGCTCATGTCTTCCCAAAGAGACAACCTTGTCGTGGCCGGTCCACTGCCCGCTCAGTGGAACCTGAGCACCTCTGTGATGGGGGACTCCAGCACCTTCAAAACAGACCATGTCCCCATGGGAGCTGGTCAGGTAAGAAGATCTGGCTAAAACGTACCCCCTGCAACCTGCTCTTGCTAAGGCTAGCAGGGTGGGCAGCTCTGTGCTGCTTTGTCCTGTGGCTGTGTGAAAAAGGCCAGGAGCCCCTGAGCTCTTGGTCTTGGTCCCACATGGTGCCTCTGTGACCATAAAATGGAATAACTGCTTTTTGTACCGTGAGATTGCCATCCTTCGGGCCAGTGTCTGGCGTGCCCTTGCGGATGGGCTGCAGCCACCAGAGTGGACCTGGTGCAAAGCCATGGATAGCAGCTTCACCTGCCCCTTTCTGCCTGCCACCCTAGCCCTGACATGGCACCTCTCTCTGGGCATATCCCCACTCCCCAGCCATGTTGCCTCCAGCCAACGCATCCCCACATTTCTCCATCGCAGGGTGTGCTCAGGGCATAGCCACAGAAACAGCCCCAGCATCCATGCACATAGCCATTTGGGAGCAGATCCAGAGACCAACGTGTTCCAGCTTGGACACCCTTGATCCAACATCCGCTCTGCACAAACGTATCCCTCAGGCGAAGGAAAACAAAAGCAGGGATGATTTAAAAGGAGAATAAACCCCCTCCTTCTGTTGGACTTTGTCCTTGCCCAGAGGAGGAATCACCTACTGCAGGAGTTTGATTGGGGTAAGTAATAGACCACCTTAAGCTAAGATGACATCTCCTATGAATGCTGCATTCAACAGTGGACAGGCCATATGCAGAAATAAACAGGGACCCAGGACACACTGGCAGCTCTTTAAAAGATTGTTAATAATGTGCTGTTCACGTTCCTCAGAGACTGCTGCCATGGTCTGCCAGTAACAGACGCTGGCAGTCCTGATGGGGAGTAACTCCTGCCATGACAGAGCCTTTGCCTGGCGTCAGGCACAAGCCCAACCTGCCTTTCCCCTGGCCTTGTCCCATCACGACCATCAGCACTGGGGAGGGGAACACAGTCCTGCGGCAAGGACCCTGGTGACGCAGGCAGCACAGAGGAGACATGACTGTGCACCAGGGCACAGGACAACCTCAGGTTTTACACCCAAGTCCTGGTGAGCTGAGGGAGCCTTGTGTGTAGGGCTGGTGGTTTCCAGCATGGACCCAGACCTTGAAAGCACGAGGGGACTCTGGGGGTGGTGATAAGATGCTGCTCCAGACCTGGCAGGGTAGGGTTGTTAGGGGGCAGGACTGGACCTGCAGCTAATGAGGCCAAAAGGACAGTACATGGAGAGCAGGACATCAGTAGGACAGCCTGGCATGACATGCATCCATCACCACTAGCCACTTCTCCCACTGCGGCTTGTGACCCAGCATCTCCATGGTTGTCCTGGAGCCTGAGCAAATAAGGTCCAGGTCAGAGTGGTACAAGGGAGGATGAAATAGAAAATCATTCAAACTGCCACACTTCTGTGCAACCCACCTCCCCAGGCCCAAGTCAGCCTGAATCTGGCCCATTAGCTCCTAGCACTGGGCATGGGCATGAGGGAAAGAGCACAGAGCTTTCCCCCTTTCCCGTAGACAGACATCAAAATGTGTCAGGCTGGAAATCTCCCAAGAGCAGCTCCCTCCTGGGCTTCACTGCTGCTTCCTGTTCTCGGGGGCAGGAAATACCAAGCAAACAGCTCCGTGCATGACTTCAAAACTTCCACTTCCAGCGTCGGCTGCAAGATGAGGATGGAGGAGTCTGCCTGTCGGGAGCAGCCTGCCCAGAGACTTTGCTCCCATGGACGAGACCCACTCCATCTCTCTTCTGCCCCTTGGGAAGGCAGGTGCCCAGGAACAGCTTCTCCTAGCCCTTAAGTTCCGACTCAAGAGGTGGTTGCACTAAGCTCCTAGGCTGTCAATCCTGATGCTGTTCACTTGCTTTTGCTCTCTGCCTCCACTCAGAGCCAGGCAAATAGATGTATTAGTAACTGCACAGAAAATGAGACTGCACTGTGCACCGTGAGGCTGCTGCACTTGCCCCTTGTGAACACGGGTAGCCATTACAGCACAAGAGCTTTTGCAGTCCCCCCCTTGCTGTCAGCATGGACTGCACACTACAAGCTTTGCATGGGAAAAAAAACCTCATTGCTGCTCCCCTTCCCCATTAGGTAATAGCCTCCCCTCCCCACAGCCTGGGGTGGTGTGCCCCATCTTCTTGTCTCCGTTCTGGTTTTTGAGGGTTGGTTCAGCCCTGCCCTGCTGTGCTAGGAGCTGCACAACAGCACAGAGTGTCTGCCAGTAGATGAAAAAGGTCTGTTTCCCCCACTTCGCTGGTTAGAAATAACAAGGTAGTGCCTGGCCTGGCTCTGACAGGACTTCCAATTGGTCTGTTGACCACCCAGCAGTTCATTAGGCCAGGCAGCAAGGAGCAAACCTGGGATGGGAGCTGATGGCTCAGAGCAGGGTCCACCCTGTGGTTCTTCATGTCTGTGACCCAGCTGCCCCAGGGCGCAGGGAGAGGCCCCTCTGCATGACTGCCATCCAGGTCTCACTGGAGCAAATATGCCCTGGGGGGGGTCCTGCATCAGAGCTGGGCTTTGGGACTGTCCCCAAGAGACGCCTGCCTCCTCCGGGGCACTGCTGGTCCCTGCCAACACCCTCCCGGAGGCCCCGCCGCAGGGTCCCCGCAGGCAGAGGCAGGAGCTGGCAGCAGCACCCCGCATGCGTGCAAGAGCCCAGATGTGCCCAGCACAACCTGAGCCTGGCAGGGGAGGTCACTGCCTCATTTGCCTGCCGTGAGCTCCCCACGCTGCTCGGCATCTCTGCTCTTGGCCCGGGTACGGATGGAGCCAGCTGCTCCTGGCGCCGGCGCTCGTCTCTGCCAGGCGCTGAGCCATCTGCCTGGCAGGGCCAGCCACACCTGCTGGGAAGGAGACAGAAGCTGGGCAACCTCCCCGCCTTTGCGGCTTTCCGGCTGGCGGCATCACACGGCGGCTCCAAGAGGGTTCGTGTGTTTGCACAAAGAGAAAAGAGATAAGGGGATGCTTCTCCCCCACCACCCCCAAAGCCTGGCCGTGGCTGGGCACCTCGTGAGAAGGGTGGGTACCGAAGTGAATCTCAGGCCACGAACGGAGCCATGCGACCTCTCCCGGGACCAGCCGAGGGATGAGACGTGTGCCCCAAGCCCCTCTGCTGGGACGATCCACGGCACAGGCAGCCCCATCCCCAGCACCGCGCGGAGTCCACTGCCAACACCCAGTGCAGGAACCAGCAAGGACCAGAGAGCGGCTCTGCCCCGAGCAGGCAAGGGGGTCTTTGCTCCCAGGAGAGCAGGGGTTTCAGAGGAGACATGCTCAAACAGCTGGCTCGGGACAGTAATGATGTGCCCCCCTCCACAGTGTCAGGGCTGGCAACTGCCCTGGGTGTTGTTCAGAGCCCACGTGCACCCGCCGCCGTGGTCAGTGGTGTGATGGGGAGCAGCAGAGGGGACCCGATGGCTCTGCCCTCTCCTGCTGGGTTCACCCCATCCTGCTCCTCTGCACCAGGATCTGCGGGAGCCGGAGATGTGCCACATGCTGCTTCTCCAGCTCTTGGTGCAACAGGGCCAGGCGGCACCACGGCACCGAGGGTGCAGGATGCTGCCACCAGCCCTCACATCCCAGCCCTGCTGCCAGGAACAGCACCACTTCGGTGCTGGGATGGAAATTCCCTCCCAATCCAGGCTGGGGTCTCCTGGCCTCTGGGGTGGCAAAGCCAGGCAGCAGGACAGGCAGAAATGATGGAGAGCATCTCCAGACACCCCATTGCTGAACATCCCGCAAGTGGCTCTTCTGCCCTGTCTTGTTTCTCCTCGGTGGGATGAGGCAGCTGACGGGCATCGCAGAGTGGTGCTTCCCCCAGCCTGGCTGGCTTCTCCCACCCCAGGGGAGCCAGGGCTGCTCTGCCACTCCGGCACCCAAGTGTCACGGCTGGCAGCCTGGCAGCCCCTGCTGCTGCTGCTGAGCCCAAAACCAGCCTGGAGACCTTCCTCCAGCCCCCCACAGGGCCGGGTCACACCAGCCCTTTGTCCGCAGTCCAGTCAAGGCAGAGAAGTGACTCCTGCTTTTAAGGGGTTGGGAATACAGAAAAATTATCCTCTGAGAAGGCCTCCTTACGCAAACCTCCAGCCCCAGCAGCTCTCCTGGGTACCCACAGCTAAAAGGTGTCTGCAGGGAGCTCAGCTCCTCCTGGGCTTCATGCAAAGGCAAGCCTGCCAGCTCCCCCATCCTCCGGGGCAGCTCGCCGCTGGGCTGCTGGCACAGTGGAGCTCAGCAGGACCAACCTTCTGGCTGACAGAATAGCAAATGGGGGCACAAAAGATCTTCCTGGATGGTTTGGTCTGGGTTTAGTGGCCTGCCTAGGAATGAGGTTCCATGGCCCTGCCCGTTTCCAGCTTCACCTTCCTCAGATATGGTAGCAGCCTGCTGACATGGCTGCAGCTTTGCTCTACACAGGAGACCCTGAGCTGGGTTGGGGAGAGGAGAGGGACCGATGTGAGCACTGTTAGTCCAGCAGATGTGGATGTCCCAGACCAGCCGCCTGCACAGTCCTGGAAACGGAGACCATTGCAATCCTCTGCAAACACCTCCATCCCAGCAAGTATCTTGGCTCTGGCAGGGAGGCAGAGGTGCTCTTGGGACATGGTGCATTCAGCCTATTTCTTCTGATGACCTCGGAAAAGGTGAATTGCCTCCTGGCATCCACTGACAATGTCTCCACCAGGCAGAGCAAGAGTGGAGGGTGACGGCAGACACAGCTCCCACGCTACAGACGCCACAAGTATGCTGAGGCCGGGCAGACAAGTCCTGTGACACCCCATGTGCCCAATGTCCCCCAACCGCCGTCCCAGCCAGCTGACACCCCAGTGCATGCCACAAAGCTCTGTGCTGGTCACGGGTCTGCTCAAGCACACGATGCTCCTGGCTGCAGCAGAGGACTTGGAGGAAGAAGAGAGGTTGAATTGTGAATCCAGCTGCCCTGGGAAGCACCTGTGACACCCCAGCTTGGCTTTGACATGGCACAGAAAGCAGGTAGGCAGCAGCACTGAGGAGCTTAGCAGCTGGTCCTAAATTTTGTGTGAGCGTTCTGGGGGATGCTGACCCCAGCTGGGGTCCTGCTGAGACCTGATGCTTTCACTCAGCCCCACCTAGGTGCCTGCTCCCCACCATCCCACCCACTTCAGGACCAGCCTGCAGTGGAGGGCTCAGGCTGGTTCTTGCCCATGCCCAGGGCTTCCTCGCCCCATGGGGCTGTCCTGCCCCATACGATGAACCCTGCCAGCTGGTGCCACCCACGCCTCCCCCTGACAGCAGCCCAAGCCCACCCGAGTGGGCACCTGATGGCTCCTGCAGCATTTTGCAAACCTCCTCCTGCAGCAGCTTAGGAAAACTTTGTTCCAGGAGAGCTGCTTTGACCTTGACCTGGAGTAACTGTGGTGGTGGCTGCAGGAGGGGACATGAGCTCAGCAGCCTGTCTGATGGGAAAAAAACACACAGAGCAACCTCTCTCCTTCCTTTCTTCTCTCTCTGCCATCCATTTGGTGGGCAATGCGGCCTCGCTGCAGCTTTATCTTGGTTCTTTAAAAGGCTCCCTGGCTGACATGCACACCGTATGGGAGCAGTCAGCCGAGGAGAGCTGTAAATCTCTGAAGGCCTCATCTTGCGGGGCACATTAGCTGTTTTAAACTTGTCAGCTTTCAGCGATGGAAATTGACTGTTCAAAGCCATTCTTCCCTCCGCATCCTGCTCCATTTTACGCAGTGGAGAACGTGCTGCATCCCCGTTGTGTTGGAGCAGGGGGCTGTGCATCCCCCCACATGCGTCCTCGGGGACTGTGTGCACTTTAGGGGTGTTTCTCAAGATCTCACCAGGGCTATGAATGTCTCCAAGCCATCTCCTTCCATTCTCTCCCCTGCAATCCTGCCCCCTCACCTGGAGGTGAGGATGGGGATATGTGACCCCACAAAGCACGCCCGTCCATGCCACCTGGCTTTCCCTTGTCCGTCCACACAGGATGACACCAGATCCCACTGAAGCTGAGTCTGGGAAGGTTTATGAAAAGCAACCCGAGTTTCAAGGTGAGCTGGTGGGATTCAAATGCAGCACTCCATGCGTGTGCACGTGCGTGCGTGTGAGCTCCAGCGTCCGGCACAGCCTCGCACGCAAAGCCCAGGGCCACGCAGCCTGGCTGCTCCGTGCCCACCTGGGGAGGATGCTCCCGCTGCCGCTGCCCTCGCGACGGCTCTGCCAGCACCAACAGCTCACGAGCCGTGTCAGGAGTGCAAAGCGTGGGGGCTGCGAGGAGGAAAAGCTCTGCTTGAACAGCTCTCCCTGAGGCAAACTCCCACACAGGCATCTTCTCAAAAGGGCACGTGACCCCGTCCACGCATCCAGCCTGGGCATCCCACAGATCTGCCGTGGAGCCAGCGCTTCATGGGTGCCCACCTCGCCCCCCCCCTCACCCCCCACCCGTGCGTGCAGCTCAGCTGAGCACAGCCATCCCTCTCCATCCCGCCGGGCATGCGGTTTGTCTCCGCAGATGCTCCCCAGCCCCTGTGCAGGACCCGGAGAGGAGACCCTGGAGCAGGCACGGCCCTTCGTCCCCCTCCCCCTGGGACAAATCCCCCTGTTGTGCTTTGCAGCCATCGCCCCAAGGAGCCCACCTGCACGGGGGGTGTCTGAGGAGCAGCTTCACCCCTGGGTGAACGCGGCCACCCTGAAGCAACCCCCCCGCAGCGCCCGGCGAGCAGCAGCTGCAGCGTGTCTGCGGAGGGAGCGTGACAGCCCCGCTCGGACCCAAATCAGCCCCGGGTCCCTGACCCTCCCCGCTCGTGGGGTCAGGGCGGCTGTGACAGTGGAGACGAGGGGGGCCCGGAGCAGCTCCTGGCACTGGGTGATCAGCGCTGCGAGCCCTGCGCCAGAAAGCACCGCTTCCCCCCGCTGCCGATTTCCCTCCGTGGTTTCGGGAGGCAGGGGGAAGCGGTCCGGGTGGGAGGGGGGCAGCTGGGCCAGGGAGCGCGGGGGCCCTGGCGCAGCACGCGGAGCGATCCGTCGCAGGCGCGAAATCGTTGCCCCCGAATTAGCCAAGCGCCGGATGACGCACCGCGCTCGCAGCCGGCGGGTAGGAGGGGGAGGACGGTGGTGGCAGCGGGCAGCCCACCCGTGCCACGGCCACCGGGCAGCGGCGGGGCGGGCGACGGGGAGAGGCTGCCGGGAAGGCGGGAAGGGTCCCGGCCCCCAGCTGCCAGCACCGCCGTGCCCCCCCCGCTGTGCCCCCCAGCACGGCTCCCAGCACGCCCCTGCTCCACAGCCTGCACGCTCCCTGCAGCGTCCGTCTGTGGCGATGCCCAGAAATAATCTGGCAGCAAAGCAGAGCCAGAGCCGCGTCCACCCACCGCTCCACGTGAGCGATGGGGAGCGGAGAGGGCGAGAGGCGCCAGCTGGGCCCCTCGCTGACACTGCGGCCCTCTGATAACGCTGGATTTGGGTCCTGCAAACCTGCGACAAGGGGGGTGCCAGCGTGGGGGGAGCAGTTAAGCTTCCTATCACCTGCAGGGCAGTGCTTCCTTGGAGACCCTGCCAGCCCACCTCCCTGAGGGCAGCGGAGAGGCTCCAAAAGCGGGGAGGGTGCGCACGCATCCCGAGCCCGCACCGGCGTGCCCTCTGCCGAAGCACGGCACGGGTCCCGACGCCGGTCCCGCAGCCTCGGCCACGCACCCCGGCTGCAGGGACAGCAGGGCCCTCATGAAAAGCCTGATTTGCAGATTGCTGTTCATGACACGGTGCTCCAGCCCAGCTAAGGCCAACGGGTTGGTTATTATATCGACAGCATAAACGTGTCGCAAATTGCCTGAATTAGCCGTGTGCCATGAACAGGTTTATGGATAATGGGATGCAGAGCCCTTTCAGGAGCAGGCAGCTCGCAATCCAGTTAGACAGCTCCAGCCCCAGCCGTTCCCCGCTGGAAGATGAAAGCCCGTCGGATACACCGGACAAAAGCCAACGTGCCTCTCGTGTGTGAGCAGAAGTGCCCTGCGGGCAGGATCCAGCCCGGCTAGTACAGCCTGCTCTCCCAGCTGCCGCCACCTCTTCTGTCCTCCTCACCTGATTTTTTTCTTCCTTGGGGAAAAAAATTCTCCTTCTCTTCCCCAGAAGATACTTTCCCTTAGGGTGTGGGGAGGGGGATGCCGTTACACTCCACTTTTGTGTCCAAATTGCATAGCAAGGACTTTGGGAAAAATATCCTGTCGCGCACCCAGGGCTGTCCTTAGCTTGGACTTTTGAATTAAAACTCACCAGCTGTACTGACTCGGCCCCAAGGCTGACCAGGTCCAGGGTCACATCTTGCAGCAGCTCTAACAGGGTACAAGGGAGGACCTAAGGGCTGAATCAGCTCTTGCTGGGTTTTCTGTGCATGGATTGACCTGATCATTTTGTTTGATCCATGTTTAGCTTTTGGGTTTCCTGCAGCAAGGCGTTCCCCAGCTTCTTCTCAGACACTCAGCCGGACTGAAAGGGGTTGGGTCACTGTGGTTAAAACATGGCCAGTCTGATGTCCTTGGCTGGGCTTTCCTCCGAGTCTGCAGCCTCTCAGCCTGGACCTGAGCCCTTCTGAGTGTTTTCAGCGGGGCGTGGGGTGTCACACCACAATCTGGAGAGCATCCCCATGGGGCAGCAGAAGGTCTGGAGGGGCCCTGGCTCCACATGCATTCCCACTCTGCACCTCTGCAAGAGAATCGGCTTTAAAAAGGGGTTTATTAATGTCCAACGGCATCTCGGTGCAGCAGGCACCAGGCGGGAGTGTGCAGGGGAGAGAGACAAAGAGAAAGCCAGCAGCGGTGGGGAAGGGCCGGGCTTGCCTCCCTGCACAAGCGCTTTTCCTCAACCGAGTGGCGAGAAAGCAAAACTGAGAAGTGCCTAAAATTAGAGCTGCCAAACCCCAGCTGGGGAAGCCTGGAAAGATCCCCAGGCCCTGGAGCCTTGGGCGAGCTGCATAAAAGGCAGCGGAGGGGAAGGGAAGGGAGCTTGGGGACCACAGCAAGTAGAGCAAGGCACAGTGGGAGCGGGGAGCGGATGGCTGCCTTCCCCCGCCCCGACATCCCACCGCCTGCTCATGACACCCCCTCCCTGTGTGCACGGGGGGATGGATGCACGCCCCACGCCGCAGCCCAGCGGGACCTGCTGTCCCTCTGAGGGCATCTGTTTGGGGATGCAGCTGTGCCAGCGCAAGCGGGGACAGGCCGCGTACGGCCCCACTGCTGTGAGCACCCCCCAGTCAGACATCCCGGCTTGTTTGCCTCTCCAGGAGACCCACGGACATCACGCTGGTGCCTGGAGAGGTCCACGCACTTGGGGACCACTCCCTCAGCCCAGGGGCTGAAAAACACGTACCTGGGGCATTCCTCAGTGGGGCTCACAGCCCCACGCGGTATCCCCTGCCTTGCACCCTGCCACAAAGCCAGCTGAGCTTCTGGAGGAGCAGGAATAACTGAGGAGGCCAGAGGCTGGGTGACCTGGGCCACCAGTGTCCTCACAGGTGGGCATTCACCTCCACCCAGCAAACCGGGATGGCAACCCTATAAGCCCCCAGCTACGCACCCCAGGGTATCTTCCTGCCCAGGGAGACACAATCGGTGAGTCAAAAGCACAAGCTCTGCCATCAGCCAAAGGCTCCAACGCAGCTGAGGTCCAAGATACGATCCCCCAGCCCTGCTCCTCCCGCAGAGGTGAGAGCAGACATGGCCAGGACCATTCCCACCAGCATCCCAAGGCTCCTCTGGATTCACAGAGCAGAAGCTTGGATGGTGCCATCCCGGCCCCAGCAGTGCGGGTGGCAGAGTCACCAGCCGTGCACTAGACAGACAACTAAACCTGAAAAGGCAGCAGCTTCACAGCCAGCCGGTGACTTTGCACTGAATTTGGCTTCCCAGCTCCTATTTGTCATGATCAAAGCGACCGAGGTTTAGCGCCAGCTTCACTGAGCTCAAGAGATGCTATAAAATGGCTGAGTCAAGGGCAGGTCTATATCATTTCCCTCGGTAACTGCAAAAATCACAAAGGCAGCCATACCCCGACACCTGGTGAAAGCCTGGTCCCTGCCTTCCCCAGTGCTAGGACCCCACTCTAACCAGTCCTTTCTGCATGCCACAGAATTAGACCCTAGCCACTTAATTTGGAGTAAATCAGTCCCTGCTTGACATTTGTCCATGACTCAGTGCTAGTTATGTGCAAAATTACCCAAGGACGAGGTAGACGCATTGGACAGGAGCTGTAGAGAAAGGGTCTTGGGGGGAAATTCACGCCAGAGGGATGCCCTGGGAGTGGCTTGCCCTGAGCTCATTGCTGCCTGTCCTCCTGGCAGCCTCTGGTCCCAGTGTGAAAGCAAGTGTGTGCTGTGAGAACCAAGGGAGAGTGTCCTGGCTCTGCTCCGCCACCCCAGCTCCTGCCTTCGGCACGGCCAGCACCGCAGGATGTGCACCCAGCGGGAACAGGGCTGGGATGGAAGAGAAACAGGTGGCCATGGGGGACCGGTTGGGACCAGAGGCTTGCATGAGATTGGTCACTGGGAGATGCAGACAGTGACACAGCTGTTGCTGGGAGGAGGATAGGATAGGATAGGATAGGATAGGATAGGATAGGATAGGATAGGATAGGATAGGATAGGACAGGCAGAGTGGGATGAGACAGCCAGGAGATGATGGAATGGGATGTCACGGGAGAGGATCATTGGGACAAGACAGGATGGGACAGGATAAAACAGAGGGGATGGCATGGCATGGCATGGGAAGAGATAAAACAGAGGGGATGGGATGCAGTGAGACAGGATAAAACAGGGGATGGGATGGGATGGGACGGGACGGGACGAGACAGGATAGGATGGATGGGATGGGGTAGACAGGACATGATGAAGCAGTGACTTCAGCAGTGATGGAAGGGACAAGAAGTCCTCCTGGGAACCAGCTCCCTGGGGCCACACAGGGGTGGCCCAGCCAACACCTTCTGGCTTGAGGCAAAGCCCAGCACAGTGCACTTGCCCAGCAGCCCCAGCAACCCCTGCCAGCCCCGCTGGCCTGCCCTCCGTGCCCTGCTGGGCACTGCACCGCAGGTGGGGAGCCACGTGCGAGGCCCAGCACAAGCGTCTCGCACTTTCCCATGGGGAAGCGAATTGCTCCCTGGAGCGTGAGATCTGATTAGATTCGTGACACACCGCAGCGTGGCAACAACGTGATAGCCAGGCCGGCAGTGTGTGCCCCGCGCCCGACCCATGTCCTCCTGGGGCTTCGGGGGCTGATGCACGGCAGGAGGGTCAGGAACAGCTTGGGGAGGGGGCAGTCTGGCATGCTCCGGGATGTGTCCAGGCTGAGAGATGGGAGATGGCAAGGACAGGGTCAGGGCTGGCTGCCAGTGCGGCTGGGTGATGAGTTCGGCTCAGCTGGCTGCACGCTCCCCTGGGGCAGCCACCAGCCTTGGGGACTGTGGGAGGGATGGAGGGGGGTTCTGAGGTTACCCCACCCTGCTGGTTGGTTACCCCATCCCTGCCTCCCGCTGGATGCGAAATGATGCTGTCTCACCTCTGGCTGGCAAGGCAGCTGCAATGCTGTGGGCAAGCACAGCTTGCCTATCCTACTGGGGCAGCAGATCACGGAGCCCCGGAGAGCCCCAGGCAGCTGGAGGTCAGACGAGATGCATGGCCAGGAGAGGAGGTATCTTCAAAGGCCTCTCAAGGCGACAAACAGTACCTGTTCTGCAGTTTACCCTTCACATTTGCTGCCTCTAACTGTTTCTGAGCGATGCCTGCCTCTTTATTTGAGATCTTTCAACAGCTGTCTGATAGAGAAGACCTTTATCTTGCCTCTCCTGGGCTCCCATCCAACACTGGTCTCTGGAGGTGGGGAAGAAGGGGAAAAAAAACAGAATTCACTCCTGACCGAGAGCCTCACCTAATCCACCGCATGTGGAAAATTACTGCCACCGCACGGCGCCCAGCCCTGGCCCTTTTCCCACCCTCACCAGCCAGCGCCTGCTCCTGTGGCTTTTGTGCCTGGATTTTTTTCTCTCCTCTTCCTGCTGGGCGAATGGGAACTTCAGCGTTTGGACAAACCCTTGAGAAAACAACTTTACACGTGCTTGGGGCACTGAGTCGTTTTTTTATTTAGTTTCGTCTGATCCTGAGACAGATTTGCCTAGAATCATTGTGCAGGCTGTAAAAGCTCCCACCCAACCTGCCAGCCCACCACCCAGTATGAGCAGACCAGGGACCACTTGTGCCAGTAGCATAGCTGTGCCAGCGCTGCAGGCTGTGGCACCAAGCTTTTCCCCCTCCAGGCACAGGTCCAGCCTTGCAGTGTCACCAAGTCCAGCTCAGCGTGGTCCACAGTCCTGCCCCAGCCCTGGCCACCTCACAGCCACACTTCCACCCCAAAGGGGATGGTGTGAAAAAGCTCTTTGGGATGGTGTCAAGCTTCAGGGCAGGTGACCTCCCTCCTCTGCTCAGTACAGACACAAGGCTAGGAGTCACCTCTGCCACCTCAAGATACCTGCATGTAGACCTCTACAGATGAAGGTAGCCCTCCCTGGATGGCTCCTTCACAGGCAGAGAGACCAAGGCACTGCAAGGCTTTCTCTGAGCTCTTCCAACATCTCTTTCAGCACAAAATGGATTGTACCCTGGGGTCCACTGCTTGGGCCCTTGCTGGCACCAAGGGATGAAGGCACCAGGCTGTGTTTGTGTTATCCACAGCAGCAGCTCAGTGAGCATCTCCTTTTGTCTCCAGGACATGCAACTGTATGGTCCTACAACATGCTCGCCAGCAGTTTGGAAAACACTTAGTCCTGGAATCGGGACTAAAGACACACAGGTGCAGAGTTTCCTTCCATCTGGATGCTCTAGACAGAGCTTTGCCTCAGGAAAGATGTGCACAAACCTTCCCATACTGCTAGCTGGGAAGAAAGGGTTGTTATCCCTAGATTACAGTTAGGGAAACCGAGTCACACGGTGGTAAATCTCAGAGCTCAGAGAAAGGTTGTTTGGCTAATTTTGTCTTGCCTGTGAATATCAGGCAGAAAAAAAAGAAATGTAAATTGTTTCCTATGGCAAATAAACCACCAAGAGCCACCCGTTTTACCTCCTGTATTCTCTGTTTCACATCATCTGATGGCCAGTTCAGACCGAGGCATTGCAACCCCTGCACCATGTGCGACTCCAGACTTAGCATCACCTCCTCATCGCTATGTGATCGGCTATGTAAATCACATGGGATTTGCTTTCTTCATTCCTCGAATGGTTTCCGAGCTATAAAGCGCTTCCAGCATAGCTGCCAAGCTAAACCTGTGTGATCTTGCCCCGGGCCACTGAGATCTGAGCCCTGGATACAGTCCGTGACTGTACCCCAAAAGGACCTCACCAGTATGGCTGATGGCACTCACCTCACCCCGAGAGCTGAGGGGAGGGAGAGGGAGAGGACAACGATGCAAACCCATTTCCTAATCTGGAAAGTGTGAAGGCAATACTGCCCGTGCACACAATGAGTGTACAAATAAAAATGCAGCACAACTGCAGTGTTGTTGGTGCCAAATATTTATAATTCGATTGCACCTGAAGTCCCTCCCCAGGCCTGGGAGAGGGGAGGCAGCTGCAGCCTGGCTGCTTGGGTGGAAAGAAGGGAAAAAAATTGCTGCTTTGGGCAAATAAAGCAGGGGGAGGCTGGATTCACGCTTGGGTGGGTCAGCGTGGTGCTCTCCGGCAGCGTGCTTTGGAAATACCAGCCCCCTCCACAGCCACCCCGCCGGCGCTGGCAGCCCCTTGCATGGCCAGGGGTCAGCTGCTGTCACTGGCTGGATGCTCGGGGGTCCATGGACTGGCTGGAAGGGTGCTGGGGTAATCTTTTGCTAAGAGGGGATGCTGGATAACATTTTCTGAAGTGTCTTCAGGATTTAAGGGCCCAGCTCTGCAAAGGAATGGAAATTGCGGGAATTAGGTACCTAAATAAGACTAAGGCACTTGAAAGCCACTCTGGATCAGGCTTTTAATTTACTCTTTAACCATACAGTAAGAAAGCCTCTTGAAAGATAAGGGCTGTATTATAGGCACGCAGTAGATGTTCCTCTAACCTGGTCCCCCGTTTCCATCAGGGCTGATGCCAGGTGCCTGGGGAAGAGATTACAAATGTGGCTGGCGTGTGTAATGCTTCCTTGCTCTCCTGATCTCCAGACATTCATGGAGTGGGGTTTTCTGAGCTAGAGAGGTGCTGCCTTTCTGCTTAAGAGCTCTCCACAGGCTTTTTTCTTCTGTCTTTCAACTCTCACACCTCCCATGCGAAGTGGGAGCACCCTCTCCCCATGCAGCGAGGAGCTCCCCTTAAGGATGCTCCACAGAACAAACATCTCCTCGAGTTTCCTTTGAACCTGGCCCCTGCTAACTTCATTTCACCTAGATCTCAGTTGGTATATGGGAAGAGGCAGCGAACAGCCATCCATTTTCTCCCTGCTGTTCAGAGGTCTCTGCTTCCAGGAACCACATCTTCCACCACAGGGAAGGATGGTCCCAATGACAGGGAACGAAACAAGTTCACACCCCTTGTCATGGATGGCTTTCGACGTGGTTTTCTTTTCCATTCATGACCAAAACAAAGAAATACAGAAGAAAATCTTGTCCTGCCACATTCGCTGGCTCACTGCATTTCACAAGTGACCTTGGAGCTCCCCACTGTGCTGGGAGCATCTCTGAAGCTCAACGCTGCTTCCAGAGGTGGGGAAACTGAGCCACAAGGCAATTACTTAGCTTTCTTCTGATCACCTAGTAACTCCATGTGAGAAGGTAAAAAAAGGCTCCCAAAGCCTGGTCATTGCCTTTGGAGGTCAGTCCAGCCAACATCGCTGGAGCATTTACGTTCTACTTTTCCTTGGGTGGATTTATCCTTACCACTACTGCTTATTCTCATTACTAGATTTTAGCATCCAAAATAGCGAGAGCAGGTAAATTGAAGCACCAGAGGGGCTCCTACAGCCTAACCAAAATCGCACAGAAAGGTGGTAACACAGGTGTAGGTACACCCACACCTGGACCCTTCACCCTCTGGCCTGGCTGGGTACTTGGGGAAGTGGGATGGCAGTGGTTGGGTGGAGGGGCCACAGCGTACCCACGGCCCCACGGCTCCCCGAGGGGCTGTGCGGAACCCGGGGAGCCTGGCAGCAAAGGCAGGGATGCAGAGGCAGGGACATGAGCATGGGCTCACCAGCCCCAGCCAGGCAGCTGATTAAAATGCAGTCCGGCCACCCCGGGCCTGTCCCCACCGTCTCCCGGCTTTAAATAATAGCTTAATTATCTCATTTACATTTGGCTCCTTTCAGGGAGGCACTGCAGTTGATTAACATTTTCCCTCCCGGTGTCTCTCTCTGCGTCCCCGTTGCATCCCACCCTTCCCACGCTGCTGGTCCCGCTCCTGCAGGCACGGCTCCCTGGCTCCTCTCGCGGTTGCCCACTGCAGCTGGCCTCCAGCCCCACTCCTCTCACCGGGTCGGGGCTCTCCAGGGCTCTGGAGATGCGGAGACCCAGCTTGCAGATGGCCACAACAGACACAGATGCTGGAGGATGGGAATAGATGCCCTTGCTGGACAGTTGCATGTTGAAGGCTCTCCTCATCTTCTCCCCACTGCTCACCGGTGCTCGTCGGTGTCCTGCCATTGCTTTGCTGCCGGAGCTGCCCCTGATCTCTCCCCACGTTCCCATTTCCACCCCTCACTGGGCAGCTTTTAACTTTCTTTTTTATCTTCTCTTTTTAAATCTCCTTTGAAAGCTCCAGCCAAACACTGAGTTCCTTTGAAGAAGAAGAAAACGTCTCTGTGGGTTGCCCTTCCTCACCGACTGGAGCTGCGGGAGATCCCAGTGCCCAGCCTGGAGAGGGGAGCCGCTGCCCAGCGGCTCCCCCAGCCCCAGCCACATCCCCAAGGGTGTTTCTGGAGGAGACCAGGACTGGAGGTATCACCAGCCCTCATCTCCCGGCCCCTCCAAGCCCCCTACCAGGTTTCCCAGCAAACCCAGGTTGTGCTCCTATATCACTTGGGGTCTTTGGGACAATTTAGTGTCCCCTGCCAAGCTGAAGGGCAGATTTTGCAGCAAATTTATGAGTAATTAGCTCCCCAGGCACCCAAAGGAAGGAAGGGGCCAGAAGGATGCGTGTGGCACTGGACTGCCCGCTCCCCCCACCAACCTGTCACACCGTATGCCGAGCTGGGACAGGACCTCACGGACAGGGGACAGGGAGGTGATGCCACCAGAGCCCCATACCACCAGCACTGGCCTGACACAGCCAGCCTGGGGGAGATGAAGGTCCTCAAGGCTCCTCAGTAGACCTGCTTATAGCTGCACGAGCCCGTGCCCTGGCAGCCCCTTTCCCCCGCCTGCTCCGTCCTCCCGTCCCCCTTCCCTGGCTCAACGCAGCCCCAGAGGCTCCATCCCTCCCTGGGCTTGGCACAGGCGGCCGAGCCACGGCACAGTGCTGCAGGCCCTGCTGCTGAATTACAATCTCCTGCATGAGTGGCAGGCATTTCCAGATAGTCCTATTGATTTTGTGTAGCCTCCAAAACCCCCGTTCCTGCTACTAATTTAGCTGGGATGGCCGCGTCGTCCCTTCTCCCGACGAAGTGTGCAGCGAAACCCTTTGATCCGCTCCCTCTCGCTCCCTTCAAAACAGCCCCCCATTGCCAGGAGAGTTTGTGCTTCAGTGCAGAGGTGCTCTTTTTGGAACATATATTTTTAATGGGTATTTCAGACGTGGCGCAGGCATGAGGGAGTAATTCTCCTGTGCCCTGGTATTTACATATTTTCCAGCATGCACAGCACAGGCAGGGGAAGGTTTCACAGAGGGAGCACAGCAAACAGGAAGGAAAGAGCTTTGTGCTTTGTATCGCCAGGGCCCAATTACAGCCTGAAAGGCAGGGAGCCCATCCGGGTATTGCCCTCTCCAGCCAGTCCAAGCTGCAATTATAGTCCTCGCCAGACTCAGCAGGATCTGGAAAAAAAAAATCTCCAGAGCTTCAAAAATGATCACTAGCTCACTCTTCGGGGCGCAGGGATTTTAGGGCACCATCTGCTCACTCTTCTCTGCCAACACAGATCCTAAAAACTACTGGGTTTTACCTGGCTTCTGAAAGAATATAAGGCCTAGGGAGAACCCAAACACTGACCACTGCGCTGGCAGTGAGGGCCAGGAGACTGGGGAGGTGATGCTGCAGGGAGGGGGCTTCAGGGATGCGGCTGGTGATACTGCCAGGGAGGGCTTAGGGTGTGCAGAGGACGTGGGAGGAGATCCTGCTCAGCAGAGGTGACGGGAGATGCGCAGGGGAGCTGGGATGAGGTTCCCCCCTCCCACTGCGAGGGCTGACAAGACTGATCTTCCCGCGGATTCACATGACTCCCAGACCTGCGGCATGCCCAGGCATTGCTCTGCTACTGGTGCAACCCCAGGAGCTGGCAGGAGCCCTCTGACAGCACCCATGTTACCTGGAGGGACAGCACACAGTCAGATACCCCCTGGGGTACGTCACACCACAATTCAGGTCACTTCTGAGGCCACCCTGCAGCCACTGCAAGCCATTCAGGCCACTTAACACCCCCCCTCCCCCAAGCTATTTGCCCCAGCAGGGCAGCACTGCTGGGGCCCTGCCTGCAGATGCCCTGCTTCTCCTGCCAGCTTGGTTGCCCTCAAGGTGGTTGACACTGTGGGGACAAGGGTGTGTTGAAGCAGAGGATGGTGGCATTGCTGCTTGAGGACCTGTGCTGGGGACCAGAGGAGGCAGAGTGGCTGGCTCTCCAGGGGAACCTGTCTCCACAATCAGTCCTGCATGCTGCTCCCAGCCGCATGTCATTGACCAAAGCAAGATCCTCTGCCAGTGACAGCGTCTTCCACTTTTGCGGGGCAGTTTCTAGGCAATGCACTGAAAAAAGTGAGCCGCAGAGATAGTAGGAAGAGAGAAAAAGAGCTATATGGGAATGTTGTGTATCGTGCTAAACCCAGCAAGCTCTATTTTTGAGCCATACCAACAAATACTTAAGTGGTGCAAGTTTCTCAGCTGAAGCAGGCTCTTGAGTAAGCCAGATTTGACCTTCAGGCACTGCTAGGACTAAGTAACACGCAAAGGTAGGGTTTGTCCCACTAAACTTAATGCACCAAGTACCACCACACTGCTGTCAAGGCATATGAGTTCTGTTTTCTTTGAAGCTCTTCCAACCTCAAAGTCCTGCCTGGCAATTATACACATTTTCAGGTCTAAATTTGTTGGCCTGTCTCTAGGCATATGCTGTACGATATGATATGGAGCATTTGGGCATAGATTTCCGTGCAGCAGCGCCGTCTGCTTCCGAGCACTCATGCTGTGGCACTTTCTGCTCCTTCTGCACTATAAAACCTACGGATTAATATTTCGATGTACAGGAGACTGCTCTGCATTTCCGTATGGGCAGGGAAGAGGTAAGCCTGAATCCAGAGTTACCACTGCTGGAGCAGAGAGGGGAGGACACGTGGGGGCAGAGTGCAGGAGGGGGTGCATAGTCCTGGACAGGGTGCATAGTCCCGGACAGGGTGCATAGTCCCATTGGTCTAGTGCTAGTCACCCACCTCTCCCATGCTTTTTCCCATAACATTGACCATACACATCCAAACATCACTAAGGAGCACCTGCAGTCAGCAAATGGGATGTGGCAAGCACTGCGAGGTGCATTAAACCCAGCCCCGTGCCTTGCTTTCCAAGGCATTCTTTGCCTACCAGAACTGTCCACATGACGAACTGCCCAGGACAGTGTGTCAGGTTTACTGCTGCCCTCCCCAGCCTTGTTCAGGATCTGTGGGCACAAGAATCATTCGCAGCAATAGTGGAACAGACCAGAAGCTGATTCTGATTCCCATCAATAGGTTCCAGTGTTAACAATCAAGTTGTTACCGTGGCAAAGGGGATCTATCCCAGGAAAAGCAACCTGCGGACAAGGTCTGCACATCCAGCCGTGGAGGCGTGCTGACTGCAGCTCCCAGCACACCCCAGAGGCAGGGTGCTGCTCTGGCAATCTCCTGCCTTTCCCTCAGCACAGGCAGGCTGACGAGCTGGCTCTCTGCAGGAGCCCCTCCATGCTGATGGGTTGCAGCAGGGGACAAGGCCAGATTTCCCCCTTTGGGGTGCACACTGAGGGCCTGACCAGGGTGAGCCACCTGCGCTGACGCAGGGGATGAACACCCCCAGATACATCCCAAAAGGCTTTAAGTAGCAGACAGAGATTTGGCAGGTCAAATACCGTCAAGCCAACCTACGATTTGGCCTGGAAAGGGCCCCAGATATTCCCACTCGGCAGCCAGGAACTGAGCGTGGTTCTGGGTCGCGAGCAGGGCCAAAGCGTGTCCTGGCTGAAGCCCTGCAGCTCTCACCAGCCAGCAGACCACCCCGTCCGACCTGCATGCCGTGCCCAGCCCTGGGGGCTCCCCGGGCTCTGGGGGCAGCGGAGGACTCGTGGCAGCGGCAGGTTGCTGAGCGAGGAAGGCAGGGATGCTGGAGCTGCTGGCACAGAGATCCTCTCCAGCATGGGGTGCCATCCCCGGAGCAGGGAGGTGGCGAGGGCCAGTTTGGGGGCCAGACTGGAGATGTCCCTTTCTGTGCCCATCTCCTCTTCAGAGGGCTCTTATTGCTGCAGGGGTAAGAGGAAGGGCGTACAGTGCCGTGGCTCCTGCCTGGGGATGCTCCCAGCAGCTGCCAGCTCTGCAGCAAGGCAGAGGTGACCGAGCCTGAACACCCCTGCATTTCAGCACAAGCATGACACCCAGCGAGGTGTCAGTCCCACTGACTCCATCCCACCGCCCGGTCACAGCCAGCTTTGCCTCCCTGTGCAGGAGGGAGACACCCGCTGAGCGTGGTGTCCAGCCGGAGGTCTCCACCTCTTTGTTAGCTGCCCTCAGAACAACGTGTAGGATGGGGGACAGGAGGGGCTGGGGCTAGCTGGCTCCCTGCTGTGCTCTGGTCCTGCTGGTTTGGCCCTGCTGGAGCCATGATTGGTGGTGATGGTTTGTGCATCCATTCTGATGAGGTCTCACAGCCCAGGAGACCCTACAGTCCTCAGGACAGAGGAAACCAGTGGGTGGATCAGAGCCATTTCTGTGACCCTCCCAGGACTCCCAGCACTGAGAACCTTCACCCCTGTTTAGGGGCTAAAGGGCGTCCCCAACCACACAGTATGAAATGTCACAAGTCTCCATGTCAGGACTTCTCCAAGTCCCATCTACCAGGAAGCTTCAGCTGAGTGAAGTCCTGCACCAGGTTGCTATACCACTGAAACCCCTTCCAAGCCCCAAACACCATGAGTGGCATCACATCTGCTGGGTCGCCCCACCAGCCTGCACTCGGAGCCACATGAGGATGAAGTCCCCCCTTTGAGCCCATCATGCTGCCAACCCCCTGGTCCCCACCTCCCCTGCACACCACTGCCCCTAAAAAGCAAGAGCCACGTGCCTTGCTCCCAGCTGCTGGAGAACAGCCAGGAACCACTTCCAGACTGCGTCACCATATTCACGGCTTCTCTTGGGCTATATATAGTTGTGTGACTGCAGGTTTTTCTGGACATCGAGTTGCTAAAGAGCTAGCGTTCCCCAGCCAAAGCAGCACACATCCCAAAGGGGAGCTGAGCTGGAATGGGGGAGGTGGGTGAGCTGGAGGAATCCTGAGCATCCCCAAGGTGAGGTTTGCCTCACCGACAGGTATCTGCCCTGTAAAAGACCAGCACACTGGGATTTTAGACCTCTCTGTCTCCTCAGTGGTGAAGTGCATGCGGAGCTGGGGAGTTTTTGTAGAGCCAATTTCGTTTTGATGTAGCCTGCAGATCTGGAGAGGATGTGAACCTCAGTGCCAAAAGCTGCCTTGCAAAGAGGTCACAAAACAGAGAGGGAGAAACCGCTGCTGTATTGCGCATCACATCCCCGGCCTTTCCAGCCACTGTGGTCTGCAGGTTTTTTATGAGAGTCTGAGCTCAGAGGCACTGACTCAACCGCTGCAACATCCCTCTCCTCCCCTGGAGGCCCTGAATGCTCCAGACTGGCCTGCAGCACAGCAGGGGATGGCATGATTGCATCTCTGTGCATCCCAGTGGGTCCGTTTGGCTCAGGCACAGCCGGTCGGCTGCCAGACCTTGTGAGTCTCCTTCTGCTTCACTCTGACACCTGGGAAGATCCTGGGATGGGACACATGCCCAGGAGATGCCATGGATGGAGTGTATAGGCTCTACCAATGTACTAGCTCAGAAGAAGGCTACTCTCAGACATTTGTGGGAAGGTAGAAGAGATCCTATGAATCTCCTTTTTCTCAGAGGAGTTATGAGCACTTTCTCTCCAGGCACTGCTTTATCTGTAAGCACTTAGTTTAACCCCTGCTACCCTAGACCAGACTTAGGTGACCCAGCGCCACAAGGAATCCCAAAGCAACACACAATCATATGGCCCATTGCTCTTCAGGCCATAGTGTCCTGGTGTACCAGCTTCTGCAGAAGCCATTGGTTGAGTCTACCCTCTGCCTGACCTCTTCTTCACACTGCTGTGTGTTTACCGTGCCCGTGATTGCACCAACTGCTTCCTACGGCCATGCTGCGAACAGCTCGGTAAAATCATATAGACTAAAAAGCAACTCCAAAAAGCACAAATACAGAAGAAGCCAGTGCGTGGTGATCCATGGCCTTAGACATGGCACAGCCACCTAATTCCAGCCTTCAGGAACTCGAATAGCTGCTTGTTGGAGTTAATCATGTGAGGAGGTGGAGCAGTCCTGGAGTGTTGCCCTTCCTATGGGCTCATCCGTGTTGACCTCATCATAGTGTCGCAGACTACTTCAGGTTGGAGGGGACCTCAGGAGGTCTCTAGTCCAACCTTCTGCTCAAAGCAAGGTCAGCTGTAAGATCACATTGTCCAGTGGGGGCTTGAAAACCTCAGAGGATGGAGATTGTACAGCTTCTCTGGGCAACCTGCTGATGCTTGACTGCCTTCACGGAGAAAAAAGTGTGTCTTTATCACCAGTCTGAACTTCTCTTAATTCAGCTTATACTCACTGTCTCTCTTCCTCTCACCATACACTGCTCTGAAGAGTCTGGCTCTGTCTGCTTGAAAACCTCCTCATAGGTACTGGAAGGCTGCTATTAGGTCCCCCTGAGTCCTTCCCTTCTCAAGGATAAATCTCCCACTACTGCTGTTGTTCTCGCCATCCTTTCCACCTGAGAGGAGGCAATAGTCTTCTCAGGCTGCCCTGAGTTCTTGTGACCCTCTTCACCCCAATCCCACTAAACACGAAGGCAGATGAGGAGAGCACATTCCATCATACTCTGGACTGCTCTAAGAATCGGGAACAATAAATCAACTGAATTAGCTCAGTCCAAGATGTTCCCATCCCTCTGCCGACACATGATAACACAGGGCTATGAATACTCCTAGCCTCAAACACCTCTGAAGGAAAAAAAGCCACTTTCTGTAAGAGCTCAACTTTCTCTATGGAAGCAGAGATATTTAGTAGGTAAAACAATGGAAAAGGAGGCTGGACAAGTCCCTTAATCCTACCGTGCCTTCATTTTCCATGCTGCTCCTGCAGGAACCAGTGGCTGAATGTACTAAGCATCTGCACAGAAATGCATGTGCTACCTCTTCCCCTGGGTGCATTATCTGTCCTGTGCTCTGTTTTCACAGTCCCTCAGCATAAGCCAAACCCAAAATTCAGTCCTGACATAGTTAAGCCTCTTCAGAAGGTGAGCCATATTTTTTTCCAGGTTGAAGACAGAATTAAGAAGGGTTGGAGACACTGGGAGTTAGCTACATTGATCAGAAGTGTATCACCATCATCAACCATCAGTCCCTCTGCCTACAACAGTATCCCTACAACATCTTCCCAACAAGCATTGACCGAGGCCAACCCTGGTTCACAGAAAAAGCCGTACTAGACATGACAGCTATGGACAGGTAGGTAGGAGACTGTAAGTGAGCAAGGACGTAGGTGTGATGGAAACAGGTGGTTGAGAGCAGTGTGGAGAACAGGCCACCGCCTGTGAGGAGGAACAGGAGATAACCAGAGCTGACTGGGCAAGAGCTGACCATGAGCGTTGGATCTGCTGGAGAGGACCAACTTCCATGACAGAAGGCCATTTGTGAGCCGGCATAAAGGTGAGAGCAAGCCAGGAAGTCTTTGGAAGTCACCAGCAAGACTTAAAGAGGGTCAGGAGATCGTAGGTCTCATCTCGAGCTACTCATTAGCCACAAGGACTCTGGCCTTTCAACCAGACTAATTACTGATTGCTCAAAGGATAACACTTCCCACAGCTGCTAAACTTGCTGACGCTGGGCCCTGGATGTCTTCTATTCTGGGAAGGGGGAGTGGAGTCTCCTAGTGTGAACTTGTGGAGCTGGGCAAAGCCACACTGGAGCAGAGATAAAGTCAAGGACAGCTGCAGCTGCTTGGCAATTGTTCAAAATGAGCCACGAGTCAGTGACTTGGCTATTCTGGGACGAGCTGAGGAGCCAGTGCTGGGGAGAGCAAATTCATAGCCTGCTAGCACATAAATGGACTGCAGCAAGCCTGAATTTGAGCAACGCCCAGCACAGAGGCAGAGCAGATACATGTTTGTTGGAGAGCTGATTGGAGACCTACAAAGCCCTGTCCCTGGTCACCAGCGAGGAGCCATGGCTGCAGATCTGACATGGGATTTATCTACCAGACCTCACAGGTCTACCACAGGGAAGAGCCACATAGGGTCCCCAAAAGTCACAGAGAGAAATAGGTGCTTCAAGGACTTTTCAACCCCCCCCCCCCCAAGTTACCTGAAATTGGATCAACGCCTTAGCCTAGGGCTAGTGTACCTGAGCTCAACTGTTGCTGAAGCTTGTAGTAAACCTTGGAGGTTTCCCAAGTAGGAGTTTATTGGGGATGGGGTGTTTCACTGGATGAAGCCTGTAATATTCCCTGAATCTGAAACCAGTGACCAGAGAAATCGTCTCAAATCTTTGCCTAAACCTGGAGCCTGAATGCTTTATGTGCTGCATTTCCCAGCTTTTGGGTGGGAGCACTAGGACTGGATGCTCTGATGGGCCTCAGCAAAGGCCTGTTCCCTGCCTCCAGTATTCCCATTCTGGCCCTGGACAGCATGGCTAGGATGGACCTGACCCCACCACTCAAGACCGGTGCAGCTCACCTCCAGAGCTGCAAGACTCAGCTAGACAATTAAGCTCTTTGCAAGCTCACCCAAAGGACACCCGGCCTTTTGAGGTCACTCACTGCATATGCTGGAAAGCAGATATGATCTCATTAGGGAAATATTTATGATCAATATTGTCCACTCCCTGGCAATGAATAGCATCACTTGGAGCAAGGAGCTCTCCAGGGATGGTTAGAAAGGATGCGGGCTGACAGAACAGCCTAGGTTGAGCGTGAACCTCTGCTCACCTGGCTTGAAAACATCTACATTTATTCTAAGTATTTTTTTCACGATTCACCAGGAGATTAATTAGCTGCTTGGAAACCCCAGACATTAATTATTGATTATGCAAAAGATTTTGTTCATCACAGTTTCTAAGCTTGTCAGTGCTGGGGGACTGGATGGCTGAGGACATCAGGATGGAGGGGAAGTCTGGATGAGCCCTGGAGAGTGGATTTGCCACCCATTTCCCATGGTGGGCCTCGCTGCAAGGTAGCACGGCTCAAAAAAAGGAGCCAAGTGTGGCAGCGAGAACCCACCTGAAACAACGCTTGCCTTGAGGGGACAGGGAACTGAGGCAGAGGACGACGTGACCTGTCCAAGCAACAGATCCAGGACCCCCTGCATCCCGGGGTGCCCAGGCTGATGGATGGGGCTGCCTCCAGGGCGTGCAGCAAGGAGATAATTCACCATCACCTCCCCCTTCCAGCGACGCGCTGGCTCCACTGCAGCCCCCCATGCACGCCGGGTGGAGAAGGGTGCCGGTGGGCTCCTCCTCGCCCTGGCTCCCCGGGCAGCACAATGGCAGGCAGAGCAAGCCGGCAGCCGTGGTAAGAGGTGAGATGCAGCCAGCCACGGGTGGCAGTGATAAACCTCCTGCAACGCCCGGCAATTAATCTTGCGAAGCGGTGAGTCAGAGTCACCCGGAGCTTCCTCCCCTCACCCAGAACGAGCCACCGCCGTCTCCAGAAGCTCTCGGCTTGAGGGACCTGCAAATGTCACCAGGCTCGGGGAGAGGGTTTTTTCGTGCTGTGCCACCAGTTGAGAGCCCTGCCCACGGAGAGGTGCTGGTTCCCCTACAGATCCCTCTGCTGCACCTAAGGGAAATGAGACCCACTGATATCTACGTGCACCGGCGTATCTTAGCAGAGGAGCGGGTGGTTTAGTCCTGGCTTCTTTGGCCATCAGGAAAGTGAGAGCAAGATGCCATCCTCATGATAAAGCTTCATATAAAGAGGTGTCAAAAGCGAGAGGGTTGGAGGAGGCGGGGAGGACTGTAGGCATTTAAATAAAGACCCCGGGAAGGAGTGGGCAGGCTGGGTGTTTAACTCAAGCCAGGAAAATGCCCCTGCGCATTTACCCCTGTGCTTCCTGCAAACCTGCGCTGCTCCCCAAGTTTGCAAAGCTTTTCCGGGGAAAAACCTCTTCCCGCCTTGCCCTAGGCATGAATGCAGTTTGCAGTTTTAACAGCAGATGTCTCTCCTATTATGATTTATAAAAATGCTTAAAATAAATAATGCAAACATATTTACAGGAATGAATTCCTGCTCCTGAGCGCGTTTGTCACTCGGAGGCTCCCGAGCAGGAGCAACTCTCTGCCTGAGTGCCTCCCGCACAGCCTCCCCGCTGCCCCCACGCCGCTCCCCCTCCCGCCGGCACCGCGGCGGCTGCCAGGAGCCCAGGGCAGGGTGGCCAAATCCCAAATCCCCCGCCCCCCAAGCCCCAGGTCTGGGCCCACACCAGCGTTTCAATACAAATGTTGTATAATCAACATGTTAAATATTTAAAATGGTCGTGCAGGAGAGCTGCCCGGCAGTGCCTGATTTCACACATCCTGACAATTTCACGGACCTCTGGGCTTACGTTTCTTGGCAAATAATGAAAGGCTGTTGGAGCCCCCTTCCTCGAAGGGCACGTTGGGGAGGTTTGCCCTGGCCGCAACTCCTTCAAACGCGATGCGACTTCTGCAGCGCCTCTCCCACCTCCGCGCCCAGCCATGTCCAATGCTTTTAAGCGTGACCTTCGCGCGGGGCGGATGCAGCCGTCACGCCGCTGAGGTGACTCAAAGGCAAAGCGGGGGGCCGGAGAGGGGGGGACGGCCAGGGGCAGCTGCTAGCAGAGCCACTGCTTCCATCGGAGCAACTTTTGCATCGCCGTTCCCGCAGCCCCGCTCTTCCCAGCGTGCATGCACACAAAAGAGCCAGGCATACCTGCCTGCGCGGCGGTGATGCGAGTGGCCCAATTACAGCTCCGCACCCAGCCTGGCCGTTTCCATAGCTTCACAGCGCAGCGCTTCCCTCTCCCGAGGCCATCGGAGCAGGACCTGGCATCTTATCAGCGATCATCCTGCAACGCAGCTCTCCTCCGGGCCCTACCTGCCGACGGCCGGTCTTGCTAGCAACGCAGGATAATATCTTTTCCCACCAGAGCCATGTGATGATTTTTTCCCGCTATGATTTTGTCTTGCTTCCAAAGCCACTTGCATAACGGGTGCCGAGGAAGCAGAGCACAAGGCAGGGTGGCTACGAGAGCTCCCTGGGGCAGGGGATGGGGCAAGAGGCTGTCCCAGCCCGGAGGACACCCCGAGCATCTCTGGTGCTCTGGTCCTGCCTAAGGAAGAGCAAGAGGAGCCATCCAAAAGGACTAATGGCTGTCTCTGGCCAAACCCCACCTCGGGGAGGGGAGGCAGTCCTGCAGCCTGCAAAGCTGAGCCAGGAGGACAGGGAGAGGGAGGGCAGGCGCTTCGCCCCAGTGGGCCAGATCCTGCCTGGGTGAGAGCCCCTAGGGAGCTCAGAACAACACCCTGCCAAAACAGGCACAGAAACTAGGCTGAAAAGCCTACTCCAGAAGGACATGGAATGTTTGTGGTCTCCTGAGGTGGTGGTTTGCTCAGGGTCCTGCCTGCTCACAGGCTGCCTCAGCAGGGAGTAGGAGAACTGGGATGGGGTGTCTTTGCTGGGACCTGTGCCACGGTGGAGATGCACGTTCCAGGTGGGACAAGCAGGGCTATCACGAACTGCATATCCTAACACGTTCCCAGTGAGGGTCCTGCGCCCTTCCCTGCCTCATCCAGAGTCACAGCCAGTGCTGCAAGTCGATAACTGACCTTGCCTCTATTTCTCAGCTCCAGAACTGGATCTGCGGGCAAAGCCAGCAGGGTGAACTACCTGACCCAAGCAAGTTGAGTCCCCATCCTGGCCAGAGGACCGCGGCTGCACTGCCAGCCATCCCACCAAGCTTTGCCTAGCAGGTCAGTAGCAGCACACAAAATAAAGGTTGCTCAGCACTCTGCATCCTCTGGTTGATGATGTAGGAAGAGCAGGTCCTGTCATGGAGCCGTCCACAGCTTCCCAACTAGATGGCCAGACTGGAATTGTTCACACTAACAGTTTATGCACCAAAGTCTCTAATTTCAGAAAGACAATAATTAATTGTGAATTTGGGCTCCATTTGAAAGGACAAGGAGCGTCTGTTATCTTGCAATAAACAGTGTTTCTTTCTGACCTATGTGTTTTTAGAGGAACTTTGCAACTTTTGACAAGTAATTCATTTAGAAACGTAGTTAATACCAGTAGTGGATAAAACCAAGTGCCTTCTCCTGCACAAGGAACACTTTTTTCTTTCAGAAAGAATATCTAGAACAGTTCCTTTTGGGTTGAGCCAAAGTGATTTCTTTCCCCTGGGTTTTTGATTTAACAGCCAAAACAATACAACCCCACTTACTCTTTAAGCCCAGGTATACTTTTTGCCACACATCAGCTGCCTGCTTGAAATTTTCCATGCTTTGTAGCTGAGTCAGACTACATTTTTCTCTCCAAAAGTCAAGCAAAAACTCATTTCTGAGAATACAGTTTGCCATCAAGCAGGACCACAAAGCTTTCC
Organism: Harpia harpyja; assembly: GCF_026419915.1. Classification (NCBI taxonomy): domain Eukaryota; kingdom Metazoa; phylum Chordata; class Aves; order Accipitriformes; family Accipitridae; genus Harpia; species Harpia harpyja. The sequence continues at coordinate 21,679,477 of NC_068959.1, read as the reverse complement.
CACTGCCTCACCTGAAATCAGGAATGAGACTACTGTGTTGGGCCCAGATGGGGCTGCTCCATTTCCCGAGGAGCTGCACACACATTTGTGTGTTACCAGCCCCTGGATATGGCTGTTTGCAGATTAGTTTGCAGACTGCCAGTGCCACAGAATATGCCTAACCTCTGGAAAACCGGGCTCCTCCAGCGGAGCAGGCTGCAGGAAGCAGAGGGCAGCCGAGGGGCCAGCCATGCCGGGGCTGCTGAAGATCCGAGCATCATCGTGCCCAGCAGCCGATGCCTAGGGAAGGCACACAGGCAGGGAGAGTAGGTACGAGATGCTCCCAGCCCTGGTGATGCATGGCTCAAGGACTTTGCAAGATGGAGTTGGGATGTTTGTGTTTTCTCTTCTTTCTTGCTTTTTTTGCCTTAGTCTCTCTATGCCAGGTTTGAAAGCTGTACATGCAGGACAGTTCAATGTCTAGTGCTAACTCTCCTGCTTCACACCTAGACACTGAAACACTCGCAGTGGTACACCCTCCTGGCTCCCTCCTTGGGGCAAATGGAGGTGATGACGGCCCTACGTACACAGGTGCTGCAGAGAGGACGGCTTCCTCCAGGACCTGCTGGTCTATTAGGAGGATTTCATTTCCCAGCAGAGCTCAACAAGCAGGAGGAGAAGGAGGCAGCTGCTACCTGGTGAAGGCAAGCGATGGCTCACTGGGACCAAATGAATCTGCAGGACCCTGCAGGAGGAACAGGACAAGGCTGACAAACTCAAGAGTGCTCACGACCTTACATGGCCATGTTTGCAATGGGAGAGATGGCCGCAGCATTTTCTGAGCTATATCCTCAAATTGTCCCGTATGCCTTGGGCCGGCGCCTGCCCAGGAGCACCCGGGCGCAGGCAGGGCTTGCAGGCTCTGCCGGGAGGTGTGCCAGCCCTGCGCCTGCCCTTCAGGAGGGCTTCAGAGGGCAAGCCTCAGGGCAGGTCTCCAGTTGCCTGTGGCTGCTGTTTGGGCTTGCAACCGTCTCGTGCTGGGCAGCAAAGGCATGTCCACCCTTGCCTGAGCCGGCAGCACTTGCCTAGCCACGGCAGGACAGGCTGTGACCCGATTCCTCTTTAGTGGGAGGAACAGAAAGTCTCCCAGGCAGCAAATGCAGCATCCCAGGTTGTGCTGGGTGTCAGCTCAGCTCTGCTCGGCTCAGACACGACTCAGGACAACTGGCAAACTCCGAGACAGCCAGAGCAGCAGGGAGATGGCAAGTTAGGTCCGTTTCCCTCTTTACCCTGCCCTCCTGGAGCTCTGCCACCTCCAAAGAAGAGAAAAGATGCCAAAAAAATGCGACTGGAATATGAATATGATGTTCAGACTGCGGCAGCGGCTGTAACCCAGCTTGAACTCTCCAGCCACAAAAGGTCCATCCCGTGCTGCAGGCAGCAGGGATGACGGCCAGCCCTGGCTGACAAACCCTCCCTCCAGACCCAGCCCTCCACCACCAGCCCGTTGGTGAGGTCCTGCTGGTTGCTGCCTGCACCCGCTCCCCTGCCCGCAGAGCTCTCCGACCTGCCTGCGCCCACACTCCCGCAGCGGCCGAGGCCCTTGGCATGCCCGTGGCACAGCAGAGGTTGCTGGCAGAGTCTGTCCGAGCAGATGCTGAAGGAGAGGGAGTAGCCCGCGCGTGGTCGTGCCTGGGAGCGGTCCAGACCGTTGGGTTTGGTTTGGTCTCGCATCCATAATGAGAAGCACAGGGCGAAGCAGCCACACGCATCACAACTGAGAGCAGAGTCAGGGATGCGGACATGAGAAATCCGTTGGCTCCGAGGCCAGGGGGCTGCACCCCCAGGCGCTGGCCACTGCCCCAGCGGGGCAGCACGGGAGTGCCAGGGCTGGACAGCCCTGCCCAGGGGGCTGTATCGGGGGGGTCCCCATCTGCCTCCAGCACTTTGGCTCTGAACAGGGCCAAAGTCCCAGGAACGGCTCAGGCAAGGCTGCCACGTGCCATGTCCAGCAGAGAAGGACCGCCTTGCCCTCCTCACCCTTGGCTCCCTTTGCATGGGCATTACCACCCTGCACTTACCCAGCCCAAGCACTGGAGAGCCCAGCTGAAGAGTTTCCTCTGGTCTTCCAACCTCAAGACACCAGAGCAGTGATCTGGGATGAGGCAGAAGAGCCACATCGGGCCTATGGCATCCACAGAGCAAGACCAAAGTCCCCAGGATGCAGCATCCATGTGTGAGCCAGACCTTGCTTGTATGGGCTGTACCTATTCTAGTCACATTTGGTGGGGCATCATTCCTCTATTTGGAGGTGGCTGGCCTGAGACTTGTCCACAGCTAGAAGGATGCTCCATGGTACTGTGGGCAGCAGGTGCTTTGCCTGGGTCTAGATGGTACCTGTTCTTGGGCTGGGAGAGGGGACTGAGCAGGGCTTTGCTCTCCAGCCTGGGCAGGCCAGCAGCTGCAAGGGAAAGGGGGAAAAGGAGAAAACTAGATATAAAGAGAGGCTGCTGTGGATCTGCCCAACCAGGGCTGTGGCAGCACCGGGATCTGTGTTAAGAACTGGCTTCCCCAAGTTTAGGAGGCTGAGAGATATGTGGAATAAATTACTTGTGACACTGACTCCTACACTTCCAGACTCACGCGGGATTTAGCCACCAGACTCCCAGTTAAGTCAGCGCCAGTTATTAAGGTCAGGAGAAGTCGGGTAGCTAAATCCTATCTGGGGACTGCGGCATGGCAGGGCTGTGCCAGCCCGTGGAGGCATCCCGGCACTCCTGGGGGACATGCCCCCCGGCACCGCTCCCCAGCACCCAGAGCAGCCTGGGAGCTGCTCCCATTGCAGGCTGGAAATCAAATAAATAAATTATGCATTGCATCCAGCTCCTTCATGGGGCTACTCGAGAGGAGAGGAGAGGAGAGGAGAGGAGAGGAGAGGAGAGGAGAGGAGAGGAGAGGAGAGGAGAGGAGAGGAGAGGAGAGGAGAGGAGAGGAGAGGAGAGGAGAGGAGAGGAGAGGAGAGGAGAGGAGAGGAGAGAGATCTTGCCCTGATCCAGGAACAGCCTGGTCTGTTTTGCTGCTGGTTTCACTTATCTCTTTCCTCCTCCACTACCTGAGGTTTCAAATGCTCCAGGGAGATGTCTCCATTAACCACAGTTTTCTTTGGCAGTTATATTTCATTACAGTGTCTCTTCCCGCTAATCTTTCCCAGCTTTTCTTGTTGTTATTTTTATTATGATTATTTTCACAAACCCTTTGTTTCCAGCTTTACTTAACCTGGCCATGTCCCTTTAAATACCACAGCCTGGGCAGAATAGGGGATCAGTCCTTTGACAGGAGCTAAAGTCCTGTTTGATCTGGATTAGATGCTGATTTTGCTTACCAGACTAAAGACCGAGGGGGACCACGCAGCGCCTGTGTTTGCACAAACCTGCCTGGTTGCATTCCTCTTCCTCCCCGTGTCCAGCCGAAGGGGTGAGCATGGGGCTGTGCACACAGCTTGAAATCCAAGCGGATAAACGGTCACTTTGTCTGGAGACGTAAGAAAATGGAGGTGGGAGGACGGAGTCAGCAGCTCTGCACTGTGCTGGAGAGCTGACTCAGGTTGCAGACCCTCCCCAGGGTGCGAGCAGGTCAGCACCCGCCAGCTGAGATGCCCACGAGCATCCCTCAGCCCTTGGCAGGCTCCGCATTACTCACCTGGAGGGCCCAGCTCCGTCTTGCTGCCCATCTTGCAGGCTGGGGCTTAATTGTGGTATCCTGGGTCCCTAATGACCCACCTGATAGTGGGATGGGTAGGATGTGGGGGCACCAAGACCTCTGCGTGCCCCACACCCAACAGATTGTGTTTTCTCCAAGGACTCCCATCCCCACTGTGTCCTTTTCCCACCCCCATCTCCTGCCTCTTCACCTGCCCTTTTCTGTCGTCCTTCTGCCCGAATGACAAGTGTTTTCTCTTTCCCTGTGCAGTCCCCATCCCCTCGTGTCTTGCCCTGCTCTGGCCCCTTCCCCCAGCTCAGTATCCCCAAAGCCCCCAGGAGCGGCACTGCCTCCTCGGCTGCCCTGTGGTTCAGCCCCCCCACCACGCTCCTGCTTCTCCTGCAAGGGACCGCGGCCAAACCAGGCTCCAGGAGAGATGGCGGCGGCCACCAGTCAGCTCAGGCACTTCATGGACCGGAGCTGGGGGGGGGGGGGGGGAGGGCAGGGAGCCCCCATTACACACGCACGTACTTGCAGCAAAGTCAATTTATACATCCCCCTGCGGCTGTCTCGGTGGAGAAATGTCAGGACTCACTGCAAGGCAGCGAACCGCGCTGCTGGTGGGAGCCCTCCAGGCCAGGCAGAGCAGGCAGGAGCTGGAGCTCAGTGCAAGCCCAGCACCTGCACCCCATGCCTTGCTGGATGGAGTGGGGAGCACACAAGTGGGCTCTGCCCCAGGCTGGTTTCTCCCCAGCTGCTCCAGGTTAAAAGCAGCAGGAAAAACCTGGAGCAAAGCCTCTGGCTTTGCTGGCCTTGCCCTTGCAGCAGGGTGGAGCGTGTCTCTTGCTTAGGCAGTCAGGCAGGGCACAGAGCCTTGCTGAGGGAGCATCTCCCACCCGGATGGCGTCCAGGTCACCTGGCAGTGGGAGAACTGTGTCTACAATGGCAAGGTGGAAGGATGTCGGCGGTGCCACCACTGCATGAGCGGGAGCATTCGGAGGGTCGCAGGGCACGGCCGAGAGGTGCTGAGCTGTGCCGAGTGCTCCTGCTCGCTGACGGGGTCCAGCACGATCCAGCTCTGCAGGAGAGAGGTGAAGGACCTGTGAAGCCTTCCTGGGCATTGATCTCCTGGCTGGTCCACCCCTGAAGCTGGAAAACTAAGTCTGCCAGAGGTAGGGAGGCTCATGGCCGTGCCACTGCTGGAGGTATCATTACCCACAACAGATGGAGCTTTAAAAAGAACAGGGCCAGCAAGTGAGATAAAATGCAGAAATTAGTGACTGTAAAGGTCAAGCGGGATGTACTCATCAAGGCCCCGGTCCTCGGCTCCAGGGGGTGGGTTTGGCTGACTTGCACTGCTGCAGTCCCAGCCTGCACAGCCAGAAGGCATGCAGGCACTGGCATTGCCCACCTGCCTGCACCTATGTCCTCCAAGACAAGAGGGTGTCCTTGCAATGCCAAGGACAGGTGAGGAGATGCAGAAACCCAGGGCAAACTGATGCTGTGTTATGGCATGTGCAGGTAAGAGAGGGGCAGATTGTCCTTTTGTCTTGTTCTTGTCCATGGGGAACCCTCATGGCAGAAGATGGCCTTGTGAAACACCCTGGCCACCGTTCTTCGCCCAGGAGAACAGGCAAGACCAGAAAGTAGGTGGCACCAGTTGGCACATCGAGAAAAAGGAACTTAATGATTTGGGAGGTCGCATCCATGCTTGCCCTGTTCTTGTACCCTTCCTGGGTTTAGTATAACCTGCTCTATGCACTTGTTGGCTCGTGGGTTTATCCAAAATACACAGGCCAACAGCTCCTCCACCTGCTGTAGGCCTGCCCCAGGCTTGCTTGGGCTCAGGGAGAGGGGGCTGTGCAATGGCACAGGTTTGGGACACAGTGTCCAGCCAGCCCAGCTGCAGGAGAAGCCAGCCCAAGTGTCCCAAAGGCAAGGCAGGAGAGGGCAGGACATCCTTCCTGCCCCACGGGCATCTCATCCTCCAGCCCTGGATCAGAGGCGCAAGGGGGGCTGCAGGACTATCTGGGAGGGCAAGGACAGGGCAGCCTGGTCTTGTGTTCCCGCTGCCCATGGTACCAGCTGGACACCTTCTCAAGCACTACGTCCACTTGCAGCATTTTGGTTGCAGGAGACATAACACCCCAGACCGATGCTTTACCAGGGCTGTCAGTGTCTGTGTCTGGCCAAGGGGGAGGCGGGTTCCAGGCTGCAAACCCCCCCAGCTTGGACTGGTACCTGTTGCCTCTGCTAAGCCCCCACTCAGCTGCTGTCATTCACCCATCGTCACCCAAAGGCTGAAGGCTAATGCCCACACCAGCCACTCCCTCCCCTCCCTGAAAACACAGCATCTTGCACTGAGTAGCCTCCTTCTGCTGTCACAGGCCGACCTATTTCTCACAAATCCTGACTGCTCTGGCCTTAAAACATCTTGACGCAGTGCTGAAACCGGCATTGGCACAGCAGTGAGTCCCTGATTAAGTGGGAGCCGCCGCGACTTGGCGTGGGCTTTGCAGCCAGCAGTTGCTGGCTAGAAGAGCAGAGCGGCTGTGGCATGGCTGCAATAGGGGAGCACCTACATGCTCCTCAGGAATAATCAGGCATTGTTCTTGACTAAAAAGAGGGACACCACAGCTCAACCAGGCTAGACCGCCCTTGTTGCCCACAGCCGTGGGATGCTGGAGGTTGGGGTACTCTGCTGGAGCTGGGGATGCAAGAGGTGTTCTCCATTGTGCAAGCAAAACCAGCACACCCCAAGCAGTCATTCAGTCTATGGGCTGCAGGGATAGGAGCTGAGACCCTAGACCAAGATGGCTTCCTCGGTGGAGGCAGCACCACTGAGCTGCAGGCAGGGTGCCAGGTCTGGTGGCACACCAGTCCCCAGGGTGGGAGGACCTCGGGCAGTTTCTGTGCAGCCCCAGCTACAGAAACCACCTAGTGATGGCTGCAGCAAAGTCCCCAGTCTCCTGCAGAGCCGCAGCAGGGCGGCCAGCCAGGGCGCTTGGCCAGCTGGAGCCGCAGCTTTGCCTTGCTGGAGACCCAGCTCATGCCAGGGTGGGCTGGCGGGATGCAGGAATGGGTGTCAGCTCCTACCTACAGGATCCTTTCCAAGGATGCTGCCAGGTAAACATCCTCCCACCCCAGCTCAGGCACAGGAAGATCTCAACGTGTGGTGGTAGGTCAGGAAGTCTGGAAGTCCCAGAAGTGAAGTGATGTGGACGTCAAGCCTTCAGGTGATAAAGGATCTCCCATGGTTCCTCTTTCCTGAGAAAAGCCCTTTTCAGGCTTGCTCTGGTACAGAGACAGTGATGGGCACAGCATCCCAGAGTCCTGGTGGGACCCTCCTGCCCCCCGGTTCCACACCTCGGCATGGGCAGTTTCTGGGGAAAGAAGCCAATGCAGTGCTCGTTCCCAGTGGAGAAGATACAAAGAGATGAGGAATCCTTAGCCTGAATTTGAAAACTGCACAACTACTCGGAAGAACTTCAGCCAGTGTTGAAAATTGGGCTGGAAAGCTCACAGGAGGTGTGTGACACGGGGAAGGTCACCTGGCCAGGTGCAGGGAGCTGAACTCAGGGAATTTTATTTAGATCGGTGCTCCCAACCGAGCTGGCCCAGCAGCCCCAGGCTCCAGCCTTGAAGATGGTCAGACAGCCTGAGCAAAGCCAGTCCTGGGGTGGTGAACATCCCCCACGGCTGCCCATGCCTGGTGAGGAACAGTTAACCCTGGCAGACCTGCATCAGCTGTGTCCAGCTGTGGTGGGGCTGCCAAACCCCCAGCCAAGCTGGTGTCAGCTCAGCACCAGGACTCGCTGGGGAGCATCCACAGATGGCCCAGCCTTGCAGGAGATGCTAGATGTCTCTAATGGCTGGCGTGGGGGCTGGCTGGACCCTGCCTTGGCCCCACAGCCCCCTGGACTATGCAGTGTCCCTACCAACCAAGCCTGAGCGGATCCCACCACCCCAACCCGCTACCACCCTCTTGCCCTTGGGGTGAACCGCTGGGTCACCTAGCAGCAACCAGGACCCAATGCTCGTGGACCTTCCTGTCCCACCACCAAGGATCCCACAGCCCCCCTCGCCAAGACCCTGGCCCCTCGTTGTCCCACCAGCCCCCTCCCCGCAGCTCCAAGCCCCTGCGGGGAGCGTGGCCGGCCCTGGCAGCAGGAGCAGGCTGCCGGCCGGGAGGTCACGCCTGGCCGGCGGCGCTCGCGGCGAGCCCGCCATCCGGCTCAGCTGAAGCACATTTTGTTCGGCGCTTCCTGCATCCTGCCCCATCCCCACGCCGGGGGGGCGGGTCAGCCCGGGGTCAGGCTGCTAATTGCAGCGGGACGAGGTGGCCGCCAGCCCGCTGCGCCAGGCTGCAACCCAACGCGGGGGAAGCGGTGGGTCCCGCTCCGGAGAGGGATGGGTGACACCCCGCAGCTGAGCCCCGCACCCCCCAAGATGCCCCTGTGGCAGGACGGGACGTGTCTCTGGCACCAGTGCAGAGGTTTGCAGCTCCTGCTGCTTGGCTCTGCTGCAGCTCACCCCAGACTCAGGGCTGCAGACACAATCCCCTCAAGCCAGACCAACTCCACCATGCAAAGAACTGCTGGCATCGCCACTGTGCTGCTGCACCAGCCCCATGCCAGGTCTCTCCTCTCCTGGCATCACTGGCCGGTGTCTTCCCACGTGGAGCCACCGAGGCCGACTGAGGAGGGGCTCAGACACGGCCGTGCCCTCTGGCAGCCGCAGGTTTCCTTCCCCTTCTGCTAACTCTAATGAGGATGTTAATTAAGAGCGACCCCGGGCCAGCTCTTGTGGTAGCACCCAAGGTTCTCCCTCAGTGCCGTGCGGAGCTCATTATCGTCATCCCATGCTCCCTGTGCCACCTGGCTGCCCATGGCCGCCTTGGGGACAGCAGCCCTGGGTGCCACTTCCCCACCAGCAGCTGGGCAGGCAGTGGGGACAGCCGGGCACATGGGACGTGCCTGAGGGTGAAACTGCGGCTGAGCGTGGTGGAAGGGATGGTCTTCCCCCTCAGGGGATGCCTGAGGTGCTGCCTGCCTGGGCAGGAGCTCGTTAGACGTTAGACAAGGCTCTTTGGTGAGCACAAAGCCGTCCACCTACACACACACCCGGGAGGCGCGGATGCAGCCCAGCGTAGGGTGAGCTAGAAGTGGGGAGGAGGGGCCACTCCACAGCCCCAGCACCCCACCTCCCACCTCCCCACCACCCCACCATCCCACTCACAGGCAGGGTTTGAATCCCACCCTCTCTCTGGCTCCTTCCTTTCTCCCAAACCCGTTTTCCCTCGTCCTTTGTGGGAAAGCCCCCGCTCTCCTTGGCCCCTGCTAATGCCCACGTCCTCCCTGCAAGCACCACGTGCCCTGCTATCACTCCCCCCGCAACCAGTGCCCACCTCTCCTGCTAACGCCCACAGTCCCTGCAAAAGCCCAGTCCCTGCCGATGCCCTGGCCAGAGGAGCACGCCGGTGCTGGCGGCACTGGGCTCAGTGTGGCAGTGAAGGCAGGGGCTCTGGCAGGGCATCGCTCCCAAACCACCTGCCTGTACCGGCAGCAGCGCCGTGCAGAGTGGCTGCATCGTCCTCTTCCACGCTCCCTGTCCCCGGGGGGGCTGGGTGCTGCCCCATGCCTCCCGAGGGGCTCCTTGGAGCATTTGGGCTGCCACGATGCGGCGTGCCGGTGTGATGCCCATGGGGGTGATGGGGGACACGTGCCCTGTGCCTTATGGCTTCCTGGGGGAAAAGCAGAGTTGGGGACAATGCCGTCCCTGGGGGGAGCAGGCAGCAGAGAGGCAGCGTGGCACAGCGGGGTTTGTCATGTCTGCAGCTGCCCTGATGGCACTTCACCAAGCACCAATCTGTGCCAACGGCAGCCCTGCCGTGCTGCACACACAGCACCAAGCACAACCCTGTTGTGGGTGACATGGCCAGACCGGGGGAAACAGCCCCGTGGGGCAGCCCCAGCAGTCCCCAGCCCTGGCTGCCGGTGGGATGAAGCAGAACCCCCCCATACAGCTCCCCCGGCGGGTCGGGGCTGGAAAGCCCCAGGGAGGGGCTCTGCGTGCTGCTCCCCAGGACGCTTTCCCAGCATGGGGTAGGGGCTGGCTCCCCCCCAGGTGCCAGGACTGTGCGTTCACACAGCCCCAACCGTTAGCCACAGTCGTAAAAAAACAGCCAGACTCCTTATTCCCTTAACACCCTCCCCCCCCCCTGCCACATTCCTGCTAAGTGATTTCGGCTGTTGCCCAAGCAGCATGAACTGAGAACCAGCTCCCCGCAGCCCCTTGCCAGTGCCACCCCGGTGGGTGCACAAGCTGGGCATGCCACGCACCAGAGCACTCCCGGGGCGCCAGCAGGGTCCGTCTGTCCCCGCAGGCCTTGAGCTTCGTCCCTCGCCACGCTGGCCCAGCTCCATCGCCATCACCGTGAGCTCCAGCCATCCCCGCAGGCACCGCCGGCTCAGCCACCGGCGTGACCTGGGTGCCCCGAGGCTGGGCTCCAAACCCCCCCGGAGCTGCTGGGGCGGCCGGGTGGAAGGCTGCTGGAGATGTTCAGGGCGGTTTTCCCCAGGGATCCTCAGAGCACTTTCTGCTCTGTCCCGGCAGGTAGCTGCCCAGCACGGATGGAGCCCATGCACCACCATCGCCCCCCCCCCCCGCTCCTGCCTCCTCTGGGCGCACATCTGGTCAACAGATGCTGGCCCAAAATGCTGGCTGGAGCAAGGGACAAAGGCTCCGGCTACCTCCTCCCAGTGAGGCAGAGCCGGCGCTGCTGGGTCTGGGCAGGTCTGCTTCTTCTCCCGGGCTGGGACGACCCTGCCTGCGTGGCCAGGAGATTCTCCCTGACTGGATGCCGAGCGCAGCACCCCAAGTGCTGGCAGCGACCCTGCCAGCTTGTCCACGGCCGAGCCCATCCAACGTCCCCTCCATCCCGGACGGCTCCTGCTGACCCAGTGCCGGCACGAGGCCAGCCTGGAAAGGCATCCATCGGCTGCACCAGACGCTCGGCCTCCTGAGCTCACTCACCTTTGGGGGCTCATTTTGGACTTGTCCCAGCAAAACAAGCCTCACTGCAGCTCTCCATGGCACATTAACGGTAGTGTTTTACCAAAACAAATGGTGTAGCGCTACCCGGTGAAACTCCAGGCAGGTCAAACTGGGAAATAACCCCGGGAGGAGCCGGGGCTGGCTTAGCCCAGCCACTGCCGGGATTAACCACGCAGATTTAGCAGCCGGGGCGACTCCAGCTCAGCTCATCACACCATCCTGCCCGGGCCGGCCGCTGCCACGCTCCGGCGTGGTCACCGGTGAGGTCCCCCCGGCAGCCGGCAGGACCGTGCCTGGCAGCCGGCGGCAGTGGCGGGGATGGGGCGCACAGGCAGGCGAAGGCGGGGGGGGACCGGCCACCATCGGCACTGGGGGGGCCGGATGGCTGGAAAGAGGGGTGGGAGAGAAATAACAAAGCTGTAAATCATGACACAAAACATGCATTCATTTTATTCACAAAAACAGCCTGGATCGCTAAAACATTACAAACAGCATTTCAATTTAATGATGTAGAGAGAGCTGGAGAGACGGGGATTTGAACAGAAGAGAAATATCACTTTTCGTAACTGCTTCAGCACAGGTCCTGCAATATTATTTTTATTTTGATTTTAACTTCAGTAAGTTTACAAAAATTACTTCTAGGAGTAAACCGTTGCAATTAGGAGGTTTTTCTGTATGCAGTGTTTCTTGTTCTATATTAATAAACTAACAATGACTTTTTTTTTCTTTTTTTTTTTTATATTCTTTTTTTCCTTTTTCGAAGACCGCCAGTTGTGTAGCAATTGTTTTCTTCCACCTTTTATACCGAACCTCTTGCGGGTTAAACTTACATAGGTGAATGGCTAGGAAAAGGGAGACTACATCGCTTTAAACATATTCTCATTTATAAACATGAAGTTGAGGCATTCTAGAAACTATCCACTCTATTGTATGATGGGAAAGAATCAAATAAAAAGTATAAATGAGGGTGCAATTAAACAACTGTGCTAAATTACAGTAGTGCTTATTAGTAACTAGATTTTAAAAGGTTACTGTAAATTTACATTCCCTACACAAGTACTGCATCTTTCACACATAAACAACATCAACACCAAAACACAGAAAGAAACTGATTGTCCATACTCTGTCTATTAAGTCTTGGTACTTTACAGATCCATTGTTTTTTTCTTTTAATTATTTTTATTTGAAAAGCAGTTAAATGTCTGACTAGGACTCGAAGATGTTAAAACGAACGCAAAAAAAAAAAAATTATAAAAACAGGAATGAGATTTGCGAGAAAATATTTTTGGTTCTAAAGAGACACAGGTGCATCCATTCATTTCAGCCAAAAATCCCTTGCCTGAGACAACACAAGCAAGCAGTGACATTGCACTTGGATGACAGAGCTTTGGGATTCCCGTTCCTACTGGAACCATCTGAACGCGGCTCCTGTAGGAAGCATCACCTTCTGGAAAGGAAGAGAGACAGGGAGGGGGGACAGAAGAAGAAGGGACAAGGCGTTAGGTCGGGTCCGGCACAGCCGTGCGGCACCAGGGTTGTGCACCCGCCCGCCCCCCCCTCCGCCCCATCCCCATCCCGGCATCCCGGTCACCGGCCTCGGGACGGATCCAGCCCGGGCTCGGCATCCCCCGGACACAGCCACGCATCCCAAGGTTTCCAGCCCACCGGCAAGCGCCGGGATGCCGGCCGGAGGGAGACAGGGGTCCCCCCACCGCCGGCCCCCACCTCCCTGGCAGGGCACCCGGCAAAGCAGCTCGGCCATTGTCCCCGCGTCCCCGCGCCGCGGCCGGGACAATGGCGCAGCCCCCGACTTCCCCTCCGGCCGATAGCAAGCACAATGGCCGAGCCGCGGTGAGCCGGCATGGCCCGGCACGGCGGCCCCCTTGCTGCCAGCCCCCACCTGCCCTGCCACGGACGGACGGACACCCGGCGGACAGGAGCCCAGCCAACAGATGGGTTTAGGAGGGCATGTGGGGGGGAAACTGAGGCAGGGACCACCAGACCCAGGAGCTGCTCAGGACACAGGAGACATCACCCCGCTGCTGCCTGGCCACGATGAACAACCTTGTCCCCAACAGAGCAGCCCTGGGCACAGCTGAGGACCACTTGGCGTCTCACAGGGGAAGAGGGATGAGTCCCACCAGGCTCAATCCCACACGCAACAAAGCGCCCAACAACAGACGAGACCTCTTTGAAGCCACCTCCAGGAAAGGTGGTGTGGGGCAATGGCCCCGATGGCTCTGCAGTCCTCTGGAAGAAGAACCTGGGACATTTCCCAGCTGGATGGGGTAGGAAGCCTGCAACATTCATGAGACCATGGGTGAAGTATGCAAGGACTGCAACGTCTCTCAATGCCAACAGCCCCCAAGCACGTCTAAGCCATGCTAGCCAGCAGACAGGGCCACACGATCACCAAAAGGACGTGCCTTAGAGGGCCCTTCTCCAAACAAGCAAGGCACACCAACGGGAAACAAGCCACGGGCTGTGGTGACGGGTGTGGGGTAGCAGGCTGGGCTGCCAGGGGCAGTGGTGGGGACAGCCAGCCCCAGCACCAGCTCCCGGCATTGAGCCCATGTGCAGGGCTAGGGCAGCTCATGTGTTGTCCCAAGAGTCAAAAACCATGCCACATTCAGGTCCCTAACCCCACACAAGAGCCAGCTGGCTCTCATCGAGTCCTTCTCTTGGATCAAGGCACCCACCTCAATGAGTAAGCAGGGCAGCGTCTCCCCCCCACCCCTGTGGGAGGGACCCCGACATGCTCCCTTCCACAGGCACCATGACCCAAACGTGGGGCTTGGGCAAGGGAAGGGGGGGCAAAGGGCGAGAATGGGCAAGAGATGGTGGTGCCCCGCTAGGCTGCTGACAGATGGCACCTTCTCCTGCTCCCAGCCCATGTCTGGTCCTTCGGGGCACACTGAGCTGGGGCAGTCAACAAGCAGAGAGCTGCAGGCATCACCACTTCCCCAAAAGTCTCTGCAATAAGTAATCAGGCATCTGAGGAAGACACAAGTGCCTCTGGCCAATGATGCACAGGGCTGTGGCATGGCACGCCGCCCACGCTTGATCCCACCCAAGGCGCCGGGTGCAGAACTGGTGAGGCAGAGCATGGTGGACTCACTAGCAAGGGCCACCTACTCAGATCTATCATCCCAGGAGAGAGGAACGAGGGGAGAGGAGGGCTCCTCATGAGTCTGGAAGGAGATGTCTGATACAAGTCACCTTAAACACCTCTGCCCCTTCATTATTAAAGGAAGATGGGCAACCAGATCTAATGTGGATGCCCAGGATAGATGTCCCCTCGCCCCCACAATCATAGAATCACAGAATTGTTTGGGTTGGAAGGGACCTTCACAGACCACCCAGTCCAAGCCCCCTGCCATGTGCAGGGACATCTTTCACTAGATCGGGTTCCTCAAAGCCCCGTCCAACCTGACCTTGAACCCTTCCAATGATGGGGCATCCACAACTCCTCTGAGTGATCTGTTCAGTGTCTCACCACCCTCATCATAAAACATTTCTTCCTTATGTCCAACCTAACCCTACCCCTCTTCCAGTTTAAAACCGTTGCCCCTTGTCCTGCCACAACAGGCCTTGGTGAAAAGTTTCTCTGTGAGATTCACCTGAGGGTGGGAGTGACCCTCACAACAGCACTAGCTGGGGCACCAAGGCGCTTCTCCAGATGGAGGACAGCTCTACTGAGTCAAACCCCAACTATTCATGGCCTTCATGTGACCTACAGCTCTGGAAACAAGCCCAGGGTGACCTGTCCAGGGCTGACCACCAGCCCCCATGGCATTACCCAGAGTTGCTGGGGCTGGCAGAGCCTGGAGGAGCCTGGAAGGTGCAGGGACGTGCTGCTGCCTGCTCCAAGTATCCGACCTGCCTCGCTGGTCTTAGAGCCTCAGCCAGCCACCATCACACTGGGACACCAGCAGCGACCGGTTATTTGGGCTCTGTAGATGTGGAGATAGAGCTTAATGGCAGCAGAGGGATTTAGCCCATTTTTTTATGCCACCATAAAGGTTTAATTCTATTTTTTTTTACTGCGTGATTTTAGATCAACATTTAATCACAGCTGCGGCCCCCATCCAGGCTCTCCAAGGACGCTGCTCTGGGCTCACCGCGCTGGCAGACCAGAGTCACTGCCGGCTCCTCTTCTCCCAGGCAATGGCACAGCTCCCTGCAGAGGGGGACAATGCTTCACAAAGCCCTATGAATTTTTCAGCCCTATATAAAGGGCCACTGAATGGCCCCTCCTGTCCTGGTATCAAGCACTACGGTGTGATGGCACCCCATCAGGACCAGTGGTCCACGGTGCTGCCGAGCTGGCAGCAGATCTGCACCTCCAGACGGGTCTCCACCACAAGGCAGGTGCCAGTGGTTGCCCTACAGTTGGCCCAACACAATGCATTACCGATGCTGGTTGACATAGGACGAGGTTTAACAACCCAGTCATTGACCCAGGTGACCTTGGGACATCAGCTGGGGTCCCAGCATCCCTGTCCCAGCCACATATGGCCACAATCTCATTCAACCCTACCAAGGTCAATACACGGCACAAGTGGATATCCTGAGAGAGGATCGGATCTCTGAAAAAGGGATGGTGATGCCCTGGAGTGACCCACATCTGCCCAGGCATCCATCCCCACCAGCACAACATCTCTTTTCAGCCTCAACACACCTCTGGTCGTGCCCAGGAGGGATGGGGACCCATCTTTGGTGGGGCCCAACTCTATCACATGAAGAGCCCTATTTCAGTGGCTCCAATTTCTCAGCCAGCCGCAGGATGGGGAAACCAATCAAGGGGGGGTGACCGTTTCATGGGCTCCCAGTGCTATTTATCATCCTCGGACCCGGCACAGCGCTGGGAGAAGGGAGTGACTCCTCCGGCTGCTGTGAGCTCTGAGTCTATTGACCCGCTTTAGGACTCTTTGGAAGAGATGAACTTTTTTTTTTTTCCCTTTCTCCCTTTTTCCAGATCACTGACTCAGCAAATTAGAACAAGAATATAATTTAGCAATACAGCGGTTTTTGAAAGACACAGTCCCCCTCTCCTCATCCCCACCGCCCAAATAGATTTTTTTTTTCCCCTTCACTATTCATTCAGAGCTGATGCTAATTGAAAAATGTAGAACATGGCTAAGAAAACAGTGGGTCATCTCTTTGGGATGACCAGAGGATGGGCAATGCCCTCATGCCAGGATGCACGATCCAGCTGATGTCCGGGTGACTTTTTAGCCTTTGCTAGCTCTGGGGATGCACTCACCGGCAGCAAGCACGCTGTCACAGCTGATGGTGGGATCAGCTCCCAGAAAAATCAAACCCGGCTTAAGCACAACATATGGGAGACCCAGCATACAGGTCTTGGTCCAGAGCACCCACGGGTGTGCAGCAAGAGGCAGGCTCTGCCGGAGCGCCGTGCCCACGCACCACACCTGCACCGCATCCCAACGCTGCCAGCACCCAGCCCTCACCCATGCCACGCCACGCCACGCCACGCCACGCCACGCCACGCCACCAGCAGCTGCCCACAGCCCCGTCCAAATTTCAGACCCACACGACGACCCGAGTCACCGGACTTTTCCTGCGCTCCCCAGGCGAATATCGCACCACCCCGGTGGATTTGGCAAGGTAGCACCCCAACCCAATGGCGGCTTGCAGCGGCCCTCCTCTGAGGCTAAGGGCAACATCCATGGGTGGACCGTGGTGGGCAGCGACACCCTGAGTGCCACCTGAAAACCTCACACCAGGGGGATCCAGGCATCCCAGCGCTCGGCCGGTGTGGCAGGAGCAGGGGTGCTCCCAGCTCAGTCGGGTGCCGAAGCAGGCGCACCGCCTGTGGGAACTGCAGCTCAGCTGCCACCGGGAAATCTGGCTGGTGCCTTACGGACTCATCCTGACCGCCGCAGACGGATGCTGGGCCAGGGAGACCCAGCACGGCCACAGCACAGGAGATGCCGCCGAGCGCACGCTGCAGCTGTTTACCACCCAAAACCAAGGACTGCCTTGCTCCTGCTCAGAGCAAAGAGTGAGGTAAGGGGCTGGGCTCCAGCTGCACCACAGCCATGGGTTTCACCATCACTGATTACCCGCAAGCTCTGCCCCAAAAAGCCGCCTCCTGTCTCCCCATCCTCTGACCCGATTGCCGGGTTAGAAGCCACTCCCCGGCTTGGGGAGCTGCAGCCCACCCAGGACAAGGGATGCTGGTACTAAAACTCAAGCAGAGACCCACTGCTGCCCATGCCTGCAAAAGGGAGAGCGAAACCCAGCGCACCCGGGGACCCCAGGGAGAGACCCCAGCCCTCCTCCCCAAGCCAATCAACCCCAGTACGTAAGAGAGGGCGGGGACTGGGGGCACTGGGCAGAGCACACATCTCACGGTGAGAACTGTTAATGGAAAAGGGAAAAATAAAAAAGTAAGAAGTACCAGGTGTTTTATTATCTAGGGCAAGATCCGAACCCAGGAGCGCAGCCCGAGGAGGGGTTAGGGTGCCTGAGAGGGGCCGGTTACCTCCAGTGCTGCAGAAGGCTTCTTTTTGAGTTCTTCACATTTTCGGAATTTGCAAATCTGGTGGCCAGTTTTGCGATTCCTACAACTGCTGCACTGCTCGCAGTTTATCCGTCTTCGGCAGGGCGGGCACATGCCGCATCTTTTCCGTTTCTTTTTCCCCGAATTGATGGCAGATGCCAACTCATTCTGCATGGGATACTCTGCCAAGCCAGCCATATGGAGCGCGCTCTCTGCCAGAAACACGCCGGCAGGGGTCATAATGAAAAGGCCTGGGTTGATGGGAAAAGCCCCCAGGTAAGGAAAATCAGAGGGGCCGTTCATTGTCTCTGCAGCTGAGACTGCCTCCATGTCAGAGATACCAGTCCCGTGGTCGCTTGCTAGAGGAAGATGCTCCTGTACCACTCTTTTGAGCATTTCTGTCGACTGAGCAAACTGTTGTAGGGCGGTCTGTCCTTCTGAGGAGATCTCCGACACCCGGTCTAATTTGCTCAGCATACTAGAGATGTTTTTGTGCTTTGAGGTAGAATGACTTTTATCCACAGTCGCTTCGTTGCCATTAGCTAAGGGGTTGCCTTTCTCTGAATGTTCGCTTACCGAGCTGCTGCTACCAAAGGTGGAATAGTGGGAGAGTGGACGGGACTTCTTAAGACTTTTGTTCAAAGGTTCACTTATTATTCCACTTTTGTTCCTCCTCTCGGAGCTGACGGGGGGTTGAGAGTCATCTTGGTTATTTTTTTCCGTCTCTGGCTTGTTCCCAGTGTCTTGATGGGAGCCCGAATTTGACATGGTGCCCAGAGCACAACAACAAAACCAAACCCAAAATAAAAAAAAAAAAACAAAACAAAAAAAACCCCAAAACCCACCCCCAACGCCAAAGCGAAAGACCCCCAAAGCCCTTCTGGTAGCACCAGCCCGCCAGCCACCAGGGAAAGCTCAGACGGGAACGCTCATCAACGGGGTGTCTCCTCCAGCGTCGGCTGCAGAGGACTTCAGTCCAATCTCAGTGCAAAGACATATTCTGCGGCTCTGGTACACAACATGCGGCTCTGGAAGTAGAAAAGAAAAGAGAGTTAGCGCTGGCAAGAGCCAACGGGCTTTTCAAAGCGGCTCTTCCTCCCCCTGCCATGAAAGTCTCCGCGCCACAAACAAAGAAACTCCAGGGAACGGACCTCGGTGGAGATCCGTTCCACTGCTCTTTAAAAGGGTCGCCATCCAGACAGAAATGGGGGGTCACAGGGGAAGTCCTGGCCTGGTAGCAATGGCACTCCAATGCTTAAAGGCTCTCTGTGCCCGGCTTTCCTCCCCCAGCGACTGCAGGCCCAGGGAAGTCACGGGGCTCATCTCCTGCCCCGCTCCAGCGGCGTTCAGCCCCCGCGCCGGATGGGACCGCAGGCACCCACAGGACGCCCCCGAGCCAGCAGCCAGAGCTCGTGTGAGGGGCACCCAGTCCCCACCCTGCAGCCCCCCGGGTTTCCCCGGCTGGGTGCCAGGGAGGCAGCAGGGTGCAGGGCTGCGCCCCGGCTCCTGTGCCCTTCCAGATGCCGCTGCTGTCCCAGCTCAGGCTAGGCTGCTCCCGCTGCACTCCTCCTCCTCCTCCCGGACCCTTGTCCCCAGGCCAGCATCGCACACCAGTGCTGGGGAGCTGCAGCGTCCACCTCCAAGCCCCGCGGGGAGCCATGCTGTCCACCTCCAAACCCCACCAAGAGCTGCAGCGTCCACCTCCAAGCCCCTGCAGTGTTTACCTCCAAACCCCGTGGGGAGCCACGGCATCCACCTCCAAACCCCACGGGCAGCCACCTCCAAACCCCACGGGCAGCCACGGCATCCACCTCCAAGCCCCACGGGGAGCCACAGCGTCCACCTCCAAGCCCCATAGGAAGCTGCGGCATCCACCTCCAAGCCCCGTGAGGAGCCACAGCATCCACCTCTGAGCCCCACTGCTGACCTCCTGCCATGCCCCGCCATGCCCTGCCCGCACGCCCACTGCAGGCACCCGGCTGCTCCGGCGCAGGCAGGGGCTCGGCGGTGACGGCCGGAGCCCCGACTCGGTGCTGCTCCCTGGAGCGAGGGTGACGCCGCTGTCCCTGGGGCGGCTCTGGGGCAGCTGGGCCCAGCGTGGCTGCAAACACTTGTTGTGAAATTCCTCCTCCTCCCCTCCCGAGCACGCACGCACGCACGCACGCACAGGCACCGCCGGAGTAATCAGGCTTTAGAGGAGAAAAGCTGCAGGGCTTAGCGGAGCAGGAACCCACGTCCCCACCCCGGCAGCAGCTGGGGGAGGGCAGCGCTGGGAGGAGGCCCCTCGCCTACCCCGTCCCTCCATCCTGGCTGTCCTGGCAGCCTCCTCTCCGGAGTCCGGGCAGGGACGCAGCCACGTGCAGAGAGCTCTGCTGGGACCCTTGCTCCTGCCCGGGGTGATGCAGCAGAGCGAGGGGCATCCCTGCACCCCCTGCACCTTCGCTCCCGCTCACCCATCACCCTTCACGTCCCCTTTGTCACAGCCTGGCCGCGATGCAACCCCAGGAGCCCCGCTGCGGCCCAGGACCCTTCCCCACAGGCACGGCTCGGCAGCCGAGCTGCGAGCGTCGCCATTAAAACGCTGACGGGGGCAAGGTCCCTGCCCCAACCACCACGGCACTGGCAGAGGAAGACAGCCCATCTCACCCTGGTGCCAGAGCCGGCTCGCCTGCGGAGAAACCCCCCCCCCCCCCGCCCACACGCTAAAAACCGCTTGCTTCAGCTGCTGCGGGATTTAAGATGCAGCGCGGATCGATGCAGGGCTTGGGTTCCAGCCTGGAGCTCGCCAGGCCACGTGGGGAGGGAGGGCTGCAGCGGCAGGACAGACTGCCCTTCCCCGAGCATCACGCACCATGTCGGGCAAGGGGCTGCTGGGCGGTGGCGAGGCTGGGGCGCACCCGAAATGGGCGCCGGGACGCTGAGAGGGGAGGTGAGCCGCTGCCGGGCAGCTGGGGCACCCGTCCCCAGCTGCCAGGGAGGTGGGGGACCCATCCCTGGAGGCATTGGGAGGGGTCACACCTTAACACCAAAAGCAACGGGTGCTGGGGCCGGAGCGGGGAGCGCAGCAGGAAAAGCACCGGACGGGAGGATGTGAGATAAAGCCGCCCGGCGGCGTTATCTCGCGCCCGCCCGCGGCTGCCTTTCCTGCGGCCCTGCGCCTCTTCCGCCCCACGGCGCGGCAGCCCCGCTCAGCCGCCGAGCAGGGAGCCAAGCGCCGGGCCGGATCAGCCCGGGATTTACCAGCCTGCCCGCTCACCTCGCGGCGTCGTAACCGCCGAGCCGCGATGCTGCTGCGGCATTCACCGGGGGGTCTCCAGCCATGACCAGGAGCACGCCTCGCATAACTCCGGCAAAGAACCCGGGTTGTGCCCATGTGCGGCTCGCCACCACATCGAGGGGTCTCCCCCGCAGTGCCACAGCACAGGACAGCGGGGTCCGCGTGCCAAAGCGGGGAGGACACCGGCTGGAGGCATGCCGTGGTTGCCATCTTCATCAGTTCACATCTTCCTCCGCAGCCAGCCGTACTGGCCAGCCTTCCCCAGCTGGCTCTAGCAGGCAGCTGCCCGCTGGTCCCATCCTGCCCCGTCAATTGGGTGCCAGCAGCACCGAGCCCCCGCCAGTCACAGCCTCCTCTGACGGGGGCTGATGGCTGCAGAGCCTGGAGCACGGCCCCCCACCGCTGTGGTGGGTGGCAATGCAGGATGATGCCAGCCCGGCCCACCCAACGCAGCTCCCCTGTCACCCGTGGGGACACGGGGTACGCCACCGTGTCCCCTCTCAGCCCCAGCAGTGCCCAGCTGCTGGCGCGGGGTGCTGCGCCGAGCCGTGCCGAGTTGTGCCGAGCCGTGCCGAGCGACGCCACCGCACAATCCCGCCATTGTCCCAGCCGCCGCTCTGCCTCCGCCGGCTCCTGCCATCTGCAACCGCTCGGCGCTGCCCTCCAGCCCCCCGGGGCCCGTGCTCCTACGCAGCGGCAGGCACCGGGCACCGCTGCCATGCCAGCTGGGACGGGTCTGTCCCCACACCGTCTCCCCTCCAGGGACCCCAGGACCTCCTCGCTGTGGGGTGCCTGGCTAATTTGCACGAAGGGGGTGTCCGTCCCCCCCCACCCCGACACTGCGGGACCACCCAGCGCAGCAGACATCTCAGCTGCTCCTCGCCAGCCTCTGCCCGCCGGGTTGCTAATTGCAGCGGGGGGAGGAATTAATGATCTTAATCCCTTCTTTATGATTGACCCAAGTAAAGACCACAAGGCCCCCCCCATCCCATTTCTGCCCCTTTTCTGGCCCCCATCCCCTGGGGAAAGCACCGGGCAGCGTCATCTGGGTCCCTGTCAGAAGGTGCTTAGTCCCAGCCACGGCATTAAGGGGCACGTGATGGGCTCCCTCGCCCGGGTTTTTGCACCGGGCAGCTTAGCAGCCTGGAGGGATGCCAGGGTTCAAGGGGACACCACCAAGGTCGGGAGGCCCCAACCCACACCCAGGGGCTTCCCAGCCCTTTGCAAGGACCCTGTGGGCTCCCCCCCCCCAATCTCCCTGCCAGGTACAGGCTGAGCCCACAGGGTCTGAAAGCCGGGTGCCCCAGGGACTCAAGCGACCAGTGAGCTACAGCACCCAGGTGAGGCTATCACTTGGATGTCACCTGCTTTGCCCTTCCTGCTCCCGCCAAGACCCATTTCCATGGGTCACCCCAAAAACCCCCGCCAGCCTGGGACGCTTGGCTGGGGTGAGGCAGCAGCGCTTTCCCATGGTCCAGGGGAGGAGAAAATGAGTTCTCCTCTCCCCAGGGCTTCCCCCCGGAGCTCAGCCCAGCACCACCCCACATCCCCTCTTCGCTCTGCCCCGGGGCTCCCTGCAGAGCACCTCCCTCCTGGCACACAGGCCAACCTCAGGGATCACGCTGCAACAGTCCTAACAACTCCAAAAAAAATAAAGGTTGTAAAAGGATCTCTGGTGGTCCAGCGCCCGGAGAAACCCTCGCCAGCTGATGGGCTAAGAGTGTCCCTGATTGCGGGCACCATTTACTGTCAGAGGGGAGCAGGAGAGAGGCTTCGCTTCTCGTAAAAAAAATGACAAGCTGCGATTTCCAGCCCGCTCCCCTGTGTTATTTCACTGCATCGCTAGAAAGCCATCAGCTCCTGCCGACATAAAAAGTCTCATCTTCAAGAAAGAACTTCTGCTTTCCTTTAATTTTAAATAAATCAACCTCCTCCCGGAAAAGCTGCCGGTTGGTCAGCCGTGCACAGACAGGGCCGTAAAGGGAGAAGAAAGCAGCAAAGCCGAAGCCAAGCTGCTCCCGGGCTCCGGAGACAAAGGGAGAAAATAAAAATTCGGCTTTTTTCTAATCCCTGGGCGCTGGGTGGGCACCAGGGGCGGCGGCTTTGTCCGCCTGGAGCAGACGGAGGACGAGGACGGAAGGGACCCCGGCGTCTTTTCAGCCTCAAGAAAGGCAGTAATTGTCACCTCCGCCAGGTTTTTGTCCCCGCTTCCTCCCCCTTGCCATGCGGCTGCCCGCCCAGCACGGCCCCCACCTCCCTAGTAAAGCCCTGGTGATGGATGGACAAATGGACAGACGGATGAACAGACTCAGCCCCACCACCAGCACGCCTAAGGGGGGCACCCACCACCAGCACTTGCCCCTCTCCAAGGCATCCCAGGAAGGGTGTAGGTCAAGGGATGCTGCAGCTGGAGGTAACTTCCCAGCGTGAGGTACCCCTCACAGCTCCAGAGGGGGGGCCAGAGGTGGGCCCCGTGCTTCTCAACCACCCTGGCCAACAGCCATGGACAGGACCTCAGGATGGCCAGGATTGCAGGGCCATGGGTGGTGGGAGCAATGCATGGGGAGTGCCAAGATACCCTTGAGGCATCCTGGTGCCCCATACCCTCAGATGAGAAAAGTCAGCAGGTAGAACAGGACCACCATTTTGTAGCACCATCATGGGTCAGAGGGTCCAGCTGCAACCCAGGTCAAAGGCTCAGGAGAACAAGTACCACCAGAACAAGGTTCAAAGCAGCTCCAACCCCAGCACCACAACACCCGACTCAGCTCCCAGGTACTGGATTTCCACAGCACAGTCAAACCTGCTGCTCCCTCCACCGGGTGACACAGGTCAACTGAAAGCTGGCGGTGATGTCTCATCACAGCCTCATCGACCAGAAGTCAGGCAGCAAGCACCAGAGCAAAGGGCTACTGGACCCCTCCGACCACACAAGGAGGCACCATCAAGTCTTGAGCTGCCAGGGACTCAGCCAGGCGAGAGCCGGCCACGGGGACTGCTGGCAGGGCAGAGACCCATGGCACCATCACCTCTGGACTGCTGCTTCTGCCAAAGCCATGTGGGGAAACAAGGTGAACCAAGAGAGAAATCAAGCCGCAGTCTCCCAAGGCTGAATATCCCTGCAGGACACCACGATGCCTGATAACCAGGCACGGACACCCTGAGGCAAAGACAAGGATGTCCTTCACCTATGCTGTTTGCAAGCCATCACCTCTGTCAACCTAACAGCCCCCAAGCTCTGCTCTTGGCATTCATCCCCCCCAAGAACTGGTCCAGCCAGAAGATCGACTCCTGCATGCACCATGGAAGTCGCCATCACCCACTACATTTTCTCCAGACATCAAGAGGACGCCTAGGCCTGGGGGAGGTTTGGGCAGTGTCGTAAATGCTAAGCCTCACCCTGGGCGTTTGCAGGTTAACAAGCCAGAGGTATGACAGGTCGCCAGATGGGCAACTCACATGGAGATAGTTCATCTCCCGTGCTCCACAACATCCTTCGAAGGGCCAGTTGTGGCAGCCACTCTGCTCATCTCTGCTGCCGAGGTGGCACTGAGGGACGTTAAGAAGCCAACTCCTGAATTAAAAAGGCTATGGAAGATTAAATCCAGCATCTGGAGTTAGCCCTGGAAGCAGATGGCGAATCATCATGGCACACAGAGTGGCTTTCACCCGTCTCCTCCTCGCAGGCGGCCACTCTGCTCTGGTGGTGCCTCCCAGGAGCAGCTCCGGATGCACACACAGCGTGGCCAGCAAGGGCCAGAGATGTTCCCTGCCAGGCACATCCTCCAGGGATGGTGCAGTGAGGCCATGCCGCCATCCTACAGATGCCCAGCTGAGCATGCAAGAGGTGATGCCACCTCCCCAGGTGGGCTCCCTATGCCAGGGCTCCAGCAAAGGCATATTTTTTCCCCACTGGTGGTGGGTTTCCCCATGTAACCACATGGCTGCTGCGGGCTTCCCAACCTGCCGGCACACTGTGCCGGTACAGCACAGCCACGCAGGGACAGCCAACTTGGGCAAATGCACCCAAGCAAGGCAGAGCCTATCACCAACGTGCCCTGGGCTTCCAAGGAGGTCACCGCCGTGGAGAGGACAAGGATGTCCCCAGGGACACCACCACCTCCATGCACATCCTTGAACCTCACCCCGCAGCCAGCCCCATGCACACTGTGCTGCCCCGGTGAGCTGCGGTGCCGGCACAGCCGCAGCCACCGCCACGGGGACCGACCTGCACCCGGGGCCGCCCCACGCTGCCCGGCTGGGAAACGTGGCTGCGTCCTGCCTCTGCGGGGTGGTGGTTACGGATTAAGGAGTCTTAAATGTCAGACGACCAGGCGCTCCCTGGAAATCCACTTATCTCCGCTGCCACTCGGAGCGGCCGGAGCCGGGCGGTTATGGAGATAACGCGATTTGAAACGTCCACCCGAGCATTGCAGGGCTGCGGGTGCCCTGCGGACAACAGCAGGCACCTCCTCCCCTCCTCCCCTCACCCAGCTGCTGCCCAGAGAGCCGGGTGACGGCCGTGCTGCTCAGCCCTGGGGGGCTGCACCCACCTGCGCGGCCCCCCCCTTCCCTCATTCGGGGAGGACGATGGAGGCTTGGCAGCCTCACCTCCCCGGTGCTCATCCATCCCCCCCGTTCTGTGCCAAAGCTGCGCCAATTCACTGCCCAAATCCTAAAACGACTGTAACTAAAACCTACCAGATTGAGCCTCGGGAAGGGCCCCCCCCCCGCTCTTCCCCCCCCTCCAAATGGGATTGAACAGATCTGCGCTCGCACGAGCCCAGCTCGCAGCCAAGCAGCATCTGACATTCACGCGCCGTGGCACGGCTCTCTGCCGCTCGCCCACTCCCCCCGGCTTGGCATCGCCTTGCCTAACGCTGCCCCCCTGGAGATGCGGCATCACTCCCAGCCCAGCAGAACCTCCCTGCTCTCTGCAAAGCCCCCCCTGACACTCCTGGAGGGATCCCAGCAATTTGGGCCAGCTAGTCCTCGATGTCCCCTCCACCAAGGGAGGTCCCCAAGGTGATTTCAGGGCTGCGACGTTCAGGAGACCAGGTTGAATGACCCAAGGGCATAGGGGCCAGGTGGACGCAGGGGCAGGCGCTGCCCGGCGGCAGACGCCAGCATTGACAGGCATCCCGGCAAGAGCCCCGAGAGCCACTGCAAAAGGCTGCGGGGGGCCCAGGCAAGGCTTCGCCCTGGGGAGACCCGCACACAGCCCGCCGAGGACAAGCTAAGACGTGTGAATCACTCCTGCTAACAGATGGGGCGATTACAGCGTAAATTACTTGGGGTCTAACCGATAACCAGGTCATGAAGAGACTGATCAGCAGGCACAGAGCTCCGAGAAGTTAATTAAAAATAAAGAAAAAGTTGGAGGCACAGCCACATGGGAATATTTGATGGCAAAGAGCCCCAAATCCATCAGTGCCACCTCCAAGAGCAGCCCCAGCCCGGAGATGTCCCCTTGTGCGCCCGGCTCTTTCAAAGCCCCATCCCTCTGCATCCTACAGGCAGCTCCACGGTAGCGGAGCACAAACCAAGGGGCTGCTCCAGATCCCAGGAGAGCCGGCGGTCAGAAGGGCCGGTGTACCCGTGCCAGCACCTGTGTCACTGTCACCATCGTCGAGCAAGAAGCACGCCAGCAGTGGGAGCACACGCTCAAGAGCACCAGTGCCAGCTCTGTGCATTTGAGTTTGGTCATTAATGGGTGGTGGGGACCTCATGGTCCTTAGTGATGAGACCCCCACCTCAAAGGTGGCAGGGCAAGGCTAACATCACGGTGCCTGCGCCCCATGGACCAAGAGAGTGCAGGGAAGCAAGGCAGGAGCCGTGCAAGCAAGGGTGCAGCGAGCACCCAGCCTGGCCAGCCACCCCTGAGGGCTGAAGAAGACATTGGCATCTGAAAAGCATCTCCGTCGCTCACACCAAAAACACCCCGGAGGGCTCGGTCCCCACTGCTTCTGCGCCAGTGGGATTAAGGCGTGCGAGCCCCCCAAGTCCTCCGCAAGAGCCCGCTCATGAAGGTGACCGCTTTGGAGGAACCGCTTTTACCACCAGGAAGGCGGCGGCACCATCAGAAAGCCACCGGGGTCTGCAAACGGCAGCTATTGACAGATGTCTAAGAGGACGGCGAATAATCCCGTCTTCCTCTGGGAGGATTCGGGTCGCCCTCGCCCTCGCCAGGGGTTTATCCATTGTCTGGATCTGCTGGCGGTTGTTATTTTTGGTCAGCACCACGTTTTGCTTGGCCTCGCTGGCAGGAGGGAAATAGGAGGAAGAAGAGAAAGGGGAGGAGAGCTGCTTGGCCAGGGTTTGGTGGGGAGGAAGACCAGCTCAGTTTTGGGAGGGGGCAGTGGGGCACCTCACAGCCCTTGTGGAGTCTGGGTCAGTCTCCTGCCACCCCACAGCCTTGCTGAGCACAGCCAAAACTCACCACAGCAATGGGGCTGGCCAGCCCAGGCATCACAGCCTCCCCTGGTACCCAGGGGAATTGCTCCCAGTAAGCCCAGTGGACCAGAGAGGCTTGAGAGGTTTTGGGGGGCAGGTCTTGCTTCCCAGCTGGCAGCACCCTCCTGCGCAGGCAGCAGTCAGGGTCATCTCCAGCAGCAAAAGAAAGTGCAGGGGAGCTCTGGCAGGGATGGGCAAACCCTGCCCACTGCCAGCACCACCCCAAGCCCTGCCTGCAGATCCGCATGTGCCTCAGGTCCATCCAGATGGGCCAAAAAAGGCTGGGGAGGCTCATGAAGGCAGGTCTCCGACCTGCCCTGACCCACCCTGGGCTGAGGACTCCCATCCCTCACACTTCATCCCCAGCACTGCAGCATCCCAGGCAGCAGGCAAGCCCTGCCAGCAGGTCCCATTCCGCCCGATGGCTCGGGCTTGCCAACGCTGCAGGATGCAGTTCAGCCAGCCGCTGGGATCCGCGCCCGTCCCTCCAAGCTGGGTACAACGGGAGGTGCAGGCAGAGCCAGGGTAAGAGGCACCCAAGAGCTCTTAGGGAGAAGACACCATGCCCCAAGACTTTGCAGTTCTCCCCATCTACCCAGCAGCGACTTGGGGAGCATCCCCGCTCACCGGCAAGGCAGGACTTGCCATCCTTCTGTGCGTCGCCTTTCCACCACCGCCCGGTCTGCCTGTGAAGCGCAAAGACAATAAAAAGCTGCCTCCCTGCTCGGCGGGCTTTCACTCCTGCAAGAAGAGATCGAGGGCACGCCGCACGAAACCGCCTCTCCGAGCTTTCCCCACGCTCGGCGCCACTTGTCATTCAAGCAAACCCCGTGGCCTTTAAGCTGCCAAGGTACCAGAGCTGCTCCGGAATCGGAGTTTGCTCGGCTCCTGCCCTGGAGCAAGGAATCTGAAACGCTGCCACTGGAAACGAAACAGAGCATCCGTCATTTTACTTGCCAGGAATATATCCAGCCCCCAAAAAAAGAAATACTGCCTGCTAAAGAGCCAGCAACAAAAGCCCTCAATTTCACTGGCGAAGCAGAGCCCGGCATCGGGCATTTCCACCCAGGTCCTGATTCTCTGCCGAATTCAAAATCACCCGAAATAAAACGAGCAGCGGAGTCGGGTCAGGGCCAGAGGGGCCAGAGCCACCCCAGAGCCAGGAGGAGGGCACTGGGTCAGGACGGCTGGTGGGGACCAGCGGACCCCGCCCGGGATGCTACAAGGAAAATCCACGGGTTGGGGAAAAAAAGAGGCAGGTGGCAGAGGCAGGGCTGGAGGGGACAAAAGCTCCGTCCCACCGCTGCCAAACCAGCACATCCAAGCACAGCCAGCCCCGCTGCGGGGGGTGCCCTCGGGAAGCCACCCTGCCCGCAGCTGCTGCTAGCATCCTGCCCGCAAACCGCCCCCGGCCAGGCAGGTCGTCACCCCCTGGCCATTCCCAGTCGCATCCCCAGGAAAAGGAGCAGCGCGTTCCCAGTCAGCCCAGCCCCCAGCCCAGGCACGCCAACCCAAATATCTGCAAGAGGCGCTCCACTCCATGGGAAAGGCGACTCGACACAGAGTTCACATGCCCCAGCAATGCCTGATTAAACTCCCAAACTCCAAGGGAATACCCCTGAGGCTGTCTGAAGATAAGCTAGGAGCTAGGCTGCTCTCAGGAAATGCAGGAACTGGGAAAGAGCAATCACTTTTTTTCCTTTTCAATCCGGAATAATACAGAGCAAACCCTGGCGCGCTCTAGCTCGGACACAAGCGCTCACCCAAGCTCGCTGCCATGCACCCTGGGAGCCTCCCGCTTGCCGGCACAACTGGGAGGTCACGGGTGACCCCAGTGCCAAGCCAAATCCCGCTGGAGGTGGTGAGGATGGAAACCAAAGAGGCCAGGACAGCTCAAGGCAGCACAGGTGAGCTCAGCGTGACCTGCCGGGCTCTGCATGCCAGGCTGGAAGACGTTGAGCAAGACGACGGTGCTGGAGACCTGGGCAGAGGGAAGGCTGCAACCGCAAGGCCAGCGGGTACCAGAGGACAGGGACACTTGCTGCCGACACCTCCAGGACCTGAGATGCTCTGCAGGTGCTCCGTCATTTTGGTTCACCCTGGGGAACACCACAGATGCTGGTTCCACCAGTCCTCAGGTCTCCTACGACCCTCACCACCCTTCTTCTCCCCTTTGGCTTCTCCATGACACGTAGTCGTAGCACTAGACCCAGATGTCCCAAGCCATCCGCACGCTCAAGGGCAAGGGCAGTCAAGAAAAGCATGCTGGTGCAGCGCCTGATGCAATGGGCCAGCTGGAGCATCTCAGGATAAAGAAAGGAGATGATGCTCCTCCCTTTTGTATCTGATGGAGCCCAGGGAGCAACCAGCTCCTTGTCCTCTGGGAGAGCGGAGCCGCAGGGAGGGTTTGCACCACATCCCGGTGATCAGCGAGCCCTGGCACTGCGGCACCCCAAGGCGAGTGAGAACAGCCCTGTCCTGGCTGCCGGGGCTTCGATGGCAACCAGCTGTGATGTCATTCATAGGTGAGAAGTTCTACCTTCAAGCAGGACCACAGCCAGGAGGGAGACCTGCACCAAACACACGCCGTGCTCTCGGATGGGAAATGTGTCTGAGGCCAGAGGAGCACAGGCGATGCACCTACCCCGCACCAAGCTCTCCTTCGGAGGAGATGTCTAACAGCTCTCTTGGTTCTTGACTCTTCTTCAAAAATCAGCCCGAGACAAAGGGTGTCTTCTTTCCCTGTGGAAGAATAGCAGTCCTGGCCAAGCTGATGGGAAGAGTGATTAGGAAAACAGTTCCCAACAAACTGTTGGGACAAGAAGTCCCACCACAGGGATGCGGTGGCACGGTGGGGAGGGGTTGTACCAACCGGGTCCAGCTTCTGTCTCTGATTGGATACCATTTCTGGCTGCAGAAAGCAACTGGACTGCTACAAAACACTTAAGATTTTCACTGGATGTCTCGCACACAGCCACAAGACCTTACCACATACGAAGGGGGCTTTAAGAAAGATGGGGACAGACTTTTTACCAGGGCCTGTCATGACAGGACAAGGGGCAATGGTTTTAAACTGCAAGAGAGCAGGGTTAGGTTGGACATAAGAAAGAAATGTTTTACAATGAGGGTGGTGAGGCACTGGAACAGGTTGCCCAGAGAGGCTGTGGATGCCCCATCCCTGGAAGGGTTCAAGGCCAGGTTGGATGGGGCTTTGAGCAACCTGGTCTAGTGGAAGGTGTCCCTGCTCATGGCAGGGGGGTTGGACTGGATGATGATCTTTGAAGATCCCTTCCAACCCAAACCGTTCTCTGATTCTATGGTAGTTTAACCACCAGCACCATGACTTATCAAAAAAGCACAAGTGAGACGAGTGAAGCTGGAGATCTCAAAGAACCAGCCACAAGACAGTTGGAAAGCAGAGCTGAGGCCCTGGGACGGAGGAAGGGGCCACCACCACTACCAGCCATGACACAAGTCGGGACGAGGGGACCTTCAGATGAATGAGCTGCAGGACACACAGTAAGAAACAGAGGGTTTCACTCTGCGTGTGGCCTCAAGGAGAGCCGCCATGGAATAATCCATCTCACAAAATGTCACAACATGGAAGAAGATGGGGAAGAGCCACAAGACCGAGTCTTGAGCATGAAGGAAATACCACATGGTGGGAGCTGGAAAGGGCTCGATGTGGTGAGCTTATCGCACTGGAGATGTGCTTTGAGGAGACTTGATGACAGGGTGTAAACATCCTTCTGGACTTACTGGTCCTTCTTGGTCCCAAGCTCTGAGGGTCTACAACTAAAACTAGAGTTAGATATCAATGCTTCTGCCTTTTCTCACTTCCCCAAAAACTGAGGAACATGGTGGCAAGCTGGAATGGCAGGGAACAAGCTGGATGTGGTTGTCACAGCCAACACCTGCCCTGTGGTGGTCCACCTGTTCCCCAGCCAGCCCAGGGTGGGTTCAGAGCCCCCAGCCTCTTCCCAGGGACCTGGTGCTCGATTGGTGACCCCTCTGCAAGAGAACCATCTTCCTTCATCTGTGCAGAAGTGTTTGATCCCATTCCCTCCTGAAACCCAACAGCCACGTCCCCATCACCGGACGGGTCCTCCTGCCGCAGCACCGGCAAGCCCCCAGATGGGAGGAATGGGGCCTCCAGCACACGGAGCACCAACCCAAAGGGTTGACGTTCCCACCACCTGCTCCCAGCTTCCACAATGAACATCCTCCTCCATCTGCTGCTTTCTCCAGTCTGTTCCATCTCCCCCTCCTCCCCACATTGTCACCACCATGCCACAGACACACACCTTGCCCCTGGTGACTTGCTCCATGGTGGCAGAGCCCACAGGAGCCTGGGGGACAAGCAGGGGCTGTGGGGGCAAGCTGGGAAGGGAGTCCCAGCAGCCTCCATCCCCCAGCAAACAGGATCGGTCTTGCAGGCGGAGGATCGGGCAGAAAGAAACTCGTCCCCGCAGCTAGGATGAGCCACCGGCATTTTAAGGACTGTCCACGATGCCTTCCTCGGTCTTCTGGTGGGTGGTGGGCAAATCCAAGGCATGACAGAGGGCAGGGAGAGGGAACGCCATGCTTATAAAACAGAGGAAGGTGCATTACCATCTCAAGGCCTTCATAAAGACCCATTCTTAGGGTCTTTTTTTCCTCCTTTGGTAGCTTTTGACACTTTTGACATGGAGTACTTCCAGGTTAAAAGCAAAAGAAATTCCCCAGCGCTTCCTGACCAGGTTCGCCTTGACCAGTGTGGCTACTCCATCCTTGCATAGCCCGGATGGATCCACGTGGCCTCCTCGCACCTTCCTCCTACATGATGTGAAGCTGAACCTCAGTACTGGGAGGAGGAACATCCTCCTTAAGGATTTTGCAGAGAAAGAGGTAATTCTTTACCCCAACGATGCATTTTAATGATGCATCAAAGCCAAAACCCTACACCAGGGTGCTCCCAGGGCTGCAGCCTTCACCGTCCCTCGTGGCCGAGGGAAACGGCCAGCACCCACAGGGCATCCAGGATGGGCATCTCCGGAGGGTGGCCGTGGACGTCCTCATGTCCCCGCAGCGGGCGGCCCCGCTTCGGCTCAAGGGGTTTAAGCTGAACTAGTGCAAGTCCCTCCTGCAGACCCCCAAGGCATAAGGCTCCCTGAGCTCTTAATGGGCTTACGGAGCTGCTGGGACAAGAGCGGCTCCCCCAGCGCAGGGGCTGGGGGCACTTAAAGGCGTCGCCGGCCAGCAGCCCCCCGCGGCACCACCGACACCGGCCGTCCCTGGCGCCCCGGGGGCCACCCACCAGCCCCATCCCGGATGGGCTATCGCTGACGGCACCAAGTGCTCAGCCTGCTCCTGCCCTGTCCCAAATCCCACGCACCCTCCTCCAGGCAGGCGTTCCCTGCTTGGCCTTGAGGACAAAGGCGGCTGCGTGTCCCCCCCCGAGCTGCTCTGGCACTACAGCAGCTCTAATTCCCCCCCAGCCCGTGCCTGGCATCCCCAGGGGAGAGCAGAGACAACAGGTGCCAGGGAAGAGAGGAACGTCCCCAGTAAAGACTGGGGTGCAGCAAGCTGGTGGCAGAGGGCAGCCCAGCACGCCTGCGCTGGCACCCACACCCCCGTGCCGGTACCTGCACCAGCACCCCGCACCAGCACCCCGTGCCTGCACCGCCACTCCACGCCCCACAGCTCACCCCACACCTATGCCCCATACCTCACCCCATGCCTTGCAGCTCACATTTCACCCCACATCTCACCCCACTGCGTTACCCGGGGCCGTGCTGAGCCCACGCGGTGGGACCAGGGGGTGGCTGGCATCGGGGCAGGACCAGCTACAGGTTCCCCTCTCTCCAGGGGGATCAGACCCCCCTCAAATTCAGGCTGGGGTGTGACAGGAGCCTGTGCTACCCAGCACCCTGCCCAGTGAGGATGGAGGGGCCAGCACACCATCTCACGCCATCCCCAGGAAATCCTGTTTTTCCAGGTTTGGATCAAGCACAGGGGACCAGGAACGACGGCTGGCAGGAGCAGGGCCGTCCAGGGAAAATCCTGCTGGAAAGCAGCAAAACCCCATCCCCAACAAGCCCGACCTGCGCTGCCGAGGCAGCCCCTCGCCAGCCTGCCGCACTCCAGAAGCGACAGTTCTGCCTTCCTGCTTCAACATATTTTGGGGGCTTGGACTCCAGCATCTAGGTTTGTGCCTTCGGGTATCTTCAGAGGGGAAATATATAAAAAAAAAGAAAACAAAAAAAACAAACAAAAAACCTGGGCACGTAACTGAGCTCCCGTGATTTCCATATCAGCTACTGTACACGCACACGGCATGGAAAAATCCTTAGGAAATTTCTGCTAAAAAATAAAAAATAATAAAGGAAAACCCACAGGAGGCTGAGCTCACCGGACACAGCATGCCAGGAGGGGCTGACAGAGCTGTTACGGTCTATTGGGCCAATAATCCACAAACTAAGACGGATTTATTGTACATGGCAGATCGTAACAGCTCCAAAGAAACCATCACTGTCTCCTGGTGCTTAAAATTCACTTTCTTGGGGGAAAAAAAAGGGCCAAAATATGGCTTTACGAGATAAGATGCGTGGTTGTACCATTCTGTGACAGACAGAAGCCTGTGCAAACACATATATGGGTTTTTTTCTTGATATATAAATAAATAAAATATCTCCTCTTCCAAGGCGAGCACGACTGCATTACCCGGCTTGGAGCGCTGTTGTTACCACCAGATTACCCGGCTTGGTTTCACCTCCGTTAGCAAGATGGATTTGCAGGGATGTTGTTTCCGCCCCAATATTACCACCCAAACACAGAGGGAGATAAAAATTAAATTAACTGAAGCCAACTTGAGTCCCTGCACCCACCTGGCTTGCTGGGATGGGTGGGTTTGGGTGCCCTTCTCTTGGAAGGTGCAAGCCTCCAAGAAGCGAGATGCCGGAGCAGAGAGCAGGCTCTTCCTAGCGGCACGACACCGTGATGGCAAAGCAAGCCCAGGACGGGGGTGATATTTAAAAAAAAAATAATAATAATAATAATACTTAAGGGCAGAGCTGGTGCTTTCTTTTGAAGCTTTGTTTCTGGGCGGACAGGAGCCCCAGCCAGCGCGGAGGAGCAGGACCAGGAGTGGGACCAGCCCGACCCCGGCAGTAATTGCGGCGTCTGTTCGAATCGCTGCAACGCTGGAAATCACGCTGGGCCCGGCTGAGAGCTTACCGGCCGGCTGATCATATCAGACGGGGATCAAAGAGGCTCAGCTAACGGGTTTAGTGCGCAGCTCGTCCCAGCCGGCGCTGCCGCTGAGGGGGGAGGCCAGGCTCCCGCTCGCCCGGGGGGGCCGCGCGCCCGGGATGCTCGTGGGAAGGCCGGAGGGGGCACATGGCAGCCAGCGTCCCTCGGCGGGGGGATGCCCGGGGGGGACACCCGGTGAGGCAGCCAGCCCCGAAGACCCCGGGATCGCGCCCAGATGATGGGTCGGGCAACGCCATGTGCTCACCCTGCCAGCACCCACCGTGCAGCCCCCCCAGCTGCATCCCAAAACCATCCCGGGGGGTGCGAGCAGTGCGATGCCGGAGCAGGCGACCAGGTGAGCAGCTTTCAGCTGCCCTCGGAGACTCACAGCGATGCCCGTGGGCAGGGATGGGTGCAGGGAGGGGGTTTGCATGGGGTGCCCCTGCTCCAGCCCCCCCCCCGGCAAGCAGCACAGCCGGCCACGGGAAGCGATATGCCGGGCGGCTCCAGGGAGGGAGTCGAGCCGAGTAATTAGAGCAGGAGGCTGTGAGTCAGCAAACGATGCGTAACCTCGCCGAGGTTGACAATGAGGCAAAAGATGGCAGTTTCGACCGAGAGCGCCCGCTGAAAGGGCACATTTAGATATGCAAGAAGCAGCAACTCCCAACAATTGCAGGGCTGGCGACCCGCTCTGCAAACCACGCTGCTCCACAGTGACCGTCTGGCTGCCAAATATTTGACGCCTTTCTCCAAAATCATTGCAAATAGAGATGCGGTCGGTCGCAGCCCAAACCCTACGGGAGCAAGGTAGCAGGAACCGCTTCCAAAAAACTAGTGTTCAGGGGGGAAGATGCCGAGCAGCCTCTCCTCCAGCACCCCAGGCTGCCCGGGGAGTGGGATATGGCCAGGCTCGGCAGCTGACCTTGCTCCAGATGCCCTGGAGAGAAGAGCAGCCGGCAGCAGCGATCCTCCCGGCACGCCCGCTGCGCTCCGGGATGGATATTAAGGGCGAGGTTTGGCTTGGAAGCAAACCCCAGCTCCAGCTACAGGCTTGTCCCCCCCCGTTTTGGGGGCTGCAGGCAGGTAGGGCCCTGCCACACAGCAGCCCTTGGCGAGGAGAGTTTAATTAACCCCAGAAAGCAATCGTTAAACGGCCAGCCCGGGTAATCGATGCGGAAGGGGCAGCTTGCTGCCGAGGGACCATCTGCTCTGGGGAGGGATGGCAGCTCATCATCCCCCCCCCGCTGCCCTTCGCCCCGTGCCTGCCGGGAAGCCGCTGCGGGGCAGCTGGTTTGGGGGCCCAATCCTGAGCTTTACACCAACCAAGCTGCCCCCAGGCAGGATGGGAGCTGCCCAGCGTGGGTCCCTCCGCCTCTCGCCTTGACCCTCGCTTCCCGTAAAGCCCCAGGTCCCCAAACCACGTGATTTCCTACACGTCGCAGCCCCCCCCCCCGCCCGACCCCGGCACAAAGCCCATCCAGGGGCCCCCGCCGGAGGGTCCCTCCAGAGCAAGACAGCTCCAGTAGCCGGGATGCGGCTGAAGGAGAGCTGGGCAGGGATGTGGCCAAGCATCCTCCTTGCCCTGCAGCTATTTTCACCCATGAGATGAGTTTGGGGCAGTCTCAGCCTTGAGGGCACAGGGGGTTTGTGTCTTTTGGAGCACCTGGCCCCCCAGGCACACCTACGGCCAGACTCACAAGGGAATACTCAGAGGGATGCTCTCGGGATCCTGGCATGGTGCAGGGTACCAGCCGTGCTGCCGCGGGGCACCGCATCCCCTCCCGTCCCTGCCTGCCCTGCCTGTCTGGGCAGGGATGCCCCACAGCAGCCCGGTGGGAGAGCAGCCGGACAACCAAACCCCCGCGGGCTGGAGGCAGCAGGGAGAACCTGGAAGAGCTGCACTGCTGGAGGGAAACTGAGGCAGGGATGGGCTGGGATGTGCCCACGCTAAGGGACCCAGATTTGGTTTTTCACGCTACTCCCCATCCCATGGCCACCCCAGTACGAGCATGCACAGAGGGGGACAGGGAGAAAAGAGGTTTTGCTGCATCCAGCAAAAAAGCTGGCCACATTGCACAGTGCCTGCCTGTGCTCCAGCGACAGCCTCTGCTCCCCCAGCACCCACCCGCACCTTCAAACTCCACGGGCAGCCCTGAGCTCTTCTCTAACCCCGTACTTCCAAACTTCTCCTTATTTGCTTTTATTTCCACCTGTTAAATAAACGATGCCGGGTGCTCAGGGGCAGTGGGGCTGGGTGGGGCATACCCGCTCCCAAGGGACCCAGGAGCTGCTCCCCGCTCCAGGGCACCGACTCCAGCTCTGGGATGGGGTCCCTCAGCAAGTTTGGGATGGGCGCAGGGAGACCCCTGGCCCCTTGCCCCATGGTCACCCCCCAGGAGAGCTTTGGGGGGCAGCTGGGGATGCAGCTGGCAGCAGCGTCCCAGGGCAAAGCCAGCCGGGGGAAGAGCAGGATTTTGACCTCCAGGACGGGACTCGGCAAGACTGGTGTCCCCAGTAGCCTCACTCCTCCCTCTCCTACAAGGGGACCTTCTACGGTCATCACATCCCACCCAGCTCCCAGTGCCATTACATCCTGGGAAGCCCGCGGGGACACGCATGGCTCCGTTGGGGGACGCAGAGAGAGCCCAGCTGCACAGCGGGGAGTGCTGGGGATGCAGATGCTGGGCATGGAGCCGCAGGCACCCTCCTCCTGGTCTGGATCTGTCCCCCACCCCTGGGGAGGAGAGGGGGAATCCCGGAGCAGGAGGAGGGCTGCATCCCACAGAAAGAAAGGAAACACCGCAAGGAGCCCGACGGCACTACCAGAGCAGACGCTGCGGGTCGGCACAAGGGACAAGCCCTGGGACACGGCACAGCCCTGGCACCAGGAGGAAGCCCTGCCCTTGTCCCCTGGCCTCCCCTGGGGTGGATGAGAAGGTGCAACTGCTGCCATCCCAGGCGCAGGCAGGGTGACAAATGGGTCCCCAGGATGCCCAGGACCGACAGGGTCCAAGGCGACCTGCGAGGCACAAAAAGTAGGCTTGCGCCCTTCCTTGCCCAGGGCCTGAGAGACACCTCAGGCTCCTCTTCATCACCTCCTCGTGCTGTCCCAGACCTGCAGACCCCCAGGGCAGGGGACTGCGTGGTTCTCCCCTCTCTGATGGCAGCAGCTCAGCTGGAGGGGGATGGTGGTCCCTGCACCCACGCACACACCCCCACACACACCAGCACCACGGCACGGGCATGGGTACCAGCTCGAGGGCCACCTCTGCTCCAGGAGAAGGTTCTGGTGGATTCGGTTCCTGGCTGGCGATGGCTGCTGGAACTGCTGGGAGAGCAAGCTCGGGCTCTGGCATGGAGTTGGCTGGGCAACAGCTTGCCAACACACCCCACCGCACCGGAGCTCCCAGAAGAATACTCAGAGGGATACTGTTGGTACCCCAATGACGGCCGGGGTACCAGCTGCCCTGCCACAGGGTGTGGGGATGAGGCGTTCCTTCCCACACCTGCCTGCCCGGCCCGTCTGGGCAGGGATGCTCTATGGCAGCCCACGGGGAGAGCAGCCAGACCGCCGTGGGCAGGAGGCAGCGGGGGAGACACCTGGAAGAGCTCAGCTGGAGGAGGGAAACTGAGGCAGGGAAGGGCTGGGAGGCACCCACACACTTGGTGCCAGCAAAGGGACTCAGAGCCAGCTTTTCCTGCTACTCCCCAGCCCATGGCCACTCCAGTACGAGTGCACACAGAGGAGGACAGGGATCAAAGAGGGAGCAGGAAGAACCTCCCCCTCCCAAGCACCACCAGCCCCCAGCCACGCAGCATGGGGTGCGAGGCGGGAGCACATCTTCAGCGGGATGCCCCCCCCAGCACTCTCAGGAAGGATCCAGCCCCCAGCTGCCTGTTGGTCTTCACCGCTGCTGGATCCAACCCACAGGCTATGAAACACCCGAGCGAGCGGTGGCTGGACCTGCCCACACCACCCTAGCACAGTATCTGCCTACACAGCTGCCAGGCCGGTGCTCAGCCCCTCAAGCCGACGCTTGACCCCCGAGCTGGTGCTCAGCCCCTCAAACCAGGGCTCAACCCCAGAACCAGTGCTTAGCCCCCTGAAACCATTGCTGAACCCCCGAGCTAATGCTCAGCCCCCTGAAATGGTGCTTAGCCCCCCAAATGGGTGCTCGATGCCCAAACTGGTGCTTAACTTCCCAAAATGGTGCTCAATCCCCAAGACAGTGCTGAACCCCTGAGTGGGTGCTCAGCCCCCTGGCCTGCTGCTTGACCCCCAAGATGGTGCTCAGCCCCCCAAAACAGTGCTTGACTCCCCCAAGCTGGTGCTCAGCCCCCTCAACCAGTGCTCAACGACTGAGCTGCTGCTCAGCTCCCCGAAATGGTGCTCAATCCCCAAGCCAGCGCTCACACTCCAAAGTGGTGCTCAGGCCGCCAAAACAGTGCTTGACCCCTGAGCAAGTGCTCAGTCTCCCGCAACAGTGCTCAATCCCCATGCTGGTGCTCAGCCCCCCAAAACGGTGCATGACCCTCGAGCCAGTGCTCAGCCCCTTGAAATGGTGCTCAGCCACCCAAACCAGCGCCTAACCCCCCAAACCAGTACTTGACCCCCCAGCCAGTGCTTAGCCCTCCAGAATGATGCTTGACCACCAAGCCAGTTCTCAGCACCCCAAAATGGTGCTCAACCCCCAAGCTGGTCCTTAGCCCCCTAAAACGACGGTTGACCCCCAAGCCGGTGCTCAGCCCACCAAAACAGTGCTCAACCTGCCATGCTGGCAGTCAGCTCCCCGAAATGATGCTTGACCCCCCAAGCCGATGCTCAGCCCACCAAAACAGTGTTTGACCACTAAGCCAGTGCTCAGCCCCCCCCAAAAAGGCTCAGCCCCAACAGACGGCTCAACCCCACTGGGAGGTGCCCAAAGCAGAGCCGGCTCCGCTTTACCCCCCCGGAGCACCCATGGACCCAGGGAAGAGGTCCGGGCTCCCAGGAGAGGAATTCCCCCCAGGCCAGCCCAGCCCTGGGTGGACAGGGAAGAGAAGGGACCAGGACACAGCTGCCCTGGGGTCACTGCTGCCCATTCTCCCCAGAGAAGGCCACTCCAGTTTCCTCCCAGTACACAGACTGGTCATGTGGTCCTTCAGAAAGGCCAGACTCCCCAGTTTCCTTTGCCCCCGGTCTCAGCATCTCCCCTGCTTCATCGCCAAAGGGACGCCGGAGCACCACCTCTCTTGGCTGCTGGAGGGGACACGTCCCCAGCACAGCGGGGACCTTCCCCTGTCCCGGAGGGGACCCCCTCGTCCCCCCCTTCCTGGTGCTTCCCAGGGGAGCGTTGCGAGGCTGAGATTGCTGGGGCTCTGCTGAGCCCCAGAGCCACCAAGGGAGGGGGGCCCAGCCAAAGGCGAGGAGCTCTATTGCCTGAATATATGGTACCAGGTCCCCAGTTATCCTCAGAGGAGGCCGCGTGGCGGGATGGTTTCGGGATGCGGTCCAGGGAGCTTGGGTGGGAGGAGAGCATGCCCCACCTCTAACGGGGGCAGCCGCGGGCAGGGCAGGGACTTATTCCCCACTGCCAGGGGTGTTTCCCAGCCCCATCTGCCGAGCTATTGGCCTTTGGGATGAGCTGCTGAAGCCGGCACCCCGCAGACCAGTGCCAGTTCTTTCCAGGATTAGGCTGGCACCGGTTATCAATATGTCCCCCCCACCAAAAATCCCCTCCCCATCACCCGCTGCCCGTTGTGGCTGCCTGCAACCAGCACCAGCCACAGGCAGCCTGGCTCCCGGCGACCCCTGGGGACCTGCCGCTGGCCCCCCCAGGTCCCCCGTTCCCATCCCCCAGCTCTGGCATCTCCAGACCCGCAGACGCAGCCCCCATCGCTGCCCCGTCCCCCCATCCCTCCCTGCCACCCCCCCCACCCCTAAACAAACTGCCGGCCGCAGCATGAATTCATTCCGGTTTAATCTTCACGGTGCATCAGCATGGGGGAAAAAAAACAACACCTTTTTTCCTTTTTTTTTTTTGGGTCTTAATCTTTACCTGGGGTCATATTTACTAATCCTCTTGCTAATCCCCCAACGCCTTCACAAAGAAAAAAGCCCCATCCTCCGCCGGCCCGAGATGCAGCGACCACCGGCTGCTCCCGGCAGGAGCGGGGCTGGGGAGCACCCAGAGCCTGGCGAGCGTGCGCCGAGGCCCCCGGGCACCGCGGGTTTAGCACTCAAGGTGACACCGTTTTTTCCCAACATGTGTTTTTAAAGGCTTTTTTATTTAAGGAACCCAAATGTGAGGATGGGGAGAAGGGAGGCAACGTGGCGGCAGGGAGATGCGGGCGCTCCGGGCGATGGAGGCAAAGCCTGCAGGTTTTTGCTCGACTGACGGGCTCAAACATTTAGGAAGTATTTAGGGAAAGGATGAGAAACTGCCCCTTTGAAAGGATTCGGTGGAAAACCATCCGCCGCTGGTTTGCATGCCCCCCACGGCCAAGGTGCACAGGGACCCCCGGGAGCATCCCCCACCGCTGGCCCCCAGCCTGCCGGACACGTGGGGCCCCGAACCACGGCGGTGCTGGGGGCGCGGGCAGCAGTGCTGCCGTTCCCTGCCTCAGTTTCCCCATGTGTAGAGATGACGGGTCACCCCCTCTTCGGGGGGATTCAGATGGCACAGGCTGCTCTTGAACCACCTTCAGGTCACCATTGGTGCTGGGGGGGGGGGGCATGCTTGGGAATCATGCCGGCGTTCTGCTGATGGGGGGTACATGGGGTCTGCAGACAGGGGGACAAGGGTTCCTGTGGATGGGGGGGACACAGGGCTCTGCAGAAGGGGGGGACAGGGGGCTTTGCACGTGGGAGACTCTGCAGACAGGGGGGACAGGGCCCCTGTAGATGGGGGGACAGGAGTCTCTGCAGATCAAGGGGACAAGGGTCCCTCCAGAAGGGGGGACAGGGTTCCCTATAGATGAGGGAGCAGGAGGCTCTGTAGAAGGGGGACAGGGGGCTTTGCAGATGAGGAGGGGACAAGGGGGACAGGGTTCCCTGCAGAAGGAGGGGACAGGGCTCCTTGAAGACGGTGGGACAGAGGTCCCTGCAGAAGGGTGGGACAGGGGTCCCCGCAGACGGGGGGGACAAGGGTCCCTACAGATCTGCCCTTCTCAGGCCAACCTCCTGCTGGACCACCGCTGTACTGGGGCTGCCCCCCACCTCTGCTGCAGTGGGGGGCTGCCCAGAGCCCCCCCCCAGCATGGCAGGGGCTGCTGCAGCCCTGCCTCGGCCCCCAGCCCCCCGCAGGCCCTCGCGCCCCGCCGGCAGCCGGCGAGCTAACCGGTTATGGCAGTGCGGCCCTCTCGGCCGCGAGACAGCGCACGCTCGACCGCGGCCGGCACCTTGCCGCGCCAGGCTGGAATTTGCAAGCTGTCCTGATGCATTAAAGCGCAAACGCCTGGCGTCCGGCTCCCAGCCCTGCCGGGGCCGTGCCGGGCCGTGGCAGCCCCTCCCCAGGGACGCCAACGCTGGGCCAGCTGTCCCCAAGGGTGGCCAGAGCCGCCCTCATCATCTTCATCTTCTACATTTATTTTTTTTCTCCCCCCAACACCAGCTTTAAATAGCTCCTTCGGCGGAGCAGGGAGACGCTGCCAGGCTCCCGCTGCCACCGCAGCAAGGCAGGGGACGCGGGGGACATCAAAAGCAGAGGGTCCCCACCAGTGCTGGCACTGCGGGCAGGTGGCCCGGGCCAGGCGGAAGCACGGCAGCGCGGGGCCCCTTCCAGCGGGGAGCCCAGTGTGCCGATTCGGTGATGTGCACTGGGGCACAGAGGCGATGGAGACGCACAGATGGGCACGGATGGATGGACAGACAGACAGGACACTCCGCTCACCATCCCAGGGGGGGTGGGTCAGGCAGAGGCAGAGGACCCCGTGGTGGGTGTCACAGCATCCTCACAGGCACAGCACTGCGAGGACCACCGTGGAGAGCTGGCCGGAGATGGGCTGCAGTCCCCTCGGGGAGCACCCATTCCCTGGGGATCGCAAGGTCCTCCCTCCCCTGTGCCCAGAGCCGCACCATGGCCCCCCCCAGCTCTGCTCCCCACGCTGCGAGCTTCCCACCAGGGCCAGCACCCACCATCCCACATCCCCCACCCCCAGTGCCCTTCAGAGAGCCCCCTGCTCCCAGGGGACTCCCTGGGACCTCCCAAAAGCCACCTGCCGCACGTGCCCTGGGCTGCTCCTCCGGGTCTTTCCAGCGGGCTGGGCACACTGCAGGAGGCTTAGGCACCCACCAAGGCTGCAGGCAGAGGGGACGTCCCACTCCCCAGCATCAGCACGCACTCGCCCCTCGCCCAAGCCCGCAATGATGCTCCCAAATCACCGCGGGCCCTGATGCCTGCCCACAACCGCCAGCGCAGCCAAGAGCCGACCTGCAGAGGGACATACCCATCCCGTGGCCAGGCAGGATGGGCTCAACTGGCCATGCCGATCCCAGCCGGCGCAGGGCAAACGGCAGCAGGATGCCCGTGGGAGGAGGGAACGGCAACAGCCGGCTGGAATAGGAGTGTGAAGAAACGCCTCTTGCGTGCTCTGTCCGGAGCCAGCTAACGAGGCCATATTTGAAATGCTTCGCATACCTCCGGTCATCAGATTAGCAAGATGCAGAAGGTAAAGCAGAGGGCAAGAGGAGCGCTCCCCGAGCCAGTGATCCTCGGCCGCTTGCTCCCACGGGCTGCGGGAACTGGGGGAAAAGTCCCCGGCTGGCAGAGGGGCACAGGGACTGAGAGCGGCCACAGGGACCCCGGGAGCAGCGGGTGTCTGGGATCTACCTCCCTGCTGTGATCCCAGCCAGACACAGCATGGATGCAGGAGGGGAAGGTGGGGAAGGACAACTCAGCCCGGCACTCGCAGCCCCGGGTTCAGCCGCCCGGGCTGTCCACAAGCCTGCTGCCACGTCCCGGCCACCGGCCACTGTCACCCCTCACCTCCCCATGGCCCAGTCGAGACCTGGATCTGCTGAAAGACCTTTCAACATGTAAAGGGGCTTATAGGAAGTCAGAGAGAGACTTTTTAGCAGGACCTGTCGTGACAGGACAAGAGGCAAGGGTTTTAAACTGAAAGAGGGCAGGGTTAGGTTGGACATAAGGAAGAAACGCTTTACGATGAGGGTGGTGAGACACTGGAACAGGTTGCCCAGAGAAGTTGTGGATGCCCCATCCCTGAAAGTGTTTAAGGTCAGGTTGGATGCGGCTTTGAGCAACCTGATCTAGTGAAAAATGCCCCTACATCTTCTGGGGGACGTTGGACTAGATGATCTTTGAAGGTCCCTTCCAACGCAAACCATTCTATGAGTCTGTAAAAGGAGGCAAGACCCCACACAGCCTCCAAGTAACCTCAGCGGGCACAGCCCGTTTGCCCTCCCTTGACCTGGACCCAAACCCAAAGACAGACTCCTCCAAAGCAGAGGGCAGAGCACTGGTCTGCACCTCCCACGGGCGTAGACCTCCCTCCATCAGGCTTTGCACCAGCGTCAAAGGGTCTTGAGCCACCCCCAAGACATGAATGCTCCTTGGGCACAAATGGTCCTCCCTGGCCACGCTCCAGCTGCAGGAGAGGCTGGAGAGCAGGAACCTGCCTCTGAGCAGCAAGCAGGCACAGAGGAGAAGAGCCTATGGGGCATGGAGGCAGCAGAGCTGAGAGCACCTGGATCTGCAAACACTTGGGACCCTTCAGGGTCGGGATGTTCAAATAAGAACCCCTCAGCCTTCAGGATGTTCAAGTGAGAGACTCAGGACTCGGATCTGGACCCCA
Source organism: Harpia harpyja (assembly GCF_026419915.1). Lineage (NCBI taxonomy): Eukaryota > Metazoa > Chordata > Aves > Accipitriformes > Accipitridae > Harpia > Harpia harpyja. The sequence goes on along the minus strand of NC_068959.1, from coordinate 21,635,462 downwards.
AACTGCTTTTCTCAGCCAGTCTCTGAGGGAGAGAGAGAGGCACAAAAGACACAAGGGTCCCAGCAAAAAGAAGTGAGAACCGATGACCCCAGGACCCCTGGGGACACCAAGAGGCCACCTGGTGTCCAAGCAGACAGAGCTGCATTGATCATTTGGGCACAGCCAAAGACTCTCATAAGGAAGACCATGGGAGATGGATATTGTCCAGATATCCCTATGAAGAGCTGGAGCACAGGCATGAACTCAAGGCAGGTTTGCAAAGGCAAAAATGAAACATCCATCAAGCCGCAGCCACAGGCAAAATCAGGGCTGCCTCCAACAGCAGGCGACCACCAGCAAACCGAGAGATGATCAGAGACAGCAGCACCAGAGGACGTCAGAGGTGAACATGCCCAATCTCATCATACCAGAGCACAAACCCAACCCTTGCTCAAGCCTGGGCCATCCCCAATAAGCTCAGCAAGTGCTAAGCAAATGTGTGCCAGAGTCAATTGGGGTCTCATGGGTGGCAGCAGCCACCCAGAACCCACTGGACTCACCTAGAAGCACCTGACAGCCCACAAGGCAGCCCACAGCACTGTTCCCCAGCCCTGCCACCACCAAGAGTCTGGTGCCACAAAGGTGGCAATCAGACCCTTGGGATGAAGCCCATCTCAGAAGCGACCCAGAAATGACAGGCTACGTCTCACACCATGGCGCAGGTCCCATCCATCACCCACACCGTGCCACCGCTGAAGAAGTGTATTGCAGCGTTGACATGGGGCAGAGCCAGTGACATAAGCCCTTTTCCAGCTCTCACCTCTCTGAGCTAGGAGAGTGGAGATGGAAAAGCACGTCCTGCTGGGAAAATCAGAAAATGGCATTTTCTTTCTTTCCCACCAGTTCCAGGGTTGAGGGCAACACATACCTTCCCACGCCTGGGCCACCACATCATAAGCAGCATTCTGTGGAGGTGACAGGTCCTCATCCTCCCAGCACAAAGGATGTCCAAGTTCAGGCGATGGAAGATGCTTTGGTACGAGCAACACTGTTCGAGGATGAGGACACAAAGCCAGACCCACAAATCCCAAGGCAAGACCACAGCCTGGGAGCCAAGCCTTCACAAGGTGGACACCGCAGGGCCATTATTCAAGTCCCTTTTCCATGCCATAACGATGGATGGGTGGAAACCCGAGACACCAAGGCAGCCTCTCGAAAACCTCCCGACCTTAAAACTCCTTTTATTCACATATTAACAGGCTGCCACCCATGTGCAGCAAGGGCTGTCATCTCAGACCGTCAATACCCTCCACCTGCTTGCAAGCCATGGGAAAAGATGAGCCAGGATGAAACCACTCCAAAGATGTTATCGATGCACCCCCCCCAGCCCCACAGCACCCCAAAAGGAGAGACTATTGGGCAGGGCAAGGCCCTGCTCCTTGGCATGTTTGCACCATCAGCACTGAGCTGTTGATGGCTCCAAAAGCTTCTTTCGACTCTGGTCTTCAGGCACCCAAGGGCCAGTGGCCAGGGTAAAATGTGCCCCTTGGACTCTCCCAAAGGCGATGGGACCCACCGGTCACCCTCAGCCACTCACTGGGGTCACACCATCCTGCTGCCCGGCTCTCCCTGGAGCTCTCCTAGGGCTCTAGCACCGCAGGCGTCCCAAGGGACACAGGGCAAGGATAGGGACGCAGGCTGCTCCTCGCCCTCATGCCCTGATGCTCACCCAGTGGGTTCCCCAGGATGGGGAGTCACAGCCTCCCCACCAGGACATGTCCCTCTGGTGAAGGCAAAGTCTGCTGCAGGCCTGATCCTGCACTGCTCCCCATGGCAGAGCCACTGCTGAGCAGGAGGAAACCCATATGTTTCCTCCCTGCTGGCCTGGGCCTGGGATTTCCCAGCCGGTTCCTCCTGGAGGTGGTTCCTCCTCCAGCCACCCTTTTGCTCCAACACCTTTTCCCTTCTGCCCCTCCTACGCCACTGCCCCCCTTCATTGAATCACAGAAGGGTCTGGGCCAGAAGGGATCTCCAAAGACCATCTAGTTCCAACCCCCCTGCCATGAGCAGGGACACCTTCCACTAGACCAGGTTGCTCAAAGCCCCGTCCAACCTGGCCTTGAACACTGCCAGGGATGGGGCAGCCACAACCTCTCTGGGCAACCTGTTCCAGTGTCTCACCACCCTCATCGTAAAACATCTCTTTCTTATGTCCAATCTAACCCTGCCCTCTTGCAGTTCAGAACGGTAGCCCCTTGTCCTGTCACGGCAGGCCCTGGTAAAAAGTCTCTCTCCATCTTTCTTATAAGCCCCCTTTAGGTATTGAAAGGCTGTAAGAAGGTCTCCCCAGAACCTTCTCTTCTCCAGGCTCAACAACCCCAACTCTCTCAGCCTCTCTCCATAGCAGAGCTGTTCCAGCCCTCGGACCATTTTGGTGGCCTCCTCTGGCCCTGCTCTCACAGATCCATGTCTGTCTTGTGCTGGGGACCCCAGAGCTGGAGGCAGTGCCCCAGGGGAGTCTCAGGAGAGCAGAGCAGAGGGGGACAATCCCCTCCCTTGCCCTGCTGGCCACGCTGCCTGTGATGCAGCCCAGGATACAGTTGCCTTTCTGGGCTGTGAGTGCATATTGCCGGCTCCCATCCCATCTGTCACCCACCAGTATCCCCCAATCCTCCCCAGGGCTGCTCCCATCCCATCCACCCCCAGGCTGTGCTTGGACTGGGGGTTGCCCCCACCCAGGTGCAGGACCTTGCATTTGGCACGGCTGAACCTCCCATCCTTCCTCCTGCCCCATCGCCTGCCTGGCAGGAGAAGAGCCGATCCCACACACCAGCTACTGCCAGCGTCTCCATCCCTTCTCCACCCACTGCAGCCCATCCCCACATCCCCAACAGGGTGGGGGGCCACCCTCTTCCCAGGATGGTGGTTCCCATCCTCCTCCCCAGACCAGCTGAGCTTCAAGAGCCCCATTCACTGGGGGGGACACCCAGCCAGACAAGCCCCCCCAACCTCCCTGCCCTGGGCAGTGGGGACAACTGGATGTCCCCCCTGGGGCAGGGGGGCCCTCCAAGACCCCCCACGCTCCCAGGAGTCAAAGTCGAGTCGGGAAAAGGAGGGGAAAAGAAAAAAACCCCAACCCTTTTGAGTGCAATATTTTAGTTGAGCAACAGAGCATGAGTAAAGGAGGGAGCTTTTCGTGGTCTGGTGAGTTTAAGCTATGAGCTGAAAGTTTAACTATTAATACACTTAATCAAGAGGTTGTTCCTACGGTCGGGCTTTGGGAAAACAAACGTGCCAGCAGGGAGAGGAGAGGCAGGGAGCAGCAGCACCCGCTCCCGCCACCCTGGGGAATGTCCGTGCTGGGGGGGGAATGGAGGTGGAGGGTCCGGGACCAGCCGGGGCCGGATCCAGCCTTGGCTGAGCCTTGAACGGCCACAGCAGGAGGTGCCGGCGGGATGCTGGTTACAAGGGCCAAGCGCCCAGGAGCCGGCCCTCCTCCCGGCCCCCCATGCAGGACGTTTGGCAGAGGGGACAATTTTGGGGAGAGGATGCCACCCCCAAATCCCGCAGCATCCCCAGGTCCCAGGCAAGCAGCACCTGCACCGCCGACACCTGCCCATCCCCAGCCTGGAATGGCCCCGGTGACACCGGGGGGGCTGCCGGTAGGTGAGGGACCCCCAGGGTGGGGGATCCCCAAAACGCCCCCCCTCGGTGCCCCCACGGCATCTCCCCCACCGCCCGCCTTTGCCGAGGAGGAGGAAGAGGAGGAAGAGGCTGAATTCCGGGCCACGGCAGCCAGAGCTCCTCTCCCCTGCCCGCCCACCTCACGCCAGGGGCGGGAGGTGCAGGCAGGCGCCTGGCAGCGTGGCGCCGGCTGCCCGCATCTCCACCACAAAATCCATGTCAAGGACGAGTCGGCCGCCTCCTGCCTTCTTCCCACCGAGGAGGGGTGGGGGCAGAGGTATGTGTGGCACCCAGCACAAACACCCCCCCAAACCCCTGCCTGCACTCCCCCCCCCGGCCAGCAAACAGGCCAAACACCCTCCCTGCCCACGAGGCCACCAAATCCCCGGACGGCGCCGGACGGCCGCGGCGGGGGGCCGGGACGAACTTCTGAGCACCACCGGCGGGTCCTTTGTTACTCTGCTTTTGTTGTCACACGCCAGCGCGTCCCCGTCCCCATCGTCCCGTCATCGTGTCCCCCACACACACGCACACCCCCCGACGCCGGCCCTGAGGTCAGGGCGTGACATCTGCCAGCTTGCCGGGTGGCATCGTCAGGGCGACACCGGCACCGGCATCCTGGGTTTGCCGGGCCTTCGGTGGGTATCCGCCGGGAGCCGGAGCCACCACGCGCGGTGACACTTTTCGGGTTTGAGGCTCGGCCCACGTGACGCCGCGACCGATTTGAATTCGATGCGGTGGCAAGAGCCGCCGGCATCGCCGGGAAGGCGAGAGCTGGCGTCCCTGCCGGGTTCGGATGCTGGGAACGGGGAGGTGCTGCTAGAGAAGATGGTTCTGCAAAGCTTTTCTGGATAGAAATTTTAAGAAGAGACAGACGGACGAACGGACGGAGAAGGGTTTCCATGCCTACAAGCGATCCCGCTGAGCGATACCTTTGGGGGGGTCACCACCTGCCCCCCCCCACCTTCCCATCCTACCCCTCCTCGTCTCAACCTCGCTGCCCTCCCGGGGAGGGGGATGCAACGCAACTCCCCGGGGAGCAGCGAGGGACCAGGGAGCGGTGGGGGGGGTCCATCCCTCTGCAGCCCCAGGTGCGGCCCCGCCGCCAGGCGAGAGGGCCGGGGGGGGGGGGGGAACGGACAAAGCGGCACAAAGGGGCTGCTGACACAGCAAGGGCCCGTTTCCAGAGAAACAAAACTTCCGCCGGCTCCGGCCCCGCGCCCCAGGTAGCCGGGCTTGTGTATCCCCCCCCTTCCCCAAATCCTACCTCTAACCCCCCATCCCTGCAGCACGTCAGCTCGCCCCCCCATCATACCCCCCCTCTCCCTTCCCGGGGTCGTTTGCAGGCAGTGGGTGGCGGGGGGTAAAGGTTGCCAGGCCGGGGTCAGGGGCGACGGCACGGCGCACACATGTGATCCGTTATCGCAGGATGTGTGCGCAGCTTTGTTTATGCGTGGGACGTGGAGCGGGGCGGGCGGCGGCGCTTTGCCCCCCCCCCATCCCTATCCCACCCACCCCCCCCCTCCTCCTTCTCTCCCCAATCAATCATCCCAGCAAAGAATAAACCGACCCAAAGCAAACACGGGCCCGCAAATAGGACGTCGCCGGTTGCGGGATGCGGTGAAAAAAAAAAAAAAATAGTAATAATAAAATAAGAGGGGAAAAAAAAACAACACCACGGGGCCCGTGGGGCTGCGATTCAGCAGAGTTTGGTGCCATAATCCCAGGGTTCAGGCACAATTCACAAAACCCCACGATGGCTTTGGGGCTGGCAGCACCCACGCCGGGCGCGTACAGGGGATATTACACGGTGGACGCTGGCTCTTTGGGTGTCGGGGTGCATTGGGTGCCCTCCCCGCCAGAGGTAGGGGGGAGCGGGAGGTTTGGGAATCCCATCTGACGGCGAAGCGGGGGCGGGGGGGGGGAGAATTACTTGGAGGGGAGAGGGGGAAGGATAATAAAGTTGGGTTAGTTGTTGCACATGGCTGGGCGATGGCGAGCGGCGCCGCTCCCACGGCCACCCCGCTGCCGGTCACCGGTGGAGGAGCCAAACTGCCGCTGAAGCCCGGCGCACCCCCGGGGGAGGCGAGAGCAACCCAGGCGGGGAACCCCGGCGCGGAGGGGCCGCTGCCACGCACAGGCGGCGGGGGGGGCGGGGGGAGGCTGCCCCCCCCACCTCCCTACCCCCCCACCCCCCCCACGCGAGATCCGCCGCGGGTGGCAGTGGCCGGCCCCGCGCGCTGCCCGCTGCCCGGGGCGCGCCGCCTCCCCCCGGCGCCGCGGCGCTGCCGGAGCGGCCGCCCCCGCCGCCCCCCGGCCCCGCCGCCACCATTGTCACCCGGGAAACCACCGGGCGATGCCGCGGCGGCCCGGGGCGGGGGAGGCTCGCCCCCATCCCACCCCCCCTCCCGGCTCCCAGCGCATCCCCCGCCGGGGTGCGGGGTACCGGGGAAAGGGGACGGGGGGGGGGGGGCGTTCAGCCGCACCGAGAAAAACTTTGCTCGTTACCCCGCCGCACCCCCCCGGGAAGCGGCGGGGCCGCTCGGGCGCCGCGCAGGCAGCACCGGCCGGGCCCCGGCGCGGGCAGGCGGGCAGGCGGGCAGGCGGCCAGCTCCGCGCCCCGCCGCCGCCGCCGCGGGCAGCCCGGTAACGGCGCCGGGCGGAGCGGGGCGAGCCGCAGTCGCCCCCCGCCAAACTTTTTCTTCTCCCCCCCCTCCCCTTTCTCCACCACCCCCCACCAACCCCCCCAACCCAACTCCGCCGCCGCCCGCCGGAGCGGCCCCGGGGGGGGGCCGGCACCTACCGGCGGTCCGGGAGCCGCCGCCGCTGCGGGCAGCGCTGCCGGGAGCGGCGGGGGCTGCCCGGGGAGCTGGGGGGGGGGGGGGGGAGGGAAAGAAAGGGAGCGGGGCGCGGGGGGGGGGGGGGGTTCAGCACCTGCCCGGCGCCGGGGAAGGGGCGGGGGGGGGGGGGGCCCGGCGAGAGGGGAGCCGAGGCGGGCACGGTGCCTCGCCGCCGCCGCACACCCACCTCCACATCGCCGCTCGCTCTGGGAGTGCACAGCCCCCGAATCGCGCTGCACGGCGCTGCCGCCGCCGCCGCTGCCCGCGGCTGCCGGCAAAACCCGGACCGGACCGGACCGCCCCGCGCGCCCAGCCGCGCCGTGCCGTGCCGTGCCGCGCCGTGCCGCGCCGAGCCGCGCCGCGCGCGCCCCCCCGCCGCCCCACGCGCGCGCCGCCCGCCGCCCGCCCCCCCACCACCCCACCACCCCCCCCCCCGGCTCGCCCGACCCCCATGGCGGTGTACACCGCTACCCCCCCCACCCCCCCGCCCCGCGTCTCAGTCGCCCCCACGGGTGTCACCCCGCTGTGCCCCGCCATGGGCCGTCCGCCCCCACGGAGGTTACCGGGCTGTGCCCCCCGAGTCCCATCTGCCCCCCACGGGTGTCACCCCACCGTGCCCCCCATGGGCCGTCCACTCCCCACGGGTGTCACTGTGGTGTGGTGTGTCCCCCCCGTGTCCCAGCCACCCCCACGAGTATCATCGCAGTGTGCCTCCCCCCCCCGCCCCGTGTCCCATCCGCCCCCACGGGTGTCCACCCCCCACGGGTGTCACTGTGGTGTGGTGTCCCCCCCCGTGTCCCAGCCACCCCCACAAGTATCATCGCAGTGTGCCTCCCCCCCCCACCCCGTGTCCCATCCGCCCCCACGGGTGTCACCCAGCTGTGCACCCTATGTCCCACCCACCCTCGTAGGATGCCGTCCCACTGTGCCCCCCCATATCCCATCCACCCCCAGGGGTGTCACTGCAGTGTGCTCGCCGTGTCCCATCCGCCCCCACGGGTGTCACCCCCTTTGTACACCCCGTGCCCCACCTGTCCCCCACGGGTTTCACCCCACTGTGCACCCCATGTCCCACCCGTCCCCATGGGTTTCACCCTGCTGTGCCCCCTCCGCCGTGTCCCACCCAACCCCATGCGTGTCACCCCGCCGTGTCCCCCCAGTCCACACCCATCCCCAATGGGGTGTCACCCCACTGTCCCTCCCCATCCCCCCTGCAGGGTGTCAGCCTGCCGTGCCTCCCCCCGCCCCCCTCTGCCCCACAGGGTGACACCCCCGTGTGCATCCCCATGCCCCCCCCGCCCCACTCGCCACGTGGCCAGTCCCCTGTCCAGCCCCAGGGGTGTCACCCTGCGCCCCAACATCCATGTGCTCCCGTGGGTGTCACCCCATGATGCTCCTCCAGCCCCCACCCGCCCCATGAAGCTTCACCTTGGCAGGTGGCCCCCAACCCTTTGGGGGTCCCCCCTGTGGGGTGTCCCCCCACATGCACCCCATCCCTCTGTGTCCCCTGTGGGGTGCCCCATCCCTCTATCCCCGCCGTGGGGTGCAGCTGGCAGCGGGGCACAGGAGCCAGGGTCACCCCCGGGTGCCCGAGGTACAGAGGGGGGAACCCCTGGGGTGCAGAGCCCCCCCATTCCACCACCACACCTGGATCCACAGGGATCATCACATTGGCCCGGGGGTGGGGAACCCCAGCGAGGGAGCCCCTGAGCCCCAAGCCTGCCGCCGCCACCGGGAGGGACCTCGCCGGTCCCCAAGGTGCAATCGGTTGAAATCCCCCTGAATAAACAGCAAATAATCGATGGTACCGATAAGTCACCTGGAGGGAGGGGACAAATTCCCCCCCACACCCGAGGTTTGGCCCCAGCGGGGGGGCAGGGGCAACACCTGGCACAGAAGTTTTCTGCTCAACTTTTTGGCAGGATTTTTTTTGGCTCCTTGGGGGGGAGATTTTGAGATTTCTTTTTTCCCCTTTGAGGGGTGGGCACTGAAAAATTGGAAGGTTAAAAAATTCATTAAACCCCCACTCCTCAGCTGAAAGCAGCTTTCCAGGGACAAACAGCCCAAAAAAAACCCCACCACCCCCAATTCCTGCAGCCTTTTTGGTTGCCAGCAAAATACCCAAAACCTCCCAAAAGCAGAAACCCTGACAAAAATGAAACTGGGTTTGTGTTGCCGTTGATTTTTTTTTTTCGCAGGAATGCGAAATCGCTTCCCACCCCGCTCCTGCCTCGAAATGAAACAAAAAATGTAAGATGGGGCGGGGGGGGGGGCGAGCAGCATGGATGCGCTGTTTGTATTTGATCCACGTCTCGTTAATTATGTGCCTTTCGCATATTTAGCGACTGGGATTTTCAAACGCGGGCACTGTAACGATGCTCTGGCTTCCCAAAAATCTCCCTCCCGGCTGGCAGTGAGGGGGGGGGCCACTGCCCCATCCTCCTGGGCACCCCTTGTGCCCGGTCCCCGGCTGGCATCACCACCGGCCCTGGCTCGTCACCCTCAGCTCCTCTGCTCGCCCTCTCCGGCACGCTCCTCGCCTGCCTGCCTGTGCCACTCAGCCTCTCGCCCCCAAAAAAAGAGGCGGCGGAAGAGCCTTGTGCCAGGTGCGTGGGATGCGGGTGGCACCAGTGACGCGGTAGAGGGGACAGCATCCCACCAGCACCGCAACCCAGCCGCCACAGCCCGGCCGCAGTGACGCTGGCAACGCCGCCCAGCTTACGACGCCTCACCTGGGCGGGCTTCACCCAGGGAGTTTCATTTGCCCTTTTTTTGCTATTTTTAAGGACCCAAATGTGCCCCGACCCCCCTGATGCCACCATGAGCTGCAAGGTACTGCCGTCCCCCTTGTGAAGGCAGGGCCTCCAGCGATTGCACCTGGAGTTTGCCACCCACCGAATGTCCTCTCCCGGCCGCAGCAGGATTTCAGTGCTCAGCATACGTGGAAAACTCACGTGAATGAAAATTGCCTTTACTGGCAATTAAAGGGGCTGAAGTCTGTCTAAGAGAGGGGAAACTGAGGCACGGAGCCAAGCAGGGACTCACTCACAGTGGCAGCAGCAAAGCTGGGGCTCCAGTCCAGCGCTGCCCAGCAAATCTCCAGGCTCCCCAGCGTCCCCGAGTTGGTTCCCACTGCCCGACACCCAGTGCTCCAGTCCTGGGGAGGACGTGGTCCCCCAGTGCCCCCAAACTGGCACAGCCCCCCAGCACGGGGACAAGGGCGTCCTCCTGGGGATGCAGCCTGTGAGCCTCTGTCCTGCTACTGGACCCTTATCCCTTGGCATGCTGGGGGCTGTGGGGGACAGGGGGATGGGGATGGAGAGCAAAGGGGACAGGGATGGAGGATGACAGGGATGGAGAGTGAGGGGGCTGGGTATGGAGGATGACAAGGATGAGGATGGAGGGCAAATGGGACAGGGATGGAGGATGACAGGGCAGGGGATGGAAGATGAGGGGGACGGGGATGGAGGGTGAGGGGGACAAGGATGGAGGGTGAGGGGGACAGGGTTGGAGGATGACAGGGCCGGGGATGAAGGGTGAGAGGGACAGGAACGGAGGATGACAGGGATGGGGATGGAAGGCAAGGGGGACAGGAATGGAGGGCGAGGGGAATAGGGGCATGGAGCGTGGCTGGGTCAGGGGTGGAGGGCAAGGGGGGCAGGATAGAGGGCAAGGTAGATGGGGGATGGAGGCCACAGGGGCCAGGGATGGAAGGCACAGGGGACAGGGACGGATAGCAAGGGGACAGGGTGGAAAGCCCACCTGCAGACAGTAGCGTTGCCTCAGGTCTCTGCCTGCCAGAACTGGTGCCAAAATCTTCCCTGCCATGTCGGGCACGAGGCTCCAGCAGCGGGGTCTGTGCTGCCTCCTCCGCAGCCAGGGAGCGAACCCGGACCCCTGCCCAGCTCCAGGCAGAGGCACAGGGCCGGGAATAACTTGGGTGGGGGACACAGGACGTGGAGGTGATGCTGGGCAGCCTGACCCTGCAGCGGTGGGGGGGGGTCACGCAGGTTCATGGCCCCCCCGGCTGGCAGCAGGGCACTATGGGATAGCAGCTGGAGCGCTGCCAAGGCTGCGTGAGCGGGAGACACGTCCCAACAGCCTCCGGAGCACAAACACGCTCCAAAATACCCAACCCCAACCTGAACACACCCCCCCAGCCTGGCCGCTGCCATCCAAGTGGGTTACAGAGCTGGCAGTTGCTTGCCACCTCCTCCGCACCGGGTGCAGGGCGTCTTCTGGTGCAGGGGACCCAAATCCGGCCAGACACTGTGCCGGGAGCCCCAGACCTTGGTGCCATCCCTGATTTCAGGGAGGGGGCTGGATTTCTTCAGCTACTGGGGTGGGGGAACCTGGTGGGACCTAGCACTGGGAAGCTGGACAACCTCCTCCAGATGCTGTGCTGGGAGACCCCCTGCCTCAGCAAGCTGGGGTCAGGCTGGCACAAACCCCTTATTTTTTTTAAAAACCAGTTTGCTCCCTGGGCCCTGATGGTGTCAGAAATTGTAGCTCGAGCAGCTGGCATTTTTTTGGGTGCCAACCTCTAAGAGCATGCCCACTGCACTTGGGGTCAGAGTGACTCACCATCATGCTCGGCCGGCTGCCCCGGGGGCATAGGGCTCTGCCTGTGCCCAGCCAAGCCCAGGGGACACAACACCTCCTTGTCCCCTGGTTGGGGGGACCACGGGAGTTCCCACCTTCCCAGCTGCAAAAGCTTTGAGTCCCAAGAAAGGGGTGCCCCGAGCCGCACGTAACCCTCCACGAGCCCCTGCCGCCCATTAATTGAGGCTGTGTTAATTTTTAACCCCAGCTGTCTCCCACATGGCGGGCGCTGGCCGCAGCGGCTCACACTGGCCCCGCTTCCCGGGGACGTGCTGCAGCCGCTCAGCGGCACAGAGTCCGGCCACCCTTTCCTGGAAAGGGCTGGGCGGGGGGGACACACGAGCCCCCGCTGCCCACGGGGTTGCTGGCTGGTTCGCGTCCCTCATGGGAGCCCAGCCTGGGTCCCCGGGGCGCTCAGGGAGGGGGACGCGGGTGCAGGGCAGGCACGTGGCACGGGCCTTTGCAGCTGGGGGGGCCACGGTCCAGGCTGTCCCCCAAGCTCCTCTGCAAACGGCAGCAGCCGCTGCCCGGGAATGTCCTGGCAGGAGGGACCCGGGCCTCAAAGCAAACAGACGCCGCGCCGGCGGTTGGGAGAAGGGCAGGAAGCCGTTTTCCCTCTGCCCTCTCCCACCCCGGCGCGGCAGAGCGAGGGGGAGAGCGAGGCACGGAGAGCCGTGGGGGCTGGCGAGCATCCCCCAGCCCGCAGCAAGGAGGCAAGGCAAGATGCCCACCCAAATCGGCCTTTTCTGGGGGCCGAGGAGCTGCTCACATGGTGCCAAGGGACACCACGGCCGTCCGGGCGCCCCGCACACGCAGCCTTTGCCGGGAAAAGGGCGAGCAGGCGCGACGGGTCTCTGCCATGGGGCCGAGGACCGTGTGGGCTGCTGGGCGAGCAGGCGTAGCTGCAGGCACGCCTACGTGCCAGGCGGCAGGAGAGCCACGAGGACACTCGAGCTGCAGCATTTCCACCTCCGGGGACCCTGGCAGGCATCGGGGTTTGGGGTTTTTTTTTTTTTTTTTGAGCCGGGGATTCGCCTGGAATTCAGACGCCCACGTGGTCCAAAATAGCCTCGCTCCAACATCCGGAGCGCCCTGCAAAAGCCATCTGCCTGCGCAGGCAGGGCAGGCAGCCGCGGGGCTGGGGCACGTCGGTGCAGCTCGGATCCCTTCCTGGTGGCTCCTGCTGCCTACGTCTGCTGCTGGGGGGTTAGGGAAGCGGTGCTCGAGTCCTGCCAATGAGAGAGGGACAGGCAAGTGCCATGATGCACGGCCAGGCAGGGGACACCGGTCCTGGGTCACATTAACAAGGGACCTTTCCTAGCGCCTGCAGATTTTTGGCTCACCCCAAACTGCTGCTCAGCAGCCAGGTCTGGGAAAGACACTAGCAGCACGAAAACTCCCGTTCTCAGACCGGGGTGATTGCCCTTCAGGTGGGAGCCGAAATGCAGAGCAAGCCAGACTCAGGGGGGAAATTATTCCGGCTCCGCTTGTGTCCTCCCACGTTTCATCTCCTGGCCAGCCCTGTGCCACCATCTCGGATCCAGCATCAGTCCCGTGGTGGGACAGGATCCTTCAGACCCGGTCCCTGGGATAAGAGGACACCTGCTTGAGATGGTCCCTCCTCACAAGCCCCCACTGCCAGGACTGCGGGGCCAGATGGGGCTTTCCAAACCGCTTCTGTCTGCAGCAGCCGTCCACCCAAACAAGCAAACATAGATGGGTCAGGGCAACCGCGATTTTAAAAAAAGACGTGCAAGTTAAATGATTTCCCTGGGAAATATCAGAAGTTACTTATGGCAAGAGCTAATTTGGGCATGCTTGAATCAGGAGCCGTGGAGAAGCAACCATCGAAACTGTGCTGGCCTCCTCCTCACTGGCATGGCAGCCAGGACATCACCTCCCCAGCACACCAACCTCCATGCTGCCTGCACCCCTGGTATTGCCCATACACCTTCCCAGCAGGCAGCCTCAGCAGGCAGCAGGAATCTGGGTTCCTGGGGATGATGGCGAGTCTCATCTGAGCACGTTAGTGCTTTATCGAAGACCACAGAGAAGCAATGGCCTGGAGCTTGTAGCGTAAGACCTGGTTCACGGCAGCATACCTCCAGACACATTGGTGTACATGGGCCAGCAGCCAGCTATGTCCATGGGCACAGGAGAAGGAGATGATCTCTGGATTGCCTATGCAGGGGACCAAACCCATTTTACAGGGAACCCTTTGCACCACGGCAGGGCCCAGTTTGGAGGAGCTGGCCCACCAGGAGCCACTTGACAGCGAGGACACCAACCTGGGGGGGTGCTCTGAAGAAGTTAATCTCTCGGGAGCCCCAGAAGCATGGTAACCTCAGAGCACAGTTTAACCCTAAGGGTTATGAGGCTCTCCGTGAAAATTCCCATCGTCCGTCACATCCCTGCAGAGGCAGGTTGGGTCACCCTGCTGAATGCCCAGGCTGCACCTTGTTTGGAAGCAAGAAAGGCTGAGACGGTCTGCCAGACAAAGGATGCTCTGTCACTGCCCACAGTCACGAGGCCTCTGAGGAAAGGCACGCAGTGGGTCCCTCTGCTGTGAGATCCTGCCTGGACACATTCCTCCCCGTTTCACATCCCCTCTTCCCAGCAATGCTGCTGCAGCTGAGCCTTGACCGAGACACCATTGACAGAAGGGCCGTGGACGTGAGCCGTGCACTGCCTTTCTTGCAGAAAGGACTCTCAAACGCTACCTTCTCTGCTTGGGTTGGGCTCCTTTGCCCAGCTTCACCATCTTAGACCTGAGGAGCAAACACCCCCTGACTCTTACATGCTGGAGCAATGCCCAAACCCACTGCACTCCTCTCTGCTCCCATTTACTGCCCGTAAAAGACATCAGCAGCAATGTGTGATCAATGCTATTGAAAGAAGCTGACAGATCTGACTCTATGGGTATAGGAAGCTGTCCCCCCCTTGATCACCTAAACACCATCCATCATCCAGGCTGATGCCACCTCTGCACTGATCTGCCTGTAATGGATTGGAAGATGTCAAAAGGACCCATCATGTCCAGATGACTCTTCCTCCAGAAAGGAAGCTTAGGGGCTTAGCAATAACTGCATGTCTCACATCACATCCTTAAACACCTAAGAAACCTCCAAGATATCTCTCCTTGCTTCATCTTCAAGGGACCCTTCAACATCAGAGTTCAACTACAAGGACAGCACCAAATTCCTGGGCGAGCTGAGATGTGCAAGGGTCCCATCAAGGTCTTCCGGGAGACACCCTGTGTAGCCACCTGAAAAGCAGAAACCAGCGCTCACCCACTCTTCTGCTGTCAGAGAAGCTGCCTCTTCACCAGGAAGCTCTCTGTGACCTGGCTGGGAACACTGGTCCTTACTGGGAATAGGCCAGATGGGCTCCCAGTGCTCCCAGCCAGCTGCTCCTCCCCATCACCCCATCCCACCTTGCTGCTCTCCTCCACTGAAGGCTTCCCTGCGCTCACCCACACCCCATGCTCAGGGGGCACCTCTGCAGCCCCCCAGGAATGTCTGGTATTGAAAGCCCCAGCAGGCGGAGAAGAGCTAGGCCTGAAGCTCCAACTTGTAGCTCCATTTCTTCCGGGGCAAACACAACCCAAGAAATCACGGCAAAGAGCCAGCCTAGAGTTGGATGGGAACAGACCACCATCTCCTTACCTAGGAAGACCAACTGGACTTGTCAAGAGGAAAGAAATTCATCTACATCTCACACATATGGTCTCATCCTAATGGATATGTATGAGCATAAGGGAAGAAGAATAACCTTCTGGTTAGGCTAAGGGCTTGGCAGTTGAGATTTCGCGATGCTATTCTCAGCGCTGTCCACACCTTGCTCCAAAGCCTTGGAAAACTCTTTATCCATCCTCAGGCCTCACGTTTCCATCTGGAAATATAACATGGCCGATACCTATTTTGCGCTTGCTGCAAAGGAGAGAGGAGGGACATTTGAGATGCGTCTCCCTCCTCAGGCGACTCTTGTTTCAAGTTAAAGAGAGTGGGCAAGAGAGACGGGAAGAATAAAGAGCCACGAGGCTCCGCCGGGAAAGCTCCAGCACTGTTCCTGGCATCCCAAGGCTGCCTGGAAAACTTAAACTCTGGATGGAAAGAGGGAAAACATCCTTTCCCAGCAGTCTGGGGCAGCACAACTCGTCCCCTCTAATAGCCCAGAGCGAGCTGGAGCTATCAGAGATTGTTTTCGCCCACGTGACCTGGCCCCAGATGCTTCCTGGGCTCAATGTGTTCCAGGAGGGATGCGCTGACGTGCACCACCCGAGCCGGGGGGAGCTCCTGGGACCACCCGCTGGGCTGCCAGCCGGGCAGGAGGCAATGGGCTGGTGGTAGAAACCCATCAGTTGTCAGCAAACATGCACCTAGAAGCCTGCTGCTGCCTGCTCGAGGAGGACAGTGCTCGCCACTGGGACCCGCAGCGGCCAGTGGCCTTGCCCGAGGTGCTCCAGGGGATGAGGTGCTCCAGGTACTTTGGGGGCCCACGGCACATGGCCAGGCCACACGGGAGATTTCAACGGCTTCCCGGAGGTGGACGAGGTGTCCTCCCACCAATTCCCCATTGCTGGGAGACTTGGTGTCAAGCTGTGCCCATGCTGGGCAGCATTACCCACCTCCAGCCCAGCATGGGGGTCCCAACACTGCCCTGGAGCTCCCAGCCCCACAGTTGCTGCAGACCCGTAGGTGGACCAAGGATGTCCCTCCTCATCCTGGCTCCTCCAGCCCCGTTACTCCCCTGATCTGGTGCTGGCTGGGACCCCGTTCCCCAGATGGATGCCAGCACGGGCTCCCTCCTCCACCTCCCCCTCCCGGGGGGCATTTATGTAGGAGCCCCAGCCCTGCAAGGAGAACACAGAGCAGCCAGAGCAGCCGTAAATCCTTCCCTGCAGCCCAGGGCTCTGCCAAACTCTCCCTTCCACCCAAATTTATGGAAAAGCAGGTCCCTGCCAGCGAAGCACAGTACAATCGCGAGGTAGAACAGGCAGTGCTCACTGGCTTCAGAAAAGGCTCCTGCAGCCTCCTCCGCTGACAGCCCTTCTCTTTTTCTTCCTCAGGCTGTCACCCTTGGTGGCCTGAGGATGGACACATCCCTGCACAGCTGAAGCACCCATAGCACAGCTTGCCTCCCCCCATCCCACTCCCCTGGGAACCCCAGGCCCCTGGGACCATCCCAAGCCACAGGTATGGGTACAGGGTCCCAAAGCAAGGGACACCCTCCACGGATGAGCACAGATGAGCTCAACCACCGCCTTGTGCCACCCCCTTCTGCCCTGTGCCCCCGAGGGCTGGCAGAGGGGGGGATCCCAGATGTAGGTGGGGGAAGACAAAGAGTTAGGGGAGGGAGGCAAGAGCCAGAAGCTGAGCATCACCAGGGATTTCATCACGGTAGCAAAGGTCAGCCACGTGCCAGCCCTCTCCTCCGCTGTCACAGCAGAGGTAGAGCTGATGGTAGACCCGAGTATTTGCATTTCCTGATGGCTGCGTGCTGAAATTTGCAGTCTTAATGGTGCATTAATGCTGGCTCCTGCATTTCATTACTTCTGAGAGTGAGAAAAGGCACAGAGCGAAAATAAAAATTCCCCTCAACTTGGCCGGGTGAGCCTGGCCACTGAGTGCCTGCTCCTGCCAGCCACCCGCGCACACAGTTGCAAGCCGGCCCCCGGCCACAAGCCACACATCTGCAGAACTCCCATCACAAAACGTCACGTCTTTCCTTCATTTATCCTTAACCCCGGGATGCCCCTCAGTGCAGCCCGGAGCCCACGCACGCCCCCCCACCCAGCCACCGTCCCAGATGGGCTCCCTGGGAACACCCTTGCAAACACAGAGATGCTTTGGAGAGGGGACTCCTCGGCCGCCTTCCCATTTCACGTCCTGTACTGCACAGGTCAGGGAATTCAATATACTTTTTGCCCAAATCAGACTTGGCTGCTGCTTCATTGCCGCAGCCTGGACACAAATTTCTGGGCCTGAGCTTAAGCATAAAGCACTTGGAAACCTCTCTGGCCTGAAAGCATGGGGAAGAGGGGCAGCCAAGGCTTGCGCAGGAGAGCGGGAGGGAGCAAGCGCAGCGCAAGCATCACTGCTGGAGGTGGCTGAAAGGAGGGATCAGGCAGGAGGGAACCTCCCGGATGCTCAGCATGGGCCAGAGCAAAGCTCGCCTGCTAGCCACGCTCTCTGCAACGTGCTTTTTGGGGTGAGTTCTGGGGTGTCCAGCACTTCAATGGCCAGCACCCTCTGTATCCCTCAGGACTTTGCCTCCCGCATGTGTCCAAGCCTGACCAAGGGCACACCGATGAAGTCAAATAGCCGAGGGCACATGGAGGAGAGCATCCGGGCAGGATCACAGCATCTCCTGTGGCCTTCAGATCTGCAAACCTCTGTGTCTCTACCCACTTTGACCTTGACATCCACCGTCAGCAGGGTGTGGTACCTCTCCATCCTCTCCCTTGTGTGAGACTCATGAAGGTCTCAGCCATCAACACCAGGCAAGGGCAGGAGAATTAGTCTGGCTGAATGTGACTCCACAATCGCCAAAAAAACCCAACCCCATCCACAGGCTCTCCAGACCCTCCATAACCCTACTTGAAAGCGACTGGCCAGAGCTGACCCCAACACCTCCATCTGAGCAGCCTCACACTGTTCCCCAAGCCAGGGAGGACCATTTGTCACCCTTATGGCATCTGGGGTGCATCGATGGGGCAAGGTCCGTTCCTGTATCCACCCCCACTGCTGGGTGACTTTCCCGATGCCCAGCCTGAAATTCCCACTTGCTCTTCTGAACCTGGTTTCCATCTGCATGGCCAGCCGGCAGCCCCCTCCTGCCCAGGCAGGCCTGCCCTGCCTTTCCTGGCCATAAAAACAACGGGGCAGTGGAAATATTTCGGAAACACCTTTTACAGTTCTCTAGACAGGGCTGCAGTTAACCCCTAAAGGAGCTGGCTGCCATCAGGAAAAACAATTTCATTCCAGCCAAATTATTTCACAGGAAAAGGCTGATTTTGGTGCCATTTTTAACGCAGATGACTTCAGCATCATTCCCTTGGACTCTGCCATCTTTTCCTGTTCTCATGTTCTGCAGCAACCCGGTGCTCTGGCATTATCTGGATCAAACGTTTTCCCTTGCTCCACATTCAGCAGTTTTAGTTCCTCGGGGTTTCTCTGTCGAACTGCCCTGTTTGCCGGACTGTGCTGCTCCGTCACGGCTCCGGTTCGGGAGCCCTGCTGAAACCCAGCCCCTGCAACCGCCCTCCAGCTATTTTCGAAGGCACCTACAGAACATTAGGTCACAGCGATTAAAATAGCAGATTCTGGTCCGAATCCGGGTGATGAGCACATTTTGTCCAGCCCTTGCCTAGGTCCCAAGCATCCGAGCTCCTCCCGGCCAGGAGCACTGGCACAGCTCAGAGCAGGTACACCAGCCAGCCGGCGGGTGCCGGTGCCACCCGACCGTGGGCTAGCTCATGACACCTTTTGCTCTCAAGAGCACTTCCTCTCCACTTCAGACCCACTTGAAAAGTCCAGCGCCCGGTCAGGATGAGACCCCCCGCAGTCAGCTGGGGACCTCCACTGGAGTCCAGGCACAGCGGGACGGGAGGGACACAGCCCACAGTGGGGCAAACGGGAGGGTTTGGGGCTCAGACACCCCTGGGGAGGTCCTGGGGTCCTTTTGCTCTGCACGAACCGCACAGATGATGTCTGAGAGGGGTGAAGCCGGTAGGCTCGGCCCATCGCAGCTCCTCGTGTTGCTCGGGCACCAGTGGCGCTGACCTCCAACGCGTCCCAGCCCCCTCAGCTGCTCCTGGAGACGGCAGCGCCGGGACGTGACATTCCCTTCATTTTATCTTCACACATGGGCAGTTCTCAACAAGTGCTTCACTCTGCCCGCAGCAAAGGCCAAACTCTTCCACCACCTGGCACGTAAGCTGGGACGGGGGCAACGCCGGGCTGAGAACGCATGTGTCCCACAAGCAGCCAGGAAAAGGGGCACCCGGTCCCTAGCACCTGGCTCGAGCCCACCAGCAAGGTCCCCAGGAAGGGACAAATGCTGCCTGGAGGTGGAAACCAGGTTCCTTCAAGCAATGCCCTGGCTGTGGGGTCAGATTTATAGGTCCCAGAACAGCTGGGTCCTCATCCCAGGAGTGGTGCTTCGGTGCTGCTTTGGCCACAGCACGCTCCTGGGCCAGTCTGGGGATGGGCACAGAGACTGTCCCGGTGAGGACCCTATCTACACGTGGCACCAGCAGGTTGTACAAGCTGCCCTGAGCTCTCCAGGCATGAATGACCTCCTGGAAGGGGACCACTGTGTGCCCTAGCAGATGCTCCACGGTGATCTGGCTGCTGACACTCGCTCCAGTTCACAGATGATCCCAAATACCCCTCTCTGATACGGTCCTGAGGAGGATATCATCTCTGTCCCCTGCTCCCCCCCCCCCCGCTAGACCATCTCCTCATGCTCACATTGGTGTCCTGGGAGCCTTTCCACTAATCGCTCCCCCTTCCTGAGGGCTCAGCATCCTCAACGGGTGCTTCAGAGGCAATCAAAAATTGCTATTTTTTGCCTCTGGGAAAATTCAGCAGCAATTCAGAAAAGAGCCTGGGATTCGGGCCATCTGCATTCGACATCAGTTACCACCATGTCACACATGGCTTGACTGAGTCCCTAAATCATCCCGTGCCTCAGTTTCCCACCTTTATAAAACTAACTTCCTTTAGTTGTCCCACTCCTTATCCTCCCTTTGCAAACCCTTTGGGGCAAAAGCTGCTTCTCTTCATGGGGACTGGCAGCATCCTTGCTGCAGAAATGAAACCTTCGAACATCCCACTGTAGTGGGGCAATCTGTCCGCATTTGAGAAATGGTCCTACCCTCATCCAGAGTGAGGGCTGGG
Organism: Harpia harpyja; assembly: GCF_026419915.1. Taxonomy (NCBI): domain Eukaryota; kingdom Metazoa; phylum Chordata; class Aves; order Accipitriformes; family Accipitridae; genus Harpia; species Harpia harpyja. Next base: position 21,615,454 of record NC_068959.1, on the reverse strand, counting down.
CTTCCCTCATTCAATTGCTTGGCACTGCAATTTGCTTTCCCCTTTTAAAAATGCACAGACTGGGGGTTTCCAGCAGCTGATTTGGGAAAGGGGCTCAGCGAGGAGGCAAGGGATGGAGAGGGTATCCCCCAGGGCTCGGCTGTCCAGGAATTAGGAGAAAAGGCACCACCACCAGCCAGGCTGGAGCTGCAGGGGTGGCAGGTGCCCAGGGGGTCTGGTGGGACTGGTGGCCTTTGGATAGTTGGGGTTATTCCCCAGCATCTCAGTCACTCGGGAATCCAGGAGAGGGTTTGCAAGGCACTGAGTCGCTCCAGGCCTTCAAAAAAACTCAGTATTTCCCCTGGTGGATCTGTGCCTTTATAAATGGCAGGGCCAGATGATGTGAGGACAGTCTCTGTAGCCCTCATGAATGCTGCTTCCAGTTTCATTTCCTTCCCTTTCCAGCCTCAGCTAAAAACCATCTCCTCCCACCTCCTCCGTGGCCCCTTCCAGTGCCCACAGCTCATGGAGCCTGGACACACGGTTCCTCAGAGAGCCCCTGTAGCAAGGGCAGAGCAAGACAATGGGTGCTCAGGGTTCATGGGAGCTGCCTGAGGGTGTTCATACTGCTCAGCTTCCAAAGGGACACCAGACACGAAAGGACCTCCATGCCCAAGAGAGCATCTCCCATTTCTTCCCCTGCACCTGTATGAGGTGAGGGGGAGATGCCAGGGCTCTGCATGACGGGCAGCACCCCCCCCATCAGGAGTCCCAGGGCGGGATGCCCAAACGAGCGCTGTGGACTTTGCACCCTGTAGCCGGGCTCACTGCTAGCTCCAGGCTCAGGAGCCCTGGCCCCGTCGGACCTCATGTTGCTTCCCCAAAATTCCATACACACACACTTTGGAAAGGGCAAAGGTCTCAGCTCCAGCTGAGACACAGGGAGGTTTGACATGTCCTGATGGGATGTGTCAGGGAAGATGGGAAATGATCTGCCCTCCCTGAAACTGGGAGCAAAGTGGGGAACCACCCCCTAAATTTGGTGAATCCCAGATCTCACCTCCCATCGCTGGTGGTCTGAGACCTGGAGGCCCCACAGGGAGGGATCGGCAGGTTTCCATGGCAAAGGGCTTCCCCGCAGCAAAGCCTTCCTTTCCCAGAAGCCGATCTCCAAGGGCACCAGTGGCCTGTCCCCACTGTAGGGACATCCTGGCTGCGTGGGGGGAGGCAGAGGCAGAGTCCCCTGTCCCCCGTGGAACAGGGATGGAGGAACCGGCAGAGTTGCCATGGAGATTTTCTCCCTAGCAGATGCTCTGGGCAGGTGCAAGAAGAGGCTCTGCCCCCCTCGCTGTGCGGCACAATGCCAGCCGGATCCTGCAGAAACAGGAAGCCTCTGCAACCGCCTGCTTGCCAGCCCAACGGCCACCACCACTGCCACCACTGCCACCGGCCTCCTGGTGAGCAGGCAGGGGCAGCCGGGCCCCCCCGCCGGCATCAGTGCAGGGAAACTGAGTCACCTGCCAAAGCTACCCCAAGGTCCCGGCTTCACCTCCCCTGGCCGCAGCCACATGTGATGATGGCACATCTGGGGTGCTCCGACCCACCCTTGGGACCCGCCAGCCCCCCTCGCTCTCTGCTTTGGCTGTCGCCCATCGCTTTCTCGCTGAGAAGACTGGTTGCACACAGCACTTACCCAATAGACTGTATGATCTATAGGGGTCCCCCCGCGCTGCCGCAGTGCTGGCATGGTCCCTCACGGGCAATCAACCTAAGCCAGCCTCTCCAGCCTGCCCCCAGGACTGGAGGGGCACTGCTGGCCTCGGGGAGCGGCATGGGGCATCCCAGCAGGAGATGGGTGATACCAGCCCAGGGTTGAGGTCCATTGGTGGGGACAGGTGCTCCACGGCTCTGAACCCATCCTGGGAGCCCCCAGATGCCCACCTTTCCTGCTGGTCCCAACACTTCTCCCTGTCCCTGTCCCTCCAGCTACTCACTGCTCCTTAAAACCATCCTCTGAAGTTCTCAGTGCGGCAGCATTAGATACTCAAAAGTCCTCCTTCCCCGGCTTTGTCACAAAGGATGCCTCGAAAAACACATCATCGGTGCTCTCATCTTAACGTACAGTTGAAGCGCAGCTCCTCCAGTGGGACTTTTATTAGGAGCTTATTTCAAATCAGGCTCTGGCCAGCCTTGTTTTTCAACTGTTTGCGTTGCCGGTTGTAAAGCGGTTGAGGCGAGCAGCGGGAGGGTTTCGAAAGCGTTACCCACACAATCAAAAGCTGCTCTATTAAGTCAGCGGCGAGCGTTTCCGTGGTAAGCTAAAGTCGCCGGTTTGTGTACCTAGCGCAAAGGCTGCGTTTCAAAACATGCTAGGGTCGCTCTCCCGCTTGCGCCGAGAACCGAGGAGGAGATAATGGAGGCAGTGTTTGGACATATTTCGGCGCTATCGCGGAAATAACGCAAGCCGGCAATCCTCCTGCAGCTGCACGACAGCCACAGCACCCTACCGGCGCCACGGGCACTTGGGGGGGACCGCTGGGATAAAGCCAGGAGAAGCCTCCGGCTCCGAGGGTCGGTCCCCTTCCCAAAATCCCAAAGGAATTAAGGGCGGTGGGGTACTGCTGAGCCCGTCCTGGCAGCCCAGGGACGGCAGACCTGTTGCTGCTGCACCCAGTTAACCGTGGGCGGTGGGTGGCACTTGCACCCTTAGGACAGGCTCTTGGGGTGGCAGCGCTGGGCAGGTGCAGGAGCAGTCCCTCACGGGTGCTAAGGGGACAGAGCTGTGGTGTTGGTGTCCCTGGGGGCACACGTGCACCTTCCCAGGGGTCTGCTGGCACAGGGAGCAAGTGTGAAGGGCAGCAGGGTGCAGGGTAGGGACCTGGCACAGTGTCACACTGGGTGGCAGGGTGGGGTGCTGGGGTGGGACTGGAGAAGGGGAGTGCAGCGTGGGAGTAGTGGTGTAGGGTGCTGATGTAGGGTGATGCTGCGGGACGGTGGTGCAGTGTACGGCAGCAGTGCGGTGCCTGGTGCAGCAGTGCCCACTGTGATGCCCGCTGCGGTGCAGCACCCAGTGCGATGCGGTGGTTATGCCCGGTGTGGTTACACTTGGTGCAGCGCAGCCTGGTGCAGTGCCTGCCGCAGTGATGCCCAGTGTGGTGCCCAGTGTGGTACCCAGTGCCATGGTGCCCAGTGCAGTGCCCGGTGTGGCAATGCCCATTGTGGTGCTCAGCACGGCACTGCCCAGTTTGGTGCTGGTGTGGTGCCGCCTGGCACTGTGCCTGGGTTCAGTGCCCGGTTTGGTGCCTGGTGCGGTGGTACCCGGTTTGGTGCTGCCCAGCACGGTGCCCAGTTAGGTTTTGTGCCTGGTTAAGTGTCTGGTCCGGTGCTGCCTGGTTCAGTGCCAGCACGGTTCTGCCTGATGGGGTGCCTGGTTGGGTGCCTGGCAGGATGGTGCCCAGCCTGATGCCCTGTTCAGTGCCTGCTTCAGCAGTGCCAGGTTTGGCGCCTGGTTCGGTGCGTGGCCCAGCGCCGCCTGCTGCAGTGCCTGGTTCTTTGCCTGGTTTGATGCCCGATCTGGTGCCCAGTGCAGTATGCGGTGCAGCAGCGCCCGGTGCAGTGCTGCCCAGCCTGGTGCCCACGTCTTTGCCCGGTTCTGTACCCGCTTCAAGTGCCCGCTGCAGCAGTGCCTGGTCCGATACCCGGTTCTGCGCCTGGTTCCGTGCCCGCTCCGGTGCCCGGTTGTTTGCCCAGTCCGGTACCCGGTCGGCTACCCGGTGCCATGCCCAGCCTGGTGCCCTCTTGGGTGCCCGCTTGAGCGCCCGGCGCCGCGCCCAGCCCGCTGCCCGCCGGGGTGCCCGGTCGTCGGCCGCCCGCTCCTGCGCTGCCGGCCCGGCGGTGCGGCTCCGCGGCGCGGCGCGGTCCAGGCCGGTTCTTCGGGGCAGCGCGGCGCGGGCGGCGCGCCAGGCGGGGTGTGCGGTGCCACCGGCGGGGCTCCCCGGGCCGCCGCCGCCGCCGCCGCCTGACATTGGCTGGAAAGTGGAGCAGCGCGGCGGGGACGGTCGATGCGGATCGATCGCGGCGCGGGCGGCACCGCGGCGCGGCACCCCGGTTCCCCCCCACCACCCCCCCCTCCCGGTGTCGTCGTCCCGTCCCCCCGTCCCCCCGTGTCCCCCCCGGTGTCCCCGCTCGGCATCGCCCCGCAGCCCGCCGGGGGCTCCCCGGGGCGCGCCCGCCCGCGTCCTTCCCCCGGCGCCCCCGCGGAAGGGACCGCCCGAAGGGCGCGGGGGGGGGGTCAGCGGGAAGCCGCCCCCGCCGCCCGGGGGGATGCGCGGCCCCCGGGACCGGGCGGGGGAGGAACGCCAAGAGCCCAGCCCCGGGGATGTCCTGCCAGGCCCGGGAGGACCCGCCTGGGCGGCGGGGGGGGGGGGGGTGGGAGGGAAGGGGGGGGGCCCCCGGGACTCCGGGAGCCGGCAGCGGGTTTTGCTGGGGTGATGCTGCCCTGTCACCGTGTCCTTGTGTCCCAGTGGGACGCAGACAGATGGGATCAGCCCCGTACCCCAAACCCAGCCTGGGCCACCCCCATGTCCTCCCCCCGGCAGAAGGCACCGGTTGGGACATTTCGCTTGGGGGTCTCTCCCTCCCCCCAATTCACAGAGCCGTTTCAGATGCGGCAGCAGGATCCGGCCCTCCCGCTGGTCTCCTTCCATAACGCTGGGCCTCGCAGCTCCTCGCAGGTGTCTCCACCGCCAGGTACAAAGAGCTCCACGACCGGCCACCAGCGCTGGGACAAGGACCGGAGCAGTTGTACCCATGCAGACCCCCACGCTCGCCCCAACCCTGCCAGCTCTGAGCATCTGCCGTCCCCAGAGCTGGCGAGGGCTTCGCTCCGGCTGCTGCTTTCAGGCTGCTGCACAGGGGACGTTGCCCAAAGTTTCCTTCCTGGCAGCAGGGAAACCTTTTTTAATATAGGAAACCAAAGAGGCTGGCTCACAGTGCACATGCGCCACGGCCAGCGCAGCCCAGCTCACCGCTTGCAACCGCCCGGGAGGGATGGCTGTGTCTCTGCCCTTTATCTTTCCCAGCCAGTGCCGGATTTGCAAGGCCACGAACACGGCGGCGGTGTAAAACGACAGCGTCGGACATCGTAGCAGCATCTCCCTGTCTGCCTCGGGGTGGGGGGATGCGCTGAAATCGTGCGGTGCAGGATGACGGTTGTCCCCCAGCGCTGGAGCAGGGAGAGCTACTTTTTCCGAGAGTGCCTTTAATTAATGGCAGAAGGAGCTGACGGGGTGGCTTGGCAGTGCTTAGGAAGGGTTTTAGCCTGGGAGCTGGCAGTTCCCCACGGACACCTCCTCCCCTGCGCAGGCAGCCCCTGGCCACTGCCTGATCTGAAGTCACTGGGTGACGGCAGGACCAAAGTTTCACCAGGTTTTGCTCTTGTTTTACAGTGATTTTAATAATAATGCTGAAGGATCCTCTTGCAGCAGGCACCCTGGGGGAGACTGATCATCCGCTGGATGGGGTGGGGCGGGGGGCCGGGGGAGGCGGCATTTGAAATCAAGGGACTGAACACACTTGGGAAGAAAGAAAAAATCTGCTGAATAAAATGATAAATCACATTCCTGGGTTGGGTCTCCTTCACTTTTTGCCCCCGTGGCATTAGCAGGCAGGCTGGGGAGGAAGTCACACCGTATCTACAGCGCTTTGCATTAGGGGGGTCATAGGCCCATCTTCCCCTAATTTTTTTTTTTAAAAAGGAAGAGAAAAATCCCTTTATTTGGCAACTCCTGCATGAATCAGGTTAGAATTTCACAGCTATTTAACACCTGGTTACAGCTGTTGCAGCAGAACCGATGATACTCCATGTTCCCCCGCTTCACATCACGGGATCTTGCCCCTTCCCACAGGCAGGGATGAGCCTTATTTATTTCTCCTTTATCAGGCAGGGATTTAAGGCAGGAGAGGCTTTGCAGGACTTTGGCGGGGGGGTTCCCCTGGCCCTGCCTGGCAGGGTGAAGCCCCAGCTCTCCCCCCAGCTCGCACCCAGTGCCGCCGCTAACCCCATCCAGCTGCCATTACGGTCGGGTGGGAATCGACTCAAGTCCTTAAACCCCAAGAGTTAATCAAAGTGCTTTGAATATGTAAATGCTGAGTATTGTTTATCATTGCCTAGAGCTGATACAGCAGTTTTCCTGCTCAAAGCCCTGTTCAGATGGTAGCTCATGAAAATTCACAACAGCCTCGCAAATAGGTGATGGGTATTATTACCCCCTGTCTTCCAAATGAGCAAACGGAGGAAAAGCCATCGAGTGATGTTCCCTGTGGCAGCAGGAATCAGCGACGGAGGCCAGTGCAGTGCTCGGGAGGAGATGGTGGTCTGCCCCACCGGGTGTAAATCAGCGCTCTCCCCTGCACCGCTTGCCTCATTTCTTCCGGCCGAACATTTGTCCCTCGCTGCCCAACCTCCAGACGGCGTTTGGTAATGCAGCCAGCAATAGCTGGGTGTGATGCTCACTTAAATATACACACTGCAGGCTTCGGGCAGATAAATCTGCGCAGGCAAAATGCAATTTTCCATGAGGCTCTTCTGCAAGGCCTCCAGCAACAAGCGCTCTATAAATTAATAAAACAACACACTTGACCAGGAACATGCAGCATATGCGGGGGTCCAGAGGAGCGAGGGCAAGCGAGAGGACCGCACAGCCCGTGGGGAGCCCAATGCCTGCGGAGGTGGATCACTGAGTTGGCAGGGGTCCCCGGGCACCTGCACCCTCAGCAGGCAGGGCAGGGGCAGGCAGCCCCAGGGCTGGCTTTCTGCCCTCGCCGGGATGGAGGGGTAAGGCATGGACTCCTCCGTTACTCAGGTCCCCCCAGTAAGGGCACTGTAGAGGGGACCATGGGGCTGGAGACCTCAGCTGAATTCAAACCCATCGGTATCACTGGGGTTCATCCCACGGTGCTTCCCACCAGGTTCCCGCAGGTGAAGCCGTTGACGCCAACGCCTGGAAGAGTTTTTGCCGTCAACCAGAGCCGGGTGCCTCTGCGGCTGAGAAGATGCCCCAGTTTTGGGTTCCCCTTGTGCAGGGCAGCCGACCCTGGAGGTCCAGGGCAGCCTCCTGCATCATGAGCTGTGCCTGCAGCAGAGCTGCCAACCTCAGGGGAGGCTGGGGGACAGCTGGGAGCAGGACGTGTCTCAGCCAGCCAAATTTAATCCTCCTACGTTAGCAAGGCTTAAAATAGGCTCCCTGCAGCATCGATGAGGGTGGTGGAGTTGGCCTACTCCAGCCCTCCCAAGTATTTTGGGGAAGCAGGGATGGCTGTATTGCAGACAAGCACAGCTGGGAGAAACTGCGCCGTGCTGCTAGGATGTCCTTTGCTGAAGCCATCCAGGGAATTAAACACACCTTATGGCACCTTCCCCCTTCTAACCTCCCACCAACACGGGCTCCTCCTCTCAGGGTGCCACCTCCTCCCTTGCCGTTCCTCTGCAGCCCTCTCCCGCTGTCTCCTGTGGTTGGAGGATTCCCGTCCCGGCTCATTTTTCCCTGCACCTCATTGAAACGATCCCTTTTGGTCAAGCCCAGCTCACGGTTTGGTCTCAGTCCACCCTCCATTGGCTGCTGCCCCCAGAAGTTGCCATCCTGAGAAGTGGTTGCCCACGTCACGACCCCGCTCACGGCATTTCAGCGGCTCTTGGGGGTAGCTGCCCTGGGGGACAGGCTCCTCCGTGGGCAGAAAGCCACACAGGTGGCCCCACCGGTGCGAGGTGGCAGGCTCCTGCTCCTTGTGGTGGAAGGAAAGAGAACCCCTTGAAGGAAGGCAGATGTGGTGACACACTCAAGGAGCCGAGCTGGCAACTCTGAAGACAAAGGTATTACCAAGCGGTCATCTTGTAGAGGGACTCTCTCCATGTCCCAAGCATGCTGGATGTCTTCTCAGTGCTGGATGTCTTAACGCAAAATGCAAGCCCCGGGACCGCTGCAGGGCCAGCTCCAGCTGTTGACCACCATCCCATGGTGAGGAGCACCCAGGCTTCCCTGGGCTTCTGGCTTTGCTTCCAAAGCAGCCAGAGAGACGTTCCTTGGGCAGAGCTGAGATTTTTTTGGTTACCAGCAAGCAGGCTGTGCTTCCTCAGAGGTGCTCCCGTCCCCTTGGGAATGGGTATCAGCACTCATGGGCCAATGGAAGAGTCTGTCATTGGCCATCACTTTCAATCAGGGAAACAGCTGGTGCTGAACAGGAGGGGAAGAATGGACAGGTGGATGTATGTGGATGTATAGAAGAACAGATTGAGATCAGCAATGTGCCCCCCTCTGTGGGACATACACATATCATCCCAGCACGTACCCGATGATCTGGAAGATATCTCCTGCTGCAGCCCTGCAGAGGTGGAGCTCTGCCCCCCGCCAAGGCAGAAGGTCCGTTGGGAGCCAGGATCCAAGGCCAGAAAATCTGAAAATGCTGGAGTGGGACCCTGTTCCCTTGGGCAGGTTCCAGCACCTCCCTGGGTAGGGCAGGACCATGGCTCCAGAAGAAAGGGCTCCTGCCTGCACCTCGCCCCCCCAGGACCCCACCCTGGGCTGTGGAGGGATGCAGAGGCTTAGTCTATGTGTTGGTGGCTCCTGGGGACTAAGCTCAAGTGGGGTTTGTGGGCTACTGGGAGAGTCCTGCTCCTAGCCCGGCGGCTGCATTGGCAATGCCTGTGGTCACCGGTAGAGCTCGGTCACCAGAGCTTGGTCCAGCCCCGAGGGCTCTGCCTTCCTCCTGCCCAGCTCCCTGCCTGGATGCTGCCTTTCCATCCCCTCCTGGGCCAGAAGCTCCCCTCGGGCTCTGTCCTCCCTGCCTTGCCCCACTCCTGCCTTCCCACGGCGCCCAGAGCCCAGGGATTTAAAGAAGCCGTTTTCCTGTTTCTCCTTCCTCTGTGCAGACTCTGTGGGCCCACGCACCAGCTGGGCCCCCCACCATGCTACTCCCACCGCCCCTGCTGTGCTCCTGCCTGCACAGCCTGTGTGGCTGCCTGACGCCTTCCAGGCTTCACCTGGCGGGGCCGAGCCATGCTCGGGAAGGCAGCGAGCACAGGAGAGGCGGGAGAAGCCTCATCTCCCTTTTTGGTGGAGCTCCCCGTGAGCTGCCCCTCTTCCCAGTGAGCCACCTGTGAACCGTGCAGGACCATCACTACTGTGGGCATCCCCCCCCCGGGGCATCGGGCATCCCCCCGGGGCATCCTCTCTGGGGCATCCACTGCTCAGCTGAGCCCCCCTGCCCTGGGCTTTCCCTTGGCTCTTTGCAGGAGCAAAAATTCCTCAGGAAAGGGTGCAGGGGCAGATCCCCGTGTTCTCCTGAGCTTTGCTGGGCTACCCCAGCCAGCCAAGCAGCGAGCCAGGACCATCATGGGGTTGCCTCCCAGCCGGTAGACACCCCAGTGCTTGCCACTTTGCAAGGCCTTGCTTTTTCCTCCACGTCCCTGAAGGAGGCTTCTAGACTGTTAAACTCGTTACTCACACGCAACCCAATTGCACCCGCTCACGTGTGCATCCATCTCCACCGGGACACCACAGTCCTGCGGCAGCAGCAGAGAAGACCTGCCTATGCTGCTCTGTCTGCTCGGTGTCTCCGGTGTCGCTGAGTGGACACGGCTGGCTCTAAAAGAAAACAAAAAACCCAATAAAAGCCCCTGATTGTGCATATATGTATGTGGAGGAAGGATTTTATTACTGAGAAGTGGCAGCACATCCATTGTTCAAGCTGGCGGGGATGGCTAGCAGGCAGCCAGGCTGAGCACCACGCCAAGCAGTGGCAGATCTGCTCCTCACCAACTGCACAACCTCGGTGGTGTCCATTCATCTGTCCCTCCTCCGTCCCCCTGCCCCAGCCCCGAGGGGCTCGCACAGCTCCACGCATGGACCATCGCCCCGTTTCTCATGGATCTGAAGGCCGTTATCAGGCAATGAGGAAGGAAAAGGAGTCTGCAGGAGCTAGAAGAAGGTGGTGAGGGAAGCCAAGGGATGCAGGAGCAACCTGGACCATGGAAAAAAGGAAAAGAGCGAGGGTTTCTCCCTAGCAGCAATAAAGAAGAGGTGATCGGGGCATTAACGCATTGCTAAGGAGAACCGGTGATGGTGGATATTCACATTTGTGCTCAGAAACCCCGCTGGGACAGGACAGTTGCTATCCCAGGATGATGCCAAAACACCACCATCCCCACAGGCACCAGGAAGACTTCCTCTGGACACAGGTACCAGCAGCAGCCCCTCAGGTGGCGGCTGCCGGCACACAGGGAGCGCGTGGGATGCCCAGAGGCACCTCGAAATCCACTGCATGCTGATGGCGTGGGAAAAAATGAGCATTTTGCCAGTATTTTGAAGGAGGCCGTGGGACATCCTTGTTTGCGACTTTGATAAATGCAAAATGGGAAGAAGAATGAGTGGGGCCCTGTTCAATCAAGAGGGGAAGGAGAGCTGTGTGGTTTATGCCAGTCCAAATACACAAACTAGGTCTTGTCCGATCCCGAGGAAATCATGTTCTGCTGGAGCCGATGCGCGGCCTGGTAGCAGGAAGACTGCTGCCAGGACGGGCTTCCGCAAGACTTCCTCTCTCATGGCCCTTCGTTAGGGAATTAGGACGTAACGAGACGAATGCAGCGGAGAGGAAACGAACGCCAGGGGAGCCGCTGCTGGAGGAGTTTCGGGGGCTCTGCCCTGGCCCCGTTTGCTCTCATTAGGGAGGTGGAAGGAAACACAGGCAGACTGTGGCAGGCGACCCACAGCTTGGGGAAAGCGTGACAGCGCGGGTGCCCGGAGCAGCCCTGCACCCCCGGGAGGGTGCCCAGCCAAGGGGCCAAGCCAGCCCCAGCCATGGAGGGACTGAGCTGTGAGGCTGGTGGCGGAAAAGGCGAGCGAGCGTGGAGCTGGGGGTGCAGCGGGAGGGGGGACAACGGGCAGCACCGCTTGAGCTTGCAGGGTCCACGCCGGTGCAACGGAGGGTCGACTAAAGAGGTGACGACCTTGGCACAGGGCATCGGGCAGGTGCCACCGGCTAGACCTGCATGGGGCCATCTCCAGCACCCGTCCCAGCCGTGGGCACCAGCAGGAGTGGTGGGGCTGAGCCCCAAAGAGGATGGGCTGGAGCCCATGGGGGTGGATGGGCTGGAGCCCGTGTGGGTTGCTCAGAGCCCCTCGCCTGGCCCCAGAGCCGTCCTCCCACCCCAGCCGGCTGAAGGGGGGCTGCAGGATGTTGCTCTATCCAACCCCCCCCGGGAAAGCCTGGCCTTTGCCCTTCTGGGCTCCAGCCTGGATGCGGCCCCAGCTGCGTGCCAGCTCCAGCTCAAGCACGCTGACAACTGGCTGGGGAAAATGCTGAAATAGCCCCAGCAGCTCTCCCTGGGGGTACCCTGGCCCCGCTGCCCCCAGTCTCCTGGGATCAGGGAGGCTGAATCCTCCCCATGACACTCCTCCAGCCCAGTCTCCAGTGCTCCAGGCCCCACTGGTCTTTCCAAGCCGAGCAAGGGGAAACACCTGCCCTCCAAACCCGGATCCCCGTGTCCTCCCCAGGCAGGGGCAGGATGGGCAGCAGGGACGGCGCTTTCAGTCCTTCGTTATTTTTAATTGCTCTTTCCCAGAAAGGCTGGTGTAGGCTTCGAAAGCCGCTTCCAGCTGGGAGTTTGGAAAGCTGGTTCCAGTTAGGCGCCCGGCGCTCGCCGCGCTCTGAGCTGTTATTTTTAGAAGGGCTGAAGGCGACGGCCCCGCTCCCCAGGCTGCCGCTCAGCTCTGGCCACGGCTCACGGTAGCCAGCACCTCACCGGACCCTTGGCTGGGGATGTCTCGGCGGCGTGATTTTACGACCGCCTTTTTTCTGGTGCTTTTTTGGTGGGGGGGGACTTTCATCTCCCCACATCAAGCTGTGCAGCCAGGAAGACCAAAGGCGGAGGATGTGAGCAGTGGTCATCCCTAAAGGGCCGGGGCGCAGAGCAACGTCTTCTGGTTTTAATTAAAAACCATCCGCTGGCAAAGTTTGAAGGCATGAGCGGTGCCTGGGCTAGGGCAAGGCCAGCGGGGAACGGCTCCGGGGAGCGACTGGCACCAGGGCTGCCGGCTGCCTGAAGCACTACCAGGACCTCCTGCCCCACGCCTGCCCTCATCCCTTCCTCTGCTCCCTCCTGCTTCGTTCCCTCTCCCCAGGGACCCTCCAGAGCCACTGCTCTGCCGTCCCCTGATCACCCCATCGATGGCCGTGCCCCCATGGGGAGCCATCCCAGCCTCGCTGAGGTGCCCCTGGGCTGCCCAGCTCAGGGGGGCAGAGGGCTGGCTCTGCCCCTCAGCTGCCCAGCCGCAGGCAGAGCTCCCACCCCGCACCCAGAGCAGGGCACCCCAGGGGTCCGCCCGCTCCCAGCCCCCTGCCATGGGCCCTATCCCCCCACTGTGACCCCCATCCCTCTGCCATGGTGCTCATCACTGTGACCCCCCACCCCAAACCTCTTCCATGAGGCTCATCCCATCACTGTGACCCCCAACCCTCTCCTGTAGGGCTCCCCCCTCTGCCACAACCCCCAGCCCTCTGCTGTGGGGCTCACCCATCCACCCCACGCCCCAACCCAGAGCCACGCTCACTTCGCCCTGGCGGAGATTTTTATCCTCGCAGCCCAACCACCCCCCCTCGAGACCGGCTCGGCGTCTCCTCGCAATAGCCTCCTCTAATCAGCTATATTATCTTCGCCCCCATTATTCATGTGCTCGCTGCTGTCGGCCCTCCCAGCCCTGCTGCCCCCCGTGCTGCCCGGGCGCGGGGGCTCATCCCACCACCCTCCGCCTCCCGCAGCAGCCACCTCCATCCTTCCTTCCCACCCTCCGGCCAGACTGTCCCCCCCTGGCCAGCACCCGGCACCCCCTGCTCGCCGGGCCACGGCCAGCTGGCTTTGCCTGCATTTCAGCTTCAGCCTCCCCCTAGGATTCCTAAATCTGATAACGGAGGGGGGGGGGGGGGTGTGCTGCTTTCAAAGGAGCAGGGTTGACCTTTGCCGCTGCAATGAGAGCCGCATGGAGGAAAAAAATTGGCTGCGGCGAGAGAGGGGGAGCGAGCGAGCTGCTGTGGTTTTACAATCCCTAAATAACGCCGGGAGCTGAGCTGTAAACACATGGCGGTATTGCCTGAGCGTGTCCATTCCCCCCCTGCTTGAAACCCAGCTTGGAAAATACTACGACCTTAAGGAAAAAAAAGAAAAGAAAACAGCTTTCTCGCAAAAAAAAAAAAAAAAAAAAGAAATCTCCTGAATTATTTAGCAAACGGTTCCAATACGATGGCTAATTCTGCTGGCAGACGCCGGCTGCCGGAGCCTGGCGTTTGGAGATGACTATCGGCGAGGGCCGGCGCGGCGGGTGCTGGCGGTGGGAGCCGGGTGGTCCCAGCCCAGGGCAGCTCCCGCCAGCCGGGGGGACCCACAGGCGCCGCGGCAGTTAAGGGAAGAGCAAGGGTCCCTGCCTGATTTTCACCCTGCCTGCTCGCTTTTTCACATCCCCTCTTGCTGCCGGCTGGCTGGGGCAGAGGACAGAGCCACCCCACCCAGCAGAAGGGGAGATGTTCACGACACAGCCTCTCTCCTCCGCTCATCCCCCCCCCCGCGACACACAGACCCGGAGAGGAAAACCCCAGTGGGGAGAGCTGCCGGGCAGTACAGCCGCGCTTCTCCATCACCTGCAAAAAGTCACAGCCCGAATGCTCCCTTCCCCAGCAGCCCCCAGCCCAAGGTGGGCAGCCCGAAAGGTCACGTCTCCCCGGCCAAAGCCCCACCGCCGGCTCCCCTGCAGCTTCCCAGCAGCCAGGGAGGGCTGCCACCCCTTTCCGTCTCACCTGTTTCTTCCCAATTTTTTTTTTCAGAAGCAACTAACACTTTTCTTTGAAGAGCAACAGATGAACGGGACCCTCCCAGTGCCTTTTATGATGTTAAATTTATTGCCTCGCTTCGCAATTGCCATTTTAATGATGAACACTCCCGTGGCTTTAATGCATCTCGAGTGCTGGCATTAAAAAAAGAAGCGGGGGGGGACGACACGTTGTCTCCGGTCTTCTGGAGGAGAATGAACTCCAGCCCATTTCCTGGTCCTTGCATAAACTTTTGCCAAATAGATAATGTGTTTTATAATTTCGTGGCGGCGCGGTGCTCTGTTGGGTAAGGGAGGCCCTCTGCTGGCACCGGGCTGGCCAGGGAGCCCAGTCCCGAGAGCCTGCTGGGGAACCACCACAGAGACACCAAGCCTGGGGAGACACCTCCAGCAAGTGGTACCTGGAGAACCAAGCCTGGAGAACCACCTCCAGCAAGCCGTGCCTGGAGAACCAAGCCTGGAAAACCACCGCCAGCAAGCCATGACTGGAGACCCGAGCCAGGAGAGCCATACCCTTGGACCCAAGCTTGGAGAGCCATGTCCAGCATGCCAGGCCCAAGGAACTGAGCCTGGAGAGCTCACAGAGGTCAGCACAGGGAACTGAGCCCAAGGAAAGGAGCCTGGGAAATCCAGTCTGGAGAACTGAGCTCAGCAAGCAGAGCCTGGGGGACTGAGCCCACGGAGTCACAGAGACCTGGACCTGGAGAGACATGCATGGCCAGACCAGCCTGGAGACCCAAGCCTGGAGGGCCATGCCTGGGCAGACGAGCCCATCCCCCGTCCTGCTTCATCCAAAGGTGAGCCCTATCCCTGCTGCCTGTGCTGGTCCACTGACAAGGTCAGTGGCTGTGCTCGGTGCTGTGCAAAGCCAACAGGAGCATCCCAGCCCTTCCCCTGCAGCTGCCGCGGGGTTGGGGAAAGACCCCATGCATGTGCCCTGGGGGGACAGCTGGGTGGGATCGCATGGGGATGGCTGGGATGCTGGGGGGGAGCAATGGCAGCTTCGCCGTGTGGGGGGGATAGAGCTGCGACAGCTCCTACCTCGTCCTAGATGGGCCCGGTGGCCATTCCCCCTCCGCTGGGCACAGAGCCCAGGGGTGACAGCCCCTGCGCTGGGAGCCCCCATGTTCCTGCTCGCCTCTCCGGGAGGGCGTCATGTCCCTGGCTGGGGGAACACGCTCCCTGCCAGGGGACAAGGACAGGCCCGGTGCTAGCGATGGGCAGCACCGGCCAGCCGCGGCGTGGGGCCAGCCGTGCACACCCACACCGGGGGACTTCAACTGAGGACGTGTGCTTTTGTCAGCAGATGCTTCTTTATTTTTTTTTAACGGTGCCTGAATCTTGGCCTGCGTTATCAGGGAGGTATTAAATTGCTGTGGGAAGCAACACCGGCGGGGAGGAAAAGCCATCATGTGCTCTTACCTCTTCCCACAAGGTCGAGCCAGGCAGCCCCGGGGGACGACGTGTTTGCCGCGTCCTTCCTGTAACGAGGATCACATGTCAGAGCCGAACGAAGCCTTGAGAAAATTAAACCTGTGAGCTCACTGCCTTCCTGAGCGCAGGCGCCAGCCATCCCTGTGGTCCCCGAGTCTGGCCTGCCAGCTGGGGTGACCAGGCAGCGGTGCCAGCACCAGGACGGATGCCTTCCTACCTGGGGGACGGCAGCAGTCCCCCGCCCGGTGTGCCTGCAGCTGGTGTGGGTGTGGGACGGAGGAGCTTTGAACCCCGGCGTGCATCACTGGGTGATGGTGAAGGACCTTCCCCTGGAAGAAGCTGTCAGCCCTGGCAGGACACAGCCAGCGAAGTCCCCTGAAGGCCTTCAGCCAGATCTCCTCCCGGGACCCAAGTTCTTGCTTGGGCAAAGGGACGGACAGACGGGTCCAGCTCTGATTGGGACAGACATGTGGGCAGCCACGTCTTGTCCTTGCCAGGGCTGTTCCCCACATTTGGAAATGGCCAGGCACATGGGTTGGGTTTCTTCCAGGGCAAGGTGAGTCCTTCTTCATTGTTCCTCTGTGACACAAGGGACGGACAATGGACTGAGTCAGCAAGAGAAATGCAACACTGTCCCCAGCAGAGCCCATGGGGTGGGGGGGTGTCACTTGGACAGTGCCCAGGGACCCCAACCAAGGACCTCAAGCAGCCCACACCGCTCAGTGATCTGGGACCAGCACCGAGGAAAGGGCAGGCACCATGAGCAACGCTGGCTGGGGAAGCCAAGAGGGGCCAATGCCACGAGTGTGGGAGCTGGGGACAGCCAGGAATCAGCCAAGCCGGCAAGAGGACCAAGGAGAGGACCAAGAGAGGACCAAGAGAGGACCATCCGTGGGGCATGGCTGGAAAAAACCCTGGGGCTGAGCCGGACCTGTTCCCAGGGCACCCACCGCTCTTCCAGCTTTGCTTGCACTCTCCAGCTCGGGGAGCAGAAATGCAGCTCAGCCCCCGTTTCCCCCTCCAGCCACTTGCTCCTTCATCACCCTCTTCCTCCTTGCACCAACCCAGCTCTGCCCCTTGTCTCTGTCCCATCCCAGCCGGCTGGGAAGTGCCCGGGCTGGTGTTTCACGGCCACACTGGGCATCCCCACGGGGGACAGGGTTTCAATGCACCCGTCAGCACAGCCCTGGGGCACAGCCGGCCCCCCGCGCATCCCACCCCAGCTTCACCCGTGACCAGGGACCTGACAATCAGTGCACACACACACCCCAAACCCCCTCTCCCTGCCATCATGGGGACCCACGCGTGCCCAGGCTCAGCAGCCGCCTCCGAGCCCTCCCTGGGGCCATGGGGCCGCATCCAGCCCCAGCCCCTTGGCAGAGCCCTGCCTGGGTAGTGCCTCCAGCCCAGAAGCAGGCGGCTGAGGGGCAGCAGCAGGCAGGCAGGAGGCATGCAGGGATGCTCCGGCAGCTGCCGCCGGCTCGGCTGGCGGATGCCCTTTGGCCAGGAGCAGCCAGGCTTTTTTCCAGCCCTGCCCTGAAAAAAAAAAAAAAAAAAGCAAACCAAGCCCCATAACAAGCTGGCTGTAGTGAAGCGGCAAGGAGGCGGCAGATAAGAGGCTGGAGCCCGCGCTGAGGCCTCACGGAGATGAAAGGCGATTGCGAGCGAGCCTCCCCATCCCCTGCGGACAAAAGAACTCCTAAAATATTAACAAGGCCCCGTGCCGCCAGGTCCCCCAGCCCTCAACGCCAGCAGGAGCAGGCGGTACCCGGGCTGCCGGCCGAGGGATACCCGGGGGGAATGGAGGCGCAGCGGGGAGCAGCGCAGGATGCTCATTAATTACCTTCCACGCTCAGCGCTGGCAAACCTGCCCCCCGCTTCCCTCGCCACCCCAGGGAGCTGCTGCCGCTCCGACCCCGGGCGAGGGAACTGCCGCCTTCCCACTGGCTCAGCAGTTAAAGAGCACGTAGCAGGGGGCCGTGCTGGGGAAGGTGGCCCCTCGCTGCCATTTCGGCACCCTTGGGTATGGCCTATGTCCTCCCGACACTCCTTAGGGTGAGCTTGGGGAAAAGCCGGGGCAGCTCACTGAGGTGTTTGCACACCAGCTCCATGGTGGCGAAAGGAGTGTGGGGGATCGCACTCGGTTCTGCTTTTTTTGTGTCTGCGTGTGGTTCGTGCAGACCCCAGGCTGAAGACAGGGTCCCTGGGGTGGGGGAGCGGGGTGTCCTATGGGAACGGCTCAGCCCTGAGTGTCACCCAGCACCCGGGACACACGCTCTGTTCCTGGGGCTGCGCTTGCCTCCTGCCCGGTTCCCGGTGCCAGGGACCCTGCCACAGCGGTCAGCCCGGGGACCCTGTCCCACCGGCTGTGTCGGCTGCTCCAGTGGCTGAGCACGCCTCAGTCCCCACCGGTCCCCATCCTCAGAGCCCACCTGCGGGCAGCACAGCCGGGCCACGCAGCCACGCGCCCGCCTCCATCCCCAGGCGCTGAGCCTGCTGCCCCTCCGCCCCAGCCCTGGCTTCATATCTCCTGCTTGGGGAAGACAGATGCTCCCCGGGTACCGTGATACAGCAGCCAGACCCAGCACCCTGGGGACTCGAGGTGACCGGTGACCCAGTGGCACAACCGTCCCCCGAGCCACCGCAGCCGACCCGTTCCCTCCGGACTCTGTGGGCCGGCTCGGGCAAAGCAAAGGCCTTTTGTCAAAGGATGTTGGGCTTCTTCCCGGAGGGAAGGGTGATGTTTCTGCTGCTCCGAATCTGCCGCTGGGTGCTGGAAGGGAGGAGGAGCGAGATAATAACAGCTCCCGTCGCTGGGTCCGGAAGCGGGTCCACACGCAGCAGTCAGATTGGGGGATTTGCATAGCACAGATGGCAGCCCAGGAATTTCAAAGCATCCCCCGTGCCGCAGCAGCTGAACGGCTCGGCGGCCCCGTGCAGCTGCCGGAGGCGAGCTGAGCTGCCCTGGCGTCCGGGGCCAGGCAGCCAAGAGGAGGACACACGGCACGGCACGGCACGGCATCTCCCCGCTGCAGCCCAGGACTACTGCCCACGGTCCAGGGTGGGCAGGAGTCAGCCGTGGGGGGGTAGCAATGGGGCCACAGCAGCAGAGGGGGGACGTGGGGGCTCCGGCACCCGCCAGCGAGGAGCTGCACAGAAGGGCTCCCGCAAGGACTGGAGGGCATGACATGTGAGAGACGGCGGGAGCTAAATTTACACCGCCGTGAAGCAAGCTGCCTCCAAGGAGACGTGATCACAGGCTATAAATACCTGCAAGGAAACAACGGGGACAGAGGCAGTGAATTATTCACAGGCGCAAGATGGCAGGACATGGAGCAAGCCAGGCCGGGGAGGGGGGAGCTGGCGCCACGGGGGCACCCTGAGCTGGAGCCCGGCCATGGGGCATCGGGGCAGCCTGGACCGGGCCACCCCACGTGCCGGGAGCCGGCAGCTCCTTGGCAGAGGTGCGAGGGTCCCGGGAGGACGCACCACCCCCGGCTGCACCCCAGCCTGGCGCTGCGGAGCCCCAAGGTGCCTCCTGCCAGCAGCGGCCATAGCAGATGGCTGGCATGGGTCCGTCCACGCCACTCCTCGGCACCCGGCTGTCGGGATGGCTGCTGGAGGGAGGTGGGTGGCGGGGCTGGGGTCGCTCCTGCCAGACAGGGGGTGCTGGGCATGTCCAGCATCCCCCATCCTGGTCTCGGCTTTGCAAGAAAGGATGGTGATCGTGATGTCCCATGTCCCCTGCGTGAGGGGCACCCCACGGCCTCCCCTGTATCACTCGGGGTTTCCCCGGAGCTGCCGAGCAGTGACAGCAGCAGGACGAGCCCTCTGCATCTCCAGAAGAGACTTGAGGGAGGATTTGGGGCACTGGAGCATCGCAGAGCACATCTGCTCATCCGGGGGCCGGGAAGCATGCTTTTCATAATAATAAATAATAACAATAAAACTCCCAATAATAGCCGTTTCCCAAATAAAAGGGATTTCTGTGCCCTGCCCCGCTGCCAGCCCGGGGCTGCAGAGAGGGAACGGGGCGGGGAGGGGACGGGGGACCCCGCGGCCGGGCAGCCGGCAGCGCTGCCTTCCCTGGGCCTTTGCTGCCATCCCCTGGCAGCGCGGCGGATCGGTGCTCCGCTCCCCGCCCCGGGACAGCCGGTCCCCGCCGGCCGGGAGGGACGCGGGGGGCCCCAGCCCTGCCCCGCTGCCGGGCGGAGGAGGGGGAAGAGGGATACCCCCCCCCCGGCCCCAGCAAGGTGTGGGGGGGAAGGTGGCATTTTCTTTTTTTGGCGCTGCTGGGAGGGAGGGGGCATATTTCCGATTTTCAGCCGTATTTTTTTCACCCACACTGAGTGATGCAGTGGGCTCACCAGTGGGGTGGCCGGTCCCCCAGCCCGCTGCCCTCACCTCCCCCCTGCTCCCAGCACCCACACACTTGGGACTGCCCTTGCATCCAGCTTCACTCACAGCTGGAAAGCCTAAATCTGACCCAACAAATGACACCCAAGTGATAAATGCCCCTTCCCCCCACATCACCCCAGCCTGCCCCTTCCCACATCCTTGCTTCCCCAGCAGTGCAGCTGCGGGGGGACTTTTTGCCTCGGGACCCCCTGGCACTCACCCCTCCCTGGGGCCCTTGGCCAAGGTGTGACAGCAGCCCAGCGCACGTGTCCCCGCTCAGAGCAGCATTACCAGCCTCCCTGCTGCAGGCAGCTGCTTGGGAATAGGTGCCCCAGCACCCCCCCTTTCTCTTGGGCAAAGCCACAGGCAGCTAGGATGTGACACTGCTGCCCGGCCAGGGGCTGAGGGGGCTGTGAACTCCGGGGCCAGCATGGGGCAGGGGCTTGTGCAAGCCCAACACCGGCCCGTCAAGCAGCTCAGCAAAGGCAGCACCAGCTCCATCTCAGCCCCCCAGCCCTTGCAGGCTGTGGGGAGGAGATGGGCCCGTTCTTGGTCCTTCCTGGAAAAGTCCTTGAGCTTCCAGTGGTACCCAGAGACAAGCAGCCTAGGGGCAGGAAGGATGGTTTTTCTTCGGAAGGAGTTTCTGGGTTGGGTTTCTTCCCTTGCGTGAAGGCTCAGTCCGGGCCATTATGTTTCAGGGGCAGATGGGGCTCGGGCTCCAAGACAGGAGCATGAATTCAGCAGATCCCCTATTTACACCAAGAGGTTCGAGGACTCCTGGTCTCGTCGCCAGCTCTGGCCCCGCTCGCAGCAAACAAAATTGCAACAAGAGTCAGAGGCATAGGCTGAAAGGCAGAGCTAGGAAAAAAAACCCAACCCAAATCTAGAAACACGGAGCAGGTATTACAGCAGTTGTACAAGCAGATTCTCCCTCAGTGGCTGGACAGCCCTGAGAGGCTTCCAGCTCCCCACGACCCTGACCCTATACCAACCTATCCAGGGAAAATGGTCCCATGGCTCTTGGTGGCTGCCTTTCCACAAGCAAAGCCGAGGGACCCTCCGCAGCATCAGCTCAAGCCTTACCGAGCCGTGGTGGGGAGGCAAGGGTCAGGCGCCCCCAGCGGTGGGCTGGATTGCCTGGGGGCCGTGCCGCTTTTCCAGACTCCCACCAGCATCCCCGCAGCGGAGTTGAAGCAGGTACTTGGCATGCTTGCTTTCCTAGCAAGGACTCAGGAGCAGTGTCCAGGCAGAGGTGGGAACTTCACGCTCAGTGCCCAGCTCAGAGCTGGTCTTCAAACCCACGGCAAAAGCAAAGTGGAACCTTCCCATGCCTGCCGCCACTGCTCCCACACCTTCCCCCCACACACCTCGCACCCAGAGGCGCTCCGTCAGCTACAACCAGAGCGACGGCCTCGGGTTTGTATTTGCCACTCAGCCAGCCCAGAGTGTTGCTGTTTCCCAGCCAAGGGCTTGGCCAAGAGGACGTCTATGCTCAGACGCTGCTAACGCAGCCAAGGGCTTGGGGAAGGGCTGGGACAAACAGCCCGGCAGAAAGTCAAGTTTGCTAGGAGAAAAAGAGAAAAGAGACAGCAATAAAAAGCAGAAATGGGGCCGAGCAGCATGAAGGATTACAAATTTCATGCAGTTCGTGGTAAGGCAGCGCACATCACCTTGGTGGGGCAGGAGCACAACACTACTGTGTGAAAGGAACCGGTCAAAGCAGGAGAGGTTCCAGTCCTGCAGCGAAGCCCCTTTAGCTTTGCACCCGGGGGTCTTGCCAACACCTCCCCGAGGCACGTGCCCTTAGCATGGGGCTCGAGGCACTGCCGGCGGGAGGTGCTCCCAGGTCTGCCCCATCTGCTCCTCGACGGGGCTGAGCTGGGGTTGCATCAACTCCCAGACACCCAGCCAAGACCATCTCTTCTCTGGAGGAGGCATGGACCGGGGGAAGTCTTACAAATAAGCCTCTGGACAAGGAATATGGTTTTCCTGGCGGGTGCCTTACAGAGCCCAACATATCATTTGCAAGTCAAGTTACTTGACTGAGGCAAGATTTGACTTGAGGAAAGATTTTAGCATTTAAATACAGAGCATCTATGCTTACCTGTTGTACATCATCTCAGACCGCAGCATTTGAACAGTTACCCCACAATGAACCCAACAAAATCCGCTTGGCAAAAGCCTATCCTCCCATGAGGCATCTAGTGTGGATTTGGAGAAGTTCTACAGCTTTTTCATCAGCATTTTGCAAGAAGGGATTGCAAGTTGAAACACTGAGTACTTTATGCTGGTATTTAGGGTTACAACAAGAAAACACTTACATGGAACTTTATACAAGTGATAAATCCAGCAGGGTCAATCCCAGTCACTAACTCAGCAAGATCAACATGCAGCACATGCTGCTGACAGCTCACCAGGGGCCGAGGTGCCACATCTGGGCTATGCACACAACGTTTATCTCTGCAGCCGAGTTGCCACTTGCGCCTGCTTAGTTACAGCAAACAGTCCAAGTACACGAGGAGCGGGCTGTCACAACACTGTCCTGCATCACCCTGCTCGTGCATCTTCACCAACTGCTCTGCTCAATTCCATTTGTTTTCCTGAAAATCTGAGCTGTTATCCTGCAAGGTGTCAGCCAAGGGGGACAAAAAAAGGGGGGGGGGGGGGGCAAATCAAGGAAGCCATGCACAGAATTAACAGGAGGAGAGTGGATCGGACATTTCAGAGCACCTTTCCTCCAGCTGAGCAGGAGGCAGGCCAACATAAGGAAGCCATGCAACAGCCAAGGCTAAGCCGTAAGGTACAATGATGTTTTTCTTGAAGCTCTGGCAACATCGAGTTACACATTTGCTCAACATGACTCACAACAGGACTGCTGAATTTCCTGGGGCTGCTCCCAAGCATGGAGTGAGGGACATGCATGACGCCCTGCAGAAATGCAGAATTACTGAATCCCACGTTGAACTGGCAGTATACAGACCCCACAAACAGCCACTGACAGTGTCGCTGCAGTGACTCACAAAGCTCTAGGTCACAATTAAGAGGAAAAAAAAAACCCCCACGCTCCCAAGCTGTATGAGAGTTTTAATAAACTTGCTAAAAGCTCGCTCAAGAGCAGACACAAAGCAGGGAAATCAAGTCTCCCAAGAACTACAATTACTGGGGGTGCCTCAGTAGGTGAGCAGGGAGAGGATTTAGACACAAACCACCTGTTTTGTTTAAGAGAAAGGGCGTCACAAACCTCTGCAGTGATGCCTCCACGTTCCCCTTTGTTCCATCAGCCCAAAAAATTAATGCTCCCCCCCACCCCAGAACACTATCATTGGCACTTTTTCCCACCTTGCCACCAGCTGTGGTGACCCAAGGCTGGCTTCTTCCTTCCTCCCAGCCTCATCAGCCCAGATGTCTCCTCCACTGCTGAGAGCAGGGAGCAAGACGCTGCCTGCCATAGCTGGAGTTATCTCCTAAGCCACCTCCAGCAGCTGGGGCTGGGTGAGGGCAGGACCACGCTGTTTCAGCTGGACACAAATCAGAGGGAAATTAGAAATATGGTGTTCATGGCTTCAGGACACCCACCATCTTGTATCAGAGGAACTTGCAAAACACACTTGGAGGAAGAGTTTACACTCCCCAGCAGCCAGCACTGAGACAACGGGCAAAGCCCTGCAGCACAACACAGAAGACTACGCCTGTAGCCAGACCGCTGGCACCGCAGCTTCGCACCCTCCCACCTTCCCTCATTCCATGAGCTGGTCCAAGTTTAAGACTTTGGTCTCTGTAATGCAGTCCTGGTTACTCTGCTTCATACTCCCTTCCAAAACTTTGCTTTCAGGGTAGGTATTCTCCAACAACTCTGGCATGATGCTTTACATGCTGACCTTGTAACAACAGCCTGAGAGTACACAAGTCCACAGCTCGCCTTGGTCTGTTGGGCCCTCTTGTCAGCACCAACTTATGAAGGACGTCACATAACTCAGTATTTAAAGCAAACAAACAAACAAAAAAACCCCAAACAAACAAAAAAAACCCCAACAAAACTAGGTTGCCTTCTGAAAAAAAGATGTCAAAGACCAGCAAGAAAAAAGCCCTACAAAATTTTCAGTCTTTGCAGACTGTAAATTCACTCTTGTAAAGACCAAAAAGGTAGTGAAGCAAAGCAGGCTCTCAGATCAGGGCAGGGGCACTACGGCACAGACTGCCCTCCATCAGGCTTTGGAAGCTGCTCCCTCTGTGTTTACCTTCAGTTAAGAAAAAATACTTCTCTGTCACGGGCATCATGCACAAAAGAGTTTTCTAGGGTAGAAGTTTAACAGCAATTCTGTTTTAATAGCAGCTCTAACAGGTGATGCCATTCCAAGTCATCCACATTCCCTCTATCTGACCATTCCTGGCTGCCCATCTACGAGAAGCCCTGCTTCCCCCAAACCCTACAATCACCACCAGTACTACTAAATTACTTCACATTGACAAGATCAAATACAGATAAACAAGAAGAGATTACACAAACATAAGGACAGAGAGGACACAGGCACAGAAGTCTATTGAAGCTAACCAGAGAGGTTGCAGAACCCACACGCCCCCCCAGGAAGCTCTTCAGCTGGAAGTGCAGATCAGGCATCACAGCTGCCCATCCTGTTCCTGTCTTCTCATATAGGCCTTTTATTTTGGTCACTGTTGGAGAAAGAATAGGGTCTAGTTGGACTTCCAGTGCCCATAAACATCATTTCTCTTATGTAGGAAGGCAGTGCAGAGCCTGAGAACTAACACTAGTACTTGCAGTAACCAAACCAACATTGAGTTCCCGGCTTATTCAAAATACCAAGTTGCGGCTACACCCCATGACTTGGTCTTTCAATGCAATCCTTTGCAATTCCACCCTGAATCTGCTCTGCAGGCTCAGTGGACCCAGCTACTATCTACAAGAAGCTCCAGCCCAGCAAGAGTGTCCATCCATGGGAGCTGAACAACTCTTCCCCATAGATGGGGGCAAGGAAGAAGCGTATACAGCTGAGCAACTTGCCGAGATAAACTTGCCAACAAATCTCTCACCAAGTAACTCGATGAAAGATTTATCCATAAAGAGTATTCATTATAAATACATTTGTTTGTGAAAGGGCAAGATGTTTAAATACATCCAACCGATCCCCACTCACTCTTGAGATGCTTCGACCTAACTATATTATAATAAAAACTAAGTATCCTCACACAGGGAAGGAAAGGGGGGAACACGCTGAGAGGCAGAAACACAACAATAAAACAAAACCTGTGGATACCAAATTGGAAGAGTAAGCCACAAGGCTAAGTCACAAGTTGTGGGAACCCCTGAACAGTCAAGGCAGCTCTGGTTTCCTCAGATGCCACAAATGCCTTGTGCTCTTGCACCAGAGCTGATCCCAACTTTACAGAACCAACAGTGAGCCCACTGAATCAAGGACACAGGTGTTAGCAGGAGCTTGCTATGAAATCAAAGCACCAACAAGCTCACTACTACTAAACCATAGCTTCCACCAAGGAAGAGAACAGCGCTGGGCTTGGTGAGAGCATATGCATTTCTACATCAAGAAGTAGGCAGAAGACCGCCAAGGCTACTCAACCTGGCCCACAAAGTACTGCCCGTGTTCAGACAGCAAACCAGGCTTTGCAGGGAGTTAAAAAAAAAAAAAACAAGGCAACTGGACGCAGCTGAGCAGAGGGCAGTGTAGAACTGGATCATCAGGGAGAATGGAGAGAGTAGCCACAAGAAAAAATGAGCCAAAAAAAAAGGGCAAAAGGCACAGGTAAAGCAAAAAAAAAAAAAGCAATCAAGCCACAGTGAGTTTAAGGGAATTATTTAATGGTGATCAAATTGCAACACGTTACAACAGTACAGGTAGTGTTAGCATAGATCTAGTCATACACACTTCCAGGTGAGGGCAGAGCAGGGGCAGTGAGGCAACGGCTGCAGGAATCCCTCCCAAAGCCTCTGATCGCTGTTACTCACGCCGAGGTTGGTCTCCACACATCCAGAAAGCTGGACAGCAGGTTTTTTCCTGCTTTTAACCTTCCATCAGGTGCCCTCAATGCATTTCTTGTCCCTGTGCATTCCCTGTAGGAAACAGCTTCTGCCAAACCCCAAAACAACTACGATTTCCAACTCTGATCATGGACTTGCTCTAAGTCTACGTAAAGGAGCCAAGGAATGGAAGGAAACAATAATTGAGGGGGGGATGAAACTCTCTTCTAGCTATTGGTAGGAGACAGAGGTAGGCTTCCCTAACACTGAAGGGATGAGACCAAAACTGCTCCAAGGTTATTTAAAGAGGACAGCCTTCTTTCTACTCCAATAGATACCATAGGGCTTTTATTTTTGCAGGAGGTGACTTCCAAGCTCTGCCTGGGCAAGCAGGCATGCCTGGAGCCTAAGCCCAAGGGCTCCTCCACCTTGAGTGGAAGTGCTGAGCATGTTCATTACCCTGGTTCTTTAGAGCAAGGTGACATGCAAGTAAGTTTTAACTGCTTTGAGCAGTTTTCTTCTGCACCTCCCACATGCCCAGGTCTTCTGCCATGCTCTCCCCAACAAAAGCTGCTGAATGCACAAGGAAGTCTGTCTCAAACTGGGCAAAGTACTTCCCATTGTCCTTCCTTTAGGCTTCTGATCGTCTACCATACATCAGAACTGGGAACAAGAACAGCTCTAGAGCCATTTTGCTGCTGTGAATAGGATGAACATGACTTAAGAGTCAGAAAACACAGCCAGGGATTGCTGTCAGCAGCTGCAGCTACCAAAAGTGAGGAAAGCCATGGCCTTTAGTGGCAAGGGACAGGTTACAGTTTGCTTTACTGAGCACACGAGGGACACAAGATCATATCCAACTTAGTCCCACTGTTTTTTCTACAACATTCGATGTGTGCAGACTGAACAGAAAAGTCTGTAGACACTTCCTTGAAAGCATTGGTATAGCAAGGTAATAATGCAAAAAAACCAAAACAAACAAATTACTCTTGCATTGCCAAAAAGCTACTAAAGAAATGCAGCAGCACATACTACTGCAGGACAAGCCAGTTATTCCAAGCACAGCAGTCAGGTCTCCAGTACTGCCCAGAATCAGCTCCAGTCTCAGTCCCTAGGTCCATGGATGTTGGACTCTGAGCCACATCTGAGCTAACTGGCAGCTCCTGCACACTGATGAGTGGCTACTCAGCACTGAGCTAGAAGAGTTTCTGAAATATACTGGATCACGTTCTCACACAGCACACATACATAAACAGTCCCTGAAACCTCAAGTTACAGGCAATACACACCAAAGGAAGTATCTGTACTGTCAAATAATGCCAGCTGCTCAATAGAGGCAGTGGTCCTAGAACATTTACATGCAGTACAGCTCACTGAACTTGGAATTACCTGTCCTCTGGTTCACTTTGTTACAGTGGATGGGTGCTGATGAACACAAGCAATGCATCCAGTCAGTGTTTCAGCTTTACAGCATTGCCAGAGCTGGAGGAATCTAAGCAGCCCAGGATTTTTTTTTTTTTTTTTTAATAAAACACATTTGCTTAGTACATGACAGGAAGAAAGGGAAATTGCATGTACAATCTACATCCATAGAAGTCCCTGCGCAAAGAAAGCCAAAGTGAAGTAGTTAACTTAAAATACTAAATAAAGTAAAAAAAAAAAAAAAAAAGAAAAAAAGGACAGGGACTGAAAAAGTTCATGATGTGACAAGTTCAGTTCTTAGAAAGGCCACAGCCAGACCCCTGGCTTCTTGTGCTGTTTTACACTAGAACATACACAATACCCAGTTTCAAAAGAGCAGGTTTCTAGTCCCCAAAAAGGCTATAAGCTGGATCAGGTTTTATGTTAAATCCTAGAAAAAAAGGCTCCTTCATCTAGTTCACAGTACAACCCTCAACAACAAATGGTCAACCCACATGAGGGACAGCATATGCACTCCCTACTTAAGGATCACCAGACTTGCTTTTACTATATATACCACAACGTTTGTCATGCCATCAGCAAGAAAGTCAGATCTGTTTAAACACTTCATTGCAAGCGCGAGACAAACATCCCAACACAAGCAGATGTGTTACTGTAGTATCTAAGGTGAAGTCGTTACACCATTCAGGACTATTTCAGTTCATGTATGACTGCATTTCTTTCCCATCACCTAGCACACCTGACTTCTGCTCCATAAGAAAGGGAAACCATCATCCTCAACTTCCACACTCGTTACTGCTCCCTTCGCTTTCTACCCCATACAGGCCTCTGATCTCTGCCAGTAACTGCCAATGCCAAAACCCAGCCAAATCTGCCACAGAAATCATTCTCAGGTGGCTCACTTGTAAAGCAGTTAAGGGGAATGCCCCAGAGAGAGCTTGCTGCAAGGTTGGCAATCACTCCAACCTCCCATCCCTGTACTTCTCAGAAAGCGAGTACCTGGTGACCCCACTGCAAGAACACAGGAGGACAACTCCAGCACCGCTGATCCATGTTCTCTGCCGCAGTCACGGAGAGTCTAGCAAGAATGTTAGCCCGCACGTTAGAACAGTTCAGTAAAAAGGTAAGGCCAGACACGGTTAAAGGTTAACACAAAACCAAGATACACTAGCAGCCACTAGTTTACACTCTAGTTTTGACAACGCCCCAAGTTTTTATCCAGGGCCACACTTCAGTGATAGGCCACATGCTGCTTTCTAAACCAGTGAAGACACCAACAGCTCATGGCATAACATAAGAGTGCCAAGAGTTTAAGACAACCCAATACCCAGGTTCATATGCCTGCACACTGTCTGTCTCCCCCTCCCCGGTAGCTGCCATCCCTACGTTGTCTCTCAGCCAGGAAACATGGCCACATGCTCCATTTCTTTTCATGTGAAGCTCTGCTCCACCACTTTAGAGCTGCTTCGTCCCCACGCAGCAGTGTCACATTGCTACAGCAGCAGTCTTCATGCCTGCTGGAGATGCACACGTATCCCGGTTTCACCTACAGCTTGCTGTAAGAGGACTCCAAGGGAACACTGCTAACATTTACATCCAGTGGTGCGTACACGAGGACATTGAGAGAGGAGACAAGTGGAACAGATTTAGACCAAAAGCAGTGGACATTTATTCCTCATTTGTGCAAGAGTGTAAAGATGCATTTGAAAATGGATGGGACAGACCCCTGTGGCGGGAGAGCTGGAGGCTACAGCCTCTCCTTCAGTCGATGGCTTTGTTTACAATTCTACTAAGAGGAGATAAACTTGCAGACTCACCTATTGTCACACCAACGATGCTGGCAAATACACTTGTATACAAAGAAAAGTTTCAAACTACATTTTTCACTAGATTCAAGTGAAGACTTTGTTCAAAAAAAGACACATACAAGTACAATTTAAAACTGTATGAACATTTGCAAATGTTTAGTGCAAAGTAATTATGTAAAAGCTACATTTTATGAAAGTTTGTGCTGATGTGTTTGGTAGGTTTGTTTTTTGTTTTGTTTTTTTTTTTTTTAAACCCTTTTACATCCATTATTTTAGTTACATAAGGTTTCACTTACCTACAGTACATATGCATTGTGTTAGGTCCCATGCAAGTGGGAATAATACCATTAGGCTTTGTAAAATGTCACTCATTCTCATTTAGTAAACTGCTTATTTGGTTTAACAGTCAAGTTCCTGGCACACTACACATCCTGCTTTCATGTAAGTGCTTAAGCTTATGTTTGTCTTGTTCAGGTGCATAGCCTTGTGTGATGCAAACCAAACTGCTTCATGACTTCCAAATGCAACCATTTGTGAATGCAAAAGTTTTAGAGAAATCCACCATTAGTTTTAGCCTGTAACAAACTGCTCTTAAAATTAAAAGCCTATTCACACAAAGTTATATGTAATGACTGTAGTAATCAGTTTATTACACAGATTAATCATTCTTGAACGTACAAGCTCCAGGGGAGCAGTTGGGTCTTTAAATATACACAAGTTTTCTGTCAAATGGATTTTTACCCTTACATCCAAAAAGACCTAAGCAGTTAAAAAACTTAAGAAAAATAAGAGCTATTAGCTATGTATTAACTGAGGAAACCACATACAAACCAAAAAAAGTATGAAGGAAGGGAGAGAGTTGAAACAAATCAACATCACTTGATGCACTAATAGCTCCAATCCATTTAAATGTTGACCGGTTAAACTTAGACCTTAAACACAGGATGTGGGTACAGTTTATCTCATTGGTCATAACATTTACCTAAGGTGTAGGTCCTTCAGAATAAAATGAATACAGAAACAGCTTCAAGTTCTTCACCTTGCTTTTCATAACTGTTATGAGTTTAAAAGGATTCCACTTAAAATCCTTCACGGATCAGCAACACTGTCCCTAGAAATATGAAATCCACCATAACTCTCCCATTCACATTTTATTACCCAATTTAAATCAACAAGGAATGCTTTTAGGCTCACAAAGTTATGACTGAAGAACCAGCTTTTCACACACACACTTCTCTGCTAGGAGTCAATGTTGGTACGGGGAAATACAGTATTTCTATTTTGTTGTTCCAAGTATGTACAACACGCAGCACTGCTGTATCAGGTAAACATGTGCACAGGGGAAGATGAGGCGTGGGCTCATAGAAAGCAGTCAAATGGAAATCAAAAGGACTTTCTCTTTCAGAGTTCCCCTATCTTTATTTGTAGAGGTTATCCAATAATTTCTTTAATTACATCGCATACTTCTGAGTCCATTCCCGAGCTATTCTGTTGTACCTGTATGTATAAAAAGAGGATTTACTTAACATAGCATCTGAACAGTATTTCAAGTCCAGCATTCTAGTCTACACATGGCATGAACTTACATTCTCTCCAGTAGTATCATGAATTTATAAAATTTAAGAGCAAACTGAAATATTAGACAAACAGGGGAAACAAGAAAGCCTACAGTACTTCATGGAAAAGAAATAACTAGTCATATTTACAACAGGAATACAAGATCTTTGTGAGTCAAGCCACAAAATAGAGCTAGCACACATCTGAGGGGAAAGTGTTTTCAGGAAGTCTTTACCTGTACCTCCCCAGCCCCCAACTGCTGCATCCCTGTGGGAACTATTACTGCAGGTTTTGATTTTGCCATTCTGGAAAAAAATAGATTAGTGTGGCCCTCCCCCCTCATTCTTCTTCTTCCCTTAGAAAGTTAAGCCTAGTACCTGGTATCTACTAGGCTGCCAAACCCTGACAGGCTTGCTTCTTGCTACACATTGCATTTGGCTATCAAGACATAATTTGTCCACCAGATTTTATTTTTTTTTTTATTCTGAAGGCACAGTATGCTCTACTTCCCAAGCCACCTGGAGCTTTCGCACCCAAATAGCCTTTACAGCCAGAGCCACTGCTAGAGGAAGCTCAGGGTACTTATGTAAAACAAAGCGGTTGTCATGATTAACAGTACTGCTAAAAGCTTATTTCTGACAACAGAAGGCAAGTTGTTCTTACTCTACGGAATTTGTAGAAAAAGCGTAAGACACTTATAGCAAGAAGCTTCCTAGTCACGTACACCAACTAGGTTCTTGTGCTGGAATTTAGTCTGTAGACAATGTTCTTTAGCTCAAAGAATCTGACAATCCACTCATAATAAATGCTCTCGCCTTCACATCACTGTTCAGAAACTAATCAAGAAGCAAGTCCAGTTATGTTTAAGCACAAAAATTACTTCCCTATTTTTGGAAAAAATAGGAAAGAGTCCTGCATACATTAAGTGCAGTCAGTCACTGTTAGCTGCTTGAAATACGTACTGCTACTCTTGCAGCTCTGATTAAAAACAGGATGCATGAACTTCTCTAACACTGCTTCTCAAGTATGCAGCAGAGTAAGCAAGTTTGTGGATCATTTTCCCTTCCTATCTTGTTCTCATCAGATGACCATGTAGCTTCAGAAATTAACACTACTGATCAGATCTGGAAGGGAACAGCGAGGTAGAAAAGTGTTTACAACGGTCATTAAGCTGTTGCTTTTAAAGTGCTCATTAGTGCTAGAGTTCTCTCCATTCTTGCCATTTACTTCATAGAAGCTTGGAGTCCTCCCACCCCACCTCTATACCACTTGTTCTTCCCTTGTGCTGTCAAATGAAGAAGAAACAGGGTATTTTTGTTATTCCTCTGCTTGTATCATTCCATCACCAATAGCTAGCACGGAAATATTCTTCCACTAGAGTAACTTGTTCTCCCTCTGCTGGTTATGTAGAATTAAAGCAGGCAGTGAAGGCTCTTAAAAGCTGGTCACATTCAACTTAGAGCTCCATAGGAAACAGATTTGCATTGTTCACATTTTCATTAAATCAAGCAAACCTGTAATTAACAGCTACAACACTAATGAAAGACCATTGTGTGGAATGAAAATGCAGTAATAAAACCACAGAAGTACAAGGCCGCTACATCCTTCACTTCTACTGGCATATATACCTTCTTCCTACAGCAATGCAGTGCTGTTAAGATAGCAGTACTACAGATCCCAGGAAAAAAAGTCTCTAAAGAGGCCACAGTTGAAGTGCATAACGGCAAATCAAAGTTAACACTCTTTTCCAAGAAGCACGTCCTTTACTATTTAAGTGCGGATTCTGCTCTATCAAGAATGTTACATGTTTTTTGGCTTCCATACTCACTTTTCTCTATCTGTTTTGTAGATCCGTGCAATCTCAGGCACTAAAGGATCATCTGGATTGGGATCACACAACAGAGAACAGATGGACAAAAGTACTAGGGAGAGAAAAAAAGATACTGAATTAGAGTTTAAGTGCAGCTGAAGACACCTGGAGAAGTCAGCCCATGCACTTGCTTCCCCTCTAGCCGTTAGTATTAGCAAGATTTTTTTTTTTAAGTGCCAAGGAGCAGTAACCCCACATACTTCAGCCAAGGGATTCTAAACAAAAATCCTTACCATTTAACTACGCAACTTTGCATGACCACAAGTTTTTAAATATCACCACAACAGGTAACCTCCTGGATAGGTTTATCTAACTACAGCCTTAAATCACAAGGCACAAGCGTTCTATCTGAAACCATACCTGAAAGCCTTCTGAGAAAACATCCTTGCTTTTGCACTTGAAATTCAGCTTTTCCCTAAACCAGACAACCTCATTGTTAATAATTTGCAGAAGCACTAATCACAAGTCAAACAGCAGACAGGTCCAACTGAGATGAAGGAAGCATGAGCTGCTCACAGCTACTTGAGAACTGTTTAAAAAAAAATTGCTGGTCTTACAGAGAATTAAGATGCTTTATCCAATTATTTTCTAAACATAAGGAAGCTGGAGATAGATTAATTGTAGAATAGTATTCAAAATGAATCAAGAGAGTGTAGCTTACTGCACTCATACCAACCACAAAGCCCTGAACTTTAAAGTTCCACTATAAATATATACCATATATATCCCAGAAACCACATCCCGCTCATATGATGCCACTCAGCATAGTGTCAACCTTCATCCATATAAGGAGTCAGGAGACAGCCTGCAAAGCTACAAATAGCACGTGCACATTCCTACATTCACACCAAAGTAGAAGAGATGAGAAGGCAGTAAGTTATATGCAAAGCATATTGGGACAACACTACATGAGGCATGTCAGGGACATCTTGCCCCCGCCTAAGAAATGCCAAACATTCCTTTGTATTGCTTTCTCTCAGCCTGTTTTAATCAAACAGTGCCACTCCGTACGTCCCTTCACCAATAGCAGCAACAGCAGAGTTGTCACAGTGCATCCCCCAAACAAGTTGGAGATGACAGCAGTTAGAAGTCTGAAGGCACTAAACACAAATCTGTTCAAACTCCCATCAGTTGGTACTGTGCTGTGGAGCAGGAGGCAGAGCTACCATGCTGAAAGATATCAGCTGAAAATGAAAGAGAACAGCATGCATTCCATAACTCTTTTGTTGTTTTGAAGATAGGTTAAAACAGAGGCCACAAAACAAAGAACAACTAGATGCAGCTAGAGAGAAGGGGGAAAGCAGGTCTGAAATCCACTGGAACTGGAGAAAATTTTTTGAAATGGGACAAAAGTGAAAGCTTCACTAGGTCTTAACTGAGCTAGCTACTCAGTGATTAGAGCACCAAGAACCCAGAAACCCAGTTAGTTGTTTTCCTACATATTTCTGTAGGCCCTTCACTAATGAATTATCAATTTCAAGTTAAAAAGCTTCTAGAACAAGTTTATTAAACTGTTCTTGATTTAAGTGAACATATTTCTTCTACAATAGAGAACAACCTCTTCCTCCTTTTCCTGATTTTCTACTGTACACTTGTGAAAGAGTTAAGAGCTTCATTATTCTCTACCATCAACCGACACTTGGACCATTTATTCAACTACCTCTCAGAATACAGCTTCAGAGTAGGAAGACTTTTAATTTTGTGCTGGAGGCACATAGAAGCCACTAGTCCTGAACTGCTGCCCCTTAGCAAGGGACACAGCATGTTTAGTACCTGTGGCGCTCTCCATCAGCTTCAGCGCTGTTTTTTTCTACCCCATGTACACTGAGTAAAACTCAGTGTTCAGTAATGGGAATCTCTCTGCCACCTTACACCCAGCTGCTGCCAGTCAGTTCAGCTTCCCCTCCCTTTAACAGAAGCCGCAGGAAATCCAATCAAAGTTTTCTGGTCAACTATTAGAACTGCTCCCTCAGGTTTTATCTTACCACAGTCCTTTAATAACCAAGGACTTTTCTGAACAAGATGGCTCACCCTTCATCAGCAGGACCATGTTGCAAGTCTGTCCAGTCCTCTCTACCTTCCTCAACCACCGTAACACCCCTTTCCCCAACGCTCATTGTACTGGGTGAGAGTTCCTGCTTGCATACCTCACATCAGCCTTGCAAAACACCCCCCACCACTGGTGCTCTAAGCACCAGACCAGGCAAAGGTGGTGTTCAGCTGTTGGTCAGCAAGGGCACCAGGATAACCACGGTGCTGCTTTGTGACCTCCAGAGCAACAGCAGTCCAACAGGCTGACGTTGCCCCACAAGTCAGTTTTGTCTGGCAAGATGCAACTCTGCCTTGAACAGCACCTCCTTTGCTGAAAGGAAAGGCAGAGTTATCCCATTCCGGTCTAGGAGTTTTAGTTCTTGGTTTACAGGCTATCAACCCAAGTGTACCATAGCTACTTGCTGGCCATTAAAAAAAAAAAAAATCCCATACTGCTAATACTCTTTACTAAAATGGGCTGTGGTTTGTTAGAACTCAGTCAGTAGCTAAATGCTTCCCGTGATGAATTCTTTCAATCTAGTCACTTCAAAAAACATTTCTAGATTTCATTCCTCAGCAGTTCACTTATTTTATAGGAAGCATCACTCCAAAAACATTGAATAAAAATGGACACAATTATTTGGCTTCAAGCTGCACTGCTACATTCAGCTGCTTTGTTTTATTTTTGTAAGCCTTCATTAATCAAAACTATTCTCCATTATGCTTGCTCTTGCTGGTAGCTCCACATCTTTCCCTTTTTATCTCTACAGCCTCAACAAGAAAAACATCTTTAACTGCGTTATCTAAACTGGTTTAATTTTAATAGCCTGCTGAACCCAGCTATTTGTCCAAATTAACTCAGGAAGTTTCTCTCAAGTTTTTCTACCAGAACACTGCATATACACACGTTTTAGACCAAACAACATAAGCAACCTCCAGACCACTACGAAAAACCCCTTGGAAAAAGGTACCTTCTCACAAAGTTTAAGGAGCCAAGTGCAAAAGGAAAGAGGAGGTAATCCTTAAAAGTGTCAGTTGTGTATAGGAGTTCTCTGAAGCACCAGAGTAACTAATTAAACCAACACTGTGGAACAGAGAATCACCAGACCACCTTCTGCAATCAAGTATTATTGCAATGAACTTCATAGCAAAGCCTTTACATTTACTAGTCAAATGACTACAACTTTAGCAGAAGACAATTAGAAAATAATTCACAAAAGTCAAGTTTTGTAACCACAGAATCAGGCTGAATAATTACACAAGACAGGTAAGTGACTTGTTTTACACCTTGTCCTATTCATCCTGCATGACCATAGGCAAAGCTGCTCTAGTGGTATCAGTTTGACAGCGTGCCTTCAGGTCTTTCACTGAAAGAGATACAGTAGTATAAGTGTGCACTCTTCAGAATTTAAGTATGGATTTTTGTCAGTAATAGCAAAATAGATAAATTTTACTTCCTGTTGATTCAAGGGGTTCAAGTACAGAGTTATTTCTCATCTCTTTACTGTCAAAGCAGTCCAGTCTGTAGCAAAACATTAAGCAACTTAAAACATGATCCGTTTAAAGTTCCCTTTCATTCAAAAATTGGTTTATTTCACCAACCATGCAGCCTGCTTAACTCCAATACTTCAGCTGTGACCCCCATTTATCTACTACAGACAACAAACACAACTTATCCTTTAGTGGGCTTCCTAATGCTATGGACTAGCATGGACCAAGTACTTCACAACAACCAAGATACCGTGAGAACCAAAGTAATCAAGTAGAAAGACTGCTAACAAAGTGTTTCTAAAAAAGTAAGAAACTTAGCTTCCCCATAGAGCAGTGATACAAATGCAGTCTCATCAAGCAGAATGATCACTTAACACTTAATATTAAGAATGCTCCAGCAACATGCTCTTTGAGGCACAATGAGGTCTACCAGCATAATGCAGCACAACTGATCCAAGTCTCCACTGCAAGACTTCCCTTTAGAGTACATAACACTCCAAAATTCAAGGACAATCTTTCTCAAGGCAGCTCCTCTGTGCAGAGAATCATGCCATTTACAGCTTGTCAACAAGTTTAGCTACAGTTTACCACTGCATGATCCACCTCATCTTCTCAACAGCCTTCTGTGCTGTGCTCTTACACCACGAAGAGTAGTCTGCCATTTCTGATGAGCAATTTTGTCTTCCTGGTTCTGCCACACCTCAGACAATGTGCAAGTAGATACAAATTCAATATGTAAACTCCATGGCTGAGTTTCTTCTGCTATGAAACAGCTCAATCATTAATCAGGACAATCCATGAAGTCAGCTCTCCACAGATCCTTTCAGCACTAGCCAAATGAGCAATACGGAAAACCATTTAAACCCCCATCTGTCTGCTGGAACATCTATTGGCCCATACAAATCTAAGATGCATGTCAAAGCTCCTGGAACTCAGAGGTGAAGAGACTCTTTTAAAAGCCATAAGACTCCAGCTCCAGGTGGAGGGAGTAAGCTCCACAGCCAGAAGACAGACATCTTTCCTAGAGTGTCAACAGTGGAAGAAAGTCAAAGGTGCCTAGCAATTTATACATTGCAATTAGTTTCTCTTGATGTCAGGGATGACTTTATAACCAAGTGCATCATGCAGCTATGACACACCCTCCTATGTCCACAGCATATAGTTGCAGCTGAAAGTGGTCTTTAGGAGCCAGGAGCAGCTGTGTATGAGGCACAGTGTTTAACACACCTTTGTACACATTGTGTTCATGCCCAAGTCAATTGGGCTAAGCTGATTTCTACAGAAGCTCAGTCCAGGCCACCACTGAAAAACTGTTTAAGCCTTGTTAGGGCATGACATAAGACCCAAAAGCTACACCACCTAGTTTCTTTAGATATCAGCGCTAGAAAGGCAAATATCAGTTCTGCCCTATCACCCTGTACTGAGACAGTGATCCCAGTTAATCAAGAAGCATAGATGCTTTTCATGTAGAAGCCTAAGACATGACAGGTAAGGCACAGACTTCCAAAAGATTGCCAAAAGCAGCTGATTATTATCTCCACTTTCTCAATACAGAAGTCATCTTTCAAATGCAAAACTCAAATCATACGCTTTGTTTGCAAAGCCTGAATGGGTCTAATACCCATCACTTTCAGCTGTCCCCTTAACATGGGGTACTAGGCACTATAGATACTACTATTTAAGTCTAGCTGGAATCGCAAACAAAACTTGCTCCAGTAAAGCACTCATCTATGGGACACTTTAAGATAAGGAAAAGCAACTGAGGAGCAATAGAGTCTCCAGCTGATTCACAGCAGGGAGATAAAAAGCAAGCATCAATTCTTCCAAGGTAATAAGCTACCCAGAAGAAACATCTTAACTGGTGCGTTCTTATTCAACAGCAGTTTGGGGCAGTTACTGCTCTCCAAAGATGAGCCAATTTAGAATTCACCTAGGAGTAAAGGGTTTTCTTGGGCACCAAGCAGCTTAGGTCAAAAACAGATCATGAGTGAAAGCCTTAGCTCTCTCCTTGAAGGCCCCTGCTATCTTAACTTTTATTAAAGGCAAATTTTTTTACTGAGAGGGTTGTCAAACATTGGAATGGGCTGCCCAGGAAGTGGTTGATTCACCATCCCTGGAGGTATTCAAAAAGCAACTGGACAGGGTACTCCAGGGCATGGTTTAGGGGGCTTGGTTAATGGTTGGACTCAATGATCTTGAAGGTCTTTTCCAACCAAAATGATTCTATGATTCTATGATTAAATCAGTAGAATGAGAGGAATAGTAAGTTGCCTTTTAATAAAAGAAGTTATTCCTGTAGGCTCAACTCCTGCATGGGGCAAAAGGCCTCAGTAGAACCCAAGCCAATCTTCTCCCACCAAAGGCAGGCCCATCTCTAAGCAAGCATAGAGACTGCATCAATAAAAATTTTGTTAGAAGTACCAAGAAGGTGATGAGACAGTTACTTCATATGCCAGGTTGTCAGGATAACAGGATGATACTTACTCAGCTATCTGTCCTGGCTGAAGTCACACAGTAGTCTCAAGATCACCATGTAATCAAAAAGCTCGTGCACTGACATGAAGCAGTCAGATAAAACAAGGAAGTACAGTTCTTGGACACCATGCCAGTATCTTGAGTTCACAGTAATGGAAGCAGCCCATCCTGCCTGCTCTGCCCCCAGTGAATGACAAATATTATGCCAGTAAGTTCTTTCTATGGAAAGCAATTTGTCACCCTCCTAGAGACCAGGCCACAGGCTCTGACAGTGCTGTGCTTTTTGATCCAGTCAAGTTTCTGAATGTGAAAGCAACAAAGTTTGCCAGCTCACATCTAATTCAGCTTGGTACTCTGGGGATTATGAAACATCTCTGCTAGCATAAATTTGAGCTTTGGACACACACGGCTGCTGAGGAATTCTTAATTCCATTTCAGAAGCTTTATCTGGCTGTCCTGCTTCTCACACCAGCTAGGGATCCTCCTCTGCTAATCATCAGTCTGACAGCCAAAAGCCTCCACATCAAGGTCCACTAATACTTAGACCTCTGCTCCTCAAAAATAGGAAGAAATCCAACTCCTGGGAAGAATGTTCACCTATACTACCACTACTTTTGAGTTTCAGGCCCTGGACCCTTGAAAGCTTTGAGGCATACAGTTGTCAAAGTTTTATCAGCACTGACAAACATTAAGCTTGTAACATTAAAACACAACTGAAAACACTACTGTCCAACAAGTTCAAGTGCTAACTACCAAATGACTGGTCTCTTACTGTGAATGGGCAAGATGCATCTGAGTAAAGCAACTCTGGACTCTGCTCGAGTTAAATCCTATTTCTTAACCACAGTCCCATTTCAAACTCTTCCAGCAATCTTACCTAGTCTCACGGGAAGTGTACCTTTAAATCTGAGCAGTTTAAACTTCTTGCTTCCAAGCAACTTGAATTCCTGCTAAGTCAGTTCAACAATTTCTGGTGACAAGAGAAGAAAAGTTAAGTTTTGCCCAGTGTTATCACAGACTGGTTGAGGTTGGAAGGGATCTGTGAAGATAGTCTTGTTCAACCCCCCTGCTCAAGCAGGTCCACCTAGAGCAGGTTGCCCATGACCATGTCCAGATGGCTTGAGTATCTCCAATGTGGGAGACCCCACAACCTCCCAAGGCAACCTGTGCCAGTGTTCAGCATCCTCACAGTAAAGAAAAAAAAAAGTGTTTCCTGATGTTCAGAGGGACCCTCCTGTGTTTCAGTTTGTGCCCATCGCCTCTTGTCCTGTCACTGGGCACCACTGAGAAGGGTCTGGCTCTGTCATGTCTGCACCCTCCCTTCAAGTATTTATATACATTGATAAGATCCCCCTAAGCCTCCTCTTCTCCAGGCTGAATAGTCCCAGCTACCTCAGCCTATCCTCATAATGGGAGATCCTCCAGTCCCTTCGTCATGTTCATGACCCTTCACTGGACTCTCTCCAGTACATCCATGCCTTTCTTGTTCTGGGGAGCCCAGCACTGGACACCTGCTCCAGGTGCAGCCTCACCAGTGCCAAGCAGAGGGAAAGGATCACCTCTTTTGACCTGCCAGCAACACTCCTCCTAGTGCAGCCTTCTTTGCAGCAAGGGCAACATCTGGGAAGCTACAGAAGTAACTACATTGAAGTTGCAAGATACAAGAGAGCTGAAATGCAAGAATGACAGTTTCCCTTAGAACCCTAACTCAGCACAAATGGAGAGACTGATCCATGCTATGTGACAAAGTCACACCTGTCCACCAGTTATCTGGGTAAGCATTACAACAGGCAAATTAAAAGCCAGGAGGATGATCAGAAACCAGCTTCCTGATTTTGAAAACTGCACTGTGAAGATCAGGTTCATTTAGGTTGCTGGGTACTTGGGAATTCCCACCCAGTAAGTCTTAGTAAAGCAATTCTGAAACACCTATAAGAGCAAAATCACAGAAAATTCACACTGCACTGGGCATGGAAGAGTTTCAACAGCATGAGCTAAACTCTTGAATGAATGAGACTGAAGTTACTCACTGCCACTCACCAGGCAGTGTCTTCCAACACGCTTAATATAAGCTCCATGGTTCATTAGTTATAAAACACAATGGGGAGAAGTGGGATGGGACAGAGCAAGTTAGCCTGACCTTTACTGAAGTACTTCAGTTTAGTATTAACTCTTGCACATCCACTTGCTAAATTCAAGAGAAAGTGGGATTTTCCAAAGTGGCTGAGAATATTTATCATCATGTTAAAACACTTCATTCTCCTGTTTAAGGCAACAGTGATTCTTATTTATGCAGACTTTGAGATGACATTTTTAATTTAAGCCTACACATTCTGTTTAAGCTTTGGAGTTTAAATTAACCACCAAGGTGTGTTTAAGACTGTATTTTGAGATGATTTATTCTACAATATGTATTCTTTAAGGAATACTTATTTCAGAATTACTAATATAAGCAAGTTAGCTATTCTACTGAGACACTCAGTGTTGTTCTCCCAATTCTTCAGAACCTGTTTTAACAAGTCCAGGAGGGACAAACGTTTAGAAAGACAGAAAAAAACCCCAAGATTCTAGTCACCTCTGCTATTGTAGCCAAGATCACTTTATCAAGTTGCTTACAGAGGGAGAGAAACTTCCTTATTTATTCAGTGGAAACAAAACTGTTCCAATAGCCCCCACACTCAGGCCTTCGCTATCTTACCTAGCAAAAAGGGCAGGGGCAGACTCCCAAGCCAGATACTCCAACTGCCCTCTGGAGCAGCCTACCATCCTCCAGAGCACAAGACAACACGACCCCTACCTTTACCACTGAACTAGGATGACTAAGTAGCACTGACGTTATTTTTCCACAGTCTTTCCACCAAGAAGTGGCACTATAGGTTAAAAAGAAGTCACTGCATACCCCTTCACCTTTCTGCTTGCAGGTTAGGGCAAAAAACATGTTCATGTACTACACTTTAATTGCAACATAACATCTAGCCCATGCAAGCTGATGACAATGTTGCCTACCAGATGCTTCAGGAGGAGGAAACTGTGTAGGATTAGCTGTTTCCTAGAAGGACTGTTTCTAGTCTTCCCCAATTTCTCCATCAGTGGAAAGTATAATTTTTTTTATAGCTGTGTTCTAGTTATCTGCTCACAGATTTTAAATTCAAACAGTTTGCTCCCAATAGCATCCCCTTTTAAAGGGTGGCACAACTTAGGAAATACTCTAAGAAACCTACACTACAAATACTAAATTGCTGCTTTGGAAGGCAGGTAAGCTTCATGCTGAATAACTTGTTATTCACTTTGTTACCTAACCCAACAGCTCTTCCTACTAGCAACACATTTATTCTTTGATAAGGCTAATCAAAGAGTTACTAGAGAGCTGAAATAGCCCCAAAGTCTCTAACGACACAGTTCTAACCAGACTGAAAGCAAGATTTTCATCCTAAAAGATTCAAGTTGCCTTTGTGGAATTTATACCTGTTCAAGATGGGAATGCTTCTTCTAAGTATCAGCTCTCACTTCAGTTGAGGTCTGCTTTCTAACAAGACATCCCTGTTACTTCTGAATATTCTATGAATTTCTATGAATATTCTGAATTTCTATGAAGTCACCTGTAAGAATTTTTTTGCTGCCTTCAATTCCTTCATGAAATGAGCACCAAAGGAACTCGGACAAGATTGTTTTCTCACAGGTTAGATCTGTACGTGTTTTGTGCTATATGCAGGAGAGTTTGTGCATTCATATGAACTCTTCTGCAATGAGTGAAAAATAATCAGCAATATAAAGACACCTAATCTCAAGGAGCATACTTTAAGAGGAAGATGGGGCAATAGATGGGCTAAGTAGCACAGAATGACCACACTGATCCCATGGCTTACTCTAGCTAAGCCACAAGGATGCAGTTTGAAGAGGGTAAGAAAAAGGAGTTCAAGGCAGAAAACAGAAAGAGATGGAGATGTTAAGAGCATACTGCAACTGTATTTGGGTTGCAAAATTAATGTTACAATATATTTTGTGAGTGATTAAAGTAGACAGCCATTAATAGGCAGCACACTGATGCCCTTAACTAGCTTCTTAAATTCTTGCCCCATCTTTTTCCAACTGTCCTAATTCCAGTCTACCTTCCAGTATTTCCAAACATACTATCACCCCACTGCCTATACAGTTATTTCAGACTCTCTAAAACAAATGAAAGATACCATGCCACATTACATATTCTTCAACTATAGTATTCTAACCAGTTATACAGCAATTTAATCAAAACATAATAGACATCAGTACATAGTACTAACTTAGTGCTTCCAACAGTAGCCAGTACTTGACTGAAAGCATTTGTAAGGAAAGCTGCGTCAACCTGACTATCATTTTCCCTTTACTGACACCATTTCTTCAGTTCTTTCAACTCACAGTGAAGACTTTCAGCTTCGTACACTAGCAAATTCATTTCTGTCAAGAGACAAGTCAAGACACTGTTTTGCCTTTCCAGCTGTTTTTACAAATGCAGAAGCCTTTAGCTGGACAGAGGTGGCAGGAACTTTTGTTGAGTTCAATAAAAGGGAGACAGTTCTGATGTCCAAGGGAGGGGTACCAGGACTGATCTGTCTGAACCAAAAAGTGTCTGGGAACATCGCAACATTGCAGCTGGAGAAAAGAATTAAAGGCAACAGGATAGCCTCATACAGCTGGGACACGATGTGAAGGATGCTGTAATTAAACGGGATAACTGCAGCATTTAATTACAAAGACAGTGTGAAGCTACAAAACAGAATGGTCAAGACACGATCCATGCACAGAAGAGAACCACAAATATTCCTCAACAGCCATGGCTAGATCTACAAACTGTAGATCTACAGTTCCAATAGCCACAAAAATCAATAAAATTCAAGCCTGGGTCTTCAAGGTGTTTAAAGCCTCCTATTTACATTAAACATCAATACTGTTTTACCAGGCAAAGGATATATTCCAGTGCCCCACAAGCTAAGACAGTTCACAGGGACCAAGATTGTTTTAGCTAAAAAAAACCCAAACCATTAAGATAGTGGAAGCTAGTTAAGTT
Organism: Harpia harpyja; assembly: GCF_026419915.1. Lineage (NCBI taxonomy): Eukaryota > Metazoa > Chordata > Aves > Accipitriformes > Accipitridae > Harpia > Harpia harpyja. The sequence goes on along the minus strand of NC_068959.1, from coordinate 21,572,079 downwards.
TTGAAACTTGTTTTAATAGTCCATGTCATTGAAAGTTTTGTTAAAAAATTACCAACATGGAGTTCTGATGTTCCCTTGAAAAAGGGACTTTTTTTTTTTTTAAGATGACAAAGAATCAAAGCAGCTTTACTGTTTTTTAAAAGCCACAGCTATTCCCCTACGTATTTTACTTGGTGTGCATCTTGAACATTTAAGACTTCCATTGTCATATACTAAGTTGTTTTTGTTTTTGTTTTTTTTTTAATTTTTTTTTTTAGTTAAAGTCTTCGGACTCTGAGTTGAGGTGGCAAGACTACATACTTAGCGTAGTAAGACTTATCTGATCCACTGGAAAAGTTGAACAGTCTCCCTATGGTCACAGGGAAATTGGATGTCCAGAGCACACTACACTCATGAATTGGCTGTAAGCTAGATGTAGAGTCACAAAACTGAAGTAGTGACCAGAGAAATGGTTGACAGCAGGAATGTAGCAGTTTTTACATTCTAAATCCAAATCAGTAATTCATTTCAGCAGAGTAAAATTAAATGAGCATTGGAGGTACCTTTTGAAATAGTTAGTGCTGGGGACCACTGTGATCGTAGAATATCAAGACAAATGCTGCCATTACTGTTAATATTTGGATGATAGATTCTTGTTGTAAATGCAACCTGCAGAAGAAGGAAAATTTCAGTGTAGGCTCACAAATACACATTACACCACACAGTAATGAATAGATTTATGGTACAAGCCACTCACCTTAGGTGGTTTGAAGGGATAATCTGTTGGGAAGTGAATTGTCAAGAAAAATACTCCACCTTGATAGGGACTGTCATTCTGTTAATGAAAAAGAATCATTGCAGTTTGAGGAGTTATTACAAGATGACTAGTCATGAAAAGCTATGAACATCAACTCTCTCATACTTACTGGTCCCATTATTGTAGCTTGCCAATGGAACACTGAAAAAGAGAAAGATTTACTTCAGTTTGGAGAAACTCAAGTAATGAACTACTTTCTTCCGGACAAAGCAGCACAGAAAAGTCTATTTTAAAAACAAAGCCTTCTCAAAGGCTGCAGGGAAGCAAGCCAAAGAATTAAACAGAGACAGAGCGAAGTACTCGACACTCCACATTCACTTGGTCCACACTTTGGCATTGCTGTGGTATCACACACATGCCCTGCAAAAAATCCCATTACAATAAAAATCCAGACAGTTATAGTCAACTTTTCAGACCCAACAAATTTGTGAGTTCAACTTTGTAGTTTCTAATGATGCACCTGAATCAAAGCCCAGTTTCCAATGACTACTCTCTTAGAGCAAGCTACAGCAAAAGTACAGTATGAACTCACGCTTTTCTTAGGTAGGATCTCCCCCACACAGATCCTTAGTCAAATGGAGAGTAAGCCTAAGCTTTGTACGTACCATATGTAAAGAGGTAACCTAAGCCAGTGGTATCTTGACTGAATGTTTAAGCTTAGTCTCCACAGAGGTCTCAAGATGTCATTCAAGCAGCAGAAAGCAATACAAGTCTTAAGAGAATGCAAGAATGACAGTCTGCTCAATACTTAGGACCAGGATGTGCTAGTACACACTTTACGTTAAATGGACAAAAATTAAATCTCTTGTATGCATCTGTCCAAGAGAACAGCTTAATCTGGTAATACAGAAGATTCATTAAGAACATCTTTATGCTGCAGAACATAAGGAAAACAATCAAAGATGTTAATCTGTATGAGGCACGTTAGGAAGTTCTTGGGGTTCCTGCATTCTCCAAAGGCTCTAATGCTAGCCTGTGCAAAGAGCACCAGCCTAAAACATTATTTGTGAAACAGTACCAGGGGAAGTTTCCCTCCGCATGGATGTCAGCTACATCTCATCTTCAGAACTGGGGAGCAGTACAGAAGACTCCAGTTGTTGCAAGGTAAGTCTACAAGCCACAGAAGTTGAAGCCACCTGCAGCTGTGTACTTAACTTGCAACTGGCATCTACAGCTTTCAAGACTACCTGGGCCAAAAGTAATTTTGGCCCAGAGTGGCACTACTTGTAATTAAAAACTGCTCATGCTAGATTAGAACATGTGGTACAGGTATTACAGCTGGGAATGATCTCATACAAGGTAAAAAAAAAAAAAAAGAAGAGTGGGAACAGACCCACCAAGGCAAGGGGAGAGGAGCGTTTGGTTAGAGCAGCAGGTTTGTTACAAAGGGTACTGCAGCTGGTAACACCAACTAGCCTTTTGAGAAACTCTACATTCAATGCAGAGTCAGGAAATCAAGACAGTGGCTCACATGTTCATATGTAGTGTTCACCCATTTTAAAAGGGTTCAGACAGCTTCACAGGAAGTCCATATCGCCTGTAGCAGGACACTGAGAAACCCAGAACAAGAGGACAAAGGGGCAGCAGAAACCCAGCAGTGAAGATTGTGGCTAATCACAGAAAAACGACCAGGAATTTAACAGGCACCAGTAGATGCTGATAAGATTCACTATGACTGCACTGAATACACAGACAGCACTGGACCTTAACCTGTATACCTCTGCACACTGAAAAGAGAAGCTGATGTAACAAACTACTGTCTTATACCCAACAAGAAACCAGAAAGAAAAATGCTTTCACAGTTAATCTTAACATTTTACACACTAGAAGGGTGGTTGGGTTGGGTTCCCCCCCCCCCCCAACTCCCACCCCAGACTCAAGGAAAGTGCTTGTTTAACCTAAGCTTTAGAGTCTCACAACACTCGGGACAAGTTTGACGAACTAAAAGATGGATTTGTCGTGCAGAGCTTATTTCAACTGATTCTTTACTTTGAAGTCAGCCATTCAAAAAGTTACTTAAAAAGTAAAGGGGTTGCTGGCTTTCAGTAACTAAGCACAGGTACATGTTTGGAAGTGAACTAAGCCACTGCATAGCACCCTGGAAGTTACTAGTGTAATTCAGTCCCAAGCATATTTCCAAAACGAAGGCCAGAGGTGGTGGAAGAGGGCTAAAACTACATTACCAAGAGAAAGAAAATCCTGTCCCTACAGTTAACAAGGCAGAAACAGCTCTTCACTTCCCAAAGTTTATGAACTACAGGGATGAGAAGCTTCTAACTGGGGACAGTTTACATTGGCTGGACTAGCCACAAGATACCACTTTGCAAGCACAGCATGTCCTGAACTCTGAGACATGTCATTCTGACAAGGCAATTGAGGCAGACCTAGAGGCATCTCAGAGAAGGCACCTTTCTGTTGCTGCCACTGCTATCCACTTACATACACCCCAAGTGTTGGTCTCAATAGTGAAAGTCTTTCATTAGAGGTCTTTCAGAAAGGTGGCACAAGGAGAACAATCAAATATTACTTTAAAGCTTTCTGCATTCAGTAGTAACTTGCCATTATAAGCATTCACCAACTTATGTTACCACCTCCTCCACCAGGCAATCTCTATCACCTTTGATAGTCTTTGGAAACTATGAAGTAGTTTATCATGTCACAAATCCCATTTCTTAATTTAATGGAAGAAAAGCCTCAGACTGGCTCTCCATCTTAATAATTTCTCTTCCATGAAACTACAAGCTTCTTTGAAATACTATTTTGAAAGCAGAAATAAGTTGTGAATAACTACAAGCTTGACACTACTGCTAAAAACCCTCAAAACCAAACACAGCTTTCACTTGTTTGAAAGCATTGCTGAACAGTAACATCTCCACTAATTTCAGTATTTTCATTCTCAGATTTCAAGTGCTTTTTTTAGTCTAGTCCTAGATTTCTGTAGGAATGTGTAAGTTTCTAGACACTTCAGCACTTCTGAACAGGTCAGAAATGATTCAGAAAGATCTTGGCAGCTAATTTTTTCCTTTTAGAAAGGACACCTAAGCTTAGAGCTCTTGGCACATAGATGGAGAGTTTCCCTACTTAAATATCCCCTACTCTCATGAGCTTTGATGCTTTGCTGAACAGCACACTTGTCAGAGACCAGGTTGCACAGCAAGTTCAATGCATGCTGTTTAACAGGCATCCCAGTCGAAGCTTCCAAGTGTTCTCATGTAGCCTTTTCTACAGAGCTGCTACAAGAAAGTATAAACACATTCCCTCATCTCAGGCATTTTATGCATTAAATGCCAAGGCATTTAAAGCATAATGCAAGTACCTGAATTTACATCAGGGCCCATGGTAAAGTTATAAAGCAAAAGGTGAATTTGCAAGTGTTCTTCTCTCACTGCAAACATCCTACTGCTCTTGCTCACCTAAGCTATAACCAAGAGTTTATTGCTGCTATAAAAAAAAAAAAGTAGTTCACCAGAAAGTGTAAGATCCTAGTTAATATGGAGAAGACTGTACAGCTTGTAAAACCACTGCAGTTTAAAGGCCTCTCAGAAAACCACCACAAAGTACAGGGCAACAATTAAGTTGCCTTATTCACAGCTAATCAAAGCAGACTGGGGAACATTACCTACAACTTAGATAAAGAAGCATCCATATAAACACCATTAAGTCAAGTCACACGATGTATCTTGCCCTCCTCCCTAAGCAAAAATACACACACAAGGTGACAGTAGATCTTACCATAAAACGATATTAGACAAAAAAATTCAGGGCAGGACTTTTAAGACTGCTTTTTGTCTGCTTCAACACAGCTCATGGAGCTTCAGAAGGACACAGTAACAACTCCAAATGACACACCAGGCGAACAACCTTGCACAGGAAAGATGACCAGCTGATGTGTAGGTCAAAAAGACTGTCCTAGGCTATCCCTTATATGGAACCTGGCAGGGCCAACTGATTTGAGTACAGTTTTCAAAAATAACAGTACTGTGTGATTTAAAGACGATCCACCTGCACTTCCTGTCTCATACTAAGCAGCTATGTCCATATCAAGTGACAAGTTAGTCACAACAGCAGGATTTAGACATTCTGATTTTGCTTATTGAGAAAGCCACAAGTAGTATTCCAAACTGAGTGAAATCCTGCCTAAAGATTAAGAGCCAAACCTGTTTGTCAGTTCTTATACTCTGGTGTGCTCTATAATACACTAGCACAAACCAGATTAAAGAACAAGCAATGTTTCCAGTGTTCCTGTAACTCATTTGACCACACTATTAAACTTTAAAAAAAAAAATCTAACATTACTTCATGATTCAAGCTTTAATTTACCAACTCATTTTCCTTCTGTTCACATTTTAACCTCTTAGGCCCAAGGACTACATGTAACCCTCTTTAAAAAAAATGTTAGTGTTAACTAACTCCTGTGTAAAATATAGTTAACCTTGACCTTGCTGTACTAGCACCTAGTATTTGGAGTAGATTGTTTTACTTCTACAGGACCATGTGACTACACCACATACAGTTTATATGTCAAAGCAGCTCAGAAAGCTGCTTGCTGGTTTGGCCACAGAGCTACTCAAGTTTATGAACTTCATGCCCTATGAGAATGCCAGAACAGTTAATTCAAAAGATGTAACTCAAGATGTCCTCAGTGCACAGAGTTGCCCTATCAATAAAATGGGAGTAACACAGGTCTCCCATGATATACAAGGAAGGTATTAGGAGATACAGAAGAGCAACAAATTTAAGATTAGTACGTGAAGTAGTATCTAGTACTCTAACCAAAAGAAACAGAAGGGTTCTCCTTGCTAAGGAACTGGACATTTCACTTCAGAAGAAAAAGGAAAAAAGTTAGAGACTGCAGGTGTTTGCCAATAGTAGCATACTTACTGTCATCACCAACAGGCCCTGCTGAACACTGTGCTGGAGGATCACGTGCCAGATCATTCAACTCCTAAAAAACAGGAACAGTTTATTTCATTTAATTTCAAAACTAATCATGTTATTGCTTAAAAAGCTGTTGGGGCACTCTGGCTACCATTTTTGCTCACGAACATAATGCTCACACTAGTGAGTTTCCTGAAACCACAAGAATGGCAACACCACAAAACTAATACCCAGGACCCCAGAAAGCAAAGTTGCATCTTAAATCCAGGTAACACATTTGGCATATGCATCAGTCACCTCTCTAGGTTTCTACACTGTATTAAGTCACAGCAATACTCATCAAGTCATAGGGTCTACCAACTTCGCCTTTACTGATAATAGAACTTAAAGAGATCCCAAGCAGTACCAAGGTATTACATATTCCACTATCTCCAGGTCACAGAGAGACAAGATGGCCTCAATCCAATGACTCTCAGTATCAGCCTTATTTTATCCCCTGTATTGCAACAGCTCACAGGCTGCTCCAGCTATAGTAATCTAGTTTATAATCTCAAGCCTGCAGTATCCTTTTTGCAGTATACAAGACTTCAATAACCTATGGTTGTTTTGTCTCCCAATGTATGCATCAGTGAATATAGGTGGTTAAATGGAATAAAATGCAAGGCCTTCTGTACCTATAGAACTGCTAGCCTGTGAATGGAAATCCTCACTTTTCAAGTAGCTGTGTCAGTCAAATTTTCCTCTGAAGAAATCCTATTATGAGTCTCAATTGCTCTGGCTGAACAGGTTGAGTAATTCAGAACACTTCTGACTATACCAAGTTTCCATTCGAAGCACAGTTTCAGCCCAGATCAGAAAGATAGTCCACACATTGTCACCAGAATTACCAATTTGCTCAGGAAGTGGACATTTAGTGGGAAGTGCAAATAGAGTAAAACTTCAAAGTCAAACTTTGCCTGCTCTATTTCTGGCTCAGCCACTGACCTGCTTTGCATGATGGGCCCAAACACATTAACTTTTTTCTGTGCTAGCTCAGTCTAGAAAGCTAAACATAAACACCAGACAACCATTATGAGGACAACTAAATCCAGCGTTCAGGAAACACTCCAATGCTGCCATTGGCCCATTGTGCATTCAGCTTTTCACCTCTCAGCCTGCAAGGGTTACCAGCAACAGGAATCTCAGATACCAGACTTATCTGAAGCTTTTGATAGACAAAACATTTAAGGACGATGATCAAGACAAGCTGATTGCAGGAATGGAAAAAGCTTGCCACTTAATGACCTTTTGTTATTTACAGGCAGTATTTAAGCTCTTGAATAGATGATCTCTGGGATTTTCCACCTTCTACTTCCCATGAACTGGGAGGCCACCACTAACCAAACCCTCTTCTCTTCTGTTGCAACACAAGAACGCTGCCTTACATCAAACAGGTTAATCTCAGGATTTTTCCCCTCAGCATGCAGTCCCCCAGAAGTCTTGCAGTGGAGATACAAAGCTTCACATACCCCGACTACTTTTTTGCACACACAAGTTTGGGTTTGCTCTCAGCAGCTCCCAACTACTTAAGAGCCCAGCTGAAAGCTCCTGACTTGACACCAGACTACTGAAGCTTTTCTAGTCCTCCTACTGAACTTCTTAAGAGTGCTGACCCATACAGACCTTGCTCCCACACTTCATGGTTCAGCACAGACTTGGACAGGCGTAGATATTAAGCATGCAGCACCTGCTGAAGAGCCTACTCCCTCCTGAAGGTGGGGAGCATCTCCAGATATCCTCTGAAGGAGGAAAGCCCTTCAGTTTTGTCAGTTATGCATGTCAGTTCGGGGTAGCTAACTTCACCCAAGTGAGGACTCCCTCCTTACCTCCTGGTTGCAAGTATCAGTTAGAATAAAGATCAGTAATGCATTCTCCCTCCCCACCAACACACCTCACACCACCTGCTGTACACCTCTCTGCTTTAACTCCAGAACATCAAATACGTTGAGTATCATCCCAAGCAACAAAAGAATACTGCTCCACCGTAGAGAAGTGCATGTACTATAAAAGTTTTCAGATAGTAACAGTCTGAAAAATAAAGAGTAGCAGACTGCACTGTGCTCTGCTTTAGCATCAGTAAGCCAAGAAACACCTTGTGCAATCAGTGCAAAGGAACATGCAGCCACTTACACACAACTTCACCAGCACCTGAAGGACCACACACCTTCTTCGTGGTCAGTTTAGTCACAGCTACAAAGAATGAATTAAGTCTTCACATGCACAAATTCAGAAGTACAGGCATGAAAACTTAGGAATACACTACTCTTTCTAAAGGTGGATAGAGTACAGTCCACTTCCAAATACTATTGGACCCTAATCTTCTGGAAAAGACAATTTAATGCTACAGTACTCAAAACCCCAAACACATCTATTAACAAAAAAACCCCATATCTAAACCTCTCTTCCTTACCACTTTCTCATCCCCTTCACTCCTGTTTTATGCATAAATACGATGCAACAACACTAGACTCAGGAGTACAATTGTAAGAATCCATGTTCTCCATGTAATATCACAACCTACTATGGATTATATTTAAGAACCCAGCATGCACCTTCCCTACTATAAAGGGGAAAGAGTTACAAACACAGGCTGCAGCTTGACAACATATTCTACCACCTAGTAGAATACACAGCTCCAAAGCTGCCCCAACATTCACCCTACATCCCGCTGCTCAAAAGCGCCCCTTCAAACTGTGTGGAACAACACACCTTCAGTGATACCATGAGGTAAGTCTCACAACAGATGCAGAGGTAACAATGAAGTTCAGTTAGTAGCAGCCCTGTTTCTCATCAAAATACTATTCCTTTCTCTTCAATCTTCAGTTCCACCTAGCAGGAATACTTTGGTTTTCTGAAGCCATATATAGTATCTCACTGGAAAGAGCCAACTTACAACACTCGTACCACTTGTCTCAGTGATGCAGCTCTCACCTAGGGCAGCATTTCAGGTTCTGCTCTATAAATTCAGATTGAAACATCACAGATTAAAATGCCCATGTAAAAAGCAATGCATAAGCTCCTTGTGCTTGGAAACGTTTAGCAACAACTCTCAATTCAAGCCCCAGTGTTGTGGCTTAACCTGGCAGACAGCTAAACACCATACAACCATTCGCTCACTCCCCCACAGTGGGTGGGGGAAAGAATCAGAAAAAAGGTAAAACTTGCAGGTTGAGATAAAGACAGTTTAAGAGGACAGAAAAGGAAGGGAAAATAATAATAATAAGAGAATATACAAAACAAGCGCTGCACAATGTGATTGCTCACCACCCACTGACCAATGCCCAGCCAGTCCCCAAGCAGTGGGCTGCCATCCCCCAGTTAACTCCCCCGCGGTTTTTTTATTGGTCAGCATGACATCATATGGTATGGAATATCCCCATGGCCAGTTGAGGTCAGCTGTCCCCCCAGCTTCTTGTGCACACCCAGCCTCCTCGCTGGCAGGACAGCACGGGAAGCTGAGAAGTCCTTGAGTTAGTGTAAGCACTGCTCAGCAACAACAACTAAAACATCAGTGTATTACCCACATTTTTCTCATCCTAAATCCGAAACACAGCACTATACCAGCTACTAGGAAGAAAATTAACTCTATCCCAGCCAAAACCAGGACACCCTGAGATACAAAACCTCCCAGCTTTTGTAGAACAACAGCTTGCATAACAGTGAGGAAGCTGAAACTCCACAAGACACCTCTGGAGCACAGTCACTAGCTGCAGTAGACTATCAGTTGCCTCTGCACACCAGAGACAGTAACGCATTACTGGATTTCCCAGCAGGGCACAGATGATCGCTTTAACATGCCATTCTCTTCAAGCTGCCAGCATGCTAGAAAGACTCTCACTACTCGCTTGTCAGACCTGCAAGGCCAAGTTTAAAAACAGGAATGGTAGCTACATACAGCTGCATTTATCCAGGTACAAATAGAGAGGAGCATCCACTGCTGCAGCACAGTACCAAGCTTCTGCATCTGTCTGAGAGGTTACTTTACCTTTTGAAGGCTCCTGTGCTGTTTCCAAGGTACTGCTAGCACGACACCAAACCTAGCAAGGTCTTTGCTTCCAGATGTTGCTGAGGGAGACTCTTGAGAACCAGCTGGTTTGTAACTCAGAACAAATGACTCTGGAGTTCACATAAAACTGGAACTCATAATACATGGAGGATTCAATTACAGTTTGGTATCATCTACAAACCAGCCATTACTGCATATATCAGATCCTAAGCTGCAAGGCCTGCTGTATTTCCCCGTGATCTGGGAAAGCTTGCTGGTCAATGATCAAGTCTGATCTTGACAATGCTGATTTTAAACCAAAACCTGAAGAAAGCCATAGCTGGTAATCCATTTGAGACAGTTTCTGATCCTTAAGCACATGCAGAAGGTTTTGCTTTAGGAACTTAAAAGTGAAAACTCAAGCTGCCTTTAGAGGAAGTTTCCATTGTAGTTACTCAGCTCCCAGGAGGCTACCTCACCATGAATTGCCTTCTAGCTGGAAAGCCCACTTACAGAACTTTCTGCCATCTCCCCTACAGCAAAACACCCCTGGGGTTGGGCCAACTGCTGCAGATCATACCATTAACTTGACCCATCTTACAGTTAAAAGTATTAATTAGTTGCTCAGCAAAAATGAGGATGTGGAAGCATGGCACAAAGCAAAGCAAGGTTCAAGGTGTCTTGCTCAAAGGCCAAGTTGAATGGAACTACTACCATTACATCCATGAACTAGATATCCTAAAAGCTACAGAACTCGCACAAGAAACTGACATTTAGGCTCCAAAAGCAGACTTAATTGTGTTCCCAAGTTCCCAACAAAACAAACACCTCCCTACTCAGGGGTTCCAGGAAAGCATTTTAAGGAAGATAGAGTGCGCTGATGCCACAGACCCCCTAGCTGCACTTCCCAAGTCATGAAAGGCATTAGCTGCCGGGGGGGCCTCAGGGCACACAGGAAAGCCAGTGCCACAAGTGCAGCAAGTCCCACTCGGACCCATGCTACCCTCCCTCCCGTTAGTCTACCTCCCAGCAGCTAGTACACTGCACTTAAAATGCATCTTGATAAAGGAGTTCACGAACTGCACAATAAGTTTTTAAAGCACTATCAAACAAGTGTTTTAAGTCTTAAAGTTTAACCCTGCACATGTTTCAAGTTACAATTAGTTTTAATTGTAAACTCCAAAGACCTTTGTTAGAGCAGTTCAAATTTATTCCTCTAGACAATAATTCCCTCCTCAGTCTAACATGTTCCTGGTAGAAACTGTTCTGGCCAGAAGACTATTTTTAAGGATTAAGTTAATGCTAATACAGACTTTAGTAAGAATAACCAACATAACCAGCAACATCAAGAAGCCAATTAAGCGAATAAAAAGCCAGCATCCTTTAGCAGTCAATTCCAGCAATTTTAATAAACCTTAGTACACAGTAGGGTTCCCCAAATACACTCCAACACACTAGATGTATGCCTCCAAACAGTCAAAGATTATCCAAAGTCCTTTTACCTTGGACTCCATGGTCCTTCCTTCATATTACAGTTTGAGCTGTTTTCAAACTGTAATTTACTCAGAGACCACATCATTAGCTTGATTACAAGCCTGATTTATGCTTCAGGTTGCTGCTGTGAAACAAGCTTTTAATCCAACTTTAGCAAGTTTATATGCCTGAAGCCCCTGCATCCTTCTGTGACAGGCAGTCTAGGGCTATGTTTCAAAATTGTGATTCATCTAACCAAAAAGGAATTTTCAGCCACTTAGCCATGAATTGTTAGAAGCTTTCAAGAGAGCAGCGCCAAGCACTATGGTATCAGGGCTCCCAAGTCAACTCAACAGCACTCTGCCTTACCTCAGCAGCAGGACCACAGCGCAGACAAGCAGCTGCCAGCTACCTGCACAGGTCCGATGCAGACATTAGTTTGGGCAAGAACCTGCTGCACATTCCTTGGGCCAGGAAGGTTCTACCTTTACCGGTCACTGGAGGTACTGTGTAGGGTGAGGTGTAAGAGCCTACATCCACCACGCATTTCACTCAGCTCTGCTCTCTACTTGCCAAGCGGTCCCTCTGTACAAGGTGGTGCTCACACATGCACACCAAGGTCAGATCACCAACTCCCTACAGCACCCATAGGTGCTCTCCTGGTCTCCAGGACTTTTGTGATTCCAGAGTATCTATCTGCCATTCTAAGGCTACTACCCCTATTAACAGAAGCATTTTAATCTTCAGAAAGATTTTAATCCTTTCCCTTTGACAGAATCTGCTTTTTCAATGTTTGAAATGGCTCAGATCCACTGACTTTTGCAGAGCCTTGTAAGAAGTCAAAGTTAGAAGGCAAGCAGTTAAGTGAGTAGCATGAGAAGAGTCAAGTTGCAGGAAATACAGGAATAACCAAGGTACAGGTTATAAACAAGCTCCAATGTAACTGTCACACTTCATTTTTTAATTTTTTTTTTTAATTTTTTTTTTTTTTAAAGCCTGAACAGCAAGAAAACCAAAGCAATGTATAACTTCCTCCTGGTGTAGTATCAAAATGCGTAGTTAACTAACAGAAGCTTAACCAGTATTCTTTGTACTAGCAACACACCAGATATTTAACACAGATGGGCTGCGCTGGCAGCTCCACGAGCGCAGCAAGAGGCCATAACGGAAGAAACAAGTTGTTCCCACTGGCTGCTGTAAAGCAGAACTGGTAGCGCAGAAATAACACAAAGTTTGCTCAGCACAGGTAGCACACGTACAACTCGGTGAACAGTAACATTGTTCAACTAGCCAATTAACCTAATGCACCCCATCCGCAGGTAGCATTCATTTCAGCAGAAGAGATACTGAAACATCTCAGGAGGTCAAGCGCTCTGGACTGCAGGGAAGCCCATTGTCTTCTGCAGCGGAACAGGGACATCACTATGGAATATACAGTTTAGTTCTGCAAAGCATTACCTGTTTTGGGGGCCTCTACAGTATAAGCAGTAATAACCCACCATTCCTCTGCTGTAAGAAAATGTTTTACTTCAGCAGGGTTGAAGCACAGCTTCTGATTTCCCCTTTCCCCTCACTGTAGGGTCCATCAAGCAGTTCATATGGGGGAACCCATAAAAGACAATGAACTAACCTTTTACTTGCTCTCCCCTTCAAAGAACTCCAAACAGTGCCCTAGTTATTCAGTTATAGGTAACACATTTCCTCAAGATAAGCAACACAGATAGGGTTGCAGCTGAATCCAAAGTGCTTTGGCTTAAACCTTAAAATGGAAGCAATTCATTATGGTCCTCCAGTACCACTCCCATCCTAGCCCTGGATATCTTCACATTGCATTTCTTATAAAATATACCCATGATAAAATAGATCATCGTTATATATATAAAGGAACGATGAAGTTGTTATACTTGTTATCGCCACACTTCATGCGGACTCTGGCTAGCATCATTGCTTACATCCCAAACATTTCTCACAAGAAAAAAAGAGTTCCAAGTTTTAGACCTGCAAACCAGTAAGCACCTAAGCAAGAATTAAACACACCACTGCCTGAAAGACTGCAGTGAATAATACAAGCAGCAATCTGATAGCAGGTGGCAAATCTGAGATCTTTCAGAGCATCTACTTAAAGAACAGCTGCTGCTTCACGCAGACACGCTAGCCAGGCTTGAGTCCCTGGACAACCCCAAGAGCAACCGTGCCACCAGAGACACACTGGGACGGACCATGCAGGTTCTTGCGCCACCTCCTGCACCAGCCATAACGCTACTTATCCAGCTCCAAGAAACCTTCTTGTTCTGCCCCCTTCCAGCCCAGGAGTTCAACATGCAAGAGGCCATTTCAGGTAACACGGTTGACACTGTATCAAAGGTTTACTCTTGAGGTTTTCTGCTTGTTTCCAAGTTCTCATCCCTGTATTATCCAAAGACACCAAAATTTTGGAGAAAACCTCATCGTCTGTGGTCGAGCATAAAACCCCAAGTGCCAAGCACAAGAACCAGTGGCAAGATTGAGACCTGAACACTGATATATCGAGACTGATAGTACCCTCTAAAAATGCCTAAGCAGCAGCTTTCCTTCCCATCACTTCCTCGTACTCAAGTCTATTGGGATTACTTCTACTTGATCCACATTCTGCAGGTTTTATTGCCACAAGGTGCAACAGCAAAGGTCAGAAACTTCCTGTTCCCCTCATTATCCTGATAGGAACGGTCACTACACATAAGATATCACTGCTTTTCCCAGAGAACAGAACAAAAACAAGATGATTATATGAACACTCTCCACAGGGTTTAAAATAGCTGGTGTGTGAACAACCAGTGATTATTACTTAATTAGTTAAGCGAGACAACCACAGTTAACTCAAATTGCAAAGTGCTCCTTTCTAGTCTGTACCTTAACTCCGATCTAACTTTTAAAGCATCTGGACTGCTAGAACAAGCAGTTTTATTTCCCTTCATGTACTTTGTTTGTTGGAAATGTTGCCCACAACCCCATCACCTTCCATCTCCTCAACAGCCACCATACTTACTCCACTGAAACACCTGGTTCTTTACAGAGCTCAATATACACCAGCGCTTTGGTGATGCTCTCACTACTTCCCGAGGCTTTAAAGACTCTCTTAACCTTACACAGTCCCCATTATCCCTCAGGATTCTTGATCTTTGAAAAGCAACATGAAGAATCGGTCCACAAGCACCCAATGTTAACAAAGACTCAACGTGTTCGGCTTCTCTCCTGCTAAAAACCACAGACTAGAAACAGAAACGCTCCGAGAGAATGTCGAACCCTGAACCTCAGCACGCACTAAAGTACAATAAAGCAGCTTTCCCTGCTTCCCAAGTCACCTGATAGAAGATATACCCTCCCCACAAAAGCCCTGCACTACCTGTGCGTGTCCCCCACCCCCAGCAGTCACATTTACCCTGTTCAGCATTCGCTGCCATGTCTCCTAGATCTATTCTGGCAGCAGGCATACAACCCGCTCCCAAGGAGGAAGCACTCTTTCAAAACACCTGCAAGCCCACAAACGCACTGTCGAACAGTCTTCACAGAGTATTGAGTATCACTAAAGTAAGTGACAGAATGTTGCAGACAAGCGATACTCAGCTGGAGCGCAACTTCCTTATGTAACCCGCTACCGTACATTTATCTGGAAATTTCAATAAAGTTACACTCAAAATCCTTCCCTTTCAAGCTCTACCTATTCCATGAGCATATGTAAGCCTTCAAGCTCTCTTCAGTTTTCTTCTCCACCTTAGCTTTAATTTGATCAGTATGACACACGCAGCTTCACAAAAACTTCCAAGATAACCTACAATCAAAGCAAAGGTGTTAACACACAAGCCAAGTCTGATGCTACATACATAACAAAACAGAGCTAGCAAACTGATCTTAACTATTAGGTAGCAGGTTCACATCTGGTTATAGACAAAAGTGAGATTTACATAGTAATCGAGACCAGAAACCCTATGGGAGGACTAGCTTCTACACCTGAACCTTACACGGAGACTCCAAACTGAAGCTACATGTTTTGTGGGGAAAAGGATATAAATTGCCTGCCTGACTCACCAAGGTAATAAAAGCGTACTTCAATAATCCCCTCTTTTTTCCTTTTCCTAGTAAAGGATACTAGGATGATCAAGCCAAGTATGGTTTTAAGACTGCAGGGGATTGAGCAGCAGTGTTTTCCTAAAAGCCTAGGACACCAAGCGTGGTGCACCTCCTGCTCCAGGAGGAGAAGGCACCTCGCATGCCTTTACTAGATGACTCAGGTTGTAGAACAGCAGTGGCTCCATTAAAACAATAAATCACACTATTCCGACTAGCTGAACGTGACAACTTTACTATGCTTAGCGCTTCAGTATCCAACACCGAGACCGTCGCTCCTTGAGGAAGCAGAAGAGCCTTTCACCACGAAGCTCCCGAAGGAGCTACGCCAAAACTTGCCGGGCGGGCGGGCAGCGTTTCCCTCCTCCGGGCGCCTTCTCCCAAGCGCGGCGGCCCCCGCTCCAGCGCGGGGTTCCTCTCTGCCCCCACCCCACGCGTGTCCACTCCCACGCCCCGAGCGATTCCGGAGGGCGAGGAGCAGCCCCCCGAAGCTACAACAGCTGCCGGCGGCTGCTGCTGCCCACCCCCGGGCCCGCGGCCGGGCCCCGGCGCCGGCGCCCCCTCGCGGCCCCAGGGCCCGGGCTCCGGGGGCCACGTTGCTTCGGAGGGACCCGGCCACCACCGAGACCACCGCCGGCCTCGGCCTCCTCCCGGCCGCGGGTAACGGCCCCCCACCCCGGGGAGGGGGGGGGAACGAACAAAAGCGGCCCGCCAGGACGGGCCGGAGCCCCGGAGCCCGCTCCGCCAGCCGCGGCCCGGCCCGCGCCGCTGAGGGCGACCGAGGAACTTCTCCTCCCTTCCCACCTCCCTGGGCCCGGCTGCCGTCTACTCCTGACGGCGGGGCCGCAAGCGCGGCCGGCGAAAAGCGCCCGGAACCTTCCCCCCCGCCCCAGCCCCAGCCGAGGCGGGCACCGGAGGGACCCCGCGCCGCCGGGGCAGGGCAGGGCCCGGCCCGGCCTTCCCCCCCCCCCCCCTCCCCCGACAAGCCCGGCCCGGGGCGGCGGCGGCGGCCTACCCGGGTTATGTAAGGCGAGCGCTAGGCCGGGGCGGGCGGGCGCGGGGCCGGGCCCAGGCGCGGCGCGGCGGGGCCCTGCCCTGCCCTTACCTTGTGGATTCTCTTCAGCGCCATTGTGTGCGCGAAGGCGGCGAGGAGGGGCGGGCGGGCGGGGAGGGGGCAGCCCGCGGGGACTATTTTCCGAGGGGGAGGGGGGGGAGGAGGAGCGCGGAGGTGGCGGCGGCGCGGAAGGGGGAGGGAGGGGAAGGGGGGAGGGGAAGGAGAGAGAGAGGGGGGGAGGGAGGGAGGGGAAGGGGGCCCCCCCAGAAGGCAGCGGCGGAGGGGAGGGGGGGGCGGCGGCAGGGCCTGCGGGCGGGCCGGCCTGGCGCGCTGCTCCCCTGGCGGCGCCGCGGGGCTAGAGCTGGCTGCCGCTGCCGCAGCTCCTACCGCATCCCTCCGCCGCCTCTTTATGCGCTGGCGCCTCCTCGCCGGCCTTCCGCGTATCACTCCGCCGCGGCTCTCCTGCCTCCCGCCGCGCTCCGCCGCTGCCGGGTGGCCGGCGGTTGGCGGAGCGGAGGCGGCCGCCGCGGCCGGGGACCGAGGCCGGGCTGGGAGCGATGGGAGAGACAGGAGGCGGGGGGGGGGGGGGGGCGATACGGCGGGGACTATTTGTCCTGCGGCCGCCGTGCAGAACTCTCCAGAAGGGGGAGGGGGAGAGCGCGGAAGGATACGGCGGCGCGCGTGACGACGGCTTCTCGCGAGAAGGCGGGACGGGAAGAAGTCCCGGTCGCGCCGCCGCCGTGGGGCCGGTGAGGGCCTGAGGCGCCGCGAGCCGGGCCCGGGCCGGGACTGAGCCGGAGTCGGAGTCGGAGCCGGAGCCGGTGGCCCGGGCGGGACACCCCCCCCCCCGCCCCAGCAGCTTGGTGGGGAACCGCCGCCGCCCCTGCGGCGCTCCCTGCCCCGGGAGGTGGTGGGCTGGCCCCAGGTGCGGGCCCGAGGCCCCTTCCTGGAGGAGGGCCGGGGCCTGCGGGGCACGGGCCGGCGGCGTACCGGGAGGGCATCCGGGACGGGCCGAGGCCCTCCGAGAACGCATGAAGTGGCACTAAGAGCGATGCTGGTGACACCTAGTACCTGGCAGGGGCGGCGCGTGGCTCAGCATACCTTCCCCACGGGTAGCGGCACGGGGCTGGCGCACAGGAATTCATTTTTAGGCCTGGGAGGACGGACAGATGAAGTACACCGAGTAGATCCCAACGCGGCTGCATAATAAAGGTTTGAATCGTCAAAAAGGATTATATTTACATAGCAAAGTACTTCAAATGTCAGGCTTACCGAGCATACCAAAACCACAGTGTAGAGTGAAGAACACGAGGCAAGCAACCAAGGCCTGGGTACCCAGCAGGCCAGCGACATCATGGAGGCAAAGGCTCTCCAGCAGAGACAGCATCCAGAGCCCTGGTGGCCAGGGATGGAAGAAAAATTCGTCTCCATCCAGCATACCCATGGACAACACCGATACAAGCAAAAATAACGATTGTTCTCAGGCGACTGAGCAGCTCCTATCACAAAAAGTTGTGGTTTAACCCCAGCCGGCAACTAAGCACCACGCAGCCGCTCACTCCCCTCCCTCACAGTGGGGTGGGGGAGAGAATCAGAAGGGTAAAAGTGAGAAAACTCGTGGGCTGAGATAAAGACAGTTTAATAGGTAAAGCAAAAGCTGTGCACGCAAGCAGAGCAAACAAGGAATTCATTCACCACTTCCCATGGGCAGGCAGGTGTTCAGCCATCTCCAGGAAAGCAGGGCTCCATCACGCGTAACAGCAACTTGGGAAGACGAGCACCATCACTCCCAACGTCCCCCCCCTTCCTTCTTCCCCCAGCTTTATATACTGAGCATGACGTCATATGGTCTGGAATATCCCTTTGGTCTGTTGGGGTCAGCTGTCCCAGCTGTGTCTCCTCCCAACTTCTTGTGCACCCCCAGCCTCCTTGCTGGTGGGGTGGGGTGAGAGGCAGAAAAGGCCTTGACTCTGTGTAAGCACTGCTCAGCAATAACGAAAACATCCCTGTGTTATCAACTGTTTTCAGCACAAATCCAAAACATAGCCCCATAACAGCTACAGTGAAGAAGATTAACTCTATCCCAGCCAAAACCAGCACAAAAATTCATCAAATAATCCCTCTGATGGCTGCCAACAAGCTGAAGGGTTCTGCGCAGCTTCAGCAAACTTCTGAGCCCCTAACCACGTCCTGTTTGTGTAACTGCACAATCAAAGCATGAATGGGCAATCACTGTAAACAGCCAGCTCAAACAAAAGGGCAACTTCCCTTCAGGTCTGAATCATCAGAAACTGAGCAAACGAGGCTGGGAACAGGACACTGCTTGTGTGTGACAAGGACTTTGTGCACACATTCAAACAAGATACCTCTGCAGGGGAGTTCAGCCTAACAACCAAACTGCCTACATGTACACAAAACCCGTGGGGCATCTTGTAATAGTAACACATTTTAAAATTACATCAGATTGGAGTCTTCCCTGTTGGTCCTGCTTCTCTTCCCATTGCTGGCTTTGGATCATTAATTGGGACTGGACGTGGTGGCTGGTGCCTTGTGCTGTCTGGAGCCTTCCAAGTTGGCAGTCCTGCTACCGAGTCAAGTAAGAAAAATGCCAAGAGCACTTTTAATCAGGGTTGGAAGTTGTAAGACTTTCCAAGAAGGCACCAGGTTTCGTTCCTTTACAGGAAAGCCTGGTTTCCTATGGATTTCTCTCTTGTGTAGCTAACATTTTTAGTGAATTATACTACGATTTTCTGTTGTTGCCCGTCTTCTCACCTAGTACTGCAACAGGGTTGTTTTCCACTGTTCTTGTCAATCCCACACCTCCTGTGCATCTCTTGGCAAAGAGGGATGAAAGGCTTAAACAGGAAACTTTAGAGGTAAATAAAATACTCAACTCCAAGCACCAAGCAGCAGTTCTGGGCTTGGAGCTCAGCTCCAAAACTCCTGGGGTCAGACTGTCCCTTTGCTAAAGCACCCTTCTGCCAGCTGGTCCCTGTAGCCGGCAGAGCCACCCACAGGATTAATTCACCTGCTGCTTTTGAACAGGCAAGGTTTGGAAACCTCACACTACTTCTGATGTGTTGGTGACGACGAACTCATGCCTGCTCCTCCCAAAACGCCTGCTCCTCCCGAAACGCCTGCTCCTTCCTCCTGCCCTCATAGCGGCTGCTCAGGCTGGGGGTGAGGATCTCAGGGTAGCGCTCGCCCTGGCCTCTCACAAGCCTGGGGACTGCTGCCTCTCAGTGATAGCTGTGGTCTGTTCTCATGCTGACTTTGCTGCCAGCCTTTCTGCAACAATTCAAGATTTCTGGTGGCTTTAGCATAGGGTGTGTTTTGAATTAATTTCTCTTTCCTCCTCCACATTTGGTATGGAGAAAATAAATCACAGATTCATAAAAATGGTTTTCTGGGTTGGTTTTTTTTTCAACTTCTTTGGTTCATTTTGTGGCTTCTTGCTCTTTTTCCTCTTTCTGTTGCCTTTTGGGTTGCTGGACACCCCTCAGTTGCAGAAGAGCAGACAACAACTCTGCGCCGGCTCATTGCTCTGTCATGCCCAGCACAAGGGAGCCTGCTGTCCTTCCTTGCCACACCAGTCTCCACCAGCATGGGGAGCTGGAAATGCTCAAATACTAATCCCAAGTAGTCCTGGCCCTTAAGGCTCCCCCCAGTCCTGGGGCAGAGGAGAAACTGCTTTTCTTCCAACGTTTTCTGCTTTCCTCTCTTATTGCCCAGCCAACATCTGATCCCAGTCAGGCAGTCTGATCCCACCTACTAGAAGGGACTTTGCAGATTCCTCTTTACTAGGAGGTGCTCCCTTCATCCCAGAGAGCAGTACAGCCACAGTAGCTTTGCCCCTCACTCAAACTTGGCCCATCTCTCAACAGGGCAAACATCATGTCTGGAACTGCAGTCATACCGGTGACTGCTGGGGGGACAAAAGGCTTCCTTCTTCTCAGGCATCTCTCCGGAAGCAACCTTCTCATGTTTCTGGGGCAGTTTTCAAAATACCTTCAAGTCACAGCCTCTAAGGACTTCACTTCTCAGAGGTCTGCATGTCAGCCAAAATTAAAGTAATCTTTTTCCAGTATTCTCAGGAAAAGTGTTGGATTTTGTCCCCAAATTGGAAAATTATTTTTGGCTCACAGTAGCAACAGAAACAGTCTGGATTGCTACTTTTCTTTGTCAAGCTTTGAAAAGTCCTCTCTGAGTAGTAAAGCATTGTAAAACTCAATCCAGAGAATAAACAATTTTGAAAATAAAAAGAGAGAGGAAAATACTTTTGTTGTGGTTTTAGTACCAGGGATAACTGTGATCTGGTGTTTCTTACCAGATGGACGTGAACTTCTCTAAGAGATAAGAAATGGAAGTAGAAAAGTCATTTTCATCATTGTTATTCACGAGGTCAGTCCCCTTAGAATTGCTGAAAGGCAAATCCCAATTGCAGCTTCTGCCATTTGGCCTGTAGCTGTGAACGGATAGATGTTGACTTGGTGTAGGCTGCAGGGAACGGAAGACTGGGGTGTGTCTTATCCAGAAGGTATTTTCCTCAAGATTCACAGTTAGATCTCTGTCTGATGTGGCAATAGACTAAACACTTTCCACCGGAGCTCGGACATGTCTAAAAGTGCCATGAGATGCAAAAAAGATCAGGCACAAATAAACATTAACCTAAGATCACGGGGAGCAGAGCCAGGAAATACCTGGCCCTGTTGAGCTCGAGGTCAGGATTTCTCCTCCTGGCTTTTCGCCCCCTCACCCTATGGTTTTCATGTCTTTTGCATTCTCTTTTCCTTTGCTTTCTCTCTTTGCTGAGGTCTGTTGGTTAGATTTCCCCTTCATGGTCCTGTCTGCAGCACTTTCTCACTGCCTGTCTCCCTGCTGTCTCTTGATTTCTACTTTCTCTTGTTAGGACTTCCTTATCCCACCTGCTGCCTTTCTCCCTTGCTTCTCTTCTACCTCACCTGTGACTTTTGCAGGTGTCCTTCTGCAGGTTTCAGTCTCTTCCCACCCCTGCCCGAACATTAAGACAGCGGGATTGACCCATACGCACTTTTCTGTATCCCACATTGGATCGTATCCTAGTCCTCTTCTCCAAAAGGGTGAGTTCTGGTCACCAGCACCAGAGAAGATGCTTTGGGCTGCATCTGCTGTGAAAATTCGCGGCTGGTCCCCATCCACAGCAGCCCCTTATGCAGAGAAAGCGTTGCTTGTTAGGCAGATGCTGTCTCCCTGCGTGGGTTGCTGCTGGCCCCCCCCACAGCACCCTGTCACGGCACTTTAGGAGGCATTCCACCTGCAGCTTTCTGCCTTCTCTCTCAGGGACAGAGCTGGTCCTGCAGACCCAGGGCACTGTGGGGTACTGTGGTCTCTCATCCCAGGAGCACCGCTGTGCTCTGAGCTTCTGTTCCAAAGAGAAGCACCGAGTGATCTGTCTATGCCTGCCAACATCATCCCATGCCAACATCACCCACTACAAGAGAGCAGAGCATCACTGGAGGAGTTAGTCAAGTCCTGCCTTATCCTCAGATGACTCTTGCCTCCCTGTGCCTTTCCTTCGCCATCTTCCTCTGATCAACTCTGCTAAACAGGGTCAGGCTGCAGTACTGTATTAGGGAAAAAAACCCTAGACATGCTTAGGCAAAGGCACAAAAATTGAAAAGAGTACAAACTTCCCAGCCTAGCTGGCTAAATCTGCTTTTTCTAGGCTTTGGTAACCAGCAAGGCCTTTGTTAGACAGTGAAGAAAAGATAACTCTAAAAGAGGTAAGGCACAACTAGGAAAGGAAAAACCCCACACTTTACCAATGTTGAGCATACACTAGTGGGCAAGCTTCAAAGAAAAAAACTCCCACAAAAATGGACCTGGAGCAGTGGAGAAAGTGAAGTGAAGGGTTAGGGAGAAGAAAGGTCTGCCTCTGCCCCTTGGCAAACAGCGAAGGACCTGCATCCCTTTCTGCAGCCATGAACTGAAGGAGAATTGCTTGCCTCCATAGCTGCTAAGACCTTTGTGTCTTTAAAAAAACAGACACAGGGGCCACTTTTTCCCCTTGCTTGTTGGTGTTTCCTCCAGGAGCAGCTGAAGCCCTGTCTGCTGACCTGTGGGCAGAAGAGCTGGTGTAGGGAAGGCTGCTCGCAGCTATAGGCAGCACAGCTCCTGTCCCAAAGGTACTCTGCCCAGCAGTACCACCTGCATGTACAATTTCACACAAATTCTTCCCTATGTTACACCCTGCAGAGTCATTTACCAATGGGAGAGTGAGCCAAGGTCCAGTCTGGTTCATAGTTCTCCACAGAAGCAGGAACCATGGCAATTCCAGTGCAGAAGCTTGCAGATCCTGGGGTGAGTTGGCCAGGCTAGCAGCTAAAAGCCTTTCAGTCTCAGAGGGGATTCTTCAGCACCTCAGTTCAAAGCATTTAAAAAAAACCCCTTCTGGACTGAACTTACATACATAAGTTGTCATATATGTCACATGGAGACTCCCACCACACAAAACACACCTTTTCCCTCTCCTGCTGCAAATCCTAGGCTTGGCTATACTCAGATGGCAGGGCAGCCAGCTATAGCATTGTTCCTCCGTTGTCCTCTCCATCAAGAGACCAGATGGATCAGTATCCACAGCAACAGTTATCAAGGAGGTAATTCTGTGGGTTTTCAGCCCAGGTGAAGAGCTCTAGAAATCCTCTTTTTAGTCTTGGCCCAATCCTGCAGAGTATGTGTTCATGACTTTGTGTCAGTGGAACATGAGAGATCACAACCAGGAAGAAAATACTTGGAATCATTCCCATATTAGTTTTGAAATCCGCAAATGAGTCTTACTATAAAATGATTGGACTCCTTTCAAGATTGTTCTCCAAGTCAAAACTGAAAATAGAAGCTTAGGAACAGTCAGGGAGCCCTGTTTATGATGGTATATGGCAGGAAGGTGAAACTGGCCACCTGAGCCCAACAGATGTGCCCTCTGTCACCCACTGAGGCAACACAGCAGCAAGGGCTCTGCTAATCTCTCCTGTGGCACCAGCTATCCCAGGCTTGAACATGACCAAAAGATTGCCAAGTATAGGAACATAGAAGATAGGATTTCTTATAACACATCATTATAAACTCTTCCAGTCTAGTATGCTGCCACAGAAAAACCTGGGATCTTAAGCTTCAGAGAAAGGGAAAGAACAAACTGAAACAACCGAAAAGGAAAATCCGCAAGTTACCACCACCACCTTGTCCACAAGTAAATTTCCAGCAGGTGATGCATTGCTGTGGGCTGAAGGTGTCATAACTGTAAATCTCATATATATATATATATAAAATCTATAAATCTCAAAATAACTGGCACTTTCCCTGTTGTCGCAGAAGAGGCATGGTGCCCATCTCTAGCTCTCTCAGGACTCTGGATATCCTGGACCTGTTGTAACAAGCTGCTTCTAGCAGGACATAACCCTTCTCCTTGTGTATTATTATGCATCGTAGTCTCTGGCGTTGGAGGCAGAAGATATAAATTCACAATTGGATTTAAATGATCTAACTACAAACTGTTGCTGAAAGAAGCAGTCCTGCCCCAGCCCCCCCCCCAAGCAAACGGCTATAGCTGTTTTCTGACACCCAGTTGTGCTTAAGGTGGATCACCTGATCCAAAAGTAATTTCTACTTTCACCCAGCATTACTTGGCATCTAGGGCTGTGAGCTGATCTGGTTCTCTTTGAAATCACTCATGCCAACACAAGGAAACGGGCTGGAGGAAGCCCCCCAGAAGTGGACAAAACCATCTCTGTCACTGGCAGCATTGCCTGAAAATTCATGCAATGCAAAGAGAAGCACTGAGGAACTTCCTCAGTTGCATTTCAGGCTGCTTGGGGGTGTCCCAGAGAAGGTTCCCATCAGCAGTCACCAAACCTGCTATCCACCAGCAGTCTGGTTTGTGAAAACAAAGCCAGCAGCCGAGCCCCGGAGTCCCCCGATGCTGAGCCCACCTCCTCTGCCTGCAGCACACACACATGCACCCGGGACTGTTCCCAGACCTGAGCCATGTTCCCCCTCATCAGCTCTTCCAGGTCTGACATCTCTTCCTTGAGGTACACTTCTTTCCTTCCTTTCTCATTGCCCCCCGTTAGCTTTTATTGTGCCTTTTTCCATACTCTGTCTCTGTTTGGGCCTCCTTAGCCCCTCACCACATTGTCATCTGCCCTCCTGAAGCTGCCCAGCAGCAGCAGGCTCCGCTGGGGCTTGCAGAGCATCTCCTCCCAGCCTTCTCATCCCTCTTTGACTGTCTGGGTAACAGATGCCCAAAGTAGCTGCTAGAGCTCCTCACACAGATCCAGCATTTTTCTCTGCTACAGAGGTGTGTAGAGGGGCTGGATTTGCAGAGGGACCCCGGCAGCAGAAGTCCAGCAGTGGCCAGACAAGTTGGAAGGTCTTTAACAAACCCCACGGTGTCACGTGGCCCTGCTCCAAAGGGATTTTCCATTTCTAGAGTCCTTTGCCATGTGCTGAATGAATCAAATCCAGGATTGTCACAATTTTAAAACCTAAATAAAACTAACTTTTAAAGTGAATTGCTCTTGTTCTCAGTTAAATGTGTTTAAAACTAAGTTAGTCCAAGAAACACTGAAAACTTTTATTCTTTAAATAAAGCGGGGTTGTGGGTTTTGGTTTTTTTATTTTAAACTTAATGGATTTTTCTACAAGAAAAAAAGGTATTAATGGAAATTTCAGTGTAAAAAGATCCAAACCTGAAAAAAAGTATTGCCAGGTTTTACAGATACAAAAAGCTCATCTTGCTGTTTTGCTGATGTGGTTTTCTTTTTTGATATTTACCACCCCATCTTCTCTCAAACACTGTTTTTTCTCTTGTAGGCTTTTGCTGGTTTTGGTGCAAACATGGATGTAGCTCACAGCACAGCCCCACAAACAGCTCTGAGCATGGGGGGACCTCAGCCTGCCACTGCCACCATGTGGGATGCAGGAGACAAACTTGAATACCAAGACTTCGCTTGACCAAGATGGTCAAAAGCTCAAGATCAGATTCATCCTTTCCAACTCCCCTTCTCTAGGCGCATGTTTCTGGAGCAAACGATCCCAGAGTCTTGCCTCGCTTCAAGCTTGGAGCCATGCCGATCTCAGCAGGAGCCTGGGGGATAGGCATCAGAGGCAGGAAATAAAAGAATAGGGGTAGACCCAGATTTTCTAGCTCAGTCCCAGGCTGGGAAGCTGCTGAGCTCAGCCAGCATTGCAGAGCTCTCCATGGGATATTGACGACAGTGACAGGGCAGTCGTGGAATGGTTAAACGTAGTCAAAGAGAAACAACATGAGCTTTTCAGGCAGAAATCCAGGCAGTGCTGACAGCTATAGGCAGGTCCTGAATTGTTCATTCCCATGTTCCCAGCTTGCTAAAAACCTTCTGGGCAGTTTGGGCTTCCATGGGTATTTGAGTGAGCATCCCAGCCATGCTAGTCAGCCTGCTTGTATCTCCATCCTTTGCCATAGTAAATCAGAAACTTCCATGTTATGCCCTGGGTCTACCTGTCTGTGCTGTGGGGACGGGCTCCTATAAATCTCTCCTTTCTGGGCATGAGCACGCCAATAAATCTCCCTTGGATGCATGTCCTGACCAAGAATGCAACAATAAATTTCCTGTAAGTGGTGGAGAGAGGAGGAACAAGGAAAGAAATAGGATATTCATGCATGTCATTGCATCTGCTTGCATGGGAAAAGAAAGCCTGGCATCCCCCCTCTGGTAGTCAGGTTCTGGCTCCATTTTCCACCCAGCCATTGCCTCTTGCTCCAACCCCACGGGCTGCCCTCCTCAGCCCCCCTGCATGCCCGCTGCCCTCCCAGAGGTCCCCACTCACCCCTGCACCTCCTCACCTCCATACAGCATCTCCCCACCATGGCTGCCTCCTTCTGCGTGGGAGCTCACAGAGGAGACCACCAGGAGCTACAAGCACAGTTCCCACACTGCTCCCTGCCACCTTCAATTCCCTGAAGTACTTTTTTCAGGGAGACAATATCCCTCCATACCACATGCTCACCTTTTCCTCTCTTCATGCCCAAGTTGTTTTGTTCTCCTTTCATCCTCCCTAGCTGTATGAATGGCAGCCTTCTAGGGTCAGCTGCCAGGTCTTCTTCTGTGCCTTTATAGCACTTTCCCAGGGGGATCTGGCCTCACTTGGGGTTTCTGTGCTGCCCTGTTGCACAGGACAATCCCAGCAAGGCTGCAAGCCTGCTGCTGCAGAGGAAGGAGGAATACCGTCACTGAAAAGCAGGTTCAGGCAAGGAGCACTGTTTTGCTCAAGGTCTCTCACCCAGTTCGGAAGATGCTCTGTCAGCTCCTGTGGCTCCCCAGTCATGGGATCCTGTCTTTGTGAAGGCTGTCCCCTCCCTTGCTGCAGAGGTGGGAGTCAGGATGCATTAGGGCAAGACCAGCTTTCCAGGGGGCCCTGGGACTGCAGCACTG
The DNA here is from genome assembly GCF_026419915.1 of Harpia harpyja. Classification (NCBI taxonomy): domain Eukaryota; kingdom Metazoa; phylum Chordata; class Aves; order Accipitriformes; family Accipitridae; genus Harpia; species Harpia harpyja. Next base: position 21,545,302 of record NC_068959.1, on the reverse strand, counting down.
ACCAACCACCCACTGTCAACAAGCTTTTGGTGGCTCCATCCCCAAAGCCAGATTTGCCTGTCCTGCAGGCTGGAAGATACCTATTAAAAAAAACCCCAAAAGCAACCAAAAGGCATGCGTGTACACAGCCATTTATTCTGTAGTAGTTTTACTTCTTCTCAGCCTAGCCCAGTCGGGTCCCCAGGGGACACGTGGTAGGAGGCCAGAGGAGACGCCGACAGCCACTTCCCTTTCCGCAGTCTCGGTGCCAGGGTGACTGGTGACAAAGGGCAGGAAGGTACATGACTGTTAGAGGACAGAGGGCAAGAGCACACCTGTGTGTGAGCGGAGGGGTCCCAGTGGGAGCCCCCAGGGATCTGTGCTGAGACCTGGGCAGCTTAACACGTGACCTGGCGGAGTCAGACCTGGAAGGGACCTGGAGGAGCTATTCAAAGCATTTTGACCAGTACAATCAAGTAGAAACCAGCTTCTTTTTGAAGAACAACTGAGTATCTGAGATGCTCCAGCCTGGGAAAGAAATGGCTGAGGCATGAAGCCATCAGTGATCTGGGGAGGAGGAAAGGGCTGGTTGTTCATGTCTCTCCCAGCACAAGAACAGTGGCAGCCCAAACAACGCTAGCCTGTGACAGCTTCAAAACAGGCAAAAACGACTTCTCCACCCAATGTGTAATTGGGGACTCAGTGTCACAGGACACTGCAGGTGCAGACAGTTTACAGAGGATCAAAAGAAGACTGCATAAATCACAGATTGATCCACTGAAGTTTATTAAATGGATAAAAACTTTCTCTTAGGCAGGAAGTTCTGGTGCCACAAAGGAAGGAAGAACCTTAAGGGATGTGCAGCACTCAGAGCAGCCCCACAATCCAGGGATGGAGGGATGGTCCATGCTGCTGTCAGGATTTTGATCTCATCATTGCTGAGGAGTCACAGCCTGGGGTCAGGGCAAGGCAAAGGATCTCCCAAGCTGGGCACATCCCTGGAAAGGCATCCCATCTCCACATGGACTTTGTGAGTGAAGTTCAGGGCCCTGCATAATCTGGAGACAGAGGGGACAATTACAAATCCTTTGGCCAGAACACCTCCCTGGCTCCCCTGACTGTCACCTCTTTTGTCCTGCATCAAACTGCTTTGCTCAATGAGTGAGAGACAACATGTGCTTGAGAGCTGGAGGAAGCAGGTCACCTGCTTCCACAGGATTTTACCCAGCACACAGATGGCTCCTCACTGCATCAGAGAGACTGATCCAGTTCACACAACCCAGTGCAACACAGAATACTGCAGAGCACTTTATTTTTGCTAGGGCGGACAGCAAAGCAAGACCTGTCAGTGTGCAGGACTCTGAGGGTACGCTGGTGGTGCAATTGCAGCACTAAAAACACCAACTGCAGCACTTTTTAGCCAAGGAATCAAAGCCACTGGTGTTAACCAGCCTGGCATCCGAACCCCATCCCTGCAGGCATCCCCAGTGTAAAGCTGTCACCGGGCAGCCTGCCTTTCGGCTGAAGCCAGCAGCTCTACCGGCTTTTGCAGGACAACAGCACATGATGCAAAAAAATCAGGAGTAAGCAAGCACTGCTGCAGTGCCCATCCTGCAGCAGGAGCAGGCTCCGTTATGTCTGCTGCCTGCCTGCTCGCCAGGAGCAATCCTTTACCCAGGAGACACCAGGGAAAGCACCACATTCCTGGGCTGGCTTTTGGTTGGGGGCATGCCACATGCATCCAATACCTGCTCCTACCCACCTTCAGTCTCGCACAGGGCCAGTGGCCAGGCCCAGCTCCTGGGTTAATCCAACTTATACCTAAGGTGCCTCATACAGAGCAGCCAGTGGGTCTCCAGAGGTCAGGGGAGACTTCAAGAAAATTCACAGCATCTGGCTACCTGCAAGGGATCTTACTTCCTATCACTACAGGATTTTTACATTCTTTTTCCAGGTTATTACAAGTTCTCAGGCATTTCACCGAGACTTTTCCCTGTCTAAACCAAGTCCTGGCTACAGCTGTCCACCCCGCCCGTGGCCACTGGGATCTCGGGAGAGGCTGATCCCTTCGCCAGACCCAACCAGTACACAAAGGCCCTTCTAGAAACCAGCCTGTGTTGTGTTACAGGCCAGCTCAGCTCTTTTGGACGCTCCCAAGGGTGGAAGTTGTCTTTCCCTGCCTTTGCAAGCACCTTTGCCGCCACAGCGGACAGCTTCGTTCTTGCTGCGTTTGGACAGTGATTAAACTATGGATGGTTTGGACCACAAGCTCCTACATCTCTGCCCAGGCGTATACAAATAGAACAGCTACTCAGAGGGATGCTGTAGGGTCCTTCGGGTGCCCAGAAAGGTGAGGCAGAGCAGGTTGCAGAGGCCAAGAACAGACACCCAGCTGTGGAGCTGCCCTGCCCCTGGCCCATCTCCACTCACAGCAGCACGACAGCAGTGTGGAAACCAGCAAGCCCAGGCTGGGGTGGGAGGTTAGTGCTGCTCTGGGTGTCTCTCAAGGTTGTTGGAGTCTGTTTTGGTGGTACTTTAGAAACCCCAGCAAACCTGCTTTACAGCGCATCTGACCTGTGTTCCTAGCCTGGGGAGGGCTTGTGGATATAGCCAACGTGTTGTTTGTTTTTTCAGCACAAAGGTTGGCTAAAACATCAAGTAAATCACTTCCTCCTCCTGTGCTGGGTTGTCCCTGCCACTGGGGCTTGACTCACCAGCTCCAGTTGGCTCTTGTGGTGTGGTGGAGGAGGCTGCCTGGCTCCCCAGCCCTCTTCTTGTGGGTCCCTGAGCAGCCGGGTGGCTCTCCTGCCCATGGAGCCTGGACTCCTGCTTTCAGTTCTACCTTCAGCACGCTAACACCTGTGATATTTCTGTCTCTTTCACTTCTGCTCTGAGCCAGCCTTTGGGCTACTCTGGGTCTGTGGTCAATAGGACCAGGGACCTGAGGGGCTTGAGGGCCTTACTGGCCAGCAAAAGCCCGGCTGCAGGAAGCCCCTGCTGTGTTGCCAGTGCCTGCAGACACTGCCTCCTGCGCCAGCATCTCCTGGAGCTGCATGGGGTGGGGGGATCCAGGGTGCTGTGAGTCACCCTCTCTACTAGAAGGAATTTGCTTCTGTTTCACCCCTGGAAACATGCTGCACTTAATAAATTCAATCTTTGAAACCTGCTGCACTTAATAAATTCAATCTTTGAAATCTGCTGCACTTAATGAATTAATCTCAATTTCCTTCCTCATTCCAGCTCAGCTCAGCCCCACAATGATACGTTGGGGCTTTCCAGAGGTGTAAGCTCATGGATGGCGAAACCTGCCACATCCACCCAGCACTGCCCAGTGCCTGGATTTCCTGTGTGCTGGGAAACTTCACAAGTACCCTGCGTGGGAGGGCTCTGGTGCTTTCTGCAAGCTGCCTGCAGCCTCGATAGCTCCTTTCATTTTCATTTTTCTTGGTGCTGGGAACTGTGCACCTCCACCCGTGGCACCAGAAGCCTGTACAGTGCAGAGGCTCCGGGTCTGTCTGTGGCCCAAAAAGAGCCGTGGCTGCCCAGGTTGGAGCACAGAGCCCATTAACCCCAGTGCAGGAAAACCCAGGCAGCGTCCGGTGTCGTGGCTGGTAACTGCTCCGGTGAGTGTGGCAAGAGGAGTGATGGCCCCGTGGCTGCGGAGCAGGGAGGGCTGGCATAGAGTGGGCATCAACGTGGGAGTGACTCTATCTTGCTGAGCCCATCTGGGCACGGGCGGCAGTCCCAAGGTGGCCTGGGCAGCACGCGAGGGAACCTCCCCAGAAGCGGCTGCGTTTCAGCAGCGTGCAAAGGGCGGGCTCCGTTCCGTGCTTTGGGGTGCTCACTGAGCGCTGGATGTGCATCTGTCCCCCCTTCTCCGCTCCCCACAGGGCCGCTGCGGGCGCTGGGTACAACACTTGCTGCTGACCCCCCCCCGCCCCGCTCTGCCGCAGATGTCTCAGGAATCGTGGCGGCCGAGCCACCCCACCGCCTCGCTCATCCCCAAGGCCCGTGGAGGGCGAGCGCAGCGTGCCGTGTACCTGCTCCTGGCTCTGTGCGCTGCAGCGCTGTACCTCGCCGGGGAGCCCCTCGTGCCCGCCGCCCGCAGACTCACCGTCCACTTGGCAGCCCTGCAGATCGGGGCGCTGCTCAAGGGCACCTGCTACCTCGCGGAGGAGGTCTTCCACCTCCAATCCAGGTGAGCCAGCATGGGGGTGGCTGTCTCCTGGGTGCCTGGGACCACTCTGGGGGAAGAGCATAGTAGCCTCCGGGATTTGTGAGGGGATCTGCTCCTTGCCTCTACTCTCACGCATGCCCTCTGTGGAAATGCTGTGCTGTGCCCTGGAAGCACGTGCTGCTCTCCATCAGCCTCCTGCCTCTCTCATCTCTCCCCCCCTCTCCTGCCTGCCCAGCTCACCCATATGTCTGTGGACCTCTCCTTCTCCTCTCCGTGGTAGCTCCCTAGTGTGCCCTTTCCCTGGGGACAGATCTCGGCCTCCAGCCTTTCCCCACCACCCAGTGCTGGAGGGCAGGGGGGCTGTTGGAGAGTCTCCCCTGGCTGTCCAAGGCGACATTGCATCTGCTCCTCTCTGAGACCCATGGGTGCTGCAAGAGACCCAAGCACTCTCCCGGCTGGGGGCAGCCGGGGTGCGCTTAGCCGGGTCCCACAGGGCTCTCTGGCTCCATACTGCTCTGGAAGGTCAGCGGCACTGGCAGGGAGGTGGGAGCATCCCCTGGCCAGTGTCCCATGGGCTACAGATGGCGGGTGGGTGGCCGCCAGCCTGTCTCCTGTCTCCCTCTCCCACCCAGGCACCGTGGCAGCTTCTGGAGGGCCCTGAGCGCCTGCTTCCCCCTGCACTGGCACGGGCCCATGCTGCTTGTCTGTGGCTCAGCCTACGTGGCTCTTCACGACGGAGATGGGCAGCCGCTCGGCCTCCACCTCGGCCTGGCCAGCTTGTGCCAGCTCCTCATCCTTGCTCTGGGGCTCCACGTAAGGCACCGACACCTCTCGCCTGGCCAGCTTCCCAGGGAGCACTTCAGCCCTAAGCAGTCATAGGGGCATGTGGCCCGGCTCTGCATGGCCCCTCGCACGTACAGCCCACCCGCACGCAGCCCCGCAGCGGGAGAAACGCTCTCGTTAGTTCAGCCCTGAAGAGCTGATTTCCTCGGCCCGGTACTGCTGTGCGTGTCGGCAGGAGGGCCAGGCTGACTTTTAATGAGCACAGCCGCCCTGGGGCGCTGGCAGCAGCCCTGTCACAGCCAGAGTCCCGCTGACACAAAAAAATGGGTATTTTAAAATCTGTCAGTCAAGCTGGAGCTTGAGGGGAAAGGGTTGCCTGTGTGGTCTCCAAAGGGTTAATTATCAGGCGTGCTGTGGGTGGCAGAGCCAAGCTCCAGGTAACTCTGCAGCTTTGGGAGGGCTCTGCTTTACCCCAGCAGAGCTGGAAGGGGAGAGGGGTCACACAGGTTACAGAAAGGTGCTTTGGGGAGGGCAGCCGTCAGGTGCCTGTGGGGACTGAACACCCATTTCCACCTAAATGAACACACAGAGCCGCTGGGGGCCACTGATGGCCCTGGAAATTCCACCATCAGGTGCTGGGCTGTCTCCATCCGCATGCTTGAAGCACTGGGCAGATGCACAAGTTGCGCTGGGACACACGATCCCAATGGAGGGTACAGCCAGAAAAGTGCCCGGCTCACCCCACCGTCAGCGTCCTCATCTGTAGGGGCTGTATGGGCTATCAAGGGCTCTTGGCCCTGCTGCCCGACGTGGTGGTGGAAGGGGGCAGCAAGGCTGCTCACTCTCCAGATCTCTTTGGAGAGGGCGGCTGCTCTCCGGTCCCTGTAGAGATGTTGCAGAAGAGCCCAGGTGTCTGCTTTCCTCACTGCTGCTCTGTCTTTCCTTCCCTCCACAGAAGCCCTCAGCAGTGGAAATGTCTGAGATGTCTGAGAAGTCCAAGCAGAATGTCGCTCATGGGCTTGCCTGGTCTTACTATGTTGGGTATCTAAAAATAGTCCTGCCACGTATGTAGCTGTTTCCCTGCGTTATCATGCCCACAGATAGAAATAGCTCCTAATAACAATCCTCCCCCTTCTACAGTGTTAGCAGGGAAATGGGGAGCAAGGTAGAAAGCAGCTGTACTTATGCCAGGCACCTCTGCCTGATGCTGTATTCCACCAGGGGTGAAGAAGTCGATGGAGGAATTCAGCAGAGCCAACCCCAACGTGCTGGCATGCAGGGAGACCTGGAAGCTCCACATCTTGGTCCCTCTGAGCTGTGACATCTGTGATGACCTGGAGAAAGCTGACAGCAATATCCAGTACCTGACAGACCTCACTGAAATCACCCTGACCCGAGCTGGCACTAAAAAAAGGGTCTACAAACACAGCCTCTATGCAATCAGGGATGAAGACAACAAGGTATACTGAGTGCAGTGTTGGGAGAGCAGTTGGCATGCATCAGCCCAAAGGTCTTCCTGGCCCAGAAGTGGCCATAAGAGCAGGACAGTGTCATCTGTCCTATTAGAGAGCTTTTCAGCAGGCTTCTGTGAGATGGAGAGGTCCTGTTCATGCTGGACATTTGCACCCCTTCCTCCTGGCTGCCTCCTCCCAGGCTCAGCCCTTGCAGGGATGTTGGGCTCACTTAACCCCTCCTGGAGTTGATTTAAGTCCAGAAAACAGCTGAAAACTGGGCAGAAAAAAGCAAATGTGGGGTACAGAGCATCAATTCCCATGGGATGAACAAATATTTCCTTTTGTTTTGAAGAGGTGCTTGAAAATATCTGTGAGTCATTATATAATTTGACTCCCATTCCCCCAGACACCTCTTTTCCAGGCTGACAAGCCCTAAATCCCTCCATCTTACATTGCATTCATCTCCTTCCACATCTCCAGGCAGATGGGCCTCTGCCTCTGCACCTTTGGAGGAGGGAACACACTGGTCCTGCTGACATGACTGTCAATGGAGGCATTGGCAGAGCGATGCTTCTCACCCAGGTCCCCCTAATTTGCCTTTTGGTGGTGGCTGAGTGCTGAGCTGCTGCTTTTAGAGCCCTGTCTGCAGGGACCCCAGAGCCTCTTTCCTGGCCCTGCTCCTGGGGAAGCAGAGTCAGCGTACTGATGCTGTGTTTCATCTGCCAGTCTCCTGCTGAGTCACTCAGCACCAAGTGAGCTCCAGCAGCTCTGCAGCCTGGACCTGTCCTGACCCGCTGTGTGTTGCCAGTAAAATGTCCCTCAGCTTGCTGCCCAGTTGCTGGTGAACGCGTGCATGGCAGCGATGCTAGCTCCCATCCTTGCATCTGCTCCAGGTCACTGTGGCAACTGCCTGCCACGGCTGGTAGCTCTTCCTGCTACCCTGCATTACCCAGGGATCCCATCCCTCTTCCTTTATTAAACTTTCCAGTTTACCTAGTATAAGACTTACTGGTAACCCTGCTCCTCCTTGGAATTTTTATGGCCTTAACAAATCTCTCCTCATTTGTTTGATCACCCTCTTTCTAGCTGTGCATTCATCTTGCCAGCATTTATCCTCTTCTCCATTCTCCTACTCCCCACCAGGATGCTCAGACTTCCCCTTGTCTAGCAGAAAAGCTACCAAGAAGGTGTGATCAGACACGGGCAAGGGGTGTCTCCATAGGGGACCAAACTCCATGGGGAAAATCACCGCCCAGGCTGCAGCCTGGGAGCACTGACAAAGCCGGTGGCTGCACCCCGGGGCCCCGTGGGAGGGAGGCAGCTCCCCGAGCCCACCCGGCGCACAGGGTATGGCTCTACCTGCCAGGCCAGTTGCTCTTTCCCTGCCCGACACGGGGCAGGGGGACACTGGGGCCAGAACCAGTGTCCCTGTCCCAGTGGTCCAGCACACAGCACCAGTGCAGGGCAGGCTACAGGGCCGCTAAGGGGTCTCAAGGGCTCTGCCCAGCACCAGGGTCCCCCGGCAGCCCTTTGCCAGGTGCTCGGTCCTCCTGCTCCCGTGTCTTTTCCTTCCATCCCTGCAGCTCTGGCACTGTGCAGTGGAGTATGCCACCCCGCTGCAGTCCCTCTACGCCATGTCCCAGGATGAGTGTGCAGCCTTCAGCCGGGAGGACCGCCTGGAGCAGGCCAAGCTTTTCTACAGGACCTTGGAGGAGATCCTGAAAGGCTCCAAGGAGTGTGCGGGTACCTACCGGCTCATTGTGTACGAGGGTGAGTGAGGAGGAGAAGCTGAGCACCCAGCGTGGCGGCTGTGTTCTCCCAGCCCTTTAAGTGACCTCAGATCAGGGCAAACAAGGGGCAGTAGGCAGGATCTGTGCAGCGCTTGGCTGGTATCCCCACTCAGATGGCCGTGGGGGGGTCCCTGCTGCAGTGGGAGGAAGGGGCTGCCTCTCGACACAGAAGGACTTCTTGCTGTAGGTCTCAGAGGAGCGGGCGGGATACTGGCAGAGCTGGTCCCTTTTGAAGTCCCCAAAGGCATCTGAGACAAGCAGTCTTCCGCTGGGGCAGCAAGAACACTCCTTCAAGGATTAAGTGTAACAGTGAGCTTCCAGGGGAAGGAGCAGCCCTCTTCACTGCTGCTGGTCCTGGGAGAAATGGCTCCCCCTCCCCAGCAGTGGGACGGGTGTACGAGTGTGGCTCAGTGGCATTCCCCCTGACGGGGGATGGGAAGGAGCAAGGCTTTCCCTTCTTCCCATCTTCCTTTCGTTTCCCTTCTCCTCACCTCTGCCAGAGCAGCAGGGCTTGAAAACAGCTTCCTGGTTCTTGCTGAAATGAATCTCAGTTTTTTAGGGGAAATTCAGCGCTCTCCCTGATGGGGAGAAGCATTTCTATCTGATAAGGTAGTTCCCATCACAAGCACTACTGGGAGTCCAGCACATAGTGCCTGTATTTTACTTTCTGCACTTTGTGTTTTAACTTCTCTCTTCTGGCATGCTGAAAGGGGGAAAGTAAGAACCATATTTTGATTTCTCAGGAAATTCTGCATATTTGGGGGCATCTCCCAGAGACTCTGCTGCCCGCCCAGACCCCTGCCTTGGGCTGGACCAGTGAAGGTGGCTTTTGTCTTTCTTCTGTTCCAGAGTCAGGAGAAGCAGAGACCCACTTCTTGTCCAGAGAGATCCTCTGGCACCTCCGGCAGCAGCATCACGAGTACACCGTGTACGAGGGGAACCACCCACACGCCCCATCCACAACCCTCAACTCGACAGAGCTCAACCTCCAGATAAGCAAGTCTGACCTGCCGCAGCCTCTGAGAAGTGGCTGCTTCTAAAACACCAGTGCTGCCCAGCCCCACACCACCACCTCGGGGCTCCAGTCCCCCTTCCCCAAGCCCCTTGGTCTTGCAGCAAGTGCTGCCCATGGCAGCGATCCCCAACCTCCTGCAGGAACTGCCCACAAAAACCTCCTGTGCATCGTTTTTATTGAAAACAGCTGACTCAAACCACAGTCCTGTGACTTGCTTCCCATTTTCTTTGTTATGTATATCTCATATATTAAGCCATGGGTGGGTTTTTTTTAATCTGCTTTGATTTGTGTCATATAAAGCATTTTCCTCTGGGACAAGTTGCATTACCCTGAATCTTGGGCACAATGTGCAGTCTGTCCTTGGGCATCCTGTGGTGTTGGATGGGGCTTTGGAAATCCCAGCCACAAGTGTGTATGTGTGTGCTGGGTCCAACACATCCAGCCAGCATGGCCTGACTAATCTGCTGGCTTCTGCAGGCACAAGGAGTCTGTGCAGGACATCCAGGGTACCCTCCAGCCTGACGCACCCACTGTGCAGTCACACACGAACAGCCCTGCTTTCTACCCATTCGGGAGGTGGAGGTGGAAGAAGAGGAGGTCGGGCCTGGGGAACTCCAACATTCAGTGGTCCCACAGTGCAAGAAACGTCCCTGCTTTTGCTCCACCCGGTAATTTTGTGCTGAGAGCCATCTGTGGTGCCTGCTGATGCCCTTCATGCCCACATTCCTCCCAAGCACTCTGCAGAAGTGTTTCTCCAGCCCCAAAGGACACACCAGACCCCCTGGAGCTCTGGGAAAGGGGCAGGATGCAGTCCTGGGACAACTTGCATGGGGTTTTTGGTGCAAGACATCACATGTTGGGCTGCCCAGCCCTCTGTGTCTGGGGGTGAGGTACCCCCAACAAGCCCAGCAAGCCGGGCTTTCCTGCGTACTTGGGCCCCATGTGGTCAGGTAGAAGCAGGGCAGAGGACGTGCAGCGGGTCTGCTCAGTGTGGCTCTGAGACAGATGATTTTTTGGCTCTACCCATCTACGTGCTCCTCCAGGGTCTGCCTGGAGATGCCTAGGCTGAAAAAGGGGCTGTTCCCAGGCCAGCCCCAATGCCTGCGCACCCCACTTAAGGCCACACTTGCTGAAGAGACTCAGCTTGCAAGGGGACGGAGCCTGCTCCCAAGGGACTGCCAGCGCCAAGGAAGCAGCTGAGAAATACAGTCCCTGTGGTGGGCTGCTGCCAGGAGCCTTCCCAGCCAAGAAGACAGCAAAATCCCAAAGGTGCCCCACATGACCTGGGCTGGCCATGGGGCAGGCGAGCCAGCCAGTCCAGTCCCTCAGGCAACCAAGCACGAGTAATGCAGTGTGGCCAGAGCTGTGTGCCGTGGGGCAGGATGGTGGCCCCGGGGCTTGTTGCTTGCCAGGTTGCCAGAGACTGTGGCAGAGCTTTGCCATGGTGCAGCTTGGCAAAGCCACAGAGCAGGGGCCAGAGCTGTGCACTCACTGCTCCACGCCTCAGTTTCCCCTTTTTCCAAGAGCTGAAGGAGGATCTAGCCAGCCAGTTCTGCCCTGGGAGGGAAGGGGGGACAGGCAGCAGCTCAGTTAGCTTGTTACCCTCTGATGTTGCAGCATCCCTACCCTTTGGTCCCTCCCAACTCCCAGGACTTTGGCAAAAGAATGAGGTCCCTTGAGAGGTCCTAGGTGCTTGCCCTCAGCCTGAACTTCCAGCACCAGGGCCTAGAAACAGCTGTGACCATCCTCTGGACCAGCCATGGAGACTCTGAGGGGACTGCATAGTCCAGGGGCCCACAGGACATGACCTGGCTGCATGGCTGAGGATGGCGACAAGAGTGCTGTGCCTGGCTCCCTCCTGGCTCCACTCATAGCTTCCTGGGTGGCTTTGCCTGGAGCCAGACACACGAAAGCACCCTAGGAGATGCTACTACCTCTCCTTGTGGATACTGGTGAGGCTCCACCTAAGTCTGCTTTCCTGCCACTATTTTTCCAATATGGTTAAGGTCCCTCAAGTCCTGACTCGACCTGTTGGCCAGTGGTCTGTCTGGTGCCAGGTATGTGATCTCCCTAACAGGAGGCTCAGGCTCCTTACCGGAGCCGTGGCTGCCCAGCCTCGCCGTGTCCTTGCCGCATGGCTCCTGCCAGCAGCACCCAGCAAGCTGCTCCTTCTGATAGCCCGGCTTCCACCAGTCTGAGTGTGCGCAGCCTGTGCAAGGGCCATGATGCACTGCAAGGATAACAAAACCAGCCAAGAGGACAGAGCCAACCGTGGCTGCCAGGATCACGGCAGGGCACCTGGGTTTCTTTGTCACTGCCAGGCCAAGGTGAAAGTGTTTGTGGCTGAGCAGGCTCACCTGGGATGGAGAGACGCTGATGGAAAGGGCTGGGTGGCCACAGGCTGCGGCTGAGCCCACAGCCCCACTCCTGCCCTTGGCTGCCCATCTCCTTTTACCCTGATACCTACCTGTGCTTGCAGCTCCTATCCCAAAGATGCTGGATGCACTTTCCTCTGCCCATGGCTCCCAAGGGAATCATCATGCTTGGACAACTTGCACCTCCTTGAGCTGGGAAAAGCCATGGGCCAATGCTTCACCCTTCAGCAGGAAGATGGGTGCCCCAGGCAGACCCCCAGCCTGGGAGGCAGAGGTCCTGGGGAGCGATCCTGAGAAAAACTAAACAGTTGGACATTTATGTCACCACTTCTTCACCTACCTGGTAGAACAGCTTTGATGCTGATGGGGGGCTGTGTGCGGGGGTCCCAGCAGGTGAGAAGGCAGCTCCAGTGGGCAACATGGCACAGCAGCAGATGCTGCCAAGAGCCTGGTCTAAGAGCAGCCTGCCTGCGCCGCCTCCAAGGGCAGCTCAAAGGGCTCCAACACGACAGTGCTGCTTCAGCCTTGTCTGCTCCACAGAGAGCTCACTGGGCTCGTCTCAGAAGCGTAGCCACACCACCCGGTATTCCCCTCCAAGTGGAAGGAGAAAAACCTGGGTGTACTCTTTTGAACAGTTGGATGAAAGGTTGGATGACTGCAATTTCTCTTGGGAAGAAGGCGGCAGCCTGGAAAACCCTCACCCTGCCCTCAGCTGCCACGAGCCACCAGCAGCTCAGGCACATGAAGCCTGTGGAGCCAAGCGCTTCACAGCCGCCCGAGGAGACCTGGCAGCGCTGCTAAGCCCAGCTGGCACACCGAGGCACAGAGAGCCTATAACCCAGCTCCTTAACCACCTTTTGAAGCCTCTGGGATTCAGAAGGCCCCTAGGACCTGCTCAGGCTCCTGGGCAATAGGCAGCCCAGGGCCAGCGAGCACCTGGACATCCTTCCCCTCACCCAGTGCCAATGCGGCAAGTCTCCAGGGATGCCTGCAGGCCCTGCGAGCCCTGTGGGACAGAATTTGCTGGGGGTCATGGGCTGGTACCACTCTCCTGGCCTGGAAGTGTGCTCTGTGCTGAGACCTTCTGCCCCCAGTGTGACCCCGAGTAAAGAGGGATCAGCTACAGCTTATTGCTCTCTCATCCAAAGCCACTCCTGAAACAGCTCCAATTCCTTCCATCTCTGCCAAGCTTTCCTCCCCAGGATGAAACTGCTCCTACCTGGCAGCTGCTTCTCAGCAAAGCACCCCAGGTGAATATCAGGGCTCCATCTCTCATGCATATGGGACAGCGTGGTGGGAGATGCCTCTCCCCAGCTCCAGCCCAGCAAGCTTTCAGAGGAGATTTGGCTGCACGTTGGTCCCGCTGGGACTGGAAATTGGAACCCATTTCAGGATTCAGTAAAACCTTAATCTGCAGCCTAATCTCTGGGTACTACATCTGTGCAAAAGACAAAAAAGACAGATGAAAGGGCTGTTAAGGGAGGGTTCGTGACAGCAAAGGCCACTGCAAAGAGCCGGCTCCTTTCAGCCTGCTGGTTTGGAGAGGTGTCGAGGATCTTTGCCAAGGCCTCCAGGATGTGCCGAGTGCCTGGTGCTGCACTGGTGCAAGAGGGAGAGGGGAGAGCTGCACTGCTGCAGGCGAGGGACCTCCTGGTTGTGGTAGGAAGCGGATACCCCCGGCTGCAGGGAGCAGGGTGCTGCGTCCGAGGGGTCTGGCCCTGGGGCGTGGGCGGGTGGACGTGGGTCCTGATCACCCACCTCCGGTTTTGGAGCAGCGTTCCCAAGGGCACAGAGCAAATGCTGTGGGCGCTTGCTGAGATTCAAGGTAAATGCATGGCATCAGGGCTGAGCTCAGCAACACGGGAACGGCCAGGAGCAGCTGCGTGAGCAGCAAAGCCAGCACCACTGCAGTCCCCGAGGATTTGCGCCTTCAAACCCACTGGGGATCCTCGTGGAGCACAAACACCATCTCCTTCCTGATGCCCTGCTCCCTTCCCATATGGGTGCTTCTTATCTTGCCCATCACCGTCTTCAGTCAGGTTGGGCTGAGATGGCTGATAAACTCAGCCCGTATTAGCAGGGGACAGGTAGAAAGACAGGTACAAGCCCAGAAGAAACCTGACAGTACAACCTTGTTCCAGCAGAAACCATGCTGCCAGCCAAAGGCTCAGCTCCTGCCACTGCTCAAGGGCAAAGCCAGAGCCAAGCAAACGGCAAGGTGAAAGCCTTTGCTAACAGAGTGAATTGCAGGCAGAGCTGAATCAGAGGCAGGAAAATCAAACCTCAGAAGAAGTGGAAGCTTGCTGCCCAAGCTGGCAAACAGGATAACCAGCTTCCCCTTGAGCTCCCTAACAGCACAAATCAGCTCAGTTTTTGAGCTAATTGCAGCGTTCCACATCAGACCTGACTCAGGACTCGCCAGCTGCTGGGGTGGTTGAAGGTGCTGCAGGGTGTCAGCAGCACAGATGCAGCCTGGCCTACTGCTGGCATGCACCAGCACGGCAGTGTCATCCCACCCCCCCTGCAGCCCCATGCCCTCATCCCCACTGTCCGCACCTCCATGAGGGGAGCAAAAGCCCTGGATGTCCCTGGTCATCACAGAGTGCTCGGGCACAGCCTTGCTTCAGCGATGCCCCATGCTCCAGTGCCATGGCTGCCAGCGGGAGACAGAGGTGTGCGAGGGGCACAGGCACTACCCCAACCTGGAGCCCAATCTGCAGGGACTGCCAGGGCCATGAGGGGTGATGAGTAGATTTAGGGGGCATCTTCAACCTGAGCCCGCCAAGCACAAGCTGTGGGGGACAGGAGCATGGCCCCAAGCCATCACGGAGAGGTGCCTGACACAGGGCTATGAGCCCCAGCTATAGCTCATCACCAGGGCAAGCACAGAGCCACAGGCGTGACTCATGGATGGGCTCAGTGCAGAAATGAGAGGTGGCTGGCACTGCTCTTGCCCTGCCTTTTTCTCTTCCCACTGCTTCTCCACTCGGGGAGGATGTATGGGATGAGGACCTGAGCTTTACAGCCAGCTCTGCGGTGGGATTGCTGGGTCCCAGGCACCCAGGCATCAAAGAGCTAAAGACTAAGCCAGTCACAGCCATCAGTCCCATCAGCAGCAGGGTGCTCTTGCCAAACATTTTTCCCCAACACCCAGACTGCTCCAGAGCCTGAGAAGCTCTTCTCTGCCCTCAGGATGAAGAGGTGTTAGGGAGGAGGAGCAGACCCATACCTGAGCCATAGGGAGCAGCAATGCCACCATACCTCAGCGAGGTGAGCTGAGCAGGTCCAAGGTCTACCACCATCCAGTAATAACGAGGCAGGTCCTAGGCCGAGCAGGGAGGCAGGTTCACAGTCAGGTCTGGGTGAGCAAGGCACAGAGCCAGACAGAGCAAAGCTGCACCCTCCCTCCAGCCAGGGCTTGGGCCAGGGCTGAGCTGGGATGCAAGCAAGGACGAGGCTTCTCACATCTTAGCTGTTTTCCCATCAGGTTTTGTTAGTGCCATTTGGATGTAAATAAGCCCAGCTCCTGTTCATTTGCAACCACAGAGCTGCCCAGGTCAGCAGTCCTTTCTGAGGCACACTTTGGTTTTTTCTCTTTGTGGGTTACCAGAAATCACTATTAACTGCCTGTAGAGATCTATCCATCCTGCTCCATACAGCAAAGAGACTTATTGTTTTAAATCTCAGGGTGGCTGATATGTGAGTTTTCTCAAAGACCCATTGCAGAACAGGTGCTCAGGCTTTTACCATGAACTTAGAAAAAATTATCTTCAGTTTTTCTGCAGGAGATGCATGTGCCTATTACAAGAGCGTCTTTACTCCTGCCCTTGTATGTCTTCTCCTCTTCCTCAAATGAAAAGACATCAGTGCAGTCTGATCTGCCATTTGCACAAATACAGCAATTGTCTGGGTCAGACAGATGGGGAGGATAGAAAAAGAGTGCTCTTGAATTCTTGCCTTTTGGTTTGGGCAAAAGTTAGGAATTCTTTTTATGGAGGTTGTATTCCCCTTACTGCCTAAAAGATCTCTGGAAGGATGTGTGTATTAAATATCGCTGTACTGGAAGTCCCAGGAATTTTCAGGCTAATGCCAGCTACATGGACCAATGTTTCTTTAAATATCCCCTTCTTTAAGGGGATGGAGCTGAAAGCTGCCTTGTCCTCATTAGGATTAGGATGAGAAATGGTTTTGGCCCAGGAGCCATTTCCATCCCACATGGCCATGGTGGATGGCAGAAGTCAGCAGGAGCGCTGAGCATTCATCACCAGCCTGGCGCCAGGCACACGAGCATCTTTTGGGAGGGTGAACACGTTGCCCAGGAGGCCGCAGTCTGCCGAAAGCAGGGCAGTACCTCTAAGGAGTTGCCTTTCCCAGGTGTCCTTTGGGGTTGTTTTTTTTTTTAGCTCTTACCTCTTTTGCACATAACTCCCAACTGATGCTGGCATCTTTGTGACTCTGGGTTTAAGGCTAGGAAGGAGAGTTCCTCTCCTTCTGTTTTACTGCTGGGTTTCAGGGTTGAGAGGTCAGTGTCTGTATGACTACTGAGAGCCTGACCCTGTAAATGACAGTGGTAGCAGGCACCATCATTCAGCTCAGTGCTAAATAATTTCAAGAACAACTATTGGCAATTAAAAGATGCCCCATGCCATCCCGCTTCCTGTACAAAAAAGTGCTGGAACATCAGCAGAGAAATTTCCCTCGTTTTTTCTCTGCTGCTTTGGAGAATCAGGAATGGTCTCATTCCTCTGTTGGCAAATGTTTGCTTGGTGTGGGAGGGCAGGGTTCCCTGCCACCACTGTGAGCCACTGATCTCTGGGAAGTGGCACCGGTCTGTCATTGCTGTTTGACTTCAGCAAACCTGGCCACTCACCTGGGCTCTGATTCATATAAAAGATAGTGAACTGTCATCTTTATTGCAGTTACCTGCTTCTTTTAACTGTGCAGTTTCCACTTTCGATGTGTCATGAACACACCAATAAACCGGAGATGTCTGCCTCCTTTCGCTAATCCCCTCAAAGAGGAGGTGGTGCAGAACTGCAGTTCAGCCTGCACTATGCAGGACCCTCATTGAGAGGAAGAAACTGTTGCTCGTGTGGCAGATGCTCATGGGAAGCAGTATCAGAGCGGTGTCACATGCGGCCATGGGAGTGACTGCATCCAGTCTGCTGTGGACCTATGGCCCCCCTGCTCTGGGATGCTCTCTGTGAGAGACACAATGGTTTGGGAGCAAGAAATATCATCTAGCTCTTCTGGGAAATCTTGTCCATTTTCTTGCTGGTTTGTGATGGATGTTGGCACCTCAGATGCGTTTGGGTTGCTTCTGCTCCAGCGCTGAACAGCAAGAAAACTTTAAAAAGATACCTTGTGTTGCTCATCAACAAAATGTGGCCCTTATTGCAAACTGGTTCCTTCAATCTGGTGACTCTTCTTGGCTGGCTTCGGCACTGACTTTAAGTCCTCTCAAACATGCCTAGATATCAATTCCTTGGCATCCAGCATCACTTAAAGAGTTTGGGGGTGCATTGCTACTTGCCACAGGGAAATGACCATTTTTGTCTCCAGATTTAAGCATTTGCACAGTTTCTCTGGCCCCAAGACTGTGCTTAAATCACTGCATTGCTCAAAATCAGAAGAACTTACTGAGTCATTTAAATTCATTCAGTTTGTGGAGGGAACCAGAGTTGATCCAGTGCTGTACAAAATGCTTATGTACTCATGTATCTTTATCAGCAGCTTAAGGAAAGACATGTGGCTTAAAAGAAGAAGAAAGAGAAAAGATGCAGCGGTCCTTGCTCTTGTCTATACTCTCACTTACTTATTTGTGAATCTGAGCAGCTGATCCAGATGCTGCTTTTCTCTGTCTTGCTGGCTGTGCTTATGGGACCTTGTCTCTGCAAAGGCTGATAAAGAGAGTATTCTTATAAAGTTGGTGGTTAACGACCAGATCGTGGAAAATGAGTTGAGATTTCTCATTTTTTATTACATTCCTGGTAACTACTGTCTGTTGTGTCTTGAAGTCTTATGCCAAGCATACACCTTGGCTGTAACATTTCCTTCTAACAGAAGAGCCAGAGCAAATTTTGACACTTTAAAAATTTTATGCAGTGGCTTGAATATAAATGCTGGCATTAACAAAACAGATCAAGAAGACCCCCAAACCTGACTCACTGTAAGGCCAACTCTGGTGCTGAGAGGCAGGAAGCATTCTCAGCTGTGTTTGTGCTCCCACCCCCGAGAGCTGCAAGCCCATTCTGACACTTGGGCTGTGAAGCCTTTGAGCACTGTTTTGATTTGATTGTTGGAAAAGGTCAAATTATGGAGCCTTGCAAATGCAGGATGCTTCTGTATCTGGGGCAGGAGGGGAGAAGAAGCCAAAAATAACTATTTCTGAAGCTTGACAATAGCTAAAAAGATTCATCAGGACCTACTTTTATTTGTATCCTTAAATCTCATATCCATGTAATTACTGAAGAGCAGGTCAGTTTGGTTGATAACTGTGCAGGTCATCATGCACAAAGAGTACTTTGTATGTGATGATGCTTTACGACCAGCTTGTGCAGTGTTGGTCACTTCAGGAGGCTGAAATAAAACAAGTTATTGGCAAATAGGTGTGCATGTCAGCCAGGGAGCGTTGTGTGCTTCGATGGAGAAAAATGTGAACATCGTCTTCTGCTGAGGTTGGCGATGGGTACACCTTTCACGAGGAAACAGCTACAGGAGGTGAGCGGCAATGACTGTTCAATAGTGCTATGCTGCCCTCAAGTGTTGCTTTTCAGCAATATCCAAATTTTCAGTCAGCCTGCACTAAGTTGCATTTTCCAAGTTTTGTGATTGTGCTCCAAGAAAGGCCTTTGCAATCACACTGATTTTTTTTTTTTTTTTTTTTTACCTGTCATGTAGTAAAAATCCTGCTTGAAAAGTGGGCTTGTTTGAAGTGGCTGAGGAAAATGCCAGGTTCACTAAGTTCGTGCCCGTCTGTGGTTAAAGTTTGGCATCCCGCAAAGCAAGGAAAACAGCAGCTCAGCTCTTCGGCTGTCAGCGATGGTTGGACTCTTACATCTCTTGGACTTAAACTGGCTATTAATTAAATGCCTCTGCACCTGCTACTGACTCCACAGTCCCTTTCAATTCCTCTTTCCAGTGACTCAGTGGGAGCAGTGTAATATATATGGGAAATGCGTACAAATTCGAGAGCCAGAAGCCTGAGAGTCCAGAAGCCTTCACAGAGCTGTCTCGATGCTCTTGCATGCTGCCTGTTTTAGTGCACAGCCCTGCCTGAAAATTCACAGTTTTAAATCCTTGAGCCCTTAAATCCCAGTGTAGCATCCATGGGGGTGACATATATGTAAAACCCAACATCCCAATTTTTAATTAATTTGTTAGCCAAGCATCTGAAACATGCATTTCTCACAATTCCTCAGTCTTGCTCGTAGTTCTGTAATGCCTGTTTCCCAAGCTGAAAGTGCGGCAGTTCATATTTTGCTGGCATTGTCAACGGATGTGTTAGAGTATGGTCCCCAGCACGACCACGCAGTGCTTAGGTCTCACAGAAAGGTGAACAGACAAAGAAGTGGAAAAACAACTTAAAGCCCCAAGTAGGGAAGAAGGGTTATTTCTGGGTGCCAGTCTGGGGTCACAAGTGGCTCAGAGGACCCATACAAGGTCCTTTTTTGTGGCAGCTGTTTACTAAGCCAAGCCTCTTACTAGGAAAGAGAGAACTGCCAGCTCTAGCCTTTAGATAGTAACTTCAAGGTGTTAGTTTTAGGGAGTCGTTTTTGCTCTTTCCTCATCAATTTTGTTCTGGCCTCTGGTGCTGGGGTCTGCAGTAAGAGCAGAAGCCAGCCAGCACAGCCAGGCTGCTGCTCCCATCATAGCTGCGCATCCCCCCAGACCTGGCCAGTATGGCACGTAGCTGTTGAGGGCAGGAGTGACCTGGCTAACCATGGCAGACATCGATGCAGAGAGGATGCCCTGAGTCGCTGTCTTATCCCCAGCAAAACAGCGCTGACATCTGAGCTGCTTTGACCACTGAGGAAAGAGCCCACACAAACACATCCTGCTCATGAAAGGGAGAGGAAGAGGGGTTAATTAGGTTGGGACACATTTTGTCTCTTTTTCCTGCGTTTGGTACTGCTCCTGGGCTGGACACAGCCTCCTGAGGCCAGAGACCGTTATCTCTGCCCTGAAATCAGCAGCAGGAGAGAATCAAGGGGGATTCCCTCCACCCCTCCTATTGGGAAAAGGAAGGCTGTCTTGGTACTATGGCCTAGGGCCAGGGTGAGAGTGGGAGGGATCTTGAGCCACAGGATGAGGCACCACACTTGGGACCAAACATGTCCTGCCACTTGTGCCTGATACCAGCCACAGGACCAGTCACTGGAGCCTCCAGTGCAGCTGTCTTCCAGGCGAGGGCTTGCCATGAGAGCAGGAGCAGAGATGGAATAAGACACAGACTCAAGCCCTTAATATTTTGGTACGGATCATAGAGTCATAGAATGGTTTGGGTTGGAAGGGACCTTAATGAAATTATCATCTAGTTCCAACCCCCCTGCCATGGGCAGAGACACCTTCCACTAGACCAGGTTGCTCAAAGCCCCATCCAACCTGGCCTTGAACACTGCCAGGGATGGGGCATCCGCAGTCTCTCTGGGCAACCTGTTCCAGTGCCTCACCACCCTCACAGTAAAGAACTTCTTCCTTACATCTAATCTAAATCTGCCCTCCTTCAGTTTAAAGCCATTACCCCTTGTCCTGTCACTACATGCCCTTGTAAAAAGTCCCTCTCCATCTTTCCTGTAGGCGCCCTTTAGGTACTGAAGGCTGCTATTAAGGTCTCCCCGGAGCCTTCTCTTCTCCAGGCTGAACAACCCCAACTCTCTCAGCTTGTCTTCACAGGAGAGGTGCTCCAGCCCTCTGATCATCTCTGTGTCTCTCCTCTGGACTCGCTCCAACAAGTCCATGTCCTTCTTATGTTGGGGGCCCCAGAGCTGAATACAGTACTGCAGGTGGGGTCTCACCAGAGTGGAGTAGAGGGGGAGAATCACCTCCCTCAACCTGCTGGCCACGCTTCTTTAGATGCAGCCCAGGATACAGTTGGCTTTCTGGGCTGCAAGCGCACATTGGTGGGTCATGTTGAGCCACCAACACCCAACATCAACCAACACCCCCAAGTCCTTCTCCTCAGGGCTGCTCTCAATCCCTACACTGCAAGCTGCTTTCTACTTTTCTGTGCTCTACATCACTCTAGGCTGGAGGTGCACTAGCACACGTTCACCCTCACACACAGCTTTTCACTAATAAACACGTTGCAGATAGCGATCCCCAGGGCTCAGCTCCCCTCCATGCACCAGGGACAGCACACCCTTAGCCGAGGGCTGCCCCATCTCCTGCACGGGCTGAGGGGACAGCACACTCATCCTGGCCAGCCCTATGGGGTCAACACCCCCCTGACCTGCTCTGGCGGTACGAGGATTGCACACACACATTGACAACTGTTGGCTACATTTGGGGGGTTGCCTTTGGTGGCCCTTGGCTTTTCTCTGCTGGCCTGGAGTGCCTGGAGGCACCATGGCATACACAGATGGAGAGGGGCCCCCAGCTCTGCAGCTTTCTAGTGCTCCCCCTCTGAGGGGGACATGGAGGGGTGCTCAAGTGGTGTAAAGTCCCTTTTGCCTGAAAAGGGATCAAGTCAGAGTTGGTATTTACTAGAAGACCTCTAAGAAGATCCATTAGAAGACTGTTAAGCATTTGCTATTAACGGACTCAAGCTGGTACCAACCACAGATAACCAGCCCCACAGTACCGTCACTGACTCACAGGGTCACTCACACCCACTCAGGCAGCAGCACCTGGAGGCCAACCCAAGCTGCTCCCCGGAGCAGAGCGTTGCACTGACACACCAGTGCCCACCAGGAAGGTGCTCGCAACATCCCTCAGCGGCTCTTCTCTCATCAGATGCTTGTATAAAATCCTGCTGTGTGCAACGTACCCGGCCCAAGTTACACAACCCCCAGCTGACGCTCACCTGTGCCAGAAGCCTCATGGTGTCCTACACTCACCAGCTCCCATGGATTCAAAACCACTGCCAACCCCCAGCCTCTCCTCAGTTCCTGGGGGACTTTCACAGACTGCGTCTCAACATGCACTTTTCCTCTGTGGCACCTATTTCTCCATCCACACCTACAGCATCCATTCCCACAGACTTATACAGCAGGGCCCTTAGGGACACAAGAGCTGGCCCATGTGGGCCTGAAGGCATGGTACCCTGCAACAGGCAACACGTACTGGCCAGGTGCAGCCCAAGTCACAAGGGAACATCTCCCTCTTAGGCTGGCAAGGGAGAAACGCTCATCCATTTGGAAAATATCCTCACTGCTGTGAAGGACAGCCCAAGTCCCATGTCACTGCTGTGCAGGAGCACATCAGCCAAGGCGTGTGGCCCTCTGCTCACCAGCACGGCAAGACACCAGCATCCTCAGGGCACGCATCTGCACCGAGGTGCCAGACGGTCCCCCATGCCACGGCTGCGGGCAAACCAGCAGAGATCTCCTCAGGCCGGTCCCCAGTCGTCCCAGGGAACAGACCCTGAGGGTCGAGGGGCTGCAGAGGGGCAGGTCCTGGCAGTCCAGGGTCACAGCTGGGCCCTGCCAGCCTTGACAGTGCTTCCTTCAAACCCCGGCTCTGGACTTTCTCTCTCTCACCCAGCTGCCTTCACTCCATTTCATACCTTGACATTTTCCTTCACATCCCCTCTTCTGACAGCAGTCCCTGCCCACAAGCGGGTCACGGCATCTTTGGGAGACTGCAGGTAAAGGCAAACAGACCAAGAAGTGATTCCTTCAGCCACAGCTCCATACAACTTGCTGTCACCTCAGCTAACTTCTGAGCTACGCCAAAAAGCCACGGCCCAACACTCAGAGGCATGAAGCACAAGGACAGAAGATGACTGAGATTTCTATCATCAGGGACCCCAAGTACCTCCCTGTTCAGCTCAGGCAGTGGGAGCAAGATGAAAGGCAGTGACCCAGAGGCTGGGCCCAGCCTGCTCCTGTCTCTCTGTCACTTACTGTGCAGCAGACAAGATCACTCCTGCAGTGATCTTTACTTCCCAAAACTGTCCCTGCGGGGCTAGCAGGGGAAGGCTGCTCCCACACCATGCTGCACCTTGTCCTCCACCAGCCGGCAAGAAACCTAAGGCAGCAGCATCCCACCATCACTTCTTCCCTGCACCCCTCACAGGACATCCTGCTCATCTTCTGCTGCTCCCTCCCCAGATCCAAACAAACAAACAAACACTCAGTGTCAGGATGTGTCTGTCCCACTGGGGTGTGACTGGAACCCCAAGGCAGAGCTTTGCCTGGGTGGGGTGTCGTGGTTTAACCCCAGCCAGCAACTAGGCACCACGCAGCCGCTCGCTTGCTTCCCCCCCACCCAGTGGGATGAGGGGGGAGAATCAGGGGGAAAAAAAAAAAGGTAAAACTCATGGGTTGAGATAAAGACAGTTTAATAGAACAGAAAGGAAGAAAATAATAATGATAACAACAACAATAATAAAAAAATAACAATAATGAAGTGATTGCAATATACAAACCAAGTGATGCACAATGCAATTGCTCACCATGCGCCGACCAACACCCAGTTAGCTCCCAAGCAGAGATCCCCCCCCAGGCCAACTCCCCCCAGTTTATATACTAGGCATGACGTCACATGGTATGGAATACCCCTTTGGCCAGTTTGGGTCAGCTGCCCTGGCTGTGTCCCCTCCCAGCTTCTTGTGCCCCTCCAGCCTTCTTGCTGGCTGGGCATGGGAAGCTGAAAAATCCTTGGCTGCGTATAAACACTACTTAGCAACAACTGAAAACATCAGTTATCAACATTATTCTCATCCTAAATCCAAAACACAACACTATACCAGCTACTAGAAAGAAAAGTAACTCTATCCCAGCTAAAATCAGGACACGGGGAAAGAGGGCAGGCGGGGAAAGCAGAGGGGCAATGATACGTGGGGCCACTCCAACACTGCAGCCAACCCCAGCACCACGGCAGCATCTTCTGGGATGGAGCCAAGGGGGCTCCCGAACACTGAGCTCTGACAAATGCTCTGCCAAGGCCTGGCAAGCCACCAGGACTTCTCTCTGCCAGCTTGATAGGCCAGGGCAAGGAATGCCCCGTGATGCCCAGGGTGGATGCTGGGCCAACACTCGGACCTTCGCAACAGTAACAGTCACACGAACGGATACCTCCGAGAACAGAGACACAGGCGTGCGCATCTATCTAGCGCTGAAGGCCCCTATGCCCCAGCTGTCCCAGGACAGTAACAGCACTTGCCCACACGCACGCACACACACCCTACCAGCAGCTCCCACCCACCCGGGACACAGCTGGACCGCAGGCACAAGCAGTTTGCCCCGACCCCAGCCCCACTCCAGGGCCACTGAGACCCTTCCCTCCCACACAGACAGGCCAAACAGTTCCTCTGTGGCTCTCCTTCCCCAGCACCAGCCACCGCCCCCCGGGGCCCCGTCAGCAGCAGCCAGAGCCCCCCCACCCCACCCCGGAGGCTGGGAAGGCAGCTGGGCCCCAGCAGGCCCTCTGAGGAGTCCGCACCGCGCTGGGGGCAGCCGTGAGGCTCAGCTGCCCCTCCCAGGAGCGGCCCCGGAGCTCCCGCTGACTCTGCGGAGCTCGGTACCGGCCTCGGCCTCCGCCCCCGGAGCCGGGCCGGACCTCAAGAGGGAAGCGACGACGACGCCGTCATGGCGGCAGCCACCCAGCCACCCCCCGCCCCGTCTCAAAATGGCGCCGGGCGGGCCGGCGGCGAGGTGCGTCAGGGATCACGTGCATCGTCGCGGCCCAATCAGCGGCGGGCGACGCCTGCGCGGCGGGCAGCGCCTGCGCTAAGATGGCGGACGATAAGGTGAGTGGGGCGGTGCGGCGGGCCGGGCTGGGCCGGGACGGACCCGACCCGACCCGACCCGACCCGACCCGACCCGACCCGACCCGGGGCTGAGGGAGCGCTGGGCTGGTTCCCTGTCCCCGGGCGCTGCCTGGGGGGCCGGTCAGCAGCCTACGTATCTCCCCCAGGACCCTCTACCCAAGCTGAAGGACCTCGCCTTCTTGAAGGACCAGCTGGAGAGCCTGCAGCGCAGGGTGGAGGACGAGGTGCACGCTGGCGTGGGGCAGGTAACGCGCTTCCCCCGCCGGTGTGGTGATCCGTGTGTCTCGGGGCGGACCAGTCACCCGTCTTGAGGGGGCTTAGTAAAAAAAAAAAATTTAAAAAAATCCCCGGGGCACGTCCCTGCTCTGCATTCCCTGCACAAGCCCACCCTGCCCCGTGGCCTCACTCTTTGCTCTTTTCCTCAGGATGGCTCTCTGCTGGCCTCGCCCTTTCTCAAAGGCTTCCTGGCAGGCTACCTGGTAGCCAAACTTCGCTTCTCGGCCGTCCTGGGATTCGTGGCTGGGACCTGCACAGGAATATACGCTGCTCAGAACTACGCCATTCCCAATGTTGAAAAGACAGTCCGGGACTATTTCAGTTCGCTGAAAAAAGGTCGGGACTAGTGAGGAGCCCTTTGGCAGCAGTGACTGTAGGAACAGTACTCCTTAGTTAGCAGGTGCAGAAGATTCCTAGGGCTTTCAGAGGCACGTCACATAGACCATTCTTCTCCACTGGAAAAGGGCTTTACACCACATCATTGCGAGACATCAGCGGGTCTGGTTATGGGGTATTTATTGGAGCATTGTGGCAGCAGTGATCACTCCACTAAACCACAGTAGCTTGGAAGCACCAGTGGCCAATGGTTTGCCAGCTGCCTTTCCCCCTCAGCTCTCTCCCTGTGCCCCTGCAAATTGAAAGGCTGCCTGTGGCATGTCATGACGCTCACCACCTGTATGCCCTTCTATTGAGCACACGCTTTGCCCTAGGAACATGCTTTGTGTGGCTTCCTGGGGAGGCTTGTAGTTCTTTCATTAAGAAAAGACAAAACCATTCTCTTCTACTGCATCAGAAATGTAGCAGGTAACATCCTGTTTTAATCAGGCTCATTAAATTGATGGTATTTGGTCTCTTCTTGAATGTTCTAGGGTGCGAGTCTGTCTGGCCTCTCTGCACTGATAGCAGCTCACCCTTGCTGGCTACCGCCTGAAAATGGTAATGTTTGGTAATGCTGCTGGCTCTGCAAACTGGGTGCTCCGGAGGGGACTGTGGGGACTGATGCTGGTCTTGTCTGTAGCCATATACGGCTCTCATGCTCCCCTCCTGACCCAGTGCAAGGTGGACGGGATAATCCCCTTCAGCTCCACATCTGTCGTGGTTCTTGTCGAGCTGACAAAGCTGGTGTTCTCCCTCCTGTTCCTGCTGACCTGGGACCGGGAGCTGCTGGGAGTCGCCGTGTCGTGGCGCCACATTGCCCCCTTCGCCCTCTCTGCCCTGCTGTATGCTGCCAACAACAACCTGGTGGTTCACATGCAGCTCTTCATGGATCCCAGCACCTACCAGGTCTTGAGTAACTTAAAGATCGTCACCACCGCGCTCCTCTACAGCCTCTTCCTGCGCCAAAGACTCAGCATGCGCAAATGGCTGGCTCTTCTCCTGCTGGTGGCTGCTGGGGTGAGCTACAGCTATGGCGGCCTGCAGGACCCTGGCAGCCCCTCCAAGATGCAGCTGCACATCACGCTGGTGGGCTTGTTGCTGATCTCGGTGTACTGCCTGATATCAGGCTTGTCTGCTGTCTACACAGAAGCCATCCTGAAAACCCAGGCGCTGCCTCTCAGCCTTCAGAACCTCTTCCTTTACTTCTTTGGGGTCCTGCTCAACTTGATCGGCTACTTCTGGAGCAGTGCAGAGGGCGGTTTCTTGGAGGGATTTTCCTCCTGGGTGCTGGTGATTGTGGTCAGCCAGGCCTTGAACGGTTTGATCATGTCCGTGGTCATGAAGCACAGCAGTAACATCACCAGGCTCTTCGTGATCTCCTGCTCTATCCTGGTCAACGCCCTCCTGTCTGTCACCCTCTTCAATCTGCAGCTCACCCTGCTCTTCTTCATTGCCGTCTCATGCATCGGCCTTGCTGTTCACTTGTACTATGGCGTCACGTAGCTGCTGCCTTCCTGCCCTGCGCGCACCAGGGCAGCTTTTGGTCGTTCCTCAGGGGTATTTAGTGCTTGTGCTGGGGCTGGTGTTACAAGCACAGCAGTGCTTTGGCTGTCGGCCTCCCCGCCCTGGTGTTTGCAGGGAGTTGTTACTGGTGAGTGCATGCACGACTAGCAAGGAGCCCCCGGAGGGTAGTGCTCAGAATGAGAGCGCCCTGTCCCTGTTTCCAGAGGGGAAGCTGGGCCCTGCTCCAGCCTAGCCAGGCTCTGTGCCACAGGGTTCCCGTGCGATCAGGTGTGCCCAGCTTCAAGGGTGCGTCCTGACCCCCTTGTTCATGTGGCGTCTCATACTCTCAAGCTGCTTCCCCCATCTTCCCTGCACCAGAGCCTGTAAATGCTCCTACAGCGGTTAGCTCCGCTGTGTTGCGAGCTCATCTGTGTGCAGGCAGCCCTGCTGCACAATCGCTGCCAGGCCAGCGTTGGTCTGACACGCTTTCAACTCCTGTGGATGGTGTTTCCTGCAGCCATCTGCACAAGGCTGGGTGCTACTGCCTGGAGAGCCCGGCACTGCATCCGGGGGCATCTCTCCCACCTCTGCAGTTTTCCAGCCCACCCCTTGCACCAGCCCCTGGCTGAAGGGCTGCTGTCCTTAGGCCCCATTTCCCCTTCTCAGACATGGTGTCACTGCTCTGTGCGGAGCAGATGGGGAATGGGGGGATGTGGGAACTGTTTCACCTGCTCCCCAAAAGGGAGACTGCACCCAAATTTGTACCAATGCTGCAGCTAGTGAGTTCCTGGCAGGCAGAAGTCACTGCTGGCTCTGGCTGGGATTATTAAAGTTGTGGTTCAACAGCATGCGTGTGTCTGTCCTCCCTGCAGGAAGGCATCTGTTGCGCTTGGCAGAGGTTTGGGGGCCAGGGGCATGTCCGAGCCTGACAACACTCATTGGTGAAGGGCACCCACTTTATTCCACATGGCAGCAGCTGGGGAGCCACCAGCCTTCTCACCGTGCCCACTCTGCTCCTGTTGCAGGGCTGTGCCTGAGCCCACGCTCCTGCAGGCAGGTGCCCAGCAGCAGAGCAGGGTTTTTCCCTTGGGGGCAGAGGGGTGAAGCGCTCCCCTGCTTCTGCCAGGAAGCACCCTCCCTGGGGCCAGGTTTCTTCAGGGAGCAGCTCTCGGCAGGCAGGACAGGAGGCCTTGCCCTGTGGAACGGCTGTAGCTGGGGCCGGCCAGTCGCCTGGCATCAGGGCTGGTGGCTCGCTCCAGGGAGGGGGGGTTGAGGTGGCAGGGGTCTGCAGGGACCCCGTCCTGCCTGCCTGCCAGGGCAGCTGTCCCCACCACCCTGGGATGCTGGCTCAGGGTGTCTGTGTGGCGGCATCGGCCGAGCCCAGCCATCTGGTGTCCCGCAACCGCTGATTGTGCGCGGCAAGCTCCACGGCGTCCCAGAGCACCTCCTGCAGCAGCACCCGGTGCCTATGGTCCAGGGCTTCCCTCTGCTCCTCTGCCAGGCGCTGCTGGTCCTGAAGCACCTGCAGGGATGCCTGGGGCTACCTGGCACAGCCCTGGCAGCCTGAAGGTGCATCCCCAGCCCTCCCTGCCAACCTGCAGCAGGTGCTCCCTGCAGGCCTGCATCTCCTGCCGGTGGCTCTGCAGCAAGGCCTCCAGGTCCCACTCGGCTGCCTCCCGCTCCCTCCGTGCTGCCTCCAGGCTCAGGCCCAGCGTGGCCACCTCCTTTTGCCAGCGAACTGCATCCCACTGTGGGGGACAGGGACGAGGACAGGGCAGCTCTGGGGTGTCTTTGCTCCCTTGGGGCTACCCTGCCCTGGGAGAGCAGTGCCAGGGAAGGAGATCCGGGTGCCCACCTCTCTGCTCGCCTCCTGGCCTGGCACTGCCCCATCCCCAAGCTCTCGCTGGAGGAGCAGGCAGTGCTGAGCTCGCAGCCGCTGCCTCTGCGCCTTGGCCAGGGCGTACTGGACCTCCAGGGACGGGCACGGCTGGCGCCAGCTCCCTGCCTGGCAGAGGGCAGAGCAGGCTTGGACAGCATCTGGGGGACCCAGTGCTGCTGGTGCAGAGGGCTGCAGGCCCTGGGCACTGCTCCTTCCCAGGAGCAGCAGGCAGGGACCCAGTGGGTTCCCACTCACTGTGTCACCCCTGGTCATTGGCCACGGCTGTGGTGCTTCGCTCGGTGAGGACTCCTCCGGCGGACCCTGCCCTGCGCTCGCCGGGGCTTGGCTCTCCCCTCCCCGGCTGCTCACACTGACACCCGGTCCTGGGTGGGGAAAGAGAAGGAGAATGACCGTGACATGCTGTGGCTGAAGAAAGCAGTTTAAATGAAGGACTGAGGCCTCTTCCAGCCCGAGCGAAGCTTTTTCCCACCATGTAAAGTGACGCTCCGTGCCCACATGTCAGCCACCCAGGCATGGGGTGTGTGCCTGTCCCCACGCTCCCGACCTGCTGGCTCCAGGCTGGCACTGGTCGGGGGCGTCTGGGTCCCAGGCTGCTGGCCCAGTGCTGTATTTCCTGTGGAGACCCGGTCCTGTGGGAGCAGGAGGAGATGTTATGGGGACGTGGCCAGGATTCAGGGCTTCTCCTGCACCTGGGTTGTCCCTGGATGGGGGGGCCGCAGCCTGACCTGTGCCCACCTTGTCACTGGGCTGATGCATCTGGCTTGTCCTGAGCACCTCGGCCGCTGCCTGCTGCTTCTCCCACCCTTGGCTCTTCAGCACCTGGAAAAAGGGGCTGGGGGTCCTTGCTGGGGTGCTGGAGACCTCCAGGCATGGCAAAGCTCCAGAGACACATCCCACCCCCACTGTCTCCCCCCCCCAGCAGGCAGCCCCCAGCCCCTGCCCTCAGTGCCAGACAAGGGTCTTGACACCAGGATGGAGCCCGGATCTCATCCAACCGGAGGGGTATCGGTGCCATCCTGGTCCCATCTGGTGGCCAGGGGCATTCCCCCACCTGCAGCTCCCGCAGGGCTCTCCGCAGCTGGGCCACAGCCATCTTCTGCTCAGGGAGGCCAGCTCCAGCCAGCAGCTCCATCCGCAGCCCTCGGATCTCCCTCCGACATGCCGCGACCTCTTGCACAGGGTCCCAGAATGTGGCTGAGATCGTCTTGGCCAGCCCCTTCACCCGCTTGGCCAGCTGCAGGGCCGCCAGAATCTCTTCTCTGGAGGTGTCTGGGAGAGCAGCAAGCCCTGGGCAGGGGCCATGGGGGTCCACCAACACAGGGACGTCCCAGTGCCTGGCCTGGGGTTGGGGCTGATGGGGATGAGTAAAGCTGGTGTCCAGCTTCCGACAACTGCGGGTATCCCCGGGCAGCGCCCAGGCACCAAGTGCCAGGTGTGGGGCGGGATGGGGGGAAACTTCAGGGAGGGGGCACCCCAAAGCGGCGTCCCAGTCCGAGGGGCTACCTGGCAGCGTGACACACAGCAGCAGGAACGTCAGGCTGTTCCCCTCCAGCATCCGCTCGACGATCCAGGGCAAGCAGCCAGTGTCAGGTGGGGGGTGGCTGGCAGCCAGTGCCCTGAATGTGGGGCGAGAGACGCCCCAGGAGAGGGATGAGGGTGGGACCCACGCATCGGGCAGGCTGAGCCCCGACCCGTGGCAGCCCAAGGATGGGTTGGCCGCTCTGGGAGCAAGCCCACGTCCCCAAGAGGCGGTGGGACCCCCTTGGCTCCCTTGGCTGGTGTGTCAGGGTCCCTCCTGCTTCACCTCCGGGTACCAAATCCCCCCCAACCCCGCAGCAGGGGTGCTGGAGGGGACGTGGCTCAGCCCCAGTGCAGAAGTGCAGCTGCAGTACGTACGGCTTGGGGCAGGGCCCAATGGCCCCACCGGGTGCCAGGATCCTGAGGGCCGAGCGCTGGTGCCTGCCGCCCTCCAGCTCCCGCTCCACGATGAGAGTGAAGAGGCTGCCGGCACTAGGGAGAGGCCAGCGCAGGAGTGGGGCTGTAGCAGTGGCCGGAGCCAGCCCCAGTGCCCCGTGGCCCGATCCTTCCCGACCCTGTGGGATATCTGCCGAATCCCTCACCCCTGCGTGGCTGAGCACCCGTCTGCGGGGGGCTGCTGTGCACACCCCTGGAACAGTGCCGGGATGGCACCCAGCCCCCACGTGTAGACGCTGATGGCGGCTTGGGCATCAGGCACGGCAATTTCTGTTGCCTCCTCCACAATCCTGGAAGCAGAGGGAGACAAGAGCGAGTGAGGACGGCCATGTCCACCCACCTCCTGCATGCCTGGGTTCCCGGAGGGATACCCCTGGCCATCCTCTGCCTGGGCACTATGTTCCCTGCCCAGCCCCACGCTTGATGTTGGGGTACCAGCCCCCCAGGAGTACCTGCCCAACCATGGAGCATCAGGTACCTACAGGCCCAGGGGTGCAACATCCATCACTTGCAGGGCTCGGCCGTTAGGACGGAGCAGGTCCCAGGCTTTGTCATGGGCGCAGACCTGGAATGGGGCTGCGTTAGGCAGAGGGGCAGGAAGAGGGGGCTGCTGGCATCCCACACTCACTGGGGACGCAGGCTGTTCGTGGCCAGGCACAGGTAAGGCTGAGAAGGGAGAGGTCTCAGGGTCACTCCCAGGTTTTTCAGCCCCAGGGCCAGGGAAAGGCAGAGTCCTGGGAACGTCCAAGTCCTGTGTGGAGATTGGCAAGTCCCTGGCAGCATCCCGGAGCCAAAGGGCAGGGCCCAGCCCAGTGGCAGGAGCTGGCATCGCTCTTGTGCCAACCAAGGACACACCAGAGGGACCTTCAGGCCACAGGGAGCAGTGGCTGGCAGAAAAAGCCCAGCCATGAGGTGGGCAGGAAGGTGTTAGAGGGCTCCTCTGTTCCCACCATGCTGCTGGAGCCTGGGAGACACCCTGTGGGCAGCCAAGGCTTCCCATGCCTGGGAAGTCCTGCGAAGAGGTGAGAAAACCTGGGATCCAAAGGTCTCCAGCCCCCAGTCACCCTCCAGCATAGGGGACTGGATTCCAGTACTGGGGCAACATATGCCCCTTGGCACAGCAGGGTCTGGCCAGTTGCAGAGAGGGAAGGGGAGCCCCCACCCCAGGGCATCGTGGCCAGCCCTGCTCCTACCCTACCTGGACCAGGCTGACCGTTTGCAGGCTCTGCGCATCGCCCCCCAAAGCCTCCAGTTCTTGGAAGATGGTGTCAATCACCTGGGGACAAGCTGGTCAAGCTGGGAGCCATTGGTTCTTGGCACCCGTGGCTGGGTCTCACACCCATACCAGCAGGACCGGGGTCAGCTGGACAATCCAGGAGCCCAGCACTGTGCAGTTGCACTGTCACCTCTCCCCTGCCATGCCCTGTGCCCTCACCTGCCAGATGATGCTCTGGAAGGGTAGCTGGGTCCCAGGGCCATGGGGGTCCCACAGCAGAAGGGACATGCTGTAGCCAAGGGGAACCAGGGCCAGCTGTGGTCTTGCCAACTCCAGGACCTTCTCCTGGGAGGACAGATGTAGCCAGCAGAGTAGGGAAGGCATGGCACAGCCGGCATGGCACAGCCAGCATGGCCTGGCACGGACAGCACAGTGCAGATGGCCAGCACAGAGGGCATTGGCATGGATCGGGCCCAGCACAAGGCTGATGGTATGACACGGGTAGCACAGCACAGATAGCCCAGTATGGATGGCACAGCGTAGATGCACAGCATACATGGCACGACATGGCACAGATGGCATGGCACAGTGGTGCACAGCACACCAGAGAGAGCACGGCACGGGCAGTAAGGCACAGACAGCATGGCAGCCACGGCACAGCACCCAAGAGGAAATGGGGAAGGGGTGAGAAACACCAGCAGACCCACACATAGGACCAAGCCCCAGGTCCCCAGCACTGCCTGTACACCTGAGGAGCCAGCAGCGGTGCCCAGTGCCCCCAGGACCACAGCTGGGTGCCCCAGCCCACAGCTTGGGCCAGCATGTCCCTGCCTTATCTGGCTGGGGACAGGGGCGCAGAAGAAGGATACCTGTCCTGCATCCAAGTGGAAGACATCATCGATAGTCAGGAAGCTGTCCTGGCACAAGGGAGGGAGGGTGATAATGTTCAGCTTTCCCCCATCCCAGTATGACCAGTGCAGGGTAAAGGAGGGACTGGGCACAGTGGGATGGAGATGGCAGGGGTGGCTTAGAAAGCCTGGCACAGGCAGGGGTGGGGGGAGACCCCCCCTCCCTTCCCCTGCAATCTAGTAATCCCCAGGAGCCCCCCACAAGAGAGGGGCCCATAGAGGTGTAGGGCAGGATCAGCCCAAG
The DNA here is from genome assembly GCF_026419915.1 of Harpia harpyja. Taxonomy (NCBI): domain Eukaryota; kingdom Metazoa; phylum Chordata; class Aves; order Accipitriformes; family Accipitridae; genus Harpia; species Harpia harpyja. Next base: position 21,512,396 of record NC_068959.1, on the reverse strand, counting down.
ACCTCAGCACCCATCAGGGTCCCGAGCGTGGCAGGTAGCTGGGACAGAGGCCCCTGCTCCTGTCTGGTTCCCCAGGGACTCTTGTCCCCTTGATGCCCATGTCCCTGTCACTCTCACCTGGACCTCCTTCCCAGCGAAGAGAAGCTGCAGGGGGTCTTCGCTGCTGGCCACCCAGCTTTCCCCCGGCCCTGAAAACACTGAGCGTGGGGTGGTGCGGGGTGGGGGGGGTCATCCCCACCTACCCCAGCTCTGTTCCCTCCACCCCGCAGCCTGGGGCCACGTGGCAGGGCTTCACATCGTTCCGGAGCCCTCCCGCTACGACCATGGTGCTCAGAGCCACCAGGGTGGGGAGGACACCCCCTCCCCATCACCACTGCCCAGGCCAGGCCCACCAGCATGGCCAGCGGTCCCAGTGCCACCACGGCTGTGGCTCTGCCCCAGCCCAGCTCCCTGACATGGGGGTTTGGGCTGAAGGCACTGGGACGCTGCAGGTGTCCTGAGCCCCAGCTCTACCTTCTGCCTGGTGGAGTCCCACAGCTGTTCGTACGCAGATATCCTGCTCAGCCTGCTGGGACACAGGACGGAGGGGGAATGAGCCGGGTCCAGCTCCACGCACCCAGCACCTGCCAGGAGCTGGATGAGCCCCTGGGGAGCTGGGCAGCGCCTGGCCATGCTGCACTGAAGGCAGGGGACAGATCCCTCCAAACCACCCTGTGATGTCCCCCACGATGGCACTCACCTTCCTGGCGTCCATGGCCAGCTCAGTAGCAGCAGCCCTTGAGCTGCTGTTTCAGACAGGACAGGGGATGGGGTTACACGGGGGGATCCTGTTCCCTTGCATTATTAATGGATGTCAGGCACAGTTGTGTGGGCAGAGCCGGGCAGAGCCAGGCCCAACCCAGAGGCACCATGTTCTGGAGGCTGAGCCCTGCTGGACAAGGAGTCAGTGGGACCGTGGGAGGCAAGTGGGCGCCTGGACCCACTCGCACCATTGGCGTGCTCCTGGCTCCAAGAGGGACATCTTTGCAAGCTGGGGACGGGAGATGAGGGACGTTGGACTATCATGAAGGTTTTCTAGACACAAGAAGCAACCACAAACCACAGAATCACATTTATTGGAGATCAGTCATACCAAGCAAGCACAGAAGGAAATGCTGAAGCTGAGGATCTCTGTGGTCTGTGGAAACGCAGACTGTGGGAGACAAAAGAGAGATCCCAGGACAGCCCCTGTCCCTTGCATTTGGACAGGACCAGGCACAATGAGGAGATGCACAGGCGTCCCTCCGTCTGCCACCATTCCCCCCTATAGAATGAGATTACAACGCTGCCCCTGTCTCCCTGAGCCCCTGCCTGCCCAAATGTCTTCAGGCGTGAGGGTGATGCCAGGCTGGACATGAGCCATCATTGCTAATGGAGCAAGCAGCACCTGGGGCTCCATCAGGAGCAGAGCAAGGGGTGGGGTTGTGCTTCACATGGGTGCTGCTAAGGGAAAGCAACTCCTAGGGTTCTGGGACACAGGGATTTCTCCTTCCTCATCCATTAGACAGCAGCTGCTGCTCCCTATTCTCAGGTCCAGCCAGTAGCAAGGCTGAGCACCAATCTCCAAGATGCAAATGCAGACACGTGGTGTACACACGTCCACATGGGTCAACACAAGCTGAGCAGTGCCTTTGCCTGCACCCATCTAACCACCAACGGTGCTCCCACGAACACAAGCACACAGGCAGCACAGCCCCATCCCTCCTCTCCAGCTGCTCAGGGGTGATGTGGGCTGGTGGCACAATCCCACACCCCCACCCTCAACCCACAGGCAGGTGCACACCCGTGTGCCCTCAAACACGCAACAGACCCCAAATCCGTCACAGATCCATGGCTGGACCCAAGGCCCTGTTTAGCCACTCTCCAGCTCCAGCCTTGGGTCTTTCCACACTCTGGTTTCCCACCCTCTGGCTAGTCCCAGCCTGTGTTTGCTCACAGATCACACATGTGCACAAACAGAATAGAGAGTGAGGTGACAGAAAATACCCAGGAATGGATTTTAATGAGAAGGCAGGACAGACCATGGGGACAAAGCACAGGGCTTTGCCAGGCAAGTGTGGCCTACCTACCACCAGCCCCCTTCTTCCCCGTCCCCATTTTCCCATGCTTGTTCCTTCCCTACCCACCCACCATGACCCTCCCTTTGATGCTTTCCATAAACATTCCCCAGTAAGTTTTGCATTCCCCCAGTCTCCCTCAGTATCCCATAATCAATTTTCTCTTTCCTATGAGACATTTTCTGAATAACCCAGAACCCAGAATAAACCCGTCTTCTTCCTACTGGTTAAAAAGTTTCTGGGTGAGCCTCTTCAAGGTCACACTTGAGGGGTTTGTCCACCAGTGCCTTGAGAGCTCAGGTCTTGGTTGCTGTCTGTGTTACCTCCCGCTTGTTAGTGTTTGTGCATAGGGGTGTTTAATTTATTCATTTTCCTGTCTTTTGTGGTTTTTCTCTTATGCTAAACAGCAGTTAAGCAGACATCCTCACAACCCAGGTATCCTCACAGCCACGCCCAGCCATAGCCCCAGGTAAGGAGAGGTGGAGGATCAGCAAAGGGGCCACGGGGGCTGCAAGAACAGCTGGGCTGGGGGGCACAAGGCTACGAGGAGGGGCGGGGGGGGCTCTGGGTGGGGACCACCAGACCCCAGTGAGGCTTGGGGCACCTGAGCACCACCTGCAGCAGTGCAAATATGATGGAGCTGAACATCTCTTGTTCGGGGCAGATGATATCACAGCGGCAATGGGTGCCTGTTGGGGCTTGGGGAGTTAGAGCTGGCCATAAGGAAAACCCCTCTGGGAGGATGCAGCCCTGCGACAGAGCATGGCAAGGAGCTTTGCTTGGGGGTTTCCCTAAAACTTGGACAGGCAGAGCTACAGCCACTGTGGGATAATGCTGGGGACAGTCCTGCTCCACGGGGGAGCCTGGACTGGGGACATCAAGACAGCCCCTCACCAGAACTTGGGGGTCCTGTGAGTCTTCCCACAGAGATCATGGCCTTGCAGCCCCTGGGGCTGAGCCCCTGTGGGGAAGCACTGGTGGGAACGGTCACACATCGCCTTCACACTCTGCGGCAGGGCCGGGCGAGCCCAGGCCTGGATCTGACCAGGCAGATGGCCCCGGCTACCCCAAGCAGGGCGAGGGCAACACAGACAGGGGCAATCACTGCAGCACTGTTACACTGCAGCACCGAGACCGGCACGTCCTTCACCAGCCTGCCCTGGTAGTGAGGTGGGGAGTGACACATGTAGTCCTGGGGCCAGCCCTGCCCAAGGTGCCCCATGCCCGCCAGCGCCTGGAGCCCCCCGGCCCCAGAGCACGAGCAGTTGTAGGGGTTGCCGGCCACAGCCACGTCCCACAGGCGTCCCAGGAGCTTCACCTCATCCCATGGCAGCTCTGTGATCAAGTTGTTGTCTAGGTGGAGGGTCTCCAACATGGGGCAATTCCTGATGGAGGGGGAAGCCTGCAGCATGTTTTGGCTCAGGAAGAGCTTCTTCAGGGAGCGAAGGGAGATGTCTACAGTGTGGAGGTGGTTGCAGCCCATGTCCAACACTTCTAGACTGGGAGGCAGAGGTGTGAGGACTTTATCCAAGCCAGTGTTGGACAAGTTAAAAATTCGGAGGGACGCCGGCCACTGGCAGGAGGAGGACAGGTCTGCCATGAGCTTGTTCTGGCTGAGATCTAGATGCTGGAGCTCACGCAGCAGCTGCACGCTTTCACACACGCTGTGGTAGGATGTCAGGTTGTTGCGTTGCAGACTCAGTACCTGAAGCTGAGGGAAAGCCCCCTTGCAGAAGGCGTGCATCAAGCTCTCATCCCCAACACTGTTTTGTGCCATGTCCAGGGAGCGCAGAGCTCTGAACACCCTTCCGATGCCACAGGGCAGGTTGGTGACATGGGAGCCAGTGACAGCCAGCTCCTGCAGGGTCTCCAGCCAGCTGCTTAGACTAGAGAAGTCCTGCTCACGGCCTGTCAGCGGGGCAGATGTCACGTTGTGGAAGTGCAGGGACAATATGGGCAAGTCCTGGCGGGCCATTTCATCCCAGTTGCCTCTCCCCTCAAAAATGCAGCGCTCAAACACCAGCTCCTGCACCTGGGTGTAGGAGAAGAGCCTCAGGACTCGGGCAAGGAGTATCTCAGGCACCAGGAGATCACCAAAAATTATTTTCCTGATGACAAGGGAGCCCAGCATTTCAATGGCAGAGGGGTCCAGGTTGCCGATTGGGAAGGCTATGTATCTCTCCAGCTCTCCCCCCAAAAACTCCACAACAGAGGCTGGGAGGCACTGGATGATGCTGCTTACGCTTTCCTGGGACAGGTTATAGCACACACAGTGCTCCTGAGTGCGATTGAAGAAACACCTGCCTTCTGCCTCCAACAGCCCCAGCCCCAGGAGGAGGAGAGCAGCCACATTCATGGTGAACAACCTAGAGATGAGGAGAGCAATGGTGAAAGGCAGCACTCTTGTGACAGCTGAGGAGACCGTTCAGATCCAGCCAACTGGAGGGCTGGCTTGGGCAGGTTCGGCCCCAGAGAGCTGCCCCTCAGGCAGACGGCGCTGCCCTTGTCCCTCCTGCCCAACTGCCCTTTGTGTGGGTCCAGCACACCCCACCAGCACCCGCCTGGCTACTCAGCCATGACTCAGGGCAAAGCTCAAATCACCAGTGAAACACCCAAAAGCTACACCTGTGCCACCCGCTCCTCGGCGGGGAGTCGGTGGCAGTGGTCTCACCCCACCCCAAAAGCAGGGTTTCAGCGAAGCAGGGTGGCTCCTCCGGCGGCAGCAGCTACCGGGCTCTGCGCTTTCTGGCCTGGGCTGCTTTGCTGCAGACTCCCATTCCTAAGCGACCAGGAAATCTCATGGATCAGGAGAAACTAGAAATGTTGAGTTACAGACAGCGAAGCCAGTTATATCAGTCTGACCGCAGGATGGGAGAGCCACAGCTCTGTTTGTTTCTCTGCATGGTGCACTCTGTAATCTGGGGCAGGAAATTGCAACACAGGGCTTCATATTTTCCTTTTTCTCACTCAGAGATTTGATTCATTACCAGCCTCCAAGAGGATGGTAGAAAATAATTTCTGAGGGTCTGTATGCATCTCTGTCAGCACCGAGTATTGTTTTGCTGTCCAGCTGACGGGAGAGTCTTATAAAACAGATCGCAGAAAAGCAGCAAGCAAAGATTAAAGGCTCCTAAGAATGTGATGACTTAGCTCTGCCTGAGCACCCAGACGGGGCAGTGGCGAGGAGTCTTTGGGGGTCTCCAATCCAACCTCCCGCTTCCAGCAGGTCTGTTGCCAGCACTAGCCCGGATCAGCCACAGCTTTTTCTGGCTGCGTCTCAAAAATCTCCCAGGACGGAGCTCTCTGTGCTGTCGCGGGGGGCTGCACCACCCTCCCGGGGAGAAGCTCTCCTCCAGCACTTAGGTGAAGTCTCCCTCACTGGGGGGGGGGGGGGGGGGGGCAGCACGAAGCAGGGTGGGTTTGTCCAGTGACTCACCAGGCAACTCACACCGAAATGTTTCCTTGCCCCACGGCTGCTTCCTCTAGCTGCTGCCAAATCTACGGCTTAGGTGCCAAAGGCTCTGCAAGTGCTTGGCTCTCCCCGGCGCCTGAACCTCCTCTGCCTCCAGCCGGATGAGACCTCAGTGCCTGCAGGTGTCTTCCAGCTGCCGTTGGTGCTTCCGCAGCCTGTCCTGCCTGTGTTTAGATCCACGTGTTTGGGGCTGATGGGCACCTCGAGGCAGGCTCCCGGGCACTGCCCCTGCTCCCGCTGCGTGACTTCCTAAGCAGGACAGGGCTGGCTGTGCCACAGGAAGCAACGCTCCACGCAGCAGCCGCCCAAGTCACTTCTGCTTCGCTTCCCTGCAGCAAGGGACTCTTGCGGCTGCCCATGGCCATGGGCTGGGAGGGTTTTTGGTCCAAGTGTCAATTCTGCTTACTTTCCTAGGAAGGATGAGGGAAGGGAGTGCAGTCAAGGTTCCCTAAATGCACTCTCGGGACCAGTCCAAACACACCTTTGCTTCCAGATGCTCTGGGCTTGCTGTGCCTTGGAGCCTACTGGGTGCTGAGCACCCTGCACAAGGCAATGCAGAAGGGTATGGGACTGTCATACCCAGTATCCAGACCATCCCCAGATGGCTGTGTCCCATGTAGGGTGGGGACAGGACAAATTCCCATCTGCTGTGTGCACAGCCCAATGCTGCAAAGGGCACTTCTTCACCCAAGCTCGGCTTCCTTGGCAAGATAGCTACTAGGCTTGGCCAGGGAACTCAGATCACTTGCCCCATGCTCCTTTGGCAGCTGGTGGCTGTGCCTGCACCAAGATGTTAACGCTCTCCGTCAGCGAGCAGAGACCACCAGGCATTTGGAAAGATCTGTCAGGGATTTTTTCTTCCCTGGGGATTTCTCTGCCTGTGTTGGTTTCAGAAAGGCAACAAAACTGCACAGCTAGAAGATGCAATTCCCAGTTTGTTGTTAATGCGGCATTACAGAGAGACACTCTCAGTGCGACAACAGCTGGGGCCGGAGCTGCCTGTCCCACGCACTCTGCTGCTGGGTGGGTGAAGGGAAAGTCTCCTTTTGGTTGTTACATCTACTGCAGCTCATTTTCTTATTCCTGGCATCTCAGGTGGAGCGCTGCACTGCTTTGCTGCCTTTCCTTGAACAATTTCTTGTGTAGAGGGGTTCAGCCATTCCATGATTCCTCTTCTCCATCCTCAGGTTACACAAAACTGCTGCTGTGTGCATCATGGAAAAATCACAGCAGCCTTTCTGAGTTCTCCTCACTACTCCTTTTGGTGAGGTCGGCAGCTCTCTCTGGGCCTGGTACCTTTTAATTGCTCATTCCTGGCCACCAGCTGCAAATTCCCCCAAATGCCTTTCTGGGGAAAAATGAGCTCTTCTATCTCCTCAGTGGCCAGCCACACCCCGCTTCAAAGACACGTGGTGTTGGAAGCACCTTTTGGGTGACGACTTTCTTGTTCTCGTCACCACCGTGGAAGATCCCAGGACACCGAGACCCTGTTGTCTTATGTTTCTGGTGAGTCTCTGGGCTTTTTTTGGCTTCAACAAACATGCACTCCAGCCCTGTGGGGACAGAAACTGTGCCTGAGCCCACAGGCTGGCTGGTTTCAGCCCTGCAAGGCCGGAGGAGTTCATCCTCTGGTTCCCCCCCCCCCCCGCTGTGCACACTCGTGTCTATGTCCCCGCAGCCAGTGCCGTGACCGCTGACCGCACCGAAGAGGGTCACCATGCGCTCCCCCACGCAGCGGGGCCGCCCAAGCTCCCTCCTGAAGCCGCAGCAGCAGGACGGTGGGAGATGCCCCAGCAGAGCCCCTGCCGCGGGAAGGGCTGATCCCGGTCCTGCTGGGCTGGGAGCTGGGCAGGCGGGGGGGGGGGACACTGGGCCTCGGGCCCCGGGGCTCCCCGGGCTGCGGGCGGACCCCGGCGGCCGAGCCCTCAGGGGGAAGAGCGGGGCCCCGGCCTCCCTTCCCGGGGCTGCCCGGCGACCCCTCCGTGATCCGGCCCGCCTCCGCCCGGCCTCCCCCCCGCTGCCCTGCCCGCCTTTCGCCCCGCCCCGCCCCGCCCCGCCCTCCTCCTCCTCCCCCTCCCCCTCCCCCTCCTCCCTCTCCTCCCTCCGCCGCCATGTGGGGCCGGCGGCGGCGCGGCGTCGGGCCCAGCGGCAGTGGCACGGAGGAGCTGCGGGCCCGGCGGCGAGAGCGAGAGGCAGGTCCGCCCCGGGACCGGGGAGGGGGCAGCGCGGCAGGACGGGGCCGGGCCCTGGGCCGAGGTCTCGGGGCCGGAGGGGCCCGGGCGGTTTGGCCCCCCCCGCCGTGGGTGACGGGGCCGCTGGTGGGAGTCCCCACGGCCGCCGGCTCTGCCCCACAGCGGGACCCAAACAGAGCCCCGGCCTCCCGCCCCGTCTGGGGGTGCACAGGATGGTTGGCATCTGCGGGCAGCCTGTCCACTCGGGGTAGCATTTTACAGTGGGTTGGGTTTTTTTTAATCCACGTGAGTTTTCTGCCCTGGATGCCCCATTTCCTCAACCACCTCCCTGCAATTTGAGTTTTCCAAGGTCTCGCCTATGTAAAACCAGCCTTGGGTCCCTCCCGGTGCGGCCGCCCTGGTCCTCACGCCTCTGTCCTGCTTTCATGCCGGTTTGCCCAGCTGTGGCTTTGCCCGTTGGCGAGTGAGTGCCCGACCCGCAGCCCTGCGGCATGCAAGGTCTAAGTGCAGTCACGGTCTCGCGTGTCTCTCCCTGGCTCGCACAAGGAGGAACTGGCAGTTTTTCCCTCTTAAAAGGGATGAGGCTCTTTGGTGGGATGGAAAAGCATCTTGACCTAGGCAGGTGGTGACGGGGACCGATTCGATCACAGCTCTCAGGAAAGCCCGGCGGCAGGAGCAGCTGGTCAGCAAGCGGCTTCTGCGGGAGGACACTGCAGCAGAGGAGGGTGGACAGGATGGAGCAGAGATCGTGCCGGACCCTCTCTCAGAGGATGAGGTGAAGAGCATGACGTTCTCCGTGGTGATGGGGGTCCCTGGGGTCTTCCCCAGCCTCTAGACATGTGGAGGAGCCTGGGTGGAGGTGGGTTTGGGAGTGTTTTCTAAGTCACTGCCAGACATGGTGAGAAACAGTAACGTTCTTTGTGACCATCTTTGCGCCCTGCATTTCTCTGCATCCAGGATTAACGGGATGAAATCTTAACCCTGGCACTGCTTGAAATTCACCCATCTTTTAATTTTCGGATAGGTTCTTGAGCTGCTCAGAGGCGTGCAGAGGGCTTCAGAAGAGAGGAAAAGATCACTCGGCCGTCTCCGCTGGGCTCTGCAGAACAAGGAGACTCAGCAGAAGTTTGTCAGGTCAGCCCAGGTCTGGCACTGCATGGCTGTTACCAAGGGCATGTCCAGAGTGGCTCTTTGTCCCGGTTGTTGTGTGGGTGAGCTGGTGTGTGGCCGAGGGTGGAAGGCAGGAGGTGACAACACCCTTTGGGTTCCACCAGGCTGGACGGCAGCATCCGGACACTCATTGGGCTCTTCACCAGCAGCCTGGCTGACATGCAGATGGAAGCAGCCCGCTGTCTCCATGAGCTCTCCCACTCCAGTGACCCTGCTGTGGCTGAGGCATGTCTGCCAGTGACCTCCTATCTCCTCACCTACCTCTCAGGACACAGCGTTGAGTTCATGGTAAGATCCGTGCTTGCGTTTGCCAGGGCTCGGGCACCTGATAAGCTTTTGGTAGCGGCTGGGTGTTGACCTCTTTTGGCCAGCCTTAACCTAACATGGCTCACAAAGGAGTGCTGGTGGGAAGGGGCCCTCTGCAAGTCTCTAGTCCAGCCTTCCCCTTGGAGCAGGACTGTCCCCGGTGCTAGCCCAGGGCAGCAAGGCTTTGTCTGGCCAAGTCTTGGAAATATGGAGACCCCCTACACTGTGGCCTGTCCCAACACCAAGAGGAGTTTGGATCCATCGTGTTTGCACCTCCTTCCAGGTAGCTGCAGGCTGCTCTTAATGCTCCCAAGCCTCATCTGGGCCAGGCAAATCCTCCTGCCGCAGCCCAGGACGCACTGGTTTGCCCCACTTGCAGTGGGTTCCTCCTCTTGAGCTCCAAGCTCTGTTTAGGGAAGCAGGAACTTCCCTACAGGCTGTGGCAGTTGGACTCCATCATCAGACATGTGGTCTGGCCTCTTGATGCAGGCTGGACCTGGACGGGAGGTACCTTGGTGTCTGTGTGGTGGGTAAAGCAGAAATACTAGATGTGGGCCAGTTTAGGTGTTTTAAAAGATCTTGGAAAAGTGAAAGAGATGGGCAGCAGCAGTCTGGGATGCAGGAACAGCTACTTTGTCAGCTTACCTTCCTGCAACAAGCAGGCAGGCTTTCGGCAAGGTCGGGAGGAAGAGCAGAGCGTCTGTGGCTCCAAGCTGTGCAGTTTGATCTGGGCGAAGGAGCGAACAGTCAGAGTAGCTCTGGAACACCCATGTGTTTTTCCAGCTGCCGAGCAGTGCGCCTTCTGCAGTGCACTGTGCTCCTTTGAGAAGCAGACAGGATCAGAGCTAAGGACCAAGATGGGGAGCAACCCCAAGGTGATGATCACATTTTAATGCAGCACACCAGCAGTCTCCAGGAGAATACTGTGGAATTAGAGGTGTCTCAGAGAAATGTTGTAGCAATAATTAGAAGCCTGAAAAACCTCCAAAGTAGAAGTGATCAGATCCTGACCTGAGCCAGATAGAAAAAGAATAAATTGAAGCTGATACAGCTGGGAATGGGGTAGCTGGAGAATCCAGCAGTATCTGTCTCTGTTTACCCCTCTGGAGACAGCTTCTGCCCTGCTCAGGGGAAGTGTGTGCCCTAGTCCCAGGGTGCAGGGACCTAGAGGCCTTGCTCACTGGCCACAGTCCCCCTGTGGAGTGCAGAGGAGGTAACTTGCTCTCTTGGGCATGTTTCAGGAGCTGTGTTTGTACACGCTGGGGAACCTGGTAGTAGAAAGCGAAGCTGTGAGGAAGCAGCTTCTGCCTCAGGGCATCATTCCAGTGCTGGCATCCTGCATCCAGGTGGGTGAAATAGCTCAGTCACACTCTTCCCCTGCCCTGCCCCAGAAAGACGTCTTTTCTTATGCCCTTGAGATGCTGGCTGACAGTACTGAGTTACCAGCCCTCCTTCCAGCTGTGGCCACAGGCAGAGACCCCTCTGCAGAGGTCTGTTCCCTTGCAGGTGAGGGTCTCTCATGGGCTCTCCTGCACTCCATTTTTGGGGTCAGGTCACCACCCTGTGCTCTTCTGCAGCTGAATGTCTCACATCCGTAACTGCGGCTTGCCAATAAACAGTCTGTAACACGGGGAGCTGGAGGCTTCTCCCCTCTGCACGTCTTGGGTCCAGCAGGCATATGAGACCAACACAGTGAGCAGGGCTGTCGTTTGCAGATCTGAATGCTCAAAGCAGCACTGCTGCTGTGTTTGGGTTCCTGGATCCCTACAGCTGCAGCCCATGTTGAGTGTGGGGAGGGGGAACAGCTCAGCTTTGGTGTGGCCACAGGTTGCTCTGTCACCCCCAGTCCCCTGCTATGCCCCCTTTTCTCCAGGCATGGAGAGACTGCACGGATCAGCTGCTTGGTTTGGTGTGAAAAAGAGGTATTGCCCTCTCACCAGCACGGCAGCTGGCACCCTGGGATCCCCTGGCTGTGGCATGCAGGATTAGCTTTGTTCTGTTTGGTTGCAGTCCCCGCATGAGGCTGTGCTGGAAGGTCTGGGCTATGTCCTCTCACAGCTCCTCCAAGCCAAGGAAGCCCCCACAGAGATCATACCGTGAGTCCAAGCCTCTGTCCTGGTTTTGGCTGGGATAGAGTTAATTTTCTTTCTAGTAGCTGGTATAGTGTTATGTTTTGGATTCAGTATGAGAAGAATGTTGATAACACACTGATGTTTTCAGTTGTTGCTAAGTAGTGTTTATACTAAGGCAAGGATTTTTCAGCTTCTCATGCCCAGCCAGCAAGAAGGCTGGAGGGGCACAAGAAGTTGGGAGGGGACACAGCCAGGGCACCTGACCCAAACTGGCCAAAGGGGTATTCCATACCATGTGACGTCACGCCCAGTATATAAACTGGGGGGAGTTGGCCTGGGGGGGGATCTCTGCTTGGAAACTAACTGGGCATCGGTCAGCGAGCGGTGAGCAATTGCATTGTGCATCACTTGGTTTGTATATTCCAATTCTTTTATTATTATTGTAATTTTATTATTGTTGTTATTTTCTTCCTTTCTGTTCTATGAAACTGTTCTTATTTCAACCCACGAGTTTTACTGGTTTTTTTTTCACAATTCTCTCCCCCATCCCACTGGGTGGAGGGGAAGTGAGTGAGTGGCTGCACGGTGCTTAGTTGCTGGCTGGGGTTAAACCATGACAGCCTCTTAACCCTGCATCAGGATGGGCCCTGGGGCCCAGCATGGTATTTGCGTGCCAGGGACAGCGACGCCTTTCTCATCCCAGTAATATTAATAGTTCAGAGCAGAATCCTATCAGAACTATGGAGGTTCTGTTGCAGATCGGGGTGCGGGGCTTGACTTTTTTCCCTCAGCCTCATCTGAGCAGACAGCTCTGGTATTTCGGTAAAGGACAGTGTTGAGCAGAGAAGGCTCACAGGGGAATTCTGGCTGTATTCCTGCTGCGAAGGAAAAGATCAGCTTGACAGCCCCCAGTGCAAAAAATGTGACCCCAGCCAAGGTGTCCTGAGTGCCTCCAGGCCCTGCCATGGGCAGGGAGAGCTTGTGCTGGGCCTTAGTGGTGCCTGAGGCTGCAGCCCTTAAGTAAGAGTCTCCTCCAGGTGTGTTTTTTGGAGCATGTGGCCCCCAGTACAGGCGAGAGCAGCTCTCTGCTTGGTGGCCAGGGCTAGTGTCTTTCTGCCAGTTGTCTGTCTTGCTTGTGCTCTGGCCTGTGCCTCCATTAACTCTGCTGTTCTGACCCCAGCTTGGTTCTGGACTCTGTTCTCCCCCAGCACATGCTTCGACTGGTTTGCTCTGGCCTCAAGGCTGGGATAGGAACAGCCGTGGAGTTTGCATGGTGTCTCCACTACATCGTTTGTAGGTAAACATGCTTTTCTCCTCATTTTGAGTTCCCTGGGGGCAGCCAAAGAGAGAGGCATGAAGGCTCAGGGTCCTGTGAGGAGACCAGGATTGCCTTCCCTTGCCCCTTTCCCTTGCCCCTTTCCCTTGCCCCTTTCCCTTGCCCCTTTCCCTTGCCCCTTTCCCTTGCCCCTTTCCCTTGCCCCTTTCCCTTGCCCCTTTCCCTTGGGAAAGCAATTTCACTGCCATCCTGGGCATTCCAGCTCTCGTGTCTAAGCGCACACGTGCTATTTGCAGGATCACTGAGTTCCTTTACAGGGTAATAACAGGTGATAAACCTGAGAAGGCTGTTCCTAGTCCTCCAAAACCCCCCAATCGCCTCCCCATATCTGGAGTTGTCCCCTGCACTGCCCAAGGCAAGCTCCCTGAATCCTTGTGCTTCTGGGGTTGGCTCAGTGTCACCTGGCTGGGCTGGCTGCTGCCAACAGTCTCTGTCTGCCTTGGCATGGCTGCTCCAGTGCCATCTCTTTCAGCAGCCCCAGCAGAAAGGAATGTGTAGGTACTCAAAGAAGGATCGGGGCTGTTGTTTCCAGACCCGCACAGATAATTCCAGTGGATCTGGAATTTTTACCATGGGCTTTTAAACTTTCTCATAAACTCAGAAACAAGCTGCTATTCAAACATGAAACAAGCCCTGTGGTGGTTCAGGAGATTGCTCTGAATTTCCAGGCCCCATTGTTTGGCGACAGCTGCAGCAGTTTTCCCTCTATGAGTGCTGAAAGCAACCATGCTGTCCCTTCCCTTTGCAGCCATACAGCCAATGCGGCATTGCTGTCGCTGGGGGCCTTGCCTGCCCTCACCTCACTCTTGCTCGACCTGGCTTCTGAAATCCCCCAAGATGCTCCCGAGGGCCTGGAGCTGGTAAGACGCGGGTAGGGTGCTGGCTGTTCTCGGCACTGCTGTGGGGATTTGGTCCGGCTAAAGGGTTCTGTGTTTCCCACCGTCACAGCTCGTCTGTCCAGTGCTGCGGTGTCTCAGCAACCTGCTCGCAGAGGAGACTGGCTGTGAAGTCCAGATCCAGGACGAGCGCCTGCTCGTCGCCCTCTTCCTCATCCTGCAGTGCTTCCTCCAGCAGCACCCGTTCATCGTACAGGAGTGTCTCTGGCTGCTGAACAACCTCACAGGTGAGTGTCCCACAGGGCTGTCAGCAGAGCCGGAGCTGCTGCCGGGACCTGCCTTGATTGCTGGCAGACTCATGGCATCTTGTCTACAGAGACGTCCCTCAGAAACCTTGATTTTATTGACACGTTCCTTCTCTGCCCACCCTAGCAGACAAACCCTTCTTCTGCTCCACTCTGCTCTCCCTCGACTTGCTCCCGGCCCTGCTGCAGCTCCTGCCATGTTCCCAGATGGCCAGTGTGTTGGTAAGACCTCGCCTCGTGTCCCAGGTCTGGGGGGAAGAGCTGGACTTTCAGGAGCATGAATCCTGCATGCACAGTGCTGAAGTTGGAGGTTGGCTTGGGGCAGTAGCAACAGCTTGGCAGAAGGTCTCGTGTTGTGGTAGAGTCACCATCCGCCTCCCCTGAAGTCACTGCGTCTGTTTTTACCCTTCACGGAGTCCTGCCCCAGCAGAAAAGGGGTCCCAAGGCAGATGTTAACTTGGGGCCAGGCCTGCCAGCAGCTGCAGCAGGCCCAGGGAGGCTGCTGCCACCTTCTTTTGGAAGACCCTAAAGCTTTGACACTGTCTCTCATGGCATACTCCTTGAGAAACTGGCGTCTCGTGGCCTGGATAAGTGTACTCTTCACTGAAAAACTGGCTGGATGGCCAAGCCCAGAGGGTTGTGGTGAATGTGGTGAAATCCAGTTGGCGGTGGGTCACAAGTGGTGTTCCCCAGGGCTCGGTGTTGGGCCCTGTTCTGTTTAATATCTTTATTGATGATTTGGATGAGGGGATTGAGTGCACCCTCAGCAAGTTTGCAGACGACACCAAGTTGGGAGGCAGGGTCGATCTGCTTGAGGGTAGGGAGGCTCTACAGAGAGATCTGGACAGGCTGGATCGACGGGCTGAGGCCAATCGTATGAAGTTCAACAAGGCCAAGTGCCGGGTCCTGCACTTCGGTCACGGCAACCCCATGCAGCGCTACAGGCTTGGGGAAGAGTGGCTGGAAAGCTGCCCGGCAGAGAAAGACCTGGGGGTGCTGGTTGACAGCCGGCTGAATATGAGCCAGCAGTGTGCCCAGGTGGCCAAGAAGGCCAATGGCATGCTGGCCTGTATCAGAAATAGTGTGGCCAGCAGGAGCAGGGAGGTGATTGTTCCCCTCTACTTGGCACTGGTGAGGCCGCACCTCGAGTACTGTGTTCAGTTTTGGGCCCCTCACTACAGGAAAGACGTTGAGCTGCTGGAGCGTGTTCAGAGAAGGGCAACCAAGTTGGTGAGGGGCCTGGAGCACAAGTCTTATGAGGAGCGGCTGAGAGAACTGGGGCTGTTTAGTCTAGAAAAGAGGAGGCTGAGGGGAGACCTTATCGCTCTCTACAACTACCTGAAAGGGGGTTGTAGTGAGGTGGGTGCTGGTCTCTTCTGTCAGGTGTCTGGAGATAGGACAAGAGGAAATGGCCTCAAGTTGAGGCAAGGGAGATTTAGGTTAGATATTAGGAAAAATTTTTTTACTGAGAGGGTTGTCAAACATTGGAACGGGCTGCCCAGGGAAGTGGTTGAGTCACCATCCCTGGAGGTATTCAAAAAGCGAGTGGACGGGGTACTTCAGAACATGGTTTAGGGGGCATGGTTGATGGTTGGACTTGATGATCTTGAAGGTCTTTTCCAACCTAAATGATTCTATGATTCTATGGTTTAGGGGGTCCTGGAGGGATGCTTTGCCAAGGGGTGGGTGGTACAGCTGCATCTGCTTGGCACAGGGATGAACAGTGCCTTATAGTGGCGATGGAGGAGGCTTTTAAAGACCATTCAAAATCCAGCTGGTTGATGGGCATGTGGCTTTGGGGAAGCACCTGGCAGGACCTCCAGGGAGAACATGGGGAGTTCTCGAGAGCCCTCCTAAGCCTGTCAGGAATCTGCCCACTAATGAAGTGTTCATTGCTCACTCTCTCTCATGGCTTCTCTGTCCAGGTCCTGACAGTTCTGTGCAATATAGCGGAGAAGGGGCCAGGCTACTGCCAGCAGCTGCACCAGCAGCCTGCCCTGCCCCTGCTGCTGCCCACCCTCACGCTGCCCAACCCCGAAGTGGTGGGGCAGTGCCTCGAGCTGCTGCACCTCCTCTTCCTGCACTGGCCAGAGGTAAGAGCAGGGGGGTACCTGCCCCAGAATCAAGCATGACATCATAAAGCTGTGGATGGGGATGATTACCATTATTTAAATAATACTGTTTTCAGTCATTGCCACGCTAGCCCCCCACTCTTCAGCACCCAAACATGTGCCTGAAGGGGGGCACTTGTGTGATGCAGAGGGTGGAAACCCTTCTTGTTTCTCTGAGGAGTTCCTTTTCATTGACAATGACTGGTTTTTGGGCAGGTTGTTTGTACCCTTTGAGATTATTATGGGGGAATTATTTTGATTCAGTTGTACTGACTTCAAGCCCTGTGCACTCCCAGCCAGCAATCAGCATGGCTGGATTTACCTGGCTTGGGAATTTAGCATCTGGTAGGGCTCTGGGGAATTCCTTCAGCTCCGTTCCCTGGGCTGTACAATGGTGGCTCTGGGCAGACAGGATCAGCTGTAGCAGCTATACTCAGGTGGCAGGCAGCCAGGTCTCACCCCACCTCTCGCACAGGCTGCTGCTGACTTTGTCAGGCAAGGCGGGCACCGGGCCCTTGAGCAGCACCAGAGCACCCCAGAACTCCAGGAGCGGGCACGAGCACTGCTGGACATGGTTGGGCAGCCCCTGGGAGCCTCCGCCTTCAGTCCTTGCCATGCCACGTTGTCTGCCTTCTCCTAGGCCACACCACCTCCCTTCCCTCCCCCTGCACTCCAAGGAGGAGTAAACTGTTTGTTCACCCTGTGCCCTCCTTTCCCAAGGGCTGGTTACGGGTCTAACCGCCAGCTGTAAGCACCAATGCTGGCTGCATGGGGACACTGGTCCTTGGCAAGATATGGGTGTTTCCATCCTTGTTGCCACCTCGTAGCTACCAGCAGGCTGCCCCGTGCCTCCCCAGAGCTTGCTGCAGGAGCAGAGCTGAGCTGCAACCTGGGCAGATGGGCTCTTGATGATGGGGAGATGGTGTATAAACCCTCCTGAATTGGCTGTTCCCTCCAGCATCTCCTCTTGGCTTTAAACCCAACATGCGAAGCTCAGGGTAAGCACGTTGCATTTATGTGATTGATAAGTTAAAAGATACATGTTTTACATTAAAGATCATCAGTCAAGTCTCCAGCGCACACATATTTACTGTCTGTCTTCACACCTTGCTTTTCACAATGTTCTCCAAGGCCTTGGCCACTTCATCCACGGTAAGGTTGTTCAGCGGCACGCTCTTCTCCTTGCCAAACTCTGCAGGAAAGACAGAGGGTGAGAGAGGGGGCAGGTGCCTCGGTCCTTTTCTGGAGCAAGGGCAACCCAAAGCCCTGGTTTAGGTTTCCCAAGCGCTACTGGTGTCACAGCCCAGGTTCCTATCACCACCCTTTTGCACCCACCACTCCCCAGAGTGCCTCCCTGTGCCCAAGTTATTGTTTCCACCTTCTCTTTCTCAGCCTTTCCATTGGAGAGAAGCCAGTGCAGCCCAACACATTTCCTTGCCTCTTTTTGTTAACTTTTGCTGCGCAGCAGCTGGGCAGAGGCCACCACCACATCCCAAACCAACCTGATGGCTTTCAACCTGGTCACATCAAGATGCTCACCAACACTTCAGTAAAATTGTGCTGAAAAACTTGTTCCTACAGCAGGTCCTACCCAGGGGTATTATTTCCCAGCAAGTCACATACACACAAGAGACAGGCGCTATACCAGCAGGCCCGACTGGCCTGTGCACTCGCACTGGGAAACTTGTGCTTAAAGAGTCATTGCATCTCTGAAAGAAAGTTTCTAAGCTATTTTTGTCCAGCCCAGATGGCTTTAGGAAGAAAACAAAGCCTTTACAAATGAGCTTTTCTGCTCCCTCCTTGGCATTCCACTGAGAACGCAGGGAAAACAAAAACAGAAACATTTTTCTGTATAGGAATCCTACGGGGTGGGAAATGGCAGCCACAAGCTGGCAAACCACCTTCTGAGCCGCAGGTCCCTTTTTTACCTCCCACCAGGTCACGCAGCTGTAACACACTTCTCTGAAGTCAGTCTCCACCTTGCCTCGCAGACAGCTGCTCCCTCTCTGCCAATGTCCCTTACTGTAATTGCTGAACCCCCCCATTTGCTGCAGACCCGGCGGTGCTTCCCAGCGGGCGGCCCCCACTTACCGTATCGAGCCCAGAGCTTGGGCTGGACACCGGAGCACTCGCGGATCAGGATGGGGAAGTCGGGATTTGCCTTCTTCAGGGTCACGTAGTGCTGCTCGATGAAGTCTCTGGGGAGGGAAGGGGGAACGGTGGATCCCCGTGGCTGAGTCCGCTGGGACCGGGTAGGCTGAGAGCAGGCCGGTACCTCACGCTCCCCCCTCGCCGGGCCCGCCCGCGGAGCAGCCGCCCGGCCCCGACTCACCTGACGCCGCGGCTGCCCGGGGAGCGCTGGCACAAATGGATGCGAAGCTCCCGCAGGCTGCGGCCCAGCCCGCCCCCGATGCCCCTCACAACCGCCGCCATCTTCTCTCTACACCTGACAACAACACGGGGGCGCGACTTCGACGCCCGCCAATCGCGGCGCCCGCCAATCGCAGCGTCCGCCAATCGCAGCGCCCGCCGGCCAGCGGCCGGCCAATGCGGGCGGGGGGGCGGGCCGGCCGGCCGCGGAGGGTACTGGGAAGGGGAGCGGCGGTGCGGAGGGGCTGTGGTGTGGGGCTGCCGAGCGGGGAGCGATGCCGGAACGCGACAGTGAGTGGGGCGGGGGGACAGGGCACACCGCGGGGCTCCGGGACACCCCAGGGGCCGGGGGGTCCGACCCTCGGGGGAGCGGCATGGGGGGGGTGGTGTTGTAGGCCCACCCTGGGCCTGGGGCACCGGGCTGCGGCGGGGGAGCGGGGGGACCCCCCCGGGGGGGGGGCCCGGGCACACCTCCAGCCTGGTGAGAGGAACAGCCCTGCTAGGGGAGGGGGTACGGTGGCGGCTTTAGGAGTCGGAGGGAGGGGAGCTCCCGGGATGGGGCTCTGGGGCAGCTCAGGGGGTGAGGAGATGCTCGGGGGGGGGGGACTCGGGGATAAACTGGGGGTGTGTTTGGGGGTAAACGCCTGCGCGGGGCATTTACACTGTGGTACGCTCGGGATGGGGCAGTAGGGTGTTTCTGGGGGTGGAGGGGACGGGAGACCCCCGGGGAAGCACGAGAACAGCCACCGGGAGGGTGAGGAGTCACTCGGGCTGGGAGGGCAGCAAGGTCCCGTGGTGGGCAGTGACACCAAGACCCTTTTGTCCCATGCGCCCTGGTGAGGCTACCCCCGGGTGTCAGTAGCCCGGGCTTGGCAGAGGAGCGGGGTGGTGGGTGACCGCTGCTCCCTTCCCTGTTCCTGCGCAGGGACTAAGCTGGGAGGATTGTGGGGGCTGGAGGGGGGTTGAAGCCATGCAGGCAGACTCTGAGCGCTGTCTTTCCTCCTGTTCCCCAGATGAACCGTTCTCCAACCCCCTGGCCCCTGATGGCCACGATGTGGACGACTCGCACTCCTTCCACCAGTGAGTATGACACTGGGGCGCTGGGGCGGGACTGGACTGGGGCTATGGGGCCCAAGGCCGATTCCCCCTTCTAGAGGCTGGGAGTGACTGGTGCAATGCAGCCTTTGGGCTCCCTCCATGGGGACCCGGTATCCGACTCCATCGCACAGGACGTGTTGGTAAACCCTCTGCCTCCTCAGAAGCAGTCAGGCTGCCGAAGCCTATTGGGGGATGACAGTTTCTGTTTCCTCTCTTCCTTGCAGGTCTAAGCTGACCAATGAAGACTTCAGAAAGCTTCTCATGACCCCGCGGGCTGCGCCAACATCTGCGCCACCATCCAAATCTCGCCACCATGAGTGAGTAGGACTCTATTTCACAGGACTGGGGGACAAAGCATGTCCGCTTTCCCTCTGGGGCTCCGTTCCTGCCTGACTTTGCAGGGGGGTATCTAAAGGGGCTTTTGTTAGCAAGTGTGCAGACAGGGCCCGAGGAGCAGACCTCAGCCTTGCTTTGTACTTGGGTCCATGCAAGCTGTACATGTCTCTGTTAAGTGGAGAAACAGGTGGGTCAGGACTGCTGTAAATAACAGAGCGAGTCTTGCATGCCTGTTAAGATGCTTTGCACAAGAGGGAGATTTAGTTTTTCTGTGAAAATCAGTGCTTTCCCCTCATCTCCCTGCTGACAGAGTGGAATTAGGGAGAAATGGGACTGTACTGTTCCCATCTTTGAGCATCTCGGTGCCCTGCTGTGTCTGCGGGACTGTTCTGCCTAGCTGCCTGTGTTTGTATGGCTCTGCAGACTGTACATGTGGTTTCTCGCCCTTTTCCAGGATGCCCCGGGAGTACAACGAAGATGAAGACCCAGCTGCTCGCAGAAGGAAGAAGAAAAGGTAAATGGGGAAAGCAAGGCATCAGGACTTGTCTTTGTACATCACGTCCCTCCCTTGGAAGCAGCTTCTGAGCTCTTGGGCTACCTGAGAACCCCGAGTGGCCTGGATTATTTTGGGGCTTCAGACCCAAGCAGAGTGAGAAGAGCTCAGACTGAGTGACTGTCACTGCTTGTGGGAACAGATGTGAGAGGGTGGCAGCAGGATGGGGGTGAAGTTTCACCTCCAGAAGAAGTGGGAGAGGCTTTGCAAGTGTCTGGCAGAGCAGGGCAGTGGTGGGACATCTACACTGATGACTGTCTTTTGGGGCACGTCTGTGCAGCAGGACTGCGCTTGACCTCTTCCCTTTGGACGGGAAGACCAAGCTCCTCTTTAGTTACTCTCAGTACAGCAGTTTCATCTTGCCTGGTGTCCTCCAGGCATGTTGTGTCCCATGGTGCTTTAGTACGTTTTTGGGGAAGGGTTTGGGAGCAGAACAGGCATGTGTGGGGCCTTGGGGGCTGTTACTTGATGGGTGCATCAAAAGTGTGAATGTGTCACTCTAACACTGAGCTGTTTTTCCAACCCTAGCTATTATGCAAAGCTGCGCCAGCAGGAGATAGAGCGTGAGAGGGAGTTGGCCGAGAAGTACAGGGATCGAGCCAAGGAGAGGAGAGATGGTGTGAACAAGGACTATGAGGAAACAGAGCTGATCAGCACAACTGCCAACTACAGGGCTGTGGGGCCGACAGCAGAGGCGTATGTGAACCCGCGGCATGGCCTTGTCTAGCCAGTCTGCTCCAGAGGGGCTGTCTCGTAACTGGCTCTATTTTTGTTGCACAGGGATAAATCTGCTGCGGAGAAGAGGAGACAGTTGATCCAGGAGTCCAAGTTCTTGGGTGGTGACATGGAGCACACTCACTTGGTGAAGGGTCTGGACTTTGCGCTGTTGCAGAAGGTGAGCACACCTATCACTATGCTGCTCTTCTACCCTGTCCGCTCCCACAGGCAGAGGGGGTGGGCAGAGGGTAGCAGCTGCCACTTATGGGTGCTTCAATCTTGTCAGTCTGGGAAAGATTTATGAAGGATTGGGGAGTGTCATGGTTTAACCCCAGCCAGCAACTAGGCACCATGCAGCTGCTCACTCACTCCCCCCCCCCCCCCCCCCCCCCCAGTGGGATGGGGGAGAGAATAAGGAAAAGAAGTAAAACTCCTGGGTTGAGATAAGAACAGTTTAATAGAACAGAAAAGAAGAAACTAATAATGATAACACTAATAGAATTACAATAGTAATAATAAAAGGATTGGAATGTACAAGTGATGCACTATGCAATTGCTCACCGCCTGCTGACCGATGCCCAGTTAGTCCCTGAGCAGTGTTCCCCTCCACCCCCACTTCCCCCAGTTTATATACTAGATGTGACATCACATGCTATGGAATACCCCGTTGGCCACTTTGGGTCAGCTGCCCTGGCTGTGTCCCCTCCCAGCTTCTTGTGCCCCTCCAGCCGCCTTGTTGGCTGGGCATGAGAAGCTGAAAAATCCTTGACTTAGTATAAACACTACTTAGCAACAACAGAAAACATCAGTGTTATCAACATTCTTCTCATACCTAACTCAAAAAGATAGCATTGTACCAGCTACTAAGAAGACAGTTAACTCCATCCTAGCTGAAACCAGGACAGGGAGCTAGTGGAAGTGGGCTTACTGGTTCTGATGGGCAGCAGTAGCATGGATTTGTCTGTAATGCATGGATTTACTCTGTGGCCAGGTACGAGCTGAGATTGCCAGCAAGGAGAAGGAAGAGGAGGAAATGATGGAGAAGCCCCAGAAAGAAACTAAGTGAGTGATTGAGGATTTTGCATTCCTGAGTGCAGCTGCCTCACAGAGAGGAGGATGCAGGGGAGGCATACACTTAGCATAATGCTTCTGTTTCTTTTCTGTTTCTGTTCAGGAAAGATGAAGATCCTGAGAATAAAATTGAGTTTAAGACCCGGCTGGGTAAGACTGTGTGGATGTGGCTGTTCCCCACCTTGTGTTGTGCCATGTATGTGGGAGAAATCCTGGAGGGTGAATGGACCTTTAGTCATTGGAGAGGGAGAGTCTGAGGTATAGGCATCCTGAACCTGAGGGCTGGAGGAAGCATGTCTCTTAGGAGGTGATTCTGATAACTTAAATATGCTTCACTATGGGTTTGTCCATTGCTCTCGTAAGAGTAGCTCTCCCACGCATTTCCTTCCCCTCCAGGTCGCAACATCTACCGCATTCTGTTCAAGAACAAGGCCTACGAGCGGAATGAGCTGTTCCTTCCAGGGAGGATGGCCTATGTGGTAGATCTGGATGATGAATATGCCGACACTGATATCCCAACCACGTTGATCCGGAGCAAGGCTGACTGCCCCACCATGGAGGTACCCAGCTAGTGTCCAGACCGCATTGGTCTGAATTGGCCAGAGCAGGTCTTGCCAGGAGGGGTTCCCTGTCAAAGGAGTTGGATACTTCCTCGAGGATTTCTCTTTCAGGCACAGACCACGCTGACCACCAATGACATTGTCATCAGCAAACTGACGCAGATCCTCTCCTATCTCAGACAAGGGACCCGCAACAAGAAGCTCAAGAAGAAAGACAAAGGTAGAGCTGAAGGGAACAAAGTAGTAGGAGTTAATGCCTGAAGCATATACCAAGAGAATGAGATGTGTTCTGGTTTGCTGCATTCCCCTGTGCCATGAGGCGGTAGACTTAGAGGCCAGCGATTTCCTACAGCTCCCTGAGCACTGCATCCTGAAGGCAGGCTGTTCTGTGGCAGGACCACAGGGGACTGGCTGCTGAGAAATTACAGCTGTGAAGGTGCCTCGTGCTGCTCTACTGTTCCTGGTTAAGGCCCAGTTCCTTGGGGAAATGTCCCCTGTAGGGAGGGACAAAATGGCTTCCTGAGGGGGCTAGATATGATATGGTAAGCAAAGAGGAAGTCGGGACATCCTCCAGGCCTGCCGCTCTTGGGGCTTGGAAACCAGATTTGGGACAGGGAAACGGTGCATGTGGTGGAGTCGTTGATGTGCCTCTCACTGCTGTTGTGTCCTTGCAGGGAAGCTGGATGAGAAGAAGCCCCCTGAAGCTGATATGAAGTAAGTGCCTCCCTGCCCACAGGTTGCGGGGTCACAGCTCTCTGCCTTGAGGAATGTCTTTTGGGCCCACCACATTTGGAGAGGGCTGGGGTTAGTGCTTCTGCAGCAAGGTGCCTTTTTGGACCTGCAGTTTGTAGGACAAGGCTGGAGGCATGCTCTATTTTTTGATTTCAGGCTTGAGACAGGCAAGGGCTCTCTGTTGTCCTGGACTACAAGAAGCAGGTCCAGTCACAGAAGAGAGCAGAAATGCATCAATACCTCTGACAGATGTAGAGGCCAGTTCTACTGGGTGTCCTTAGCTCTCGGTGTTGGTGCTGTGTGCTCCTTTATTAGGTTCCAGTTCAAAGGGAGGTGGTTGTAGTCTCATCTCTTGCAGCACCTGTAACTGCAGGCTCTTTTCCGCTTCTAGCATCTTTGAAGACATTGGGGATTACGTGCCTTCCACTGCAAAGATGCCACGGGAGAAGGAGCGGGAGAGGTACCGTGAGAGAGAGCGTGACAGGGACCGGGAGCGTGACAGGGACCGGGAGCGTGACAGGGACCGGGAGCGTGACAGGGACCGGGAGCGTGACCGTGAGCGGGAAGAGGAAAAGAAGAGGCACAGCTATTTTGAGAAGCCCAAGGCTGATGATGAGGTGAGCCGCTGCTCGTGAAGCCTGGACTGTCCCACCTGGTCTCTGCCCCTTGGGGAGTGCAGCTGTGGGGTTGGTGGGGTCACCTCAGTGGCTTTGGGTGTCTCTGGTTGTGCTCCCACACATGTCAGTTGCTGAGCTCTGTCTCTCCAGCTAGGGGCTGGTGGGTGGCTGGGTGCTTGTTCTCTCCTTCAGCAAGTAAGGCAGGACTAGCATGAGCTAGCAGCTTTTATGGTTCAGCTGTGTGCTTGCCACAAAGAGTCTTAAGGTGGAGCTGCAAGTCTTGCAGTACTGTCAGTTGCCTGCTTTCAGCCCTCCTGGGTGACATGGTATCTCTCCCTCTTCTTTGCAGCCCACCGACATCGACAAAGGTGAGTCGAGTGGTGTGGACATTTGAATGAGGCTGGACGGTCTTGCTCAGATGTATGGGGTTGCAGATTTCAGAACTGCTTGGCTCGCTGGCCTGTGTGAGCTCCCTGTTCTCCCAGACTGCTATGACAGAGAGAATTGCCTGCTGTGAGGGTTTTGGGGTGGTCTTGTGCCTACAGGCTGCTGCATGCCAGCCTGGGTTGAGTGTGTGCGCAGATCCTTCCCTGGCAGCAGACCAGCTCAACCGTCCTTATGCTGGCTGTAAGCTGAGGAGGATTCAGGGTCTCCTAGGATCAGCCCAGCCCTGTCTATACTCAAATTGGTTTGCTGCTCCTTGGTGTTCTCCTGGCTCCTCCTCTTCTACTTCATATGCAGCCTGTCCTTCTGCCTGTTACCCTGTCCCAGTGAACTGGTCATGCAGAAGGGGGCTCTGCCCAGCCCCATGTGTATTGCGGTGAGCTGTTCCTCCCCCAAGCTCAGCCTGCTGCTCTCTGTACCCCAGGACCTGGGTCAGCCAAGGAGCTCATCAAGTCCATCAACGAGAAGTTTGCTGGAGCTGCTGGCTGGGAAGGAGCAGAGTCATATCCTTTACTGTCTGTGCCAGCCTTGGCCAGCTGTGGGGCTGGGCTTCTCTTGCAGGCAGGCCTTGCCTGAACATGGCTGCGTGGCTGTCCTTCCTTACTTGGGAGGGCTTTTCCTCTTGTGGCAGAGCAATGCCACCCAAACGTTGCTGCTCGTACACCAAATAAAAGCTCTGCAGACTCCAATTCGGTTGTGTTAGGGCAGGAGATGGCTCTTTGGCTGGCTGTGCTCAGCCCTTAGCTGTAAGGCTACGTGGTGGTGCTTTCCTTGACTGTTGTCACATTGAAGAAGCCAGAAGACAAGAAGCAGCTGGGAGACTTCTTCGGCATGTCAAACAGCTACGCCGAGTGCTACCCTGCTACGTAAGGAAGCAGCAAGAAGCTGCGGGATGGGAGCAGGGTGTGCCAAGGGAGCTTCTGTTCTCTGGCAGCAAGAACTTGAACATCAGCTCCGCTGCTTGTTGGGAGGAGCAGGCCTGGCTTTGTCTGGGGTTGCAACCTACTGTTAAAATGCTCCCCGAGTCCTTGGTTCTGGTAGACCTGGCCTTTTCTTAGCTGGTCTCTGCTATAAATGGCTACCTGGAGTCTGCTGCCCCTCAGTGCCAGGGAGAGGCCGAGGTGGCTGGGAGTCTGCTGGGTTCCCTGGTAATTCATGTGCTCATTGAGCTCTGGCCACAAAGCAGTCCCTTGGTGGAAGAGGAACAGCTTTCAGGCTGCAGAGTCATGTTAGGAACATTTGCAATCTTCGATGCCCTTGTGGTGCAGCTCACCTGCAGGGCTTGCAGTTGGAGGAACTTCTCTCTGGTCCAGGAACTGAGTGCGTTCGGTCTGAGGCCATGAGAGATAGCTCCCAGCCTGGCTCTGATCCATGTCCCATGGACCCACTCCGAACCTTTTCCTTGCTTTGCTTTTCTTTGCAGAATGGATGATATGGCTGTGGACAGCGATGAAGAGGTGGACTACAGCAAAATGGATCAGGTACGCCATCACCAGCTTTTAGGACCAGCCAGTGAACTAGGCATCAGTGCAGGCTGAGAGGATCCCACTAGAGAGAAACAGGCTTGTGCAGAGGCACTGTGAGTGCCTTGGAGCTGGGTGTTGAATGTGTTCTGGGGTTTGCTGATCTGCTGTGTGCCTGGGTCTGGGTGGGATCTGTTGTCCCAGGCAGCAAATGTGTGACACTCTGGCACTCGACCAGGAGATGTTGGGGAGGTGTGCTAGTCCGTCTCGACTCCCTCTTCCGTGGAATCTCCTGTCTGGGGCTTCTCGGGGAGGGGATCTTGGAGCCAAGGCCAGACGGGGTGCACAAGCCCATTGAACTGGGGCCACTGGGAGATTGAGATCTTGCCTGGGCATGTGGGGCTGCATGAGAAGCCCTGGTCAGCGTCGACTAAGGAGCTGCTCTCAGTCGTTCTTTCACTGCAGGGTAACAAGAAAGGACCTCTGGGCCGCTGGGACTTTGATACCCAGGAGGAGTACAGCGAATACATGAACAACAAAGAGGCTCTGCCCAAGTGAGTGCAGCCCTTGAGAAGGGTTGAGCAAGGATTCTGGGTTCAGGTGGCCATCCTGGCCAAACCTGGGTGCTGGGGGAGCTTAAAGCAATAAGGGGGTTCCCTGGTGAGGACCTGAGGAGGATCTGTGGATTCTGGGCCTGGTGGCTTGTCTTTGCTCTTAGTATCACTCTTGAGGACTACTGCACAGCCGCTGCTTTCAGGGGCCCAAGCCAGCTCTGGAGTATGGGCTTGTGGCTGGGACAGATGTGTCCGTTCCCCTGGCAGGCTGTGGATCCCCTGCAAGCGCTGAGCTCTTGTCTTGCTCCTTCCCCAGGGCGGCCTTTCAGTATGGGATCAAGATGTCTGAGGGACGCAAAACCCGTCGCTTCAAGGAGACGAATGACAAGGCAGAGCTGGACCGGCAGTGGAAGAAGATCAGTGCGGTGAGTGCCCAGTGCTGGGCTATCATCTGTTTGGGCTGTGAGCTGCCAGCGCAGCCCAGGAGAGCTCCCACCTAGTCCTGCCCTCACTGTCCTAGTCATGGCTCTTCGGTCCAGCCCACGGGCTGGCTCTCTAGAAGCTGGATTTGCTCCTGGTGAGAGCATCAGCCAAATACTTGAGGCTTCAGGACTGCAGAGGCATCTGGAGCTGCATTCAGAGCTGTTGCCCTGGGAGCAATCCCAAACGGGGGCTTTTTGCTGTAGGCTCTGCAGCAGATGAATGTGTCCAAAACCGGCAGCTCAGAGCCATCCAAAGGGGCTTGGAGGGGACAAGGCGTATTTAGCGGCTCCCTGTTTTCTAACTGGCAGAGCTGGGGGTTGTCCTGGCAGGATGAGCTGGCTATGAGCACCCCAGCAGTATGGGAGGGGCTAGGGGAGGGTGAGAACAAAGGGTCTTTGGTGGCCAAAATGGAGCAAAGGGGGAACAGCCCAAGCTTCTCCAGACTTTGGGCAGCTTGTGGACAACTTTAGCTCACCTCAGCTTGCTCTGGCCTGGCTACAGCTCTCACTGGGAGTATCTTGCACTCTACAACCTGTCTGCTGTGGCTGTGGGCAGCCAGCTACCCTGAGGGTAATGGGACTTTGTGCTTTCTTTGCAGATCATTGAGAAGAGGAAGAAGTTGGAGGCTGATGGGTTAGTAAAATTATCTCTGCTCTTGGCTCAGCTGCAGGGCAGTGCTGGGACCTGGCTGCCTCCTGCCACCTCACCCAGGGACTGCAGGGGGCAGAGACCTCCCTGCCGGCTTTTGGCAGTGGGGCTTGAAGGGGAGTGAAGAATATTTGGTTCCTTCGGGGTGCTCCTGCCCTGCTCAGCTCAGCAGAGCCTGCAGGGCATGTCTCCCCTGGGCCATGGGCGGGTGCTGAGCAGACCCCGGTGCCCTGTTGGGGCTCTTCCTTGACCAGACACTTCTGCCCCATCTAGCTGGGTGCCCTGAGGAGCTGTTGGGCCCGCTGCCCACTGTTCTGTGGGGTGAAACTGTGGACCTCAGTGCTGAGCTCTGGATGGGAGAGTGATGGAGCTGTCTCCCCTGCATCCTCACCACCATCCTGCCCCTCTGTCTCTTCCAGGGTTGAGGTGAAACGTCCCAAGTACTGATGTCTCCAGTATCTTCTCCTCCAGCTCCTGGAACCCTGGCCTGCTGGCTGCTGCCTTCCTGGAGATGGCTGGTGTGTTCTCCTTGCCCCCTAAGCCGTCCACTTTCTGCTCTGTGCTGGGCAGCACGTGTCCCTCCAAGCCGTGTGCTGTGGGGCTGTGCTGAGGCTCTCCCCTCCAGTGTTTTGATGTATAGCCCGTGATGTGTAATTGTTGTAGCCGTAATAAAACCACATTAAATTTGCGTGTTTGTATGGGCAGAGAGAAGGTGCGATCAGCAGGGGGCCCAGGCCCTTTTGGGTCTCATAGGGTGAGCCCTAGCTAAGGATGTTTATTGTGGGAGCCTTTTGTGTTGGGGGGTAGGCACCCCATGTCAAGCCCTGGATAAAAATAGCAAATAAGCCTATTTAGGGGAAATAGTCCCAGCTGAGCAGCCTCCTGTGCCTCAGTGTGTGGGGAAGAAACGGGACCTTTGTGTAGGGTACAGCAAGAGGAAGGGCCTGAAGCAGAGGACTCGTACCACTTCCCCTGCACAAGCTGCGGTGACGGGTGGCAGCGGTGGGGCTGCGTGTGGTGTGGGGCCGGCGATCGCCTCCAACCAGACCAGCAGCAGGGTGGGTGCGATGGGGCCAGCACCCGGCAAAGCTGAACGGGGATGTCACTGGTGACCCCTGGCTGGGCTGGGGCCCTGGGCAGGACCTCGGGGTGCCCTGCCACCCCCAGACTTTGAAAGGGGCTGAAGTGACGCCAGGTCCCTGGCCGCCCCCTCCCCTGTGATGCAGAAGGAGGAGGCCACGGTGGTGCAAATTCGGGAGCCCGTGGGGGCTCCCGCTGCTGAACAGCTAAAAAACAGGAAAAAAAAAATGAAGCGGCCGGGCCGAGTCCCGGCAAAATGGAGCCAGAGGCGCCGACGGGGCGAGACGCGACGAGGTTATGACGCAACGAGGTTATGACGCAACGAAGTCGCCGCGCGTCTCTGGCCGGCCCACTCGTGACGCCACCGCCGCGCGCCACTAGGGGACTGCGCGGCCCCGGGGGGGAGGGGACAGCCATGCAAATGAAGGGGCGGTGCTATGCAAAACGAGCACAGCGCCTGCGCCCAGCCGCCATGGCGGCGCCGGGGGAGGTGAGCAGGCGTGGGGGCAGCGCGGCCCTGGCCCCCACCGGCCCCGGCCCCACTGCCCCGCTCTCCCCCAGGGGTGCTCGGAGCCAGCGGGGAGGGAGCCGCGGCTGCGGGACACCCCCGAGGACATCTGCTTCGAGGCGACGGCCAACGCCATCGCCCTGCACCCGGCCCGGCCCTTGCTGGCGGCGGGGGACGTGGACGGCGACGTCTACCTGTGAGTGGGGCCGTGGGGGCTCAGCCGGGGCCTGGGGGGATGTCCCGGGTATAGGAACCACTGGGAACCGACCGTCGGGGCTGCCCGTCCTCCTACGGGCCCCGGCGAGCCCGACCCGGTGCTGGCAGGTACTCGTACTCCTGCACCGAGGGGGAGAACCGGCAGCTCTGGTCTTCGGGGCATCACCTCAAGTCGTGCCGGGATGTGGCCTTCTCCCAGGACGGGCAGAGTAAGTGCGGGAGACATGGGGTGGCACCGGGACACAGCGGGGGATGCTGGGGCTGGGGGTGCTGACACGGCTCTCCAGAGCTTTTCACCGTGTCCAAGGACAAGTCCGTCCACATCCTGACGGTGGAGGAGGGACGGCTGGAAACGCGCTTCCCCAAGGCCCACAGGTAGGTCTGTACGGGCGGCTCGTCCCAGACAGCGGCTGCCGGGGCAGTGTCCCCTTCCCTCCCCTGCTGGGGCCACACAGCCCCGGGCCGGACAGGCAGAGGCTGGAGCATCGTCCTTGATGTCGTGGGAGCCGTTGGCCCGTGGCGTGAGCCGTGACTGTGCCGGTGTGGGGCTGGGGTCTCTGCAGCTCGGCCCTCAACTGCGTGCTGCCCATCGATAACCACGTCTTTGCCACGGGCGACGACGGCGGAGCGCTGAAGGTGTGGGACCTGCGCAAGGGGGACGCCATCTTGGAGGCCCGGCAGCAGGAGGAGTACATCAGCGCCATGGCCGTGGATGGTAATGGGAAGATCCTGCTGACTGCCAGGTACTGGGGGCTCCGTGGGGTCAGGCTCCCCCATGCCCACGCAGGGCCTTCCCTTAGGGCTGGGGGAAGCGCCCTGCGCCGTGTCCCATGCTCACGACACACCTCTTCCATCTCCCGCAGCGGTGATGGCACCCTGGGCGTCTTCAATGTGAAGAGGCGGCGCTTCGAGCTGCTCTCAGAGCCGCAGAACGGGGACCTGACGTCTGTCGTGCTGCTGAAGGTTGGTGCTGGGCTCTGCCACGGAGTAGGACCCTGCGGATCCCTCCCCACGCCCCAGGTTCCTTCTTCTGCCTCTGCCTTACTGTCCTCCATCTTGCTTAGAGGGGGAAAAAAGTGGCGTGTGGCTCCAGCGAAGGCACCATCTACCTCTTCAACTGGGACGGCTTCGGGGCTGCCAGCGACCGCTTCGCTCTGAGGGCCGAGTCCATTGACTGCATGGTCCCCATCACGGACAGCATCGTATGCGTGGGGTCCCTGGACGGAGTCATCAGGTCAGGGGGATGGGATGGGGAGGCTGTGGGACAAGCTCAGCCTTGGTCAGGAACAAGGGGAGGGAGGGCACGCCGAGCCTGCGCTGGTGCCCGCAGGAGGGCTCGTGGTGGACCGGGGCCCTGCCTCCCTGCAAGGTCCTCAGTGGGGCCCGTCCCCGTCCCCAGGGCGGTGAACGTCCTGCCGAACCGGGTGCTGGGCTGCGTTGGGCAGCACCTGGGGGAGCCCATCGAGCAGCTGGCGGTGGCCCCGGGCGGGCAGCTCCTGGCCAGCTGCGCCCACGACCAGAAGGTGAAGTTCTGGGACGTCTCCGCCCTGGGGGGGCTGGTGGTGGACGACTATCGAAAGAAGAAGAAGAAGGGGGGGCCGCTGCGGGCCCTCAGCGGCAAGGCGGCGGGCAGCGGGGAGGATTTCTTCGCCGATCTGCGGGACGAGGCCGAGCCGGAGGCGGCGGCGGGGAGCGACAGCGACGGCAGCGACTGAGGGGCCGGGGCCGGCAGCGTGGCCCGCGCTGGGAGCGGGGGCGGAGCTCTGGTAGGCCACGCCCCCTGGGTGGGCACAGCGGGAGCGGGGAGTGGCGCTGGTCGGTCGCTCCCGCGTGGGCGGGCCCTGCTGCCACCGTGGGCAGGCCGGGAGCCGGCGTTCTGATTGGTTCTCAGGGTTGCCGCTCAGGCTGGGCTGTAGGCGAGCTCTTAAAGGGACAGAGGGTGTCGGGGTGGGGGGTTGGGCTGGCGTGGGAGGGGGGGGTTGCCCCACGGTGGGTCCCTCGTACGGGGTGGGCAGCGCTTATGGGGTGTCGGAGGCCCGGGAGGAAGGAGCCCGGGGGTAGCCCCGGGTTGGGGGGGGGGGGTTGGAGATGGTGTGGCTGAGGGTCTGGTGGGAGGGGGGGGTGTCTCTGACATAGGAGGGACCTGGAGGGGGGGGTCCCGGTATGTGGGGGGGCCTTGGTGGGGAGAACTTGGCTGCGGGGTCCCGGGTGAAAGGGACTGGGGGCGGGGGGGTCGTGACTGAGGGTCCCTGGTATGTGGGGGGGTCCAGGGATGGGGGGACCTGGCTGAGGGTCCCTGGTGGAGGGCTTGGGGGGAGTCATGACTGCGGATCCCGGGGGGGGGGGGGGGGGGCTCTATGGGGGGGACACGGCTGGGGGTCCCTGGTGGGGATGCAGCCTGGGGGGGGGCAGGCAGAGGGGGTGGTGTGGATGTGGCTAAGGCTGGGGTTTGCTGGTGGTGTATTTGGGGGTCCTGGGGGGAGGGGGGAGCGAGGCAGGGCCTTGCTCGGGGTGGGGGTCGGGTGACATGGGGTCCATGGGGGTGCCTGGCCTGGGCAAATGGGTCCATTCCATTCCTGAGGGCCTGCCTGGCCCTCACTGTGCCTGCACCGCAGTCCAAGCAGGTGTGTCAATTAGCCTTTGTTAATTAATTTAGTCATCAGCTCTATTACAAATAAACTCGGTGCCTTTCAGTTCTTAGCGCCTTGTGCCGATGGTTCGCCTCACCCCATCTTCCCTGGCACCCCTCGGCACGTCCAGGACCTGCCTGCAGGGTGCTGGGGACACGGGGTGGGGAGCGGGGGACACCGGGTGGTGGTGGGGAGAGCACCCTGTGCCTGGGTGTTGTGACTTAGGAGGGAGCCAGGGTTTTTTTTTTTCCCCCCAGTGCTCCCATGGGGATGCCCGGCTTGGCCGTGGGCAGAGCATCAGGCACTGGCTGGTCCCCACTGGGCAGGGTGGCTGGTGGCCTGGGGGAGGCTGCAGGCAGCGTGGACCGGGGCAGGGGACCGGCAGCATCTTCCCCTGCCGTGTGGGAGCCCGTGGGCTGGGTGACATCCGCACCCGTGGAGTGGCCCTGGCCAGAGGCAGCACTTTCCTGACAGCCCCTCAGCCGTGGCACACTGCCTTTGAGCGGTGCCCTGGGCTGGGGAGCCAGATGTGCCCAGCAGTTGGGCATCTCCAGGTTAAGCGAGGCTCTGGGTACAGCAAGGGGGTCACTGCCAGCACCCAGCTCTCCTGCCCAGGGGCCAGACCCTGCCCTCTCCCCTTCTGTCGCAGCCCAGCCCTGGGTGGCATCGACTTCTCGACTCAGCAAGGGCCAGGTGGTTGACCCATGTGGAGAAGAGCACAGTGCTGGTGTGAGCAGCGAGAGCATCCAGTGGCTCTTCAATGCCAACACTAAGTCCAACCTGTCCTGGTGCAAGGCAGGAGACTGTGGGTTAGGGGGTGGCAGAAGGTGGCCCATGTATCTCACTGGTGGCCGACAGGCAGCATGGACCAGGAGAAAGGGGCATGTGGGTCTGCAGCGTTCCCATGCCATCTTGTGCCCCCCCCCATCCTGTCGAGGTCCTGGCCGAAGGCATGGCCACCTCTGACCTGAAGTCCTCCTTGGTGGCAATGAGACACCTGAGGGGACAAGCATTGCTTACGTGCACTGGGTGCCCAAAACCCAATGCGTGGACCTTGGGGCTCTCCAAGCTGCTATGTGCTGGTAGAGGAGGTGGGGTTGAGGGTCCCACACACTGCCCTTGCCCAGGCTGCCATCATGTTCCTGGCTCAGAGGATCAGTAGCACCAATTCCATCAGTGTCCTGGGTGAGGTGATGGCGGCCAACATGGAGGAAGCAGCCCATACCATCGGCATGGACCAAGGGCAGCGTGGGTGGGTCCTGCACCCTCTGTCCCCGTGGGTGTCCCCTCTGGGGCCTGCATGCTGCCTCAGGCTGTCCCTGCTGCTTCATCCTGGGAAGCACAAGGAAGGTCCCTGGGTCCACACCAGCATCCAGGCTGGGACACCACCTAGCCTGGTGGGACAAATCTACCTGGCAACTGGCTTGTCCCTTATCATCCTTGGTGGTCCCTGGGTTTGTTCCAGCTTGTCACCTGCCTCTGGATGCTGGGGGTAGAGGGGGAGGCTTGCAGTGTCACCATCCCTAAGGGAACTTGTGGTGTCCCCAGCTGGCACTGTCTGGGACTGTGCTCTGCCAGAGCAGCTTTGGGGGGATGCAGCCATCTCTGGAAAGATGTCCTCAACCTGGTCTGTCTCTGGGGTTCTCAGCCCACTGGAGGTGGCTCAGCAGTGGCAGCTCAGCTCCTGGCCCAACCTGCTGCCACATCTCCTGCCAGGTCCTTGAGCTCAAAGAGTGCTGGTGCTGCCACATCACTGCCTGCCTCTTCAATACCATCACAGCCAAGAAGATCATGCTGTTGGGCTTTGCCTTCCAAATGGACATGGAGAAACACAAGGTACTGGCTGGGCAGGGTTGGGGATGAACAGCTGAGCTGGACCATTCCCCTGCCTGCAGTTGTTCTTCAGTCACGTAAGTGATGAGTGGCCCCATCACTGCAGCTCCACCTCGAAGCACCAGCAGGAGGAGGATTTACACCTCGGGGCCCAGTGCAGCTCACCTTTCTCTCTTGGCCCAGGTAGTCATTCAGCATCCCCATCAGCAAGTACCAGATGGATGAGGGTGCCCACCTGCACACTTACAGCCTCAGTGTGAAGAATGAGCAGATCGTGCCAGCCATGTCCCAGTCCATTGCCTCAGCTGAGGGGTAGGGCCAGTGCACCCCTGGGGTGGCCAGGACTACAAGCCATTGGTACTCCCCAGCTCCAGACTTGGAGCAGGTCCCTGGTGCCATTCCAGGCCTGGCAGTTGTGTCCCTGGGAGCAGCACCCTGCTGTGACTGTGCCGGTTTCCCTCTTGCGTAGTCTCTATTGCCCACCTGTATCACACCTGGAAGGACAAGTTGGACTTGGTGCTGGCGCTGAAGATCTGCTGGATGCTCTCCTCCTGAGCCCTTGCTCAGCCTGTTCTGCATTGCCTCAGACCCCTACAAAACCTGTGGCAACACCCATGCCATCATCTTCTGCACTGGTGCATCTGCAGATCGACTTCAAGGTAAGATGCTCCAGCCTTGGTCATGGTAGCAGGAAGGACTTGGTGCCCTTGGCACTAGTCCTTTCAGATGTCAGCTCTGCCTGTTCCTCGCCCTTTGGCTCTGATCTGCCCCATGGAGTCTCTACCTCCACGCAGGTGGCCACCAGGATTTCCCATTGGCAGAGCCCCTCAGCTACTGCAGTCCAGGGCTACTCTTGGCCCCAGTTCCCACCCTTGGCAGCTCCCCTCCAGTGTTTTTCCAGGAGCTAGACTATGAGAATATCTACTGGGCCATGCTGGTGCCCCTAGGCTCGTGGTGGCTTGTGCTCCAGGTGGAGACCATCAGCAAGAGGATCAGGCAGTGCTGCCCCTTCACCACCACCAGCACCATCACCCAGCTGGACATCCAGGCTCCTCTTGTGAAGAAGATGAAGCAATGATGTTTCTGTAGATACATCTTCAGATAGCTCTGAAGATGTAGTGTATCCATATGTGGTGGATGCAGATGGGTGGGCTTCCCAGGAAGGGGGATTCCCTCTCTCCAGGGTGCTCACCAAGGCCAGGCTTGTGTCTCATTCCAGACATTCCTAATAAAAAGATCTGGCTGCTTTGGAAGCTGGGGTGACCCTTCTTCCAGCCCTGCTTCTGGGCAATCACAGACTCCCATGTGGTCCTGAGCCACACCGAGGCTGGGACACAGCCCCAGGGCCAGCACAGCCCCTGAAGCCTTTGGTGTGGCTCAAATGTTAGCGGTAGACCTCTGGTGGGGCATAGAATGGCCCCATGGAGGTCCCAGAGGAGGGTGTCACAAGAAAAAGCATATTGAAGCCCCTGCAGTGCAATGAGAAACACTGAAGACACCAAAATTCACTCAAGAGGCTCTTGCAGGTGCACAGAGATGGTGAGGGTCTTGGTGTACAGCAGAAGGAACAGACAGATCTTCAAGGAGTACAAAAAAGGCACCAGGCAGCACCTGAGGGTGCACCAAAAGGCTCTTGGAGGATTCCCCTGGGGATCTCCAAAAGGAATAAGGATGGCACTTGGGTGCTGCCAAAGGGACTTGGTGGGTCCAGACGCGCATCAGAAGGTATTGGTAGAGCTCTGGGAAGCAGAGATAGCGTGCGGGGCCATTTGAGGTGCACCAAATTGACTCGGAGTCCCACGGGGCCACATCCCAAAGCTCTGGGAGGCCTTTGGGGCACTACAAAAGGCACTGGTTCATCAGTGTTGAGCGCAGAACAGCCACTGGAAGACACCTGAAGGCACTTCAGAGTTGCCTCCTGCTGCACTGCAAGGCACCTGGGCAGCTTAGAAAGGGAGATGGAGTCCCCTTAAGTGCACCAGAAGTCACTCAGGACCATAGTGAGCACAGAAAGGCCCTTGGAGGCCACCACAGACTAACAGGAAGGCACCTGGGCCCTTTCCACAGGAGAAGGGACTAGTAGAGCTCTGTACTCAGAGGCACTCAGGTATGCCCTGAAATGCACGTGGAAGCCCCCGGTGTTCATCAGAAACCACTTTTAGACTGCTGGGGATGCTGAAAGGCACTTGGAGGCCCCGGAAAAGAGCATAAAGGTGCTACAATGTCCCAGATGCGCACCCAAAGGCAGTCAAAGACCACAGGGGCCTCATCAAGAGGTGCTCAAAGGAGGCTGGGGCATACTGAAAGGCAGTCAGAAAGACCCCGGTGAGAAGCTGGGGACACAAAGCTCTCAGTGCCAGGGACTGCTGCTTCCCACAGGAGCAAACGCTGCTTTCAGGGGGCCCAGCAGGCTGTGGCTCCAGAGCCCGGGGGCTACAGGATAGATCCAAATCACACCCCATCCCTTCTGCCACTGGAGAAGACAGGCTTCCTGCTGTGAGGGGAGAGCACCAAGATGGCACTGGATAGGCAGGGAACTGAGGATGCAGGAGCAAAAGATGACATGACACAGCCAGTGCTTTCCAGGCTACTTTAATACCATTTGAACAACATTGTGGCCAGACCTCCTGGTCCCAAGGAATCATTCATAGACAGCCGGTAACCCCACGGCTGCTTCCCCGCAACACAAACAGCCCTGCACCTCCCAGAACCTGCAGACACTTCCCTCATTAAAAAGCAGCTCCACATGCCCATGGAACATCCCCCGTTCACCAGGACGGCCAGCATGTGTGGCCTTGTCCTCACCTGAGGCTGTTCTTCAGGAACCAGGCATGCCAACAGAGGAGAGACGGTCCTCCAGTGAGCCCTGGCAGCCCCCAGTGTCCCCTCCGCCTCCCCAGCCGACACTGGCAGTCTCTCCAAGCAGCTGCTGCTTCTCCCAAAACCTGCACCGACCCCCTCCACTGCAGCAGAGCAACACAAACCAACTTAAAAGAAGCCAAACTGGGCATGTAAACCTACATCCCAAAAAACCAGAACCGTCCCCAAGGGCCGGCCGGGGACAGGGGAGCTGTCATGGACCAGGCCAGCAGCCCTATCCTCCACAGCCAGCTCTCAAAACAAACCCAAACAAACTCGAACAGGAACAGGTCCCCAGCAAGGCTCGCACGCCGCTCCTGCGGCCAGCGGCACCGAGGCTGGCGGCTCAGGTTCAACTCATGGTTTGGGCAGAACGGCTGCCTACGTCAGCTGGCATCCTGCAGTGGGGAGGAAAGCGTGAGGCTCTGTGCAGTGCTGTGGGGAGCAGCACCCCAAAAAGCCCTCCCCTTGTGTCCTCTGCTTCCAACCAGGAATCCCACCCAGAGCTCAGAGCCACCGGGGTCACATCTGGCGGGGTTGGCAGTGACAGTGTTTCAGCCCTGCCTGCCAGGCTGGGTCCCCCCATGCACCAGAAACACTACAGCTCCACACTCCCAGGAAATGCTCCAAGACTTTGGGAAAGGCAGGGGGTTGGCACCGACGCTGTGCAAGGACTCACCTAGCATCCGGAGAACCTGCAGCGCCAGTGCAATCTTCGCCTCCTCATGCCCGCTCCTGCCTGTCCCATCCTGCCGGACCCATGCGAACCCACTGAAGGGCACAGGGCACCCTGGGATTACCACCCAGCACCAGAACCACAGCCACCCGTTGGCGTTTGCCTGGACACACTTGGTGAGGAACAGGGGGGTCCCCAGGTACTGCCTCTGGCACAGGGTGTTCAGGCAGTCCAGCACATTGTGCAGCACTGGAGACTGGGGCACCTGCTTGGGGACCCCCAGGCACTTGCTCCCTTGTACCCGGCTGGACGATGGCTTCTTCTCACACGACTGCAGTTTCTGCTTCATATCGGGGTTCAGCCAGTCCACCCGCATCTCCAGCCCACCGAGCCTCACGTTCCCTAAGAGAGACCAGCGGCAGCTGGCGGGAGATGATCACACACCAGCCCTCCAGTATCACCCCATCCCACCCCATCCTATCCCCCAGCGTCTGGCGCAGTGACCCCCACAGGTGGTTTGGCACTGACCCACAGTGCATGAACTGCACAGGATCCTTTCCCCTGCCTCCACAACCCCTCAACGCAGCCACAGGGCAGTTGCTTCTCCATCTCCTTTTGCTAACGAGGCGGGCTCAGGGCTGCAAAGCTCAGGGGATTTTAGGGACAGGTGCAAAGACATCAAAGCCAAATGCTTCTCAGCTGGGGCAGAAATAAGTACAAATCAGGACTTTGGAGGTTCCAGTTGGATGTCTGGGATACATGTCCCATCAGAGGGCAATGCAATCACTGGACGGGGCACTGAGGGGTAGAGCGTCTCCATCAGGAGGGTTTAACAACTTGGTCAAAGCTCTGAATGCCCTGGATGCTCCTGCTCTGAGCAGGCAGCTACCTGAAGACCTCAGCAGCCCCTTTACTCCACCACCACTAGGTCAGCACAAGGACTGCTCGGGATTAACCCCACTGAGGACAGCTGGCCTCCCATGGGACACAGGGAGAGAACAAGGGATGTCTCAAGGCTGAAGTCACCTCACAGCTGAGTCTCGAGGTGGGATCAGTCCTTCCTTAGGGACACCAGGAAGACAAGCCCAAGCAGCATCCCACAGCACCCTGGCCTCCCACTTACCTTCCATCAGGGTTTTCTTGGCCATGGCAGCAGCCTGGTGCGACGTGTATTTCAGCACAGCGAGCTGGGCCCGTTTCCGGCAGGGGCTGGTGTACAGGGTGACACTGAGGACCCCCTCCGTGACTCGCCGCAGCACAGCCTCCAGCTCTCGCCGGCTCACCGAGGTGGCCAAGCCATCTATGCTCAGCTCACACTTCTCCGTGCTCTTGCACACCACAATGGCGTAGCCCTCCCGTACCTCAAAGTTGTTGAAGGCAGCGATGGCCTCCTTGGCACTGTGCCGGTTGCTGTACTTGGCGTAGGCAAAGCCCCGGTTGAGCCCGCTGAATGTCATCATGAGGCGAAACTCGTAGAGCTTTCCCACTCTCTGGAAGAGCGGGATCAACGTGTTCTCGTACATATCCTGCGGCAGCTTCCCGATGAACACCTCTGTGCCAGCCGGTGGGGGGTCGCCCACCCAGCCTGCAGGCACACAGCAACATGGTGCACATGGGTGAGACCCATCTCGCCTCCATGCCCACCAAGCACCCTATGTGCCAAGCTCCCAGGGCACCATGGCACTGAGATGGTCTTCTCGCATACCTGGGGGGGGGCCACCATATCGCCTCTGCCCGTTGATCTGCACCAGGTCGATGCCGTTTTCTTTTGCCCAGGCAAGCAGGGCCACCTTATTGGTCTGGTTGATACTGTTGGTCCATGTCTGAGGAGGGAGATGACGTTGGTGCTTGTCCAGGCAAAGAGTTTCCAACCTCCCAGCTGGAGGCATCCCAACCCCAGGAAGCAACCGCAAGGCCTAATACCAGCCAGCACGTGGACGAGCAAATGCTGAAACTCTCTGCCCTCAGTAAACCTGAGGAGCCTCTCAACACTGCACATCCAAAGGACTACCCGGCTCTCTGTCCAAGCCTGCTCCACATGACTAAGTCCAGCAACTTCGGTAGAGCACAAGGACACCAACAGTTCCCCCATGGATGCCTGCAAGGGCTTTGAAAGCCAAGACACAGGCAGCAGCTGGCTGGCACTGCAAGAGGAGGCTGGAGCACAGCACCAAGGTGACCCATCACATCGTGAGATCCCAGGCAGGCTGGAACCCCAAGACAGCCAACTGTCTTCTACCACCGTCTCCTCAGGCTTCCGAGGACATCAAAGAGGATCTGGAAATGCCATCCATGTGGCAATATCATCAGGTTTTAGCTCATTAAGTACTGCGAAGTCTCATTAGGGCCTCTGAAACCGTACACTGAGTGGGACTAACCCCAGCTCAGGCTAAAATGCAGTTTGGCTGCACCTTCGCCTCATGCACCTCCAGGTGCATCACCAGGCGGTGCCACCTTTCTGTCTCCAAGGGGTTTCATCTTCCCTGAAGACCAGGAAACACCTTTGGATGAAGGCGGGGACCCGTACAGGGGAAATCTCTGCTGAGAGGGCACAGGAAGACCAGCCACGCACACCACAAACCCTCCTGCCACGGCTCTGCAGCTCCCAGGGCTGGGTCCCAGCACAGGGCACCTCCTTGCCCGCCCCGCTCCGGGGAGGTGCTCGGGGAGGGGGGGGGCTCTTGGGAGAGGCGGGACCCGGCTCTTCCCAGCGGAGCCCAGCTAAGCCCGCAGCCCCCACCGATTTGGTGCTAAGTGGGCTCGTCGTCACCCCCACGGTCTCCACGGGGGCCGCCAGCCCCGGCTCACCGCGGGGGGGGGGGGGGGGGGGGGGGAAGGCGTGGGACTGGGGCGGCTCCGCTCTGGGGCTGGGACCGGGCTCGGAACCGGCACCGCCCGCCGGGGCAACGCACCGCGACGGGTCTCGGGGGCTCCGGCCCCGGCGGCTCCCCGAGAGACCCCCCCCCCGGGTCCCCCCCGCCCCGGGAAGGGACGCACCGAGGCGAGCCGTGCTCCGCACCGGGGCTTCCCCCCCGCGCCCCCGGCAGCACCGTGCCCCCCCCCCGACGGCACCCACCTCCGCCTCCATCGCCGCTCCTCCCGCACCTCCTCGCCGCCCGGGCCGAGCTCTGGAAGGTTCCAGCGCCGCCGCTCCGCCCATCGCGTCGCGGCCGCTCCGCCCCGGGCGGGGCGGGGGGCGACCGGCCGGCAGCGCCCGCCCCGCCACCGGGGAGCAGCGATTCCCTCCCCGTCCCGCCCCGGCGCTCCGCCGTCGCGGCATTTCCACGCCAGGAAGGCGCGGGGCGTGGATTTAAAAAACTACCTGGTTTGGGGCACCAAGCTGGGCGAGACGCGTGGGTCAGCGGCGAGGGGATGGAGGGCACCCCAAGTCACCCGCAGGAGATCAGCGGGGACCCTTTTCACCCGTGACTGGGGCACGGGGAGCCCACGCAGGGCTGCTGGGGCAGCTCCGGCCTGGCTGGCGGGGGGCTTTGCTCTGCACATGGCGCAGGGGGTGGCAGCAGCGGTCGGATGTGGAGGCAAGGAGGGGGCAGCACAGCTGAAGAAACGTCCGTGACCTTTAAAAACCAGCTCTCACTCAGCGAGGCAGGTGAGCAAATCCCTGCCCCGAGCAGAAAGTAGGGACAGGAGTCACAGAGTGGGAGAGACAGATTTATTATGTTTCTGGGAGCAGCGCCTTTACATTTTGCTTGGGATAAGGTCACCTCCCTGCAGCCAGAGCAGAGAGATGGGGCGGGATGTTTATTCAAAGCGACGGGAACAAGAAGCTGTAGCCAAGACCCCAGGGTCTGCTGACAGCACGGGGCTCCACATGTCACTGCAGCAACAGCAGACGGGAGGCCGGCGTTTGCCAGAGCCACTTGCAAAACATCTTTGCAGCGACATACTCGAGGGCCAGGGCATGTTGTAGGAGTCAGCGCAGTCTCCCTGCTCTCGCCAGGAAAGGGAGGGCACAAAACAAGAATAAATACAGCTTTCAAAGACTCCCCCCAACTCCGCACCCACAGCCATGTGGCCTGGCAAAGGCATTTACAGGAGGAAATCTGTCAGCCAGAATCCAACAAACAAGTAGACGTGTCCGGGAGGGGGTTAAGGCCGGCTCGTTCGCATCCTGATCTCCTCAACCAGGCTCTCCCTGCGAACGTTGACCTACACAGGGGGAGCACAAAGTTGCTTCAATACAACACAAGCAGCTTGACATATTGTGACCCTCTCTGGTCCCAGAGGGATGGCCTGCACTGCCATTCGTGGCCCTGTGTCTCAAGAGATCACACCACGGTGCTGTCACCAGTCCCTCCATGGGGATTGAGTGGGCTGCAACACATGCAGAGCTGAACCTGTGAGAGCAAGCACCTGCCTGCAAGCCTGCCAAGCCCTCTCCTAGCCAACTATCATGAGAGCAATGCTCTTCCCACTCTTTCCTACCAGTTCCAAAGCCAAGACCAGTGCATAGATCAGCACTGGTCCCCCTCATTCCAAGAGGGCACCTGCAGGACCTTCAGCAATGGTCCTGTGCCCTGGATGGAAAGCGCAAGCAGCCATACAGCCCACTGAATCACCCCTCCATGTTCCAAGCTCCTGAACTGAGGAATAGCTGGGAGTTCAAGGAGGCCACATGATGGGAAACTATCCAGAGCTGGAGACAACAGTACTCCACAGCTCCAGGAAACAGCATGGGATGAGGAACCAGAACGTGAGGTGCCCCTGGAGAGACCACTGCTTGAAAAGATCTAATGAGGAAGCCAATGTATAAAATCCTGATAACCTGTTATAGGGGTGTTGGTGGCAAAGTGACACCAGGGCACGTGCTCCACAGCAAGTCAAGAGGGGCTGAGGAAAGTCACTGCACCCAGTCTCCAAAAGTGCACCTGCAAGGCCACCACCATCAGTCCACAGGCCTCACCTCGAGTCTGCCAGCCCTGGCTTGTGCTCCTCTGCCTACTGCGTGTGGAGAGCCTTCCCCTCACCACACCTTCTGCGTAAGCAGCTTTGTTAAGCCTTGGAGGCTTTTCACCTCAGGTGGAAGTGCCTTACTCCTCTGATCACCCCTTTGGGCACTACACTCTATGTGGGCCAGCGAAGCCACCTTGCTGCGTACAACCCGACAGCACCACTGCAGAGCAGGGTACAGACAGGTCTGGAGGGCTGGCCTGAGCTGAGATGAAGGGTCAAGTAGCCAATGCCTCTCACGCCAAGCTACCATGGGCCTCACCTCCTCCCTGGTGGCCACGACTCGCAGCTTGACAACTCCATCCTTGAGCTCCTGCTCACCCACAATGGCAACAAGAGGGATGCCCGTGTCCTCGCAGTACTGCAGCTGATTCAGCAGCTTGGGGTTCTTCTTGTACAGCACTTCTGCCTGGAAGAGAACCAGAGCACACCACCACGATCAGCACAGGCCTATTTCTCTGCACCCCCTCAACCAGGCATTACTGGGCTAGACTGCTAATTGCCATCTGGTAAGCATGGGAGTGTGTGGTGGGGAAGATGGTCTACTGGAGAAGGCTGGGCATTACAGCTAAGGAGTAATGCAACAGAGCTCACAGGTACTCACGAGACACTGCTTATCCTGGGAGAGCACCAGGTCATTAGCTCTAGTCTGTGTCAGACCAGGGCCGACACCTGTGGCGTCCCTAGAGGGTCAGAAGCCCGGCAGAGCACCCAGGCAATCTCATTCTCCTCCACTCAGCCATCAAGGGAGTCTACCCACAGCAGGCAGGGAACAGGGCCCTGCCACACAGCTTGCCTTTGGCCTGCTGAAAACAGCCCAGGCTGCTCCCTGGCCCCACTCTCCCCTCCTTGCAAGGCTCCGCAGTTCTTTGCGGCATTGGAAGCGGCATGGTATCCCAGCTGCCATGCAGCAGGGGCTGGAGTGTTGCCTGCTCTGAGAATCTGTCCTGAGATAAACACAGAGAAGCCCCTGCAGTGTTACAGGGCTAACCAGGTCATGCTGCCCAGCCCTTCCTGGAGAACACCTGAGGCAGACTTCATTCAGGAAGGTAGTCTACTGCCCACCTTCTCCCTATCACTCCTTCCAAAGCAAAGCCAGATCTGGTCCATTCCTGGCACAGAGTGGACCAGGCAGCTCCTGACTTTGCCATCACCTGGTCATACCTTGATTCCAGCATTCCACAGCTCAGAGATGAGCTTCAGCCGCTCTTCAAGGAGCTTCTTTTGGGCAGAGGCTACCAGCACCTGCGTCTCTGTTGTCCTGATCTTTTCCTCAGAGGCCTACAGAGGGGACAAAACTCAAATGCCATGGACATAGATATCTGAGACCCTATAAGCAGGATGGGTCACCACCCCAGGCCCATCTATTCAGCAGTGAAGAGGATCAGGCTCGGTGGGATGAACAGCATAAACTCAGGAGAGTCAGGGAGGTCCCACAGACCCCATCCTGGAGCAGTATCTCATCTTCTGCAGTTGTTCCATGATGGGGGCTTAACACAGCCTCTCTCCTGCGCTGCAGGTGCGCACAGACTGGAGGATGTGCTGAGAATGAGCAATTTCCCTGCCAGCTTCTGCCTAGAGACTGTTCCTCCACACCCAAGGGCCTCCTAGAGATCTGCTCCAAGCAGCTCAGGAGCAGCAAGCCCGGCAGAAGCTGGACAGAGGCAGCTGCTTGCTCTACAGCTGAGCTGGTAACTATGGGTTAGATTAACAGCAGCAAGCTGAGATGCTCCAGTGCTGTCAGGAGACACCTGCTCCTGTGGCAGATGCTGGATACTCAAAGTGGCATTTTCCTGCTGCTGCTTTTGCTGAGGGGAGAAGCCTTTAAAAGGTCACCTGCAGAGGAACAAATCTGGCCAGGACTGGACATGGTGGGGGAAGAATTCAATTTCCACTTAGAAATCCCGGCTGTGTCTGGCTGCCAAGAGAGAACTCCCCACAACAGGCCTCTGGGGCAGGGAAATGTGTGGCAGTGTTTTCGGAGCCTACAAAGACCTATTTAACACCCGCTGATTGGGATGGAGGACAATACATTGGTACAGCAACTCTAAGGAGAGGGGGAATGGGAAAAAGGTATCTGGGAAACCCCCAGAGGCACTGCACTTCCTGCCCTGGGATATCTGACCGTTATCTGGTCTCTGTAGTGCCTTGGGCAGGATGAGTAGACGTCCAAGGCTGTTGTCTCCCTGCCAGC
Organism: Harpia harpyja; assembly: GCF_026419915.1. Taxonomy (NCBI): domain Eukaryota; kingdom Metazoa; phylum Chordata; class Aves; order Accipitriformes; family Accipitridae; genus Harpia; species Harpia harpyja. The sequence continues at coordinate 21,467,887 of NC_068959.1, read as the reverse complement.
CTTGCAGAGTAGTGCCACCTTGCCAAGGAGGACGTGGAGTTACACTGATGCCTAATGCAGTGGGGAACACTAAGGCACCTAACCTGCGTACCCGGTACTACTGAGGATTAAAGTGCCCCCTCCAGCTGCAGCTGAACAAGCCATGTCTGAGGGCCACTGGAAGAGGGGTCTTGTCTCCAGTGGGAGCCCCAAAGATCATCCCCAAGACAGAGAAAATTGGAGATTATGTCCTGGTTCTGACTCCTGCTGCAGAGCACAGCAGAGGCCTGGCTGACTTCTCCATCAGACTGCAGCAAGGAAGACTCACTTCAGCATCTGCTGGACTGGGGGTATGTGGGGAAGATGTAAATCCTTACTATTTCTCCATGCTTAGTTGAGCACCAAAGGCACTTACCTCCACTCTCTGCTCTAGGATGGAGAAGATCCGCTCGATCCCAATGCTGACTCCCACGCAGGGCACCTTCCGTCCCTTGGGATCAAACATCCCCACCAGCCCGTCATAGCGACCGCCTCCAGCCACGCTCCCAACGCTGACTGGCTCCTCCACATGGTCATTCTCCGGCTGCAGCAGGACAGCCTCAAAGATCACCCCCGTGTAGTAGTCCAGACCCCGTGCCAGGCTCAGGTCGAAAGAGATCTGTAGGACACAAGGGAAGGCCCGTCACTGGGTGCACTTGGCGGCCCAGGCTGCCCGGGAACAAGGGCAGCACCTGCTCCTGCCTCTGCACCTCCTCACCTTCCCCGTGATGCCAAACAGGGTCAGGTACTCAAACAGCAGCTTCATGTCCCCCAGCCCCTCCTTGGCCAGCTTGTTCTGGGACAGCTTTGGGTCCTGGAGAAGCTGTTCGATCAGGTCCAGGCCACCTGTGGGAACGAGCCATTCCTCACATCTGCCAGTGCAGCAGCACCAGAAACAATGGGCCTGGCCAGCCGTGTATGTGCCCTGCACCCCTCCGTCGCTGGCCCTCCCTGCCTGGCCTGGAAGAACAAGAACAAGGGCTCGACCCCACAGTGCTCACCGTGAAGCTGGACATATTCCCCGATGTGATCCGCAGCCTCGGGAGAGAGCCCCTTCTCTCCTACCATCTCGCTCCTCACTTCTTCCCATGGCATCTGCAAGGCGAGAGAAGAACATCAGCCACTGCTCCAGGGATGTGGTCTCTCCTGCAGAAGGTCGCTGGTGGTCCTGCCCAATACAAATGAACAGACATATCTGCCCTCAACATATCTTTACACTGCACAACCCCGTCAGTGTCAGCGTGGTTAAGAGGTGCATGAGAGAAGCAGCAGATCAGATGCTCTCAAGAGCATGGTCATACAGTCTTAACTCCATTTCTTGTACCTCTGCACAGTCTGTTTGTATCCCAACCAGCAAAGCTGCCCCCAGACTTGAAGCCCCAGGACAATTACTTTGGTTTTGATTTCTGGCCAGAATCAAACATTGGTACTGTAAAAGCACCGAGTCTGAGAGATGTCTTGCTGCTCTGGTGTCCCTGGTTAGGTACTTAGTCATAAACACCAGTCAAGAAAGCATTGCTGGTCATGCCTACCACCCAGAAAGGTGTGAAGAGATGGCTGGGTCATGCAAAAACCCAATGTAAGCAGAATACGCTGCAGTTTCCCACTGACCGAGGTGTCAAAGAGAACCAGAGTCTTGATCATGTCCAGCTGCACTGAGATAAATCACAGCATTTCAGTACAAAACCAAGGAAATTATCCCATTCTAAAAAAGCCCTATCCTCCCTTCCTATTGCTTTTCCATGCATACACAGCCCCAAAACCTACACTTTGGTCATGCCTTTGCGATAGATCTCACTGCTAACAGGACTTTAAGTGAGCCTTCCTCTAGTTGACTTCATTCGACCATCAGACAAGGCCTCCAAAGGAAAACATGGCTCATCCTTGAACAAAGCAACGTGAACACACGAGACAAGATACAAGGCTGCTTTGTTTAACTGGGTTTCACAGGAAGATTAGGAGCACTCCTTTAAGCAGTCAGCCCACAATGTCCCCCACATGACTCTGAGCACACACAGAAATTCACCTCCAAATTCTACTTCAGATCCCGAGGCCAAAAAACCAAGTTTTTAGATTGCACTTTATTTTAAGGTTCCTCTTCCTTCACTATTAGTGGTGGACTGTATACACATTTATAGACTGATCTCCAGCATCTTTATATCTGACTAGGGCCTACAGTCAAGACAATCAGCTGCAAATAAAAAGTTGTACCTACACTGGCACCTTTCCCTCCTCCCAAAGGGCCACATAAAGGCCTGAATCCCTTAGAGACCTTCACAACAGCCAGCACTCCTGAGGCAGTTTGCTGAGCACAAACCTATGGGTACCTCCTGCCTTGTGTCTTACAGGAGCAGCTGCACATACAGGGGGTTGTTCTGTGTCACACCAAGCCTGAGTAAGCCATACAAACAGTGATGTCTACATACGGGATGTTCTATAAAAGTACCTGTGCTACATGCCCAAATCAGCAGAGGTGTGATGAAGTGACCAGGAGACATGGGATGGGCTACCACCATCTCACAGCACTGGGAAGAGAGATTACAGCACTGAGCAGCATGTTGTTCCTGTGACTGTGTCCTTCCTGCGAGAATGCTGCACAGTCTAGCCCAAGGAGCCCTGTTCCTAGCAAAACACGCTCGCACTGATGGACAGCCACAGATGAGTGTGAAGACATGCTGTGGGGGCACACAGTGCAGCACAACACCAAACAGACCAGCCTTCCCCTGCCTAGGAGGCAGGAGTGTGCTGCTGGGTTATTTTTCAGGTCTGCGTTTCTGATCTCTTACTCCTTCTCACTCCAAATCCTTTTCTCTACTTCCAGGTAAAATATAGAAACCTCATCCATACATGTCCACCTCACTTCTCTTTGCTGTCTCCCTGCTGCTGCTCACCACTTCCTGAGGGTGCCACAAACAGCCAGAGGCACACACTGTCCAGTGGTGCCCTAATCACGCTGAAACAGTCTGGCCAGCAACACACGCATGCTGCAGACTCCACGTCCTCAGCAGGGATGCTAGATATCGCATCGCCAATCAAGAATAGCACCAGCTTGCAGGACAGTATTTATGAATAGGGTCCTAGACAACACAACAACTCTGGCAGCCTACTCACCTGTAGACTTCCATTTCACTCAGCCCTGTCATCTGCAAGCTAACTGCCTTACAGACTATGATCACAGACTATCACTTATGATTGCACTTCTCTACTCCTGCATTACCACAGAGATTTACCGTTTATGTCATGCTCGCCTTGCAACTGAGGTCTGAAATTTTCATAAAGGTTGGACCAGATGATCTTTTGAGATCCCTTCCAGTCTGGGCTGTTCTATGATTCCAGGACACACGTGTGATTCCTCACACCACCCAACAGAACCTGATGCATTTGAAAAGGCTTTTCAATGCCCTGACCCATTCTGGGGGCAGGTTTTCATGATCCTGGTTCATAAGTAGCAGCACCTTAGGAAGGTTAAGCTTTGGGATGTTGAATCTCCCATGTGAATAGCATTTTTCCCTCCCTCCTTTCTGTTTGTCAGGACCTCGTGGGATACTGGAGAAGCATAGGATCCATTTTTCCTATGCGACTGCTGTGCCCTGTATGCCTCCCCTCCAGAGAAAGGGGGGAACAACTCAATGTTTATCAGCATTTTCCAGCCAGTTCTCATGGACCATGGTAAGAGCAGCCCAGAGGGACAGAGACTCACAGAAACTCCAGCAGCAGCAGTTGCAGCCCAGGGCTCCAGCCCATACCTTATCCAGTTTGTCAACACTGGAGCAGATCGTTCGGAACTTGCTGTCTGGGACACCGCAAACTGCGAACATCCCATCAAGGATGCGCCGATCGTTGACCTGGGGGAGAGGGAGCAAGTCATTAACTATGAACTCAAACAGATGCTTCAGCTGTGTCCAGTTTGTCTCCTCTCTAGTTTTAAGCATGGAAGAGAAAGTTGCAGATGTCTGCCAAGATTTTTTGTTGTTTGCAGTTTCTGTCTCTTTCCCATTCCTAGGGAGCTAAGCTGCCTCTCTGCCCACAGCAGGCCAACTAGCACAACTGACTCCTACCAAGCTTGGGTAGAGCTATCATGTTCTCCTTCTACAGCAACAGACACCTCCACTCAACAGAGAAGAAAACCCAATGGGCCCTATGAGTCCTCTCACGTGGACGCATAAAAACAGCTCAGAAACAGACCATGGACTAAGGAGATGAATTCACTGCGTTACCCTGATCTCTCAGCATAAGAACAAAGGGACATCTGATTATGTTAAAACCTCACTAAGGAATTTTTTTTTTTTTGATAGTATAGTGAATTCCATAGTTTAATTATGCTCTGTAATAGTAGGTAATTGAGGCCAAAGGCTCAGCTGGACTCAACATTTCCATGGGTAGTGAGAACATCTACAATTAAATTAGATAGAAACAAAGACTGCTCAGGAGTTTGTAATCCTCCAGCATCAACATGAACCAGACAGTAGCTCATGGAAGACAAGAATAACTGCAGGCAGGTTATTCTGCTGTCCCCCATTGCAGGGGTGCCTTCTCATCTTCAAAGGCATCCGCTTTCACCACTGCCCAAACACACAGTAGTTGGACAGGCAGTTCCTGTGCACAGCTCTTCAGCTCATCTCAGACAGGTTCAAGGGCAGGTAACTGCTCCCCTACCCAATGGGGGCTGCACATAGGAGTGCAACACCCAGCCCACACTGCTCACCTCCTCTGCAGAGCCCAGCAATGACCCAGATCTGGGTCCCTTTCAGAAATCCCACTACCCTCCTGCACATCAGGCACTCCTACCCATGGCTCTCCTACTGCTGTACAGCCTTCCCCATCCTGCCTGACCTGCACACCTAGCACCATTTGCTACCACACCAAGATAACAGAGGTCTTTTGAAGCAAATAGCAAGCTCAACCTACAGTAGGGCATGACTCTTTTTCTCAAAAGAAAGGCCTCAGCCCCAGGAAGGACTTGGTGGGAAGGCAGGAGTCTGCAAACAACACAGTGCACACATTGAGCAGATGTCCCTACTAAGGGGGCATCGGGAGCTGGGACAAGGGCAGGGATCCTGGGCCAGAGCCTGTGTTTTTACTGCAGGCAGTGAATGACAGTCACCTGGTTAGTTGACTGCTGGACGTTTTGCAGAGGACTGTAGTTAGTGCTAGAGAGAACTCTGCTAACTGCAGCCTCAGGAAACCTCCTTGTACTCCCAGCTAAAGGCAAGTCTGAGCTGAGGTCCAGCCTTTTAGCATATATACCGTGAGGAGGCAGAGAGGCAGGATGAACTTCTGGATCAGGCCTTGGCAGGTGTTAGAGTGGGAACAGGCGCTGCTGCGTAAAAACGCAGGAACAATGACCGCTGCTTCCCACCGTGGCACAGAGAAACCCACCCGGACTCACCTTAATGAGAAAGTCCCCGAGCTGCAGGTCACTCAGGATCTCGTGCACGATCTTCAGGCACTCAGCATCGGGAATCATTGGGTCAAACTGGCCAGCGATGTCAAAATCCTGGGGCACAGGAAAAGGCAGTGAGCAATTCAGCACCACTGGTATGGCTGCAGCAATACAGCTTCAACTCTGCTTTTAACAGCAGTTTGCTTACAAAAAGCAACAGAAATGGGATGTAAGGGAACACTAGCCCTCGCAATTAGGATCCAGAAGGGACAGGATGTGGGTTATGACCCTCTTTCATCAAAGGCAGCAGTGCTTTTGTGTCCACTGCATTGCAAAGTGTTTGTATACTGTGTTGTGGCCAGTACAGACAGTCTGCAATAAGCCATTCTGCTTCTCCCCGCTTTCTGCTTCTGGAGGTGCATGACCTGCTCCCTGCCTCTGACAGATCAGATTACTGTGTGATACACTTTGAAACAGAGATCCTTGAAAAACAACAAAAAGGAGACGACAGAGTGATCATCAGCTGTAAATAAATAGAACAAAGGAACCAGGAAGGGGAAGAAAAAACTACTTATTAGGTGGTATGACCTAAATGCCAGATGTTTCGCCTTGATTGTTAGGATGTTCTTTTTTTAATACATATGCCATTCAAGTTAATGATCAGGGAAGAAGACAAGAGAAGCGATCTCAACAGAGGCAAAAGCAAAGTTTCAGCTGCCAAGACAGAAAAAGAAATCAGAATGTCTGAGTGGTGTCCACCAGAGATTACCAGATGAACTAGCATGTAAAACTAAAGCCCAACAGCAAGGTGTTTTAATAGGCTGGTACACCATGACTGGAAAATAGCAAAGACAACATCAGCATTCAGAGAGAAATAAAACACAGAAGCAACAAGAGACCTCTTATTCGGCTCCCATTTATGAATCCCCAAATGCAAAGTCTACAATGAGATTTTCAGTACAAGAATAATTTTAATTACGTGGGTAAATTTCAACATGGCTTTACCAAACTTCCAAAATAAATGGGGGCAATGGAGGAGGAAAGAGATGAGATCACATCAGTTAATCCCTGATCAGCTGAGTGCAAGAAAGGCTGATGCAATCCCCGTGGAAGTTGGGCAAGGTCTGGTACAGTCAGAAAGCACCGCTACCACTGTATGTGGCACAGGTGAAATCTCACTGAAAAAAAACCCAACCAAGGGCTGGTGAATTATATTTAAGAAAAGATGCAGAAAAAGCCACCAGGCTGAGCAAAGCAGCAAAGCATCTCTAGGGAGAGAAGGTAATAGAGCTTGATTTACGTTGCCTAAGGAGAGGAAGATTTCTCTAAACATTTCCCAAATGTTTATCTGGGAAAGGGGAAGAGTCCATATGAAGGGATAACAGTTACCGTTTAAAGAGCTGCACTAGCACAAGGAGAAGTAAACTATCAGACACAAGGAAGTTTAGCCTGGATATTAGAAGACTATTTCTAGCTATTCTAGGAGTGAGATCTTGGAACAGTCTTTCAGACGAGACTGCAGGTAAAGACCCCAAGTTGTCTGGAAATGGGAATTCACCAAGCTGGAGCTGCAAGGTATCCACAGGGGTTGTATGATGAAATAGGAATATTCTCAAACAGGAATTTGTTTGCAATGAGGCCCTGGGGACTGTGTTAGTACAGCAGAACAAAGCCATTCCTCGGGGCTACCACACTCATCTGAGAAAGCCACAAAGGAAATTGCTTTCTTACCTGTTCTGTAATTTGGCCTCTGGGTTTTTTCCCTTCCTTTGAAATAAAGACTAACTAAGCACAGGGACAGAAGTAACATATGCTACAGCCGAGTCACTCACTCGCCTGGTTCATGTGTCCTGCTAACACACCCAGGAGTTCAACTGTTGCCAGATTTGGGATCAGAATGAAGTTCTTCCCCTCCACCAGGCTGGCAAGCACTGTGGGATGGAGCAAGAAGCTGTCCTCCTCCACAGTGCAAAGCAGGCCAGATAGCTGCGGCACCTGGGGGCTGTATTACAAAGTTCCCTGATACACCAGCACCCTGTGTCACAGCCATCATCCGCACTCTCAAGCTCTTTTTCACACCGATAAGAGCATGCTAAGGATAAGATTAGTGGATCCTCCTGAGCTTTCCACAGCCGCACAGGGTAACACAGCCTTTGGTCCTACATCCCCACAAGCGCTGTCCAGCCTACAGCGTCACTCAGCAGCATCCCTGTCAATAGCCAAACTCACACACTGGTAGAACTCCCTGTAGCGGCCCCTGGTCATGGCCGGGTTGTCCCGCCTGTAGACCTTAGCAATGTGGTAGCGCTTAATGTTGGTGATCTTGTTCATCGCCAAATAGCGAGCGAAGGGCACCTGAGACAGTAGGGTTAAGGATTCGAACAGGGAGGGATCACCCCACCCAGTTATCAGTCACAGGCAGTGCTGGGTCCTCACTATCTCCCCAACACCCAGCACGCTGTGGCACACACCCGTGGGGCAAAGCAACTGCTAAGAGATGGCTGGACTTGCTACAGCTCCCCAAGGTCTCCACAACTGTCCAAGACACAGCCTACACATGCTGCCATTAAGTGTCCCTGCAGGCATCTTCCAGCAACACCTTAGGTTGGATCTCAGTCTCATACAGGCTGTGTACTGCAGCAGCCTAGTCTGGGTACCCTGCTGTAGGACAAACCCTACTCAATGCAGATCTTCCTTACCTCCACGTACAAGAGTTACTTTGCCGAACAGAAGCAACATACAGTAAAAAACTAAGCAAGGGTTCCGAACCACAGTGTCTGCTCACGCCCCCCCTGTCGGTACAGGATCAGAGCCAAAAGACTGTCTGCCCCCCTCCGCCCTTGCCCTCTGGACAGCACTGGCCCAAAAGGAGGGCTGCAAAGGTGACAAGACCCCGCAGCACTGGCTGTGGCAGGATACTGTCAGGTCGTAGCGCAGGGACAGCAGCTCTCCTCCTTGATCTTTCAGATCGTAGATAAGCTTTGAGTCTTCACCGTATTTCCCTGTCAGCGTCTCCTACAACAAAAGGACACACGAACAAACAGCATCTTCAGTGACAGGGGATCAGGCCTAGAGCACACTGAAAACAAGGAGATAAAGGGAGGACACCTAGGAGATGGAAGAAGAAAACTCAGCCCTCAACACATGGCACGCTTTCAACTGCAGGATCCTCATCAGCTCAGCCAACTTGCTGTGTCCTCACCCACCTTCAGCTCAAACACTGGAGTATCAATGACTTCTGCTCCGTGGCGCTTGAAGCAGGTGATGATCGCATTGAAGACTCTCTCACGAATGGCCATTTGCTTGGGGCTGTAGTCCCGTGTGCCCTGGGGTGAGATAAGGAAAAGAAGAGTAAAGGACACATTGGGTTAGAGGCATGCAGTGGAGACAGACATGGGAGGCAATGTGAAGAAGCTATCATAGTGCTAACAAAACCAGAGAGATCAGGTCCAGACACCACATATCGGGAGAGGTGGTAAAAAGCAGCACCAAAAACCACTCAAACACATCAGGACACAGCTCAGACCTGATCTGCTATGGTCTGCAGAGCTATATCTAAGTCAGGAGTTTCACAATGCAGGAAACACAGGAGCTAACACAGATCCAACAGTGAGAGAGTTCAGTGCTTTTAAGCATGACAGTGCAGCTGGGATCTGTCCACAGCTCTGATTCAGATACATTAGCCAGACCCCAGCACAAGAAGCCACTCTGAGAGGTGGAATCAGAGGACAAGCATGCTTTGAAGCTGTGGAACAACCAGCAGCTCTACAATTTCCAAACACACATACAGAGAAAACATCTTTGAAAAGTGCAATACCTGTGAAGTGCCCATCTACTGTTCACTGGGATGTGCTCCCTTTTAATTTCTTCGCTGTTAAGAGTCATTGAATTATTTCCATGACCACCTTTAGTCTCTCAGCAACACATAAATCACTGTTAATTAACTAGACCTCCCACTTTCATTTTCTATGGACTGGCAGTTAGGCAGGAGGAAGCAGAGAGAGCAGGCACTTTGTAACACCCCACCTGCAGGTCGCACAGCAAAAAGCAGCTTTCAGCAGTACACTGACGTGGCTCAGGCTGGAAATCCAAGCAGTGTTCCCCTGGCACTCAGAGAGCTGCAAAATCCTCTCTCCACATCTTTAAACAGTGAAATACCCTTCCACTTTCCAGGTCTCATAGCACAATTACATTTAACAAAACATACAATAAAGGAAATGGACAAGGGAGACAGTTTTGATACATTTCCTAAGTCGGTGGCATTAGCATAACCTGTTTGTGAGCAACATTCATAACTGTCTCCACGTCACAGCATGGAAGCACAGCTGGTCTCTGGTCAGCTGCTAGTGATGAAACATTCAGGTTACAAAAAACTTCAGCATAAATTGCATTATGGACACTATTCTCAGGGGCCTGGAGACTGCAAAGCTACCCCTGAAGGAAGGGTCCTTCTGCAGGAGGACACAGAAATGTCAGCAGCTGGCCAGACCTGCTCAGTAAACAGGACTACGCACCCCCACAGACTAAGACAAGATCAAAAGCCATGAGATCTTTCTTGCTCCCTACACTTCAACATGTGCTGAACATTCCTGGCAAACACTGACAGGCATCTGGGTTTCTTTGGCTGGCTTAAGCTTTGCAGTTCCCCCACAATGAGCCTCACACCAGCAGAGCTTCACTTCACAGCACTCCGTGCTCACCCAGCCTACCAGCAGCTTCATCCACTCTGTCCAGGTTAACAGAGAACAGGACCAGCTTGAGGATCCTTGATCCGTGAGAGCCAATGTCTGCAGGTACTAGTGGGGTCAGTGCTACAAGAGCTGAAGAGTCCCAACCCTAAACTCATCGGGGCAATGTAAGTCATGACCTTACTTCAAATAGCGCAATCCAAGCAGATATGAGACCTCTCACGCTGGGCAGCTACGATAAAGCTCGACCAAAAGGGAATTTAATTTCCTGACCACACCAGCTAGTGGTTGGCTTGTCACAGAAGCACCAGAAAGGCTTTAAGTTAGTAGGGTATTTGGGTCAGATGCTGTCAGGGATGTTTTCACCCCTCTCTCCCCTGCTGCTAAAAGTGAAAAGGGAAACAGAAATGAGAAAAAAGACAGGCAAGTCTGTCCTGAGATTTTGCACACACAGGTGTGTGGTGCTGTGCGTGCGCATGGGAGTAGGTTGTGCATACAGACAGGTGTGCAAGTGTGTGTGCCGGGGGTAGTTACCTTCGGGGTCTTGAGCACAAACTTGTGTTTCCCCTCATCTCCCCCCAGCTGTGCCTTCATCTCCAGCAGTTTCGCCACCTCCTTTGCAATCTGGTGAGGGAACAAGGAAGGAGCTGGGAATAAGCCTACCTGCCAGGCCCAGCCCACAGGCCTTCCCCAATACCTTCAGCCTCAGCATTCCCAGTACACCCAGATTCCCCAACCACAGTACATCCACTATTCCCAGTCTCACACAACAACCAGAGGAGCACTCCCTGCTCCTCTCCAGTACTCCCCACTTCTGCCACAAGCACCCCAATCTCAACACCCCCACCACCCCCACCATTCTCTGACTCCCACAGCCTCCATTACCCTCAACATCTGCCTCCCCAGTCCCCACACTGCCTGTCCTACCAGCCTTCGCACCACCCCCAGGCCCAGCACCACCAGCTCCTGCTATGTGCATCCCAGCATCAGCAGTCTCCAGCATCCTCCTCCCGATCCTAGCACCTCTAAGCATCCTTTTCTCCAATATAACACCAGTATCACCAGTTCCCACTCCCAGTCCCCCCTTCACCCTCCCTCCAGGCACCTCAGCCCCTCCACTCTCCAGCCCAGCCCAGTACTCCCACCCTCCCCAACACCTCTCTTCCCAGTGCCACCACCCCTAGCCCAGCAATACCTACACCAGTATTCCCAGTTCCCCCCAGCACCCTGCCCCTAAGCCCAGCAACCCCAATCACACCCTAGTCACCTCAGCAGCCCTCTCTCCAGCCCAGCACCGGTACCCCCAGGTCCCCCGAGCCCCTCTTCCCCATCCCAACACCCCCAGTACCCCAGTCCCCTCTCCTCAGGCCAGATCCCCTACCTCCCAGGCACACCAGTCTCCCAGCACCCGGCTCCCAGTCATACTGGTCCTCCCCCAGCCCCCCATTCCCAGCAATCCTCGAGCCCCTCTCCCCCCCCCCCCCCCCAACCCAGCCCAATACCCGAAGCCCCACCAACCCCTTCTCAGCCCCGCGGGCGGGCGCTGGGACCAGCCACACCTCGTCGGGATCGGCCTTATCCTGCTTGAGCCGCCGCACCGCCTCCGCCTGCGCCCGCACCGCCGCCTCCTCCGCCGCCATTACCGGCCCGCGCCTGCGCACTGCCGCCGCCCCGGGGACGCGCCTGCGCACTGCCGCCGCCCGCGGGTTGCCGTAGCAGCGGCTCCGCGCCTGCGCGCTGCCCCGTTCGCGCACCGCCGCCCCTCAGCCGGGCGCGGGGGCGACCGCGGGGAGAGGTGCCGGCGTCGCGGAGCTCCAATAAATGCCCGAGGGTGGGTGTCCCCGTTTCCTTTTGGTTTTTTAATACATGAAAATACACAGCTCCTTCACGCTCGCCCCAGCCGGAGCCGGCCCGCGCAGCTGCACCAGCCCCCCGTGGTGTCCCTCCCCGAGGGGAGGCCCACGCTCCCCTCAGGCCGCCTGGCTCCACACCCGCCCGCAGAGCCCGGCTGCAGGCTGCGGATGGCCCTTGTAGTCCTCAGAGGGGTGGGGGTGGCCTTCCACTGCCACCCTCTCTCTACATCCTGAGCCTGCAGACACCCCACGCACCACAGATTTCCCCCCCCCGACAAAGCTCAGCCTGATCCTGCTTGAGCTGCGCCATGTCCATCTTTGGCCCGTGCCACCACCACAACCACCTACAGTGGATGGAAATGGCTGTACAGTTACAGGTACTGCAATATTGGGAACCCACAAGCTTGACCTGTCTTTCAGAGCAGTTAACCAGAAGGTTAACCTGGTGACTGCACCATCCGTAACTTTTAAAACGCGCTTGCTCCTTTCCAAGCAGATACCCCACGTTGACACTGCCTTAGCCCAGGCAGATAAGCCTCAGGCCAGTAGATGGTGACCAGACTTCAGCAGGAAGTGAATGGCTAAGGGTGCTGGAGGGTTCCAGTTGTACAGCAGTTCAGTCAAGCACCTCTGGCCAGAAGTCCTAGGGCTCCAGCCGCCTTCTGATCTCATCAACAAGCTTTTCTCGTGGGATATCAACCTAAGAAGCAAACAGAAAGGAGGGAGGTAGCAGCACTGGAACTCTGAGCAGAGCACAGTTCAATCTGGCCCTAAGGACTTGCTGTGGATACCAACACAGTTTGTGACTGGTTTTCCGGAGCAGTCATTCGACAGATCTGTGCTACAGCTCCGCAAATGAACAACGTCACTGAAGGAAAACCCAGAGCCTTTCAGTAACATCTAGATTTTGGAAGCACTTTTGAAACCTGGTGTAAAAAGGCATTCTCACCTCCTCTCTTGTTGCGACATCTCGTAGCTTGACAACTCCATCTGTCAGCTCTTGCTCTCCTATAATGGCAGCAAAGGGGATCCCCGTGTCCTCACAATACTGCAGCTGCTTCAGCAGTTTAGGGTCCTTCTTGTACAGCATCTCTGCCTAGGAGGGAATGGAAAAGGTGAATCATTAATGCAGCATTTGCTCTGATGGATCTTGGAGCAAAACAGCCAGCACCAAAACCTCACAGAAAACTCTGCCTCATTATTCCTGCAGCAAGCGGTTGCCTTTAGTGCTCTCAGCTGTTCTCCTCTGCCTGCTAGATCTCAGATAGGCCCAGATCTTGAAGAGACACACAACTAATGGAGTTGGTCTTGCTGTGCTACAGCTCCCTGCAGACTCTCCCTCCCTCACCCATACCAGTGCTGAGCCCAAGTCCTTACTTTACCTTGATCCCTGCGTCCCACAGCTCAGAGATGAGTTTCAGTCTCGCAGCGAGTAAGTGTTTCTGAGGTGTAGCCACCAGCACTTGTGTCTCAGTTGTTCGAACCTTCTCCCCAGAAGCCTGCAGGGACAAGGCACTGGTGGGAGTGACTGGCTCTGAGGGAATCTGCAGCTCACAACAGAAGCTCATCTCACCTCATCTTCAGACCTTAACTTAGCTCCCCAAAACAAGTACACTTAAAAGCTAACCATCACCATTCAGTGAATGTTACTGAGCAAGGCTAACCTTCCAGAAGCAAAAAGAGTGCACAGATAAGACAACCTGGGCACATTTAATGAGTCCCCCAGAGAATCTGCATTGTGACACACTACTTAATGGTGTGCTGCTGTTCCCGTGGGACCTTGGCCTGCTTTCCTCCCTCCCTCCTGGATGGGACCTGGACAGCTTTCCAATGTCTCCTTTGATTCTTCAGGTACAAACACATTGCCTCAGCCTCACTTGCTATGAATCACAAGCTCAGAACTAAACACAGAATGATGAATTTCCTCAAAGCCTTTCTCAGGGTGCTCTTCACATTGTGAGTGCCACAGCTGTTACCGAACTCATCACTTCACAATCCCCAGGACAGAAAACTTCACAGGCAAGAAATGAGAACAAAGTGACTGGGGCACAAAGTTCAGAGCCAGGACCAGAGCTCAGGGCCTGTCTCCAATGCTTCCTTGGCGTCTGCTACAAAATGCTGCTCTCAGCTGCCCACACCTGCATCCTGATGGGCTGCAGAACAGGGCTGTCTTCTGTGCATGGACATTTAGGCAAGGGAGGAGCCACCCTCTCCCCCCAAATTCTTTCCCCTCGAACACTGTGGAGCTGTAGAGCTCTGTAATAAACCATAGCCAGCTTCCTAGAGCCCTCCCCCCCTGCACCACCACCTGCAGTACCTACCTTCACTCTCTGCTCTAGGATGGAGAAGATCCGCTCGATCCCAATGCTGACTCCCACGCAGGGCACCTTCCGTCCCTTGGGATCAAACATCCCCACCAGCTCATCATAGCGACCGCCTCCAGCCACGCTCCCAACGCTGACTGGCTCCTCCACATGGTCATTCTCCGGCTGCAGCAGGACAGCCTCAAAGATCACCCCCGTGTAGTAGTCCAGACCCCGTGCCAGGCTCAGGTCGAAAGAGATCTGTAGGACACAAGGGAAGGCCCGTCACTGGGTGCACTTGGCGGCCCAGGCTGCCCGGGAACAAGGGCAGCACCTGCTCCTGCCTCTGCACCTCCTCACCTTCCCTGTGATGCCAAACAGGGTCAGGTACTCAAACAGCAGCTTCATGTCCCCCAGCCCCTCCTTGGCCAGCTTGTTCTGGGACAGCTTTGGGTCCTGGAGAAGCTGTTCGATCAGGTCCAGGCCACCTGTGGGAACGAGCCATTCCTCACATCTGTCAGCGCAGCAGCACCAGCAACGATGGGCCTGGCCAGCCGTGTATGTGCCCTGCACCCCTCCGTCGCTGGCCCTCCCTGCCTGGCCTGGAAGAACAAGAACAAGGGCTCGACCCCACAGTGCTCACCGTGAAGCTGGACATATTCCCCGATGTGATCCGCAGCCTCGGGAGAGAGCCCCTTCTCTCCTACCATCTCGCTCCTCACTTCTTCCCATGGCATCTGCAAGGCGAGAGAAGAACATCCGTTGCTGCAGGACGTTCTCATCACCCACTGTCTCCACCAGCCCATGTATTTGCAACGCATGTGGGAAGACAGCAGTCAGCAATGTCACTAACGATCTGCGTCTCTCTCACAGGAACTGTTAACAGAAACCACTGGAAATGCCAGACTTTATTCTTAACCACACCCAAGAGCTTCCCAAATCCTTTACAAACACCAACGGCTTTGCTGCCATGAACCTCTTTGTGATGAGAGCAGCCATGACACTGCCCAGCCTGAGGCACCCGCTCCCTGAGACTTGAAGCAGTCTCCCCACCAGCACAATGCTTACCTTGTCCAGCTTGTCCACAGTAGAGCACGTAGTTATGAACTTGCTCTCTGGGATGCCGCATACAGCAAACACACCATTCAAAATCCGTCTGTCATTGACCTGGGGGTGGGAGAGGCATGCTTAGCTCAGGGGAGATCCCCCGCCACCATTTCTTCTTGCCCCAGAGGTGCGGGAAGCTGCAGCTGTTGGCGTTTCCTTGTGCCTTTTCACCAGCGCCTCAATCCCACGGGAAGGGAAGGCACAGAGGTATGAAAACCACACGGCTCTGATCTCACCTTAATGATAAAGTCCCCGAGCTGCAGGTCACTCAGGATCTCATGCACGATCTTCAGGCACTCGGCATCAGGAATCATCGGGTCGAACTGGCCAGCGATGTCAAAATCCTGGGGGCAGAAGCAGCAGCAGATACTCGTGGCACAGCTGAGGTGCTTCAGCTCTGCCAGACATGCCACACGGCCCCGCAGCAGCTGAAGGCAATCCAGCTGGTAAAACCCGCGGCAGCAGCCACCGCAACACTCACGCACTGGTAGAACTCCCTGTAGCGGCCCCTGGTCGTGGCCGGGTTGTCCCGCCTGTAGACCTTAGCAACGTGGTAGCGCTTCATGTTGGTGACCTTGTTCATCGCCAAATAGCGAGCGAAGGGCACCTGGGGGGCCGAGAAGTTAAGGACAGGAACATGGAGATCCCCTGAGCTGCAGAAAAGCGCCCCGGCCCCCCATTTGCTTTGCTAGCTGCTCCCTGATCTCTAGGGAGATCATCAGCCCAGGCTGACGAGGAGTACGATGAACCATGCTGAGCTCCTTCAACACCGGGACAACTCCATCTCCTTCTTCCGAACCACAGTACGTCAATACCTCACAAACACAGACGTTTGCTAGGTCATTTCACCCTCTTATGGTGCAGAGAGAATTCAACATATGGCACAGACATACGGACATTAAAGTGGAGAGGTTTTTGGTGAGACGTGGAGGCCTGGGATGGACGCCTGCTTTGTACCCGCAGCAAACATCACTGCTCTTTCAGAACAACTACCGAGGCACTGGAAAGGTGGGACGGGCAGGACAGGAAAGCATGGAGGTGGGGACTGTAACTGGGAGGAGGTGAAACCAGTACGGTGGAGCATACTGGTGCACGTTTACAGCCCATGGAAAAAAGAGCCACTTTGCTGCAGATCCTGGACTGGCTGTGGGGTGGTTTGAGGTGAGGTCATGCCAACAACAGCCAGACCAGCTGGGGCGTCCACCGCTGGGCGGGATGGGGGTTTCCCATCACCCCGCTGGGACCCACGGGCAGGGCAGGGCAAGGGCGACCCGACAAGGCGGAGGTGGCAGCGACCTCGGTGTGCCACCATCCCCTCCGTGCGTGCCGCAGGGTGGCAGGGGCGAGCGCAGGATACAGTCAGATCGTAGCGCAGGGCCAGCAGCTCCCCTCCCTGGTCCTGCAGCTCGTAGATGAGCTTCGTGTCCTCCCCGTACTTCCCCGTTAGTGTCTCCTGGGGAGAAGCGAGGGGGCTGGTGGGGCGGCTCTGGGGCACAGGGCCCCCCCCCCCAGGACAGGGGACAGAGCAGGAAGCCCAGACCCCCCCTCTGAGCCCCACAAGTCGAGCCGCGGGCGGGGGGAGTGGCATGACACACATCTCCCCTCCAGCCCCATCTGACCTGGGGCAGAAAGGGGGGCCCTGTCGTCCCCACCTCAACGGGGACCCAAGAGGGACGGTCACGGCTGCCCCCCCGCCATGCCCCACACGGAGCGGGGGATCCCCTCAGCCCCGGAGAAAGGGGGTGCTCCGCAGTCCCGCAGGAGGAAGGACTCCCGGGGAGCTGAAGGGGGGGTCCCACAGCATGGGCGGGGGTCACCCCCCCACCAAGGGGACCCCCCGGCGCCGCCTCACCCGCAGCTCCAGCACGGGGGTGTCGATGGCAGCCGCCCCGTGCCTCTTGAAACAGGTCACCACGGCGGCGAGGAGCCGGTCACGGAGCGCCACGTGGGCGGGGGGGTGGTCGCGGGTGCCCTGGCCCGGGACGGAGAGCGGCCGTTAGCGGCGAGGACCGGGGGAGGCGGGGGAACAACGCCCGGTAACCGCCGGCGCGGCCCCCGCTCCCCCCGTTACCTTGGGCGTCTTCAGAGCCGGGCTCCGCCCGCCGCCGGCTGAGCCCGCAGCCGCCCGCACCTGCCGGGCCAGGAGGCCGCGGTCACCGACCGGCCCCGGCGGCCGGGACCGGGAGAGGCGTACCCGGCCCCCAGAGGGGCGCGGCGGCCCGAGGCGGGGACCCGCGGGCAGCAGGCGCCCGGCGGCGGCGAGCGGACCCAGCCGCAGCATGGCCGGTCCCGGGGAACCCGGAAGCGGCCGAACTCCACGTGACCACCCGGCGCCGCTGCCTCGCGGCGCTCTAGGCCACAGCGGCGGGCACTCGTTGGTGCTCGGGCGGACTGCCTCGCTTTACGGCCTGGGCGCCACCGCGCGACAGTTTCCGTTCCCTCGTCGCTCGCACCCTCAACATGGCGTCGGGCAGCGGGGTAGGTGCTGGCGGCGGCGGCGGGGTCGAGCCCGTCGCTTTCTCTTCTCGGTAGGCCCTGGGCCGTGCCGGGGGCAGGGCCGCGGCGGCTGGGGCCGCTCTGGAGGAGCAGGCGGCGAGAAGGGCCGCACCGCTCGGCCCGGCCGCGCTCGGGGCCTGCTGCCAGGCCGCGGGGTGAGGGACCCCTCCGGGGGGACGTGGCGGGGCCGGGGATACCCGGGTGAGCAGGGACCCCCGGGGGAGGCCCCATCCCTGCTTTTCACACCGCTGTGCCCTCTGTGTGTGGGCGGTGGGAGATTTGGGGCCCTCCTGAGAGGCCCCGATGCCTTCCGGGCTAGAAGGGGGGTGGACCCCACCCCGATCTTCCCTTCCTAGGGCCAGGCCACCACCGTGCGAGCCCCTGTTTCAGCCAGGCTGCGTGAGGAGATCCGAACCTGTCCCAACCCCCCGGGGTGGGGGTGCCCACCCGCCTTCAGCCCCCCGGGGCGGACCAGCCCATCCCAGGGGCCTCCTGGGGCTGGGCGATGGTGCACGCAGGCAGCTCCCTCCTTCCGTTCCCTTTCTTGTCCTGCCCCGTTGCTTCTCAGCTCCTCTGGAAAAGGTTTGCTTGTTTGCCGGCTGTCTCTCACGCTGTCCTCCTGAAGTTGCTGCTTGCTGCCATCTGCCTTGCACGGTGAAACCGCCCTTTCCGTGACTGTCATTCTGGAATCTCTGATGGCTCCCGTGTAACTTTATTATTTTATTGGTGTTGCTCGGTTTGTGTAGTGTGGCAGTGAGGTCTTTCTGCCTTTGTGGATCCCACAGGATTTGGTGTTGGGAATCCTGAGATCGGATGAGTGAGGTGGATGCCATTGGTGTAGCCTGACTGGAGAGCCACGCTGGTTTAAACACCACCAGTAATACCCCAGACAGCTGTCAGCACCTCAGGGACTGTGTTTTTCTGCTTTCTTGGCTGATCTTTCCTTCACTTGAAGCCACTTGTTGAGAAGTGAGTGGTGTTGAGAGGTCAAGAGCAGGATGTCTGCCCGGGACTGAGGTGGGGCCTGTGGTTTATTCTCAGCTGCTGGCAGTTGTGTTCCTGTTAGATTGAGCCAGACTTGAGCCTCCTGTGTTATTTTACAGGCTTTGATGCTGATACTGGCCAGATCGTTCAGTGTCCACCTCCAGAGGGAACAGGAGGCTGTGGGACACTTCTGGTTTTTAATTGTTGTTACTTATTTGGGAAATACTCTCTGTTGCCCAAAGAAGTTCTTAGATAAAAATTTTAGGGCTTGCAGCCACCCTCACCTCCACAAGACTAGTTAAGAAAAGTTCCTTTGGATAATGTCTAGCCAAGATCTTGTTACACAGTTGGGTTAAATTTCTTGCCCTGTGCCTTGATGAGGGAGATTGGTAAAAGCTGCGAAAGACTCTTTCCCTTTTATTACAAGAGGAGAATGAAGCAGCAAGTAAATTGCCTCCTCCCTGGGCTCCCACCAGCTATGATTTGTGATAATGTGCTGGTATGCAAGAGAGTCTAGATTCTGGAAAATACCCCCAAACGTTAATTTACACTCCGTGATATTTTCTTTTCTTTTGCTCAGGGTGGTTAATAAAACCTGTTATGACATGCTTAAAGTGCTTAAGAAGCTCTGGGAATAAATGAGAATTTTTCTACGCCTCCCTAAGGCATTTTCATTCCTATCAGTAGTTGTTCGTTCCATTTGAAGGATTGCCAGAGGAGAAAACGTTAAATGACTGTGCTGCTGCTATAGCTTCAAATGGGATTTATTTCCTTTGGATTGTGATTGAATTCTTGATTTGGCTGAACAGAGAAGGCGGTGGGGTGTGGGGGGGTCCGTCTTTCCCGGAGGTGTTTTAAAATACATACATCCTTTTTTTAATATGAAACCGAGAGCCTCTCACTGCCATGCTGAGTGAAAGGCAGCTTTCTAACCAAACTAGAGTTACCTCTCTAGAAAAAAAAAAGTGACTGAGTTATAAGCCGTGACGGTTACCAGGTGCAGGGGCCTTAACTGCACATGAGGCAGGCACTGCGAAGAGGCTGTCCTGGTTTCGTGAGAGTAGACTTGAATGGAAATGGGATTCTTGCCCAGTCAGTTCTACCCTCAGCGTTAGTGACTAGGTAAAAATCCCCCCTAAAAAGAATAGGTTTTGTATTCTTCAGTGCTGGCTTCACCTGAATTCAGCTTCTCTTCCTGCAACTTATCCTGTCGCTGCCAGTGTAGAGCACTCTGGGGAGCTGACAAAGGGCCAGTCTGCCTCAGAGGGGTTTTTTCCCTTCCCTGTGAAGCTGCAGGAGTGGGACATCTTACCCTGCATTTCGTACAGGTGCTTCCATGGTGTCTCCACGCCCTGCCTTGACAGATGGGCATTTCAGAGCTTTTTCTGGTTTGCTTGTACGTGTGTCTCACTTGAAAAACTCATACTGGTTCCTATGATTTCATAGCAAACTCAGCGCCTTGATTCCTGTAATGCATAGACATACTGCTGATCTCTTTGAGAGCAGGTATACGCAGCCTTCCGTACTCCTGCATCTTAACCAAACTCTTTATAGCTCACGTTGTGTTTCACGGCTTCCTCATCTGATCTTTGCAACTTGGGTTTAATTGACTTTTGGAAGAAGTATGTGTAATCTGCTAATGACTGTGCTGTGTTTGTCAGGTGGCACTTCTGTGGTCTTAGATCAATGGGTTTAAATCCCGTTTGTGTCTGTTTTTCAAAGCGAAAGCCTGGGTGATCATCTCAGGAGCTATTAAGATAAACTCATTACTTTTCTCTCTGCTTTGAAATCCTTGTAGAAGAAGTAGATATAGGCATGCTGAGTGTTATTCTCTTAAGCTATATCCTTAATTCCTAGATATGAAAACAGAGGGCATGGGGATATAACGTAGTGCCCCTAATTTACTACTGTGGCCTCACAGGCCAAGTGATTCCACCTCTTTCCCCAGTCTCCCCTCAGAGGTAGTCAAATATATAGCTAGTATAATAAATGTTAATACACTTTGTTTCCTTCTCAGACTAAGAACTTGGACTTCCGCCGAAAGTGGGACAAAGATGAATATGAGAAACTTGCAGAGAAGCGGCTCACAGAAGAGAGAGAAAAGAAAGATGGTGCGTAGTGTACTGACTCCAG
Organism: Harpia harpyja; assembly: GCF_026419915.1. Classification (NCBI taxonomy): domain Eukaryota; kingdom Metazoa; phylum Chordata; class Aves; order Accipitriformes; family Accipitridae; genus Harpia; species Harpia harpyja. The sequence goes on along the minus strand of NC_068959.1, from coordinate 21,446,922 downwards.
GCAAGCTTTGCTCATTTGGCAGTGGGTCACCCAAACCCTTTGAGTTTAAGAGGGAGAGAGCAGCTAGAAGTGAAATCCTGGAGGGAAATAGCAGCAATTCAAGGCTGGCTTGCTCCGATCCTTTTTCCTGTGCTTCCCACCGAATATATTTTTTTGACAAAAGTAATTACTGAGAACCTTTGCCTCTGCCTGCCTGTTCTTTGGGGAGGGAGAGGAACAATCAGCCCTTGGACACAAGATCTCAGAGTATGACCCAAGTCAGAGCTGGAGATACCTCACAGATCTACCTGGTTCTAATAGGAACCAGAAATAGTGAGGAGGAAATTATATCCTTTACTGATTTTTAAAAAAAAGGTGCAATTTCTGCATGAATCAGGTAGTTCCCAGGTTCCTGGCAGGCCCCTCTTCATCACGGACAATGTGAAATCCAGCATTTCAAGCTTGAGCTTTTCTGATAAACACTTCGTTTTTTTGCGTATGTTCCAGGCAAACCAGCTCAGCCTGTCAAAAGGGAACTTCTGCGGCACCGAGACTACAAAGTGGACCTGGAGTCAAAGCTGGGGAAAACCATCGTCATCACCAAAACTACCCCTCAGTCAGAGATGGGAGGGTAGGTCATGGTCTTTTTGTTTGGAGTCTCAGAGTTGTGCTGGTGAGACCAGGGGCTGTGATACGGCAGCGAGCCCTTACGGTGCACCAGGTGGTGATTTCCTCCTGTGTTTTGAGCCTGGTGCAATGGTGCTGCACAGTATTACACTGAAACTGGCTCTTCTGGGGTAACGCATGGAAGAGATGCAGCAGGCTGAGCCCCTTCCAACACTGATACTTGATATCAGTGTTGCTTTGCCCACCTGTAGAAACAACTGAGGCAGATCTCTGCTGCCCACTTGGGTTTTGTTAGCCAGGAGGCCTGCTTGTAGTGAGACCCTATTTGCTGTTGATTTGAGTTTCTAATTTGGATATCTGCGCGCTGGGAATGGGAGAAACATCCAAATACCTGTCCTTAGGAATGGTATTTGGCCACTGCTTGTGTGGATCATGTTTGGCCGAAGGCTGAAAGATCCTTAGCTCATCCTAAGCTGTCTAGAGGTTGAAAAGAATACGTTAAGTTTGTGCCATCGTAAGAGTAAGCCTGTTAGTGTCTCACTGTTGTAGCCTAATAGCCAGCAGTGCCAGTGAGATGCGCAGCCCTGAACAGCATCCAGGGATGGAAGTGCAGGCTCTGACTGGGTTTTTGCAACAGCTCTTAAGATGGGCAGAAAGCACTGCTGTATAAAGCAGGGAGTTGCTGCTGTGAGGTGATGGGGATGGGAGGACTTACCTTGCAGCCAGGTCAGAGCCTTCAGCAGGCTGCAGTCCAGAAGCCTGAGCTGCATGGCCAGTCCTGCCTTGGAGGAGGGCAGCCAAGTCCTGTGGTGTCACAGAGTCCATCCCACCTTGTTGTGGCTGGAAGGGGAAGATGCTGTGGCTGACATATTACAGATCAGCTCATAATTTGGTTTCTGTCATCTGTCAGAGTGGCATCAGCATAAGGGTTGGTACCTCCAGTGTTAACTGGGGCAGCTCTGTCAGTCTGGGGTATGCCCTTGCACATTTCTTTTCACTGGGGCTCTCTGTAATGGAAGTAGCTTGCCTCTTGCACTGGAGAAGGGACCCGTATCCCAAGTGACATGCAGATTTCACACTGTAGATTATCTCAAATAGTTGTTCTGTGAGATGAGGTTTGTCTCATGCTTTGTAGTTAATTTTTTCTCTCTCTCCTGCCAGATATTACTGTAATGTATGCGACTGTGTGGTGAAAGACTCCATTAACTTCTTGGATCACATCAATGGCAAAAAACGTAAGGATAACTTTTCTGCCTTGTTGGAGTGTTGGTTGAGTTGGAGGGCTGCTGCAAGGCTCTGGGCTGTTCCCTTCGTGCATCCCTTCATGCCTGAGGGCTGAACACTTACACGTAGATCAAAGTGTGCTTTGGAGATCAGGATGGAGGCAGTGTTTGCTCATGAGAGCTGTGGAGGTGCTGTCTTTATCTCCTGGCACCTTCGAGGCTGCTGGACCGTTTTCGTGGAAAAAGCCCGGTAGAAATAGTGGTTGTTTTACTCAGGTTAGAGTATGTATTTTCTCCACTCACAGTGTCTGCACTGCGAGAAGCTAGGCTTAGCAAATCCTGATGTCTGCTCTGAAAATCTGGAGAGAGGCTTTTTTACAGCACCGAAACTTTAAAGATATTCTTAGATAAGTAAAAGGTATGGGACTAGCCCATTTTTGGATCGGAAGCTTCTCTTTGTCGAAGTTGAGTATGAAGCTCAAAACTAGCTGGTCCCTGAGCTCCAGGGTACGGATCAGAGTTTAGAAGGGTGGAGGCTGTGGTTTGCTGAGGATGAGCAGAGGCAGGAGTGGGGCAGTTTGACCCTGGAGTTGGGTCCAGCAGTGTGCTGGTGTTATTGTCCTGTACCTATCTCTAGTTCTTCTCTCCATTGCTGTAATGATGCAGTTAACTTAGGCCAAGATGAAGACAAGAGAAAAGAATTCCCAGTTCATCAGTCTGTTCCCTTACTGTGTTTAACTTGAAAAAGAGGACTGTGACCTTGTTGAACTGACTCTCATTTCATTACTGTGGGCATTGCTTGTCCTTAACATCTTCAGCGAGTGGGGAAAGTGGAGAAAGTAAAGGAGTAGCAGGACATACTGACACACTCTTGCCCTGTTGTTCTGCTCCTGAAGGTGATTTTGGCTCTCTGTGGAAGTCAACAAATGGCCCCTTTACAAAAAGGCAGCGGTGAATGTGATCCAGACCTGCACACTTGGCTGCTTGAACCTTTGAGAAATGGGGAGTTCAGAAGAGGACCTGAGGGCCAGTTTTCTGTAGCTAGGAGAAGAAAACCCAACGCGTTAAAGCCCTGTGCTTTTATGTGAATGGGAGGAGGACACTGAAGTACCATGTTTGGCATGTTGGGAGATTACCAATAAGCCCATATGAGAGAATCTGGAATCAAAAATCCTGGCATGACTTTGTGCGTGGGCCTGAGATGAAGGGTTGAGCTGGGATTGGAAAGTGGCTGATGCATAGCTCTTTGCTACAATATGCTTTACAGAGTAAGTTTGGGAGCTTTCGATCTGGTCCATAAACCTGGCTGAAACCTGCTTGTTCTTGGCAGCCCTTTTACTAGTTCCTGGTGTGTAGTTTGAGCTTCCAAGTGCTGCTGCATCCCTGGGACAAACCTGTGCACAGCTGCTGGGGTCAACAGGCTGTTTGGATCCAACAGGCAATGCAGGTTGGAGGCATTGCCGGGGGCAGCCCCTTCAACCTAAGCTCACTCACGAGCAGAAACTTGGGAATCTGCTCTAAACAGCCACTGAAACAGAGGCCTGGCTTAATATTTCTTGTCTCTGCTTTAGCTAGAAATGTCCTATGCAAGCATGAACTCTTACTGAGAGCCACTGATGTCTTGTTTAGCTTCTGCCGCAGCGGAGAGATGCCAGCTTGCCAGTTTTATTCTGGCCCCTTTTTCAACACTCCAGCCTTTTTTTCCCACTGGTCCAAGCTTAAATTTCCTGAAGTGTCAGAACACCAAGGTGATGGGGAGCATCCTAACAGGGAACCTTAAAAGAATAGACTGCGTCCTCCTTCTTGTAACAAGTAATGTACGGATTGTTGTAGTCACTGGCTGGTTTATGTCATGGTGTCTCCCTAAAGCCCATCCCCTCTGACATAAGAAATCCCAGTCTTTTTAGGAATATGGGACCAGATGAGGACAGAAAGTGTGTTCCTCTCTGGGGGAAGAGGCACTGCTGTGTCACACTCCCCAAGCTGTTTCTGGGTTACCTGGCATGTCTGTGGTGAGACGTGGTGTGGAGAGGAGTGCCTGAAGGCTGGGCTGTGCCAGACTCTGCCACTCAGGAACACGGGGATAGCGCTGCTCCCTGTGCTTTGAGTGGTGGGTGGCCTGCGAGTCAGGTTGGAGCACTGAGCCTTGAGGGCGTATGGCCTTGTGCATGAGTGTAGTCTGGCCCTGGAAGCTGCTTTGAGGGGATGGATGACAGGTAGGAAGAGGCTGCTGTGCTGAGATATTTAAATTGGGATTGGGGACGGGGACTATGTGCAGACTGTCAAAGGCTACAAGTGTTGCTGAACACAGCTGATTCCACTCCTGTTTTCTAGACCAGAGAAATCTGGGCATGTCCATGCGGGTGGAGCGCTCCACACTGGACCAGGTGAAGAAACGCTTTGAGGTGAACAAGAAGAAGATGGAGGAGAAGCAAAAGGACTATGACTTTGAGGAGAGGATGAAGGAACTCCGCGAGGAGGTGAGTCTGGGCAATGGCTGGTGAAGCAAAGCCCCCCAGAAACATGTTTTTGTGAGGAAATCAACCCTGGTTCCTAATCTTGTTCCACAGAAGCCTTGTTCTTGGTGGCATGGGCTTCTCGTCTGCTGCTATGAGTGGGTTTTTTTCTTCGCTGTTTGCTTTTTAAAAAGTTTTCTGCTGCTGTCCCTTTTCCCCTCTTCCGGTGTGAGGATAACTTCTGATGCTTCAGGTTTCCATTGAGAGCAGCACAAGCCTGACAATGCACCCATTTTTTGTCTCCCATGAGTTGTGTTTGAACTTGTGTGCTCTGATAAGCAGATCTGTGTCTTTGTCCCTTATCTTCCATGGTTCTCAGGATTGCTGGGATCCTTCTCCATGTGGCATAGTCATTTCTATGTGGCCTCCCTGACCGTGGAAGGGCTCTGTGAGCAGTGTGCTGTGGTGTGAGATGTGTGTGGAGGCAGTGAAAGACAGTAGATTCCTCTCAAACCTGGGCTTAGGTGTCAGATCCCTGACACTGAGATTGAGTTTATTTGAAAACCTGTCAAGGTTCTGACAGTCGAGGAGCTTCTATGGATGCTTCTCCTCCATCAGCAGTCACATAACAACGAAATGTTAAAAATTGCTGCCCGTTTAAGTCTCCCTGCCCAAGTCCTGAGCTTTGCTTCACCATAGGGGTGCTCTGTTGGGGTGCACACAGAGCAGCCCTGTGCTCTGCTCTTGAGCAGACTTGGTGCTGCTGAGCCTGATCTGTTTGGGGGAGGTAGGAGACAGGTGCCCCAGCAGTGCAGGGAGTGCTGTGGGTTGAAAAGCTACTGCCAGTCAATGTATGGCAAAAAAGAAATCAGCAGCAACTTCTGGTGTAGCTTTCTCCAGGGCACGGCTGTCTTCAGTAGCTGCAGCACAGCGGATGGTGATGGGAATGGCAGGAGCAGTTGCTAAGTTGGGAGCCGAAGCCATGCTTCTATGTCGCCCGGTACAAGCCTGGCACTGTTCCAGGGCTTGTGATCCTTGCAGAGCAAAACACTTTGATTAGAGCAGTGCAAACTCTTTGATGCCAAAACCCCCCAGAGCTGCTCAGAGCTTCAGCTTCTGTTCCAGTGAGCAGCTGTCACTCTGCCAGGCTGAAAGCCAACAGGCAGCAACATTTGGCATCACAGTCACGGGAACGGGGCATCGTACGAAGGAAAGGTCTCCTGCTTTAAAAACAGCTCCTTCTTGCCTCAGTCTTCTAGATGAAATTTCGACGTTTATTCAGAAGAGAGAGTATCAGAACACTTCTTTTTGGCTACATCTTGTGTGTGTGACTCTGCTCTTGGGGTGGTAGGTGGAGTAGTCTGGAAACAGTGGGAAACTTCCTCCTGGGAGACTGCAGGCCAGGATTTCTGCCAGCTTTTTTATCTTCTCAGACGCAACTTGGGTGCTGTTGGTAGGACTTGGGTTAACTGTGCAGTGCTTGGTGTCTCAAAAGCTTACTCAGCTCAGGAGGTTCAAATTACTTTGCTGTTCTGTTCCTTGCTGCAGGAGGAGAAGGCCAAAGCCTACAAGAAGGAGAAGCAGAGAGAGAAGAAAAGGCGGGCAGAGGAAGATTTGACATTTGAAGAGGATGATGAAATGGCAGCTGTGATGGGTTTCTCTGGTTTCGGCTCAACCAAAAAGAATCACTGAGCAGCTCTGGACTCTCCTCTTTCTTGAAACAGATTGTTTTTACCCAGGGGACTCTGGATAACTCTTAAAAGACTTGATTGAGGACTTGTATGTAAATCTCCCAGTAGAAGTTGGCTGGAGGAGTCAAAAAGCGATTCCATGCTCTACCTGTGCTGCAGAGCAAGCTCCGCCTGTCATTAGCTTCCCATCTCCTTCTGTGTCCTAGATCTGGCTGCTCATCACTGCTCTATGGCCTTGTGTGTGCAGGGAAGTGTTCTGCTGGGTACGTTTTTGTGTCAATAAAGTGCAACAGTTCTGTACAGATGGCCTGGTTCAGGATTAATCTAGTTGTCAACCAGGCATCATTGTTCTGGGCCCTAGTTGTTTTAATTGTCAACCGGGCTGTGTGTTTGAGATGCAGGGAGTGATTCAGTTTCTTTTTGGACCATGTAACTGAAGGAAATGTGCTGTGGCAAGCGGTGTTGAGTGGTACAACCTGCATCTTTATGGCTTGTGCTGAGCAGAGCTGGTGGCTGCATGGAGTCTGGGTTGCCGACACTTTCCTGTGTATTTTATCTGCAAGGGATACTTCCCTGCTTTTCTTTGTGTTTCATCCCATAACTTTGGTATCTTTAAGGCAGGGGAGAAATTCCTCCCCACAACTGATCTAGGATAGAGCAAATGAAAGAAAGGTGTGTGCAATTTGCCAGAAATAAATGGATTGTTTTAATGGGTCCTTTGGTGGGAGTTTGATTCCTTCTTTGTTTCGAGAGCTTCTGCCTCCCACTGAGAAGAGCTGCTTATATCCCAAGCTGCGCAGAGCTGGTGGTGGCTTTCTGGGGACCTCAACAGAGGCCAAGGCAAGGCTTGTGCCCTCCTCTCTTGTGGCTCAGCTGCCCTATGCAGGCAATTGCCATCATTATTGGCTTTTTAAAGTAATTCTGGAGATGGGTGTAAGAACACGAGAGGGGAAAGGGAAAGGGAGGACAGGACTGGGGACCTGCATTTCCGTCAGGCAATGCAAGAGCAGGCTGGGTCGCATTCCAGAATTTACCAGCCTTAGTATATTAAGGGCCATTTTTTTCCTGTCTACTGGCTATCAGTGTCTTTTCACCTCTGCCCTCCCCTAAATCCACTTCATTTCTGCTTTTATTTACTTCAGTCAAACCTTGTGTGACTCATTTCCATCTACAGTTAGGATTTATATTTTGCGTGGCTGGGCTTTCGTAGCTCTGTCTCACTCTCCTCTCTCTTTTTATGTATATTGATGAAATCCTTGCTCTTGCCCTTCTCTGTACTTGTATGAAATTTCCAGCCCGAGGAAGGCTGCAGTGTGTTTAGCCTGCTCTTTCTAATACGTCTAGAACAAATCCTGTAATGTTGTGCTGCTGTTTTAATTCCTTAATCTTAGACTGCTGACAGCTTCATTGCCTCAGGTCTTTCCGCTTCAATTCAGATTATAATCCCCGTTGAAGATGCTATTGAAATGATATATAGCCAGTCAGATACAACTGTCCTTGGAGGTTTGACCCTTTTAACTTGGCAATCCTTTGACTTCGGCAAACGCTCTCTGAGCACACAAGCTGGAAGGGCGACTTTCATTCCAGCCACGTACCTAGCGCTGTTCAGACTGCAGCACGTGGCTCTGGCCGAATGGGAGAGAGGAGATGCTTGTGCCTTTGTGCCCTCCGGGGTGTGAAAGGGATGCTGCCGTGGTTTCATACACATTAAAAGTTTAGGACGTTTCAGAGAAGATTTAGCAGCAGCCATTTAATCCCAGCCACCAGCTCTGCAGACAACCAGACCCTCGCTGCAGCCTGAATTTGGTTTGTGCTTCTGGGGTAGGGGCAGAGACTGCCCTGCACCCTCCCTCTTTCTCAGGTTGTGACCTTGGAGCCAGTGACCTTGGTTTCCCCACGGAGCATCCAGCCATTCTTGTCCATCCTGGTGCTCATAAGGGGCGAGGTGTGAAATGGGCAGCCCCTGAAAAACCTTCCCGGGGAGGCTGCCCGGGTTGTGCAGCCTCCTGCCCCCGGGCTGGAGCCTGCCCAGGCCTGACCCAGCCTCTCCGAGCGCCCTGCTCTTCTCTGCCTGCTGCTCTCGGTCTGGGGAGGAAATCCCTCCGCGGCACAGCAGAGTGGTAGAGGGCTTTCATTAACGAGATTCCTCTTTGGTAAAAAGCCTGTCATACCCAAACTCCATCCCGAGGCCATCTGCATCCTCTGGGCTGAAGCCCCAGCCCCAGCATCTCTGCGCTGCTGCTTCCGCCTGGTCCCAGCGCTGGGGCTGCTCTCGCCGGGGGAGCCCGGCTCTTTGTCTCAGCGGCTTGCTGGGAGCAGTGGTGTGTGCGGCAGCAGATACAAGCTCTTGCTGGATTCCCAGCAGCGGGAGCTGCCTCTAGCCAAGGATGAAAAGCTGGTTTCATGGGAGGAAATAATATTTAGAGAAGAGACAGATAAGATTCCCTGCACCCGCCACGTTAACCCTTTGCTCGCTGCCCACAACGCTGGAGCAGTGGTTCTCTGTGACTTCATTACTGCTTGCGATCTCCATGCTGAATTGTAAGGCTGCTGGTGCTGGATGTGCCCGTGTATGTCAGTGCTTGGGGTTTTAATTGGAGAGAGGGAGACCCCAGCTGTGCAGCTCTCCTTGCTGCTTCCCCCACCAGCAAACAGGGCTGGGGTGCTCTGCACCTGCTGATTCCTACTTCACTCTTGCCAAAAGGGGATGCAGCTCTTCCACGAGTTAAAACTGGGATCTGGCGGAGTAAGGAGGGGTGTTTCTCATGGTTCTTGCATCCAGGCTGGGGTATCCTGCCTGGTCTCACGGTGAAAGTGTTTTGAGGTGTCTGGAGCCAGCTTGGTGCTTGTTCTCAGTGCCTGGGCAGAGGATGCAAGGCTCTGCCCTGGCCACAGAGCAGTTCCTCGCAGCATGCAGCTCTGAGGACCTGGGGGAAGGATCTCCTGGTTCAGCAGACCTGCCTGCACCCCCTCTGTCCCAGCCGTGCTGGGGACTGTGCTCAGCCTGAGCCAGACTGCTATGGCTCCATCCCATTAAATATTGATGGCAGTGTTTGGAGAAACACTCAGGCACCACCGCAGACCCTAGAGAAAACACAAATCGATCTTGCCCCCACCAATTCTTCTCTCCCAGCCATCTTCTTCCCTGGCCTTCTCCTGGGAAGGAGGACTGAGCCTCATGGAGGGGCTAAGCATCAACACCCAGCTGCTTTTCCCCTTTCCTTCCTTCAGAGGGATGTAGGAGACTGTTGGGCACCCTCTTAACCCTGCCCTCTCCTGCTGGCCCACCTTCCCCTCAGTCTCTTCAGGTCCTGCTTGGGACTAGAGCAGCAGCAGCTGGATCCAGCCCAGCATTCCCACTGTCCCAGTAAAATGACTGGGATCAGGGACCTGGAGTGATTCTGGAGTGGAAGAGGTCCCAGCCTGGCCCCATGTGTTACTCTGCCTGGGCCAGCTGAATCATTACCTGCTTCAGTGACTTTATTAGCAAAAAGACCCAGCTTTTTAGTGATTTACACCAGTTTTACATCCCACTGTCCTGAAAGAGAGGTTTAAGAGCTTGGCAGGAGCTCCAGTCCTCCCACTGCTCAGGCCATAAGCTACTGCTGCCCCAGTTAGGCAGCCGTTCTTGCCACTTGCCATCATTAAGCTAAACAACATCCACAGGTACTATCCCTGGAAACCCCCCTCTCCTGCTTCGCTTTCACCTGGTATATGGCAGTGCCAGGAGGATGTTACCATCAAACCCCTGCTCTGCTGGGGACAGGCTGTGGGGCTCCTGGGTCTCCCACACCCCGTCCAACGACCTTCTGCTGTGGTACCATCCCATGCAACCCTGGAGCCAGTTTTGCTCTGCCCTCCTCTGCCCCCGGGCTCTATGGACACCCTGTTTACTAAGTGCCACCTCGATGAGTCAACCCTTGGCCCAACCTGTAACCTGTCCTGCTTTCCTCACGTGGGGGGACAAGGTCTCCCCAAGGAAGAGCCCGATCTGTGCAAGGGCAAAGGTCCAACCCCTGTTTGGAGGTGGTGTTTCTGCAGAAGGGAGTAGGAAGGGATGGGGTAGGAGAAGGTAGACTTGGGGGGGCTGTCCCTGGGCTGGGAGGTGTTTGCTTCCCATCTGGAGCTTGGATGGGAAACTTGGACACCTGTTTTTTTCTAAAAGGGCCAAGCAAGGAGCGGGGGACACCTACAGCGAAGTGCTGCTTGGCCTGGAGACCTCGGCAAGTTGGGCCACTCTCCACACAATATTCGCAGCTGACCAGGTCAGGCCACAGATGGGACCAAGAGGGAACAGTGTTCTTGAATGCTCCAAACTGGGAGGAAGGAGACAGGCCCAGTGGCTTCCCCCCATCCCTGTCAGATCTGCTGCCGTAGTCAGGCTGGGCTGGAGGGTTGTTGGAAGGATGGATGGTTTCTGCTGGGCTCAGTGGTGGGGCTCCTGAGCAAAGGGGAGGTATTGCTTTGTCACAAGAAAAGTAAAAAACCATCATCAGCCAGAGAACAAACAGCTCCAGGCTGGAGAAGGATCAGGGAGAGGGCGAGATGGGGAGGAGCAGGGGGAGCATGGGGACAGGGCGTCTGCAGGAGGTTTTTTCGGGGACTTGTGATCTCAGAACAAATTCCTGCTGTTGGCTGTGCACCAGCGGCACCATTTCGCCAACTCACGCGTACCTCCCCATCGCCAGCTTCGCCGTGCTGAGTGCCTGGGGGGACCAGGGCCGCTCTGTGGAGGGCTGCGGGAATATGGTCCCTGCTCGAGAGCATGTGATCTGCCAGGCAGCCGGGGAGCCCCGGGGGCACTGCCATGCCTTTGTTCCTCCTTCTCTTTCTTTTCCACCTTCAGATTTTTTTTTCGCCTCTGCTTCCAGCCTGATGCGTATGCAGCACTCCCCCCCCCCGCCTTTCCACCCACAGTTTCTGTCTTGATTTTCCTTTCTCTCTACAAATATGTGTTCCTTAGGCTCCTTATCCTCCCTGCCCAGCACCCCTCATCAGCATTGCCTCCCCAAACTTGTCAACTTGTCCTTTTTTTTCCTCCCTTGCCCCATCTCCCTGTTTTCCCACAGGCCCTCCTTGTCCCTTCCCCTGCCCGCTCCTCTTCCTTCCCTCCAGCTGCTTGGGCTCCCGTTCGCTCACTCTCTGTCTCCCCTTCTCTGACAGTTTGGGGGAAATCTGTCTGTGTCAACACACAAATTCCATTATTTATTGGCTGAGTGGAGCGAGGTCCTACACTCGTCTGTAATTGTCTGTAGATCAAAGCGCCTGCTGATGGCAGCTTTGCCTTCTTGCAGCAGAACACCACCCCCAGCTTCACGCTCCCCATCCTCCCGGGGGAGTCGGGTGCGTGCGTGTTGACACCCTCGATGACTGATCTCCCAGACAGAGAGGAAAGAAGTAGGGCTGGTGGGGGAGAAAAGGGAGACCTGGAGGATCTGCAAAGCTCCCGGGAGCAGATGGGGATGTTGGGGGGTGTCTCAGGGGCCACACAGTCCCCTGCAGGGGCTAGGGGAGGGTGGGAAGGTAGAGGTGGTCCCTATCCTGCGAATGGGGACAGAGAAATGAAGTGAAAGTGGGGACAGGGAAGCAGGATCCACATATCTGTCCAGGACTGGAAGAACTGGAATTTCTTCTCCAGAGATGCATCCCCAGAGATCCAGGATGGCTCCATAGAAGCAGATAGCTAAAAACCAGAAATGGGGACAAAGGAGAATGTGCCTTTTTCTACCTTTCCCTTCTGAAACCACCAATGTAGCCCAGAGATGTGGGACTTCAAAGTAAAATGCAGGCACCCGTTTGTTGTTTGGGCATTGATGCAAGGGTATGTGTGTGGGGAGAGGACAACAAAACATCCACCCCAACTCCAACCCCTTGACGTCCTCTTTGGGGTCCCAACTCCAACATTTCCAGCTGCTATTTAGCATGCTGCGAGAGGAGAGGAGAGGAGAGGAGAGGAGAGGAGAGGAGAGGAGAGGAGAGGAGAGGAGAGGAGAGGAGAGGAGGAGAGGAGAGGAGATACTCCCTTGTGGCTACAGGACCTTCTTCTCATAGGAAAGAGCAGTTCAAATTTCTTGTAGCATCACCCAGATGGAGCGGAGAGCTGCAGTGGTTTCTCTGCTGAAGGAGGTGAAGTCAATTGGAACCCCTCTTCCCCGGGCCAGTCTTCCCATTTCATCAAGATACACTGGGGAACTTGGGCTTGATGAACTCACACCTTCTGTTCCACATGGATTTGCAGACACCAAGAGACATAGACACCATCAACAGTTCTGACAGCTCGATCCCCTCTCACTGTCCAATGCGTGAAGCTGCTTGGCTCAAGCCATGGGTCTGCATGCCTTTAACTGTCCTGCTGCACCCAGCTTTTCCTCCTTGTGACACCTCCCTGGCCCTACCATCAGACCTCTTCCGACTTCTTTTTTGCACAGAGTTCAGGCAGTTTCACTTGCACTTCTCCCTGTAAGGTATTTTTCCAAGCCTTAAATCAGTTTTTTAGTCTTCTTTCAAAACTTCAGGCTCAGGCACTGCGCATACTATTCCAAGATTAGTCACACTGGTGCCTGACAGAGGAGAAGTGTTATCTTCTCTGTCCCAAAGCCTCTGCTCTTCCCCCATGCAAGCATCACACCATTGCCCACCCTTACTTGCCTGCTCACTGACCCCTCATTCCTTCTCAGTCCTTCCCAGAGGAGAGGAGACATTCCCACAGGACATTTTAGGGGAGAGCCTCTAAGAGGATGCCTAGGGCAGTACAAGTCCCAGCCCTCAGGATAATGGGGACACAGCCCTTCTTCTGCTTTGCGTCCAAGGTCTCTTACTTCAAGAGGAACAAAACACCAGCCATGAAAGCAGGTCCCTTTGTGGGCTTGGGTTTGCAAGAAAATCTCCCCCCTCTGAAGCAGGAGTAGAGGCGTTGGCTTCCTGAGCTGCTGGTGAAGTCTGTGTCCTACAGGGAGCCAGAACTGGCTCACCCAGAAGCTGAGTGGGACTGACCCCCCATGTCCTGAAAATGCTCAAAAGTAGATGACGGCTACAGAGGGTCTGCTTGGAGCTGAGGCCATGTTTTGGCCTCCATCTATCACAGGCAGAGGGGTTGGGGGATTTGTTCCTATGTGTTGCTGACCAAGAGAATCCAATGTACTTTACCAGTAGTAGCCCTTGAGTTGGTCACCTCGGCTACATCTTGTCACCTACAAATCACATGGAACTTCAGGAAAACTTTACGGACACACCCTGGCTCCAAACCTGCCCGGTGCGAAAGGTCTACCTGCACCACTGCCAGGGAATATGAGGGTGCTGAGCAACTCAAGCACCTTGCAGGACAGAGCCCATGGACTGGGACTTCCAGTGGGAATGGAGCCCCAGAATCCTTCATTGTTCCATACCACACATCTGGTCTGTGAAAAGAAATGTCTCCTTGACAAACACAGGACCTGTGCTTTCTTGAAACCAAGGCCCTCTGGACAGCGGTCTCCCTCGCCTTGGTGACCACTTCACCTCTGCTCAGCGTGGGTTGCTACAGATGGGGGCTTTCCAAATCACACAATAGTTTTGATCAGTCAGGAGCTCTGGAGGTCCCTGGTGCATCCATGCTCAGAGCGGGGCCAGTAGATCAGGTCGCTCAGGAGGATCTCCAAGGATGGCAATTCCTGCCACAGTCTGGTCTTTGTGCCAGTGTTTTACCACCCTCAGAGTGAAGATTTTTTCCTTAATAGCTACTAAGAATTTCCCTTTTCCAGCTTGTGCTCATACCTTTTTATCCTGTCCCTGTGCGCCTCTGAAAGGAGATTGGGCATGTTTCATGTTTTGCATCCCAGCACCCAAGGTCAGGCAGAGTGCCTCACCAGCCCTGATAAACACGGCCACCATCCCCTTCAGGGCACTGGTTTTTCCTCTGGGGAAGGCAGGGAGCCAAAGCTTCGGAGGGGAAGGAGCACTGATCAGGGCATCCTGCTGCACAGAGCTTTGTGGCTTCAAAGACTGAGCCCCCAGCATCTGACCCTGCACAAGCAGCCCAGGACTGACTTACCAGCTGCGGGGCCAGGGCTGCTCTCATCTTCAGCCAGGAGACCCCCCCTCCCACTGTGGTTGTCCTCTTGGGCACTGCAAACTATAAGTGCTCTCGCTTTGAGCAAAAAGGGAGCAGCGAACCCACATGCACGGCTGGGCAGACGGACGCCTTGGGGAGCTGGGGGAAGGGATGTGCGGTCTGGCAGGGACAGCATTTCTGGCAGACCCTTCTGCTGCCCTAGAATGCAGCGGGCAGGAAAACAGAGTGACGGTGGTGGCTGGGCAAGGTTTGGTGCCTGCAGGCAGCTGGGTGACGGTCCCCCAACCCTTTGCTCTCTGCATGGCTTTTCCAAGGCGGCTCAGCCTGCGGCATCTCCCACTACTTCCCACCCTGATCTCTCCGGCTGGCCTTGCCAAGGCACATCAGTGCTGACCTGCGGCAACCGGCCACCCACCCGCCTGTGCCAAGACATCTCAGAGAGACCCCCCCCCTTTCTTCTAGCTTCCAGCATCTTCCAAAAACAAGCTTCTAGCTGCGTCCTGATTCCTTACCCCGAGAGAACAGGGCTGGCAGCTGAACACTGCCCTGCATCACAAGAGGGGACTTAAAATCTACAGGACATGAAGTGGGGTGTTAGCTGGGGTGCTGGACTGTCCCCATGCCATCTCCCCCATCCTGCTGTTCAGCCTGCTCTGCTGTGCCCCCCCGAACAAGGCTCTTTTTTGGATTCCCCATCCCTCTGCAGCACCCCCAGCCTGTGCCATTTCCTTCAGGAAAGGGATCCTTGGAACAAGCCTGTGCCCCCTCTGAAGCCCCCCACTTTTGACCTTGGTCCCCTGGACTCGTGGGGGCTGCGGGGGGGGCAGCAAGGGACTCCAAGGTTTGGGGAGGTGAGGAAAAGAAACAGAATGGGACTATTCCGTGACCTCCCTTAGGGGAGGGAAGCAAGGGGGTGGGGGATGGACAGATCCCCCCCAAGGAAGCGACGATGGAGAGCTGCGGGGCGGGGGGGGGGCATTGCTGAGCAGAGCCGAAAAAAAGCAGGCAGGACTGGGCAGGGGGCCGGGGGGGCACGGATCCTGCCGGGAACGGGTTGCACTTTTGGGAGGAAGGGAATGGATATTTTAATCTGAATCAAACAAAAGGGCGAGAGCCGCTCCGAGGATTTCCTGGAACGCACTTGGTCGGAGACGGGGAAGGACTGGAGGGAGGGAAACGAGACCCCCGAAAATCTCTGTGTCCAGTGTCCCCCTCGTCCCCCCCCCATCCCCCTCTGGCCTGAGCCGCCCTCGGGGGGGTCCCGGAGCAGCCCTACCCCAACCATCCCACCTCCGGGGTCCCAGCCCCGGGCAGGGCTGGGCGGTGATACAGGGCGGGGAGGGGGGGGACAGATCGGGGATTGGGGGGGGGGGGGGATGAGAAAAGAAACAGATCGGGGCGGGGGGTGACAGCGACGACGGCAGGGGTGGCCCTGGCGTGGGAGATGGTGCGGGGGCCGGGCCGGTCGTGATCGGCGCTTCCGATGCAGCCTGGGCTTCGCTTACCGGCTGCCGTCCCGATTCCACCCGTGAGCGGCCCGAGCCCACGCGTGACCCAGCCGCCCCCCTCCTTCCACCTGCTCCCCGTCCCGGCCTCCACCCAACCCCTGCCCGCCCCTCTCCCCAACCGGCGGCCCCACGAGCGCGGCACGTCCCGCGTGGGTCGCGCTGCCCTCCCAGGGACAAAATCCCCTTTCCCCAGCCCGACAAACCCCTCCAGCCCCTCCGCCTCCTGCTTCCTCCGGTCTCCCGGTCGCCTCTGGATCCTGCCTCCCACGCGTGTCCCCGTGGAGAGCGGGGGGGGGGAGGCGGTTGGGGCCGGCGGTTGCCTTCCCACCGGGGACCGGGAGGCAGAGACAAAGGCGGTGAAATATCACCGCACGGCTAAAGCCGCTCCGAGCCCCGCCGAGCCCTTAACTAGATCGTTAGGGGATTATCCGCACCCTAAGTAGCCGCGGGGCGGGGGGGGGCGGCCGCCCCGTCCCGTTACCGAGCGCCCCCGGGGACGGCGCCGGTGGGAGGCGACGGGCGGAGCTGCCCGGGCGCGGCGGCGGCTGGAGCCCGGTCTGCGGGGAGAACGGATCGGCCAGCGGAGGGACCGTGATCGGTACCGGGGAGGGGAGCGGGGAGAGGGAGCGGGGGGGTCGCAGGGTGCTCCGTCTGTCGCCCTCCGGGGACCGGTGGGGGACCCGAGGCTCCGTCCGCGCCCGCCTCCCCCTCGCCTTCTGCGGGGGGCGGAAAGTTTGTGCCCGCGGGGGGGAGCAGCCGCCAGGGTGGGGGCGCAGGGGTGGGGGGACCGGTCCTGGGGTGTCCGGCGGGATCGTGCCCCGAGAGCCCGAGGGGGCTGACGCTGGCGTGCCCGGCGGGGGACCGGGATTAGGGGCGCGGGGCTGTGGGCAGGCGGGGGGTCTGGGGTGGGAGCAGGCAAGGAAGGAGCGGGGGGTGGGCGCTCTCTCTGTGCCTCCGCACGGATGGGCTCAGCATTATCCAGGGCTGTAATCCCCCCTGCTCCGGTAATTAAAAACTCCGCATTACAAGGAAAACGGTGTGCAGGGAAATGTAATCAAGTCTGGAGGGGCTTAACCATCTGGTAAAGGTTAGGACCGGCACGGCGGGGGACGCGGCCGGGGGATTTGGCAGCCGCCGCGATCCAGGCTCCTCTTAATCTACCACGGGGACGAACGCAGCATCTGCGGGGTAATACCGGTGCCCCGGGCAGCGATCGGTCTCGCTGGAGCTCCCACCGCCGTTAACGGGACCTGCCCGGGGCTAGCCACCTTCCCAGGTGCGCCCGGCTCCAGTAGACCGATTCTGGTGTGGCACCGGGGCCCGGACTGCGTCCTCTCCCCGGGGCCAGCAGGGAAGGGGTTAAGCGGCCGCCGGTGGCTGCGGCTCGGCCCCCCAGCTCCGGGCAGGGCCCTCCCCCGCCGCCCCCGGGAGCCCGAAACTCTTTGGAAGTGCAAGGGATGAGCAAAGGTGAGGGGGGACCCGGCGGCGCGGGTGGGACCCCGCGTCCCCGGGAGGGCTGCGGGGCCATGGGGACCGGGCCAGGGTCCGGGCCGTGGGGGCAGCTCTTCCTCCGCTCCCTCCTCTTCCTCCTGCTGGCCGGGGCCCCGGCACCGCGCCCGGCGAGCGGGCAGCTGCGCTACGCCGTGCCGGAGGAGCTGGAGCATGGAGCCTTCGTGGCCAATCTGGGCGAGGACCTGGGGCTGGACGTGTCCACCCTGTCAGCACGGCGGTTCCGCATCGTGTCGCGGGCCGGGGCCAGGCAGCACCTGGAGGTGAACCTGGAGAACGGGATCCTCTTCGTGAACGAGCGGATTGACCGGGAGGAGGTGTGTGAAGCCAGGGGAACCTGCCTGCTCCACCTGCAGCTCCTCGTCGAGAGCCCGCTGGAGCTCTACCGCGTCGAGGTGGAGGTACTGGACATCAATGACCATGCGCCCACCTTCCCCTGGCAAGAGTATGTGCTGGAGGTGGCCGAGTCTGCTGTGCTCGGTGCCCGCTTCCCACTGGAGAGCGCCCAGGATCCTGACGTGGGTACCAACTCGGTGCACACCTACCGGCTCAGCCCCAACGGTTTCTTTTCGCTCGAGGTGCAGACGCGCAGTGACAACAGCAAGTTTGCAGAGCTGGTGCTGGAGCACGCCCTCGACCGCGAGCAGCAACGTGTGCACCGAGTGCTGCTCACCGCTCTTGACGGCGGTGTCCCCGAGCGCTCAGGCACAGCTCACATCCTCGTCACTGTACTGGATGCAAACGACAACGTGCCTGCCTTTGACCAGCCCTCGTATGGCGTGAGCCTTCCTGAGGATGCCCCTGCTGGCACCCTGGTCATCCAGCTCAATGCCACTGACCTGGATGAGGGCCCCAACGGGGAGATCGAGTACTCCTTCAGTGGGCATGCACCACCGCATGTCCGGGAGCTCTTCCACATAGAGCCCCAGAGTGGGCAGGTGCTGCTGAAGGGCTCCCTGGACTATGAGCGGGCAAGCCTCCACGAGCTCTATGTGCAAGCCAAGGACCGTGGACCCTCAGCTGTGGCCGTGCACTGCCGGGTGCTTGTGCACCTCCTCGATGTGAATGACAACGCACCAGAGGTGACCCTCACCTCTGTGTCCACGCCTGTGCTGGAGGATGCCCCACCAGGCACCGTCATCGCTGTCATCAGTGTTCTGGACCGGGACTCTGGGGACAACGGGCGTGTGAGCTGCGAGGTTGGCCCCGATGTACCTTTTGAGCTCCGCTCCTCCTTCCGCAACTACTACACGCTGGTCACCACGCAAGCGCTGGACCGGGAGGTTGTGCCCGAGTACAATGTAAGCATCACAGCACGGGACATGGGCTCCCCTGCCCTGCTGACCCACAGCACCCTCACTGTCCCGGTGTCCGATGTGAACGACAATGCCCCACACTTCCTCCAGCCCTCCTACAGCGTCTACGTGATGGAGAACAATGCGCCAGGTGCCTCCATCTGCTCCGTCAGTGCATTGGACCCTGACTGCCAACAAAACGCCTACCTGTCCTACTCCATTGCTGATGGGCACATCCATGGCATGCCTGTGGGCACCTATGTGTCTATCAACTCAGACAGTGGGCACATGTATGCCCTGCGCTCCCTTGATTATGAGCAAATCCGCAGCTTCCAGATTGAGGTACAAGCACAGGATGCGGGTTTCCCCCCACTCAGCGCCAACGTCACTGTCCACATCTTTGTGCTGGACCAGAATGACAATGCTCCGGTCATCGTTTCCCCCATGCCCCGCAACGGCTCCGTGGCCACCGAGCTGGTGCCACGATCAGCCAGGCCTGGCTACCTCGTGGGCACAGTGTCGGCGGTGGATGCAGACGCAGGGCTGAACTCCCGTCTCTCCTACCAGCTCCTCCAGGCCACTGACTTCACCCTCTTCAGCGTGGCACCAGACACGGGCGAGCTGCGCACCCTACGCTCCTTTCTGGAGCAGGATGCAACCCAGCAGCGGCTGGTGGTGCAAGTGCGGGACGGTGGGCAGCCAGCCCTCTCTGCCACCGTGTCTCTCCTCCTTTCGGTGGTGGAGACCATGCCTCAGACTCTCTCTGACTTCAGTGAGTTCAGCCTCCCCCCAGAGGCCTCCTCATCCTCCCCACTCACCCTCTACCTCCTTGTTTCCCTGGGCTCCATCTCCTTCACCTTCCTCCTCGCCATCCTCATCCTCACGGCCATTCGGTGCCGCAGAGAGCAGCGCTCCTGCCAGGGTGACAGCTGCTCACCACCCTGCTGCCACTGCTGCCCCGGGTCCAGACCCTCCTCTGATGGCCTGAAGACATCCAACCTGATGGTGCAGCCCCCCGCAGGGACCACAGCTGCCACCTGCCTCGATGTACCCGGGGGCGGCCCCCCAGGCTACTGCTACAAGGTCTGCCTTGGTCCTGAGTCTGCCCAGAGTGACTTCATGTTCCTCAAACCCTGCAGCCCCCCCAGGAATAACGAGAAGGGTCCCGGGAAGCTGTCCCAGCCGGGACAGCATCTCCAGGTCTCCAAGCAGGTAACACCGTGCCCGGTAGTGCTTACTGTCGCTCCACGGGTCCCCCCCGCCCCCTCCCTCAGCCTCTGCCGTGAGAGAAACCAGGCACGGCTTTTCCCAGAGAATAACGGGCGCCTTTGATCAGTGCAGGAATTAGGAGCCGTCAGGCAGCGGGAAACTCTCCACCGATCTAATTACCGGGGGAGTGTCAGGCTCAGCTGAGGCAGAGGAAATCCCTTCCTGCCACCTTTTTGCACCCATTAAAGGGGGTGCTCTGGTGCCCCAGAGGGGTGGGATGGTGGGGGTGGCATCTCCTTCATGTGGGTGAACAACTCACACTGGGACAGCCTGAGCATCGCTGCGGGTCTGCTTTCCCTGTGCTGGCGGGGGTCCACAGTGTCCTGCTGCTGCACCTGGGGCTGGTCCCAGCCCTGCCAGCATTGCTCATGCCCCCAGTTCTGGCACCCAGGCCTGGCCGCTGTGCTGCACTGGGCTGCACCATAGGGGAGGGAGCGGGGTATTAGGGGTGGGATTTTGATGTCAATATTTGTTAGGTATTGAAATGAGGAACGTCTAATTTTCCCAATGAAAGACTCATTCTGAAACACGATTACAAGGATGGAGAGTGATGAGGCGTCTAATCCACTTACGTTTGACTTCTTTTAATAAAACAGCCCTTCCAAGGAGAGTCCAAGACTCCCTGCCAAGAGGCTCTCCCTGCATGTGTCCTTGCACCACTGGACTCACTTCTCTAATACGCTAATGGGATTTTCCCCTAGTTGTTTGCAACCCCCCTGCAACATTGAGTATGCAGCCAACTTCTGCACCTCTCACCCTCTGGTGTCTGAGACCTGGGCTAAGTTACCATCGCACTGGCAAAAAAGGCTTTTTAAAATTAACAGAAATAGGAAAAGCTCCTCTTTCTTCCCAGAAGGACAGACTTTGGCAATTAAACTCTCAGAGACAGAAAGCAAGCCCCAGACAACTCCGATGTCTCAGGAAGGTAGGGAAGTTCCAGAAGGGAGCAGGCTGGTTCAACACTGCCTCAGTTTCCCTAAAATGGGAATGTGCTGCTTGCTTCTCTGCACAGAAGGAGATGGAGTCCTGCATCCCTGGCTACTGAAGCCTGGTGCTGGCAGGGCTGGGCTGATTAACAGAGGGTCCCAGGGCTGATTAACAGAGGGTCCCGATAACCAGCCTTGCCTTTCCCTGTGTTTTCCAGATCAAGCAGCCCAACACAGACTGGGTGCCTCCAAGCACGCAACGACCTGCCCTGAAGAGGTACTAAATCCGGCACTGTGGGAACAGAAGGAGTGGGTGGAAGGGGGATGTGGGGAGGGGAGGTTATCTCCAATGCAGCTTTGAATTGATCTCTTCTCTTTAGCTCCCAGAGCCTGGAGGACGTGGGTGAAATCCGCAGGGCCCTCCAGAAGGAGCATGAGAGGCTGTGCACACTGGTGACCCCTGTCTCTGGTTAGTATTGGGTTGCTGGGCTGGGAAGACCAGACCCTCTTGTTGCTTGGTGGAGGTGCAGTGAGGGGGACACATCCCTGTTCCTAGCAGTGGCAGAGTTTTGTGGGATGGAAGGGCATCCAGGCTCCAGAAGGAAGTTTGGTGACACATGGCCACGGGCTTGCACCCTGGGACATGGATGTCACTGTCCCACTGAGCTATGGATATGACCTCCCCTGAGCCAGTCTCACACTCATCTTTCCTCCAGAGTTTCAGAAGGCTTCAGCAGGCACCAACAGCATCTGGACACCACAGTACAGCCCCTTGTACCCAGGGCACATCCCAGCCCTGGATTATCAGCACAATGTCTACATCCCTGGCACCCCCACTCTGCTTTCCAGCAAAGATGGGCCCCTCTTCCTGGGCCGGGAGAACAAGAACAGCTTCTCCACCTTTGGCAAGAGGAAGAAGATGACAACTTACTGTGACATGCATGACAGTGTGGTTATCAACAACGACCTAAAATAGTGACCAGTGCTGGGCCTGGATGGCTCTGCCCAAGGCCCTGGGAATCACTTGCATTATTTCAGCTGCTAGGTCCACCAGCAGCACACAGCTTGCTGTATGGATCACTCGACTTTGTGGGGCTGCTGGGATAGTGGCTCATCAGAGTGTGGGGAAAGGATTTAAGGAGCAAGAGACTGAAAAGTGATAGGGATGGGCAGGGGAAGAGGGGAGGGGGCATTTCTCCCATCTTATCCTGCAGAGCTGTGTTGGCAGCAGGTGCTGTTGGGGGTCCATATGACCAGATTTAAGCAAATCTGCCTTGAGTTTACCCATTCCCATGTCCCCTTAGGGACCATCCATCTCTGTAAACATTGTCACTTCTTTGTCTTGTCTGGCTGTGTGAATGTACTGAGCTGCATGCCTGTATTTCTGTCCCAGTAGGCATGGAAAATGTATGCAGACCAAGTCTGGTTCAGTCAAACCTGACCCTGCATACTGGGGCAGTGACCATTGCTCTGTCCCTGAGATCCAGTGGGTTGTGTTGCATGCCTAGAGCAGCTGGTGGTGTCTGTCTTCTCCAGGAAGTGAGTGCAAAACCCAGCCATTATGGGTGCTTCCCTTCAAACCCTGACCCAACACTTGCAGGGCTGGAGACTCGAAGTCCAGGACACAGCCCAGGTCCAGGACACAGCCGGTCTTTGCTTTGGGAGCAGCATGGGCTGGAGCACATACAGATTGGATGGCCAGAAGAGCTGTTAGCTTAAGCAGCTGAGATGCACAAGGTGAGGCCCTTCTGGCTAACTCTGTAGCCCAAGGCAACATCATCTGAATGAAAGACAGTTTCCAGCCATCAGAGGGGCCCCAACACAGGTGGCAGTCCTTTTCCCTCCTCCCCCTGCCCTCATAGATTCTCTGTTTTCCCCAAGTCCTGAATGCCTGGGGGAACCCCTGCACTGGGGGCCCCACCTGCACAGGACAGACATCTCCCACTGTGCCCTGCTTCTCTTTGAGGACTTTTAGCTGGCTCTCAGGAGCCCTCAAGGGCAGGACTCCAGCCCTGGAACAGTCTCTCCCCTGCCCTGCTCACCCTACACCTGTCCACCCGGTCTGTCTGCCACCATTGCCAATCGCTTCTGTCACGGGACAGTTCATTTCCAATCCATCTGTGCAGAACATGACAGCTCTTTCTAAAGCAAGTTTGTTTCACAATGTCTGATTTGTACCAATAAATTGTATTTTAATAGCTCACTCTGGCTCCTGGCTGTCCCTGAGCTGCACATGACAGCAGCAATTGCTGCTCAGCTCTTGGAGCAGAGGTCTCAACTCCAGGAGACACATGTGTCCCTCTGGCCTCCTTAGTTGCTGGAGCAGCCCAGGAGAGCTCATTTTATTCACTTCACCTGGATGCTGTGGGTTCAAGGTCCCCTTCCGTCCTTCCCTGGACTCAGGAGCACTTTGGGGTCATGGCCAGGAGGAGCCGTGTGCTGGAGATGTCACACAGCTCCTTGCTCCATGCTCCAGCTTGGGGAGAGACTCTGCAGGGATTTGCACCAAGGCATGGACATAAAGGTCTTTGAACTGCTGGGGAGAGGGGCTGGATCTGGCAGTAATGGCTTATTGTTGTTATCGTGCATTGCTTTCTATGGTTCATTTAAGCTTTCCCCTGGATGCTCGCCACCCACCAGCTTGCCTTGAGAGTCGCAGAGATAACCTGGATGTGTGCCAGGTGTAGGGACCAACTGCCTGGGAATAGGCAAGCCTGTATCTGCTGGTGGGATGACTCTTGACTTGATGTGGGAAGCAGTTCGCTTCTGGATGAAGTCCTGAGATGGCCACGCCATGGCTGTCCTTCTCTTACCCTCCCACTTGCTCAGCGACTGGCTTGGGGAGGCTGCAATGCGGCTTTTGGGATTAACCCAGGAAAGTCCTTGTCTACAAGTGGGTAACATGCTCTTTAGTGGAAGCGGGGGGGCAGGGAACACTCAGAGGGACCCCATGGGAGTCAGGACCCAGGAGGACAGTGCTTTGGACATGAAGGGGACCTCACTGCTTCTGGTGACTTCAGTCCCTGCTCACATCTGCCTGACTGTGAATAGATGAAATATTCCCTGTCCCAATCAGATGGTAGGATGGAGGATTTTATGCTGCTGAATGCATTCTTCAATGGTCTCTACAGAGCATTAAGGTTAAAAAAAGAATCCCAAACAGCCACTGCCTGAGACCTCTGTACAGCATTAGCTTGTTTCACTGCTTCAAAAGAACAAAAGAATTCTGTAAAGTGATACAATAAATTTAATAACAGCCTCAAGAAGTAATAAAAGCATCAAATGGACCTGGCTCCCTGTGGGGCAGCAAGCATCTCCCTTTCCCGGATTAGCTCTTGCAACATCTTCCCTGCCATTTTCAGGTGGTGTTGGCCAGGCATCAGGAGAGGACTGCAGCCCGAGTCCAGCAGAAGCGCTCAGCCACATCCCTCTGCAGCAGGGCCAAGCTGTTAGCTGTGTTTTAGCTCACGCAGCAAAAGCACCCAGTGCATGTGCTTCATGGTATCCAGAATCTACAGGAATGCATGGAGCTGGCACTTTGTATCAGATTCCCAGGTGAGGCTTCCCAAAGGGAAATTGATCTCAAAATTGATCCCCCAAACCGTAGGCATTTGAAAGTGACACTTTGTATCCCTGTCTTTGGAATTTTGCAGGGGTGAGCAATCAAGTGGCCAGCTTTTGCCACATCCCCGCAAATGTGTCACTCTGCAGTGTATTTTCTTGGCATTTTTTAACCCCTACTACTAAGGCTCAGCTGACACCCAGTAAATTGCCTCCCTTTCCTCTCCATTACTCCTGGCTGTCCTCAGCCCAGGAGATGAGATAGATACACACACGTCTGCGCCTCTTGCTGATCCCCAGGTTTGCCTGTTCGTGTCAGGCCTCTTCCAAAAGGGATTTGAGGGTCAACGCAGTGCCCAGCCCAGGCCCCAACACCCCACATTCCCTGAGGATCTCCTTTTGCTTAGTTGAAGGAAACCCTGCACTGACAAGAGCTCAGTTTCAATCTTTCTTCTCCATCAACATAGTGAGAAAAAGGACAATAAAAAGGGACTTGCTTTAGGGGAGAGAGCACTTGCTTAAACCTAATTCAACAACACTATCCCTTCTTCAAAGGGCATGCCTGGTCAGAATCGTCCATCTAATAGATGAGATCTCCCTTGAAGATCTCCCGCAGGGACAGGGTGTCATTAAAAATGCAAGGTCTTTGCCCTACAACCAGTTATTTTTACAACTCTTCCTGTGCTTACACTCCTGCACAGTTCATGAGCATTAGCTGGTTTCTGTAGTCTGGTAATGCACTGGGCATGAGAGCTGCTTTGGAGACATACTCAACAGAACGCTCTCTATATGCTCCTCTCATACATTCCAGCTCTCTCAGAGATCCAGAGGCAAATCTGGCTTTCAGGGACCTGCCAGCCAGCTTGAGATTTGCTTCTACAACAGCAGGAAAGTTGCCACGTGGTGCAGTTGGCTGCAAAATGCTGCAGGCCGTGCTAGGCAGGCACATAGCGCTGCTGGGCACCAGAACAAATCGGGGGTTTTTTGTGTGCTCTTGCTATTGCTGACTAGACTCTTTGGATGGAAACATTACTTACATCTCTGTAATGACTTGAAAGTGTATACCAGAGAGACAAAATGAATCCAGAGGTAGAGAGAAAAGAGACCAGAGAGAAGGACCTAGAGGGGCTGGTGCTCAGCTCTATTCCAGTCTGCCATGCATGGAGTCAAGTAGCAGCCAATGAAGCCCACAGGAAACCTCAGCGGGGATGCAGCACTCTGCATGTGGTCAGGTTAGGCTGGGTAGAGCCATGAATACAGGTGGTGTCAGCTCCTCAGAGGGGTCAGTATCGGCAGGACAGAGCTAAAATCCATGGGGACCAGTGGGAGTCTGCGCATTGACCTTGCAGGGTTCTGGATCCAGCCCAAAGTCTGTGGCACTCAGTGGTTAATTAACAGTGAAGTCTGTGGCACTTGGTGGTTAATTACAGTCTCTGAAGATGCTAGGGCTTTGTTTTCCTGTGTTGTCTTCTCACTTGAAGATGATGCTGGAACAAACACATCTTAATTTAGCCAAGACTGGGTCAAGGTCCATGCTGATTTCTTTTCAAATTGCCTCAGTGTCTTAAATATGTCCCTAGACTCACCCTACAGAACAGCCTGCTGTTCTTGGCTGGATCCCCTCCTCCTGCTTTCTTCTTGATCTCAGTAGGTGTTTTGTAGAAATAAATATCCTTTAGCTTTTGTCATAATAATTTAACCTCTGCTACACTGAAAAATGGTCTGCATGATTGTCACATGCTCATTTTCTCTGTTCCTTTGCACCTTTTCTTTTTTTACTGCTCTGAAAACATTAGTTGCCAAGTCCTCCACAGAGATCAGAGGAAGAAACAGGCCTGGGCTAAGAGAAGCTTTTGCCTCCCCAGTTTGCCTATAATGTGTTTTCAGTCTAAGTGGTGGAAATGTCACTGACTCTGTTTGTAGCATTCACTCAAGTGGAATTAATGCTTCTTGTTAGTGATAATATGACTTAATCAGCTTAATTTTTGTAAGACATAAGTAGACACCTTTGTGTATTGGATAACTTACGACATACTGGACGAAAAAGCATGAGTGAAGGCTTTGAAAATAAATTAAATATGACCTCTAGTGCAGCCTACACTTTGACTCATGATTCATCTCCCATGAAATTCAATGATTTACAAATCTTACATTTGAATAAATGATACATTTTTGCATGTTTTAAATAATAGCAGTGATTTTTATTTCAGCATTCAGAATTCAAAGTGTTTCTCCAATGCCAGGAAGCAGGGCAAACAAGTTCATGTTAAACGGATTGAAAAATAAAACATTCGTGCAGTCAACCATCAGAAATACATCCAGAGGATCTGCAGGCATTTGTGATGAGATACTTATTTTAATTCATTGCTAGGAATATCTGCAACAACAGGTGAAAAAAATGCATCAGAAGAAATGTAGAGAGAGTGAAGATTCCCAGAAGGGTCACTAAGGTCTTCATATCAAATTCATTCATTTCAATAATGCCTACAACAGAAAATATCATTAAATAGCTCCAGAAATGTCGTATCATACATTTTGCCTGCACAGAAAATAAATCATACTTATACAAAAGAAGGAGAAGCAGGAAAAGCAACCATCAATCAAGAATATTATTATGAGCATTAGTAACATTTCTGATAGGCCAGGATGCAGAGACTCTGTGATAGCAGGCTGCATGTGAAATAGAAAAATTGGGGTTAAATTGCTATGTGAACCCAGGGAAAAGATGAGCTGTCTGAATTTGTTCTGTTCTGTTGCAATGAGTCACTGAATTTCTGTATCCAAATCTTCCCCTAAAAAGCACTGGAGTTCATCGTGGTGCAAACAATAACGCAGATCTCTACACAGGGATTTTTGAGACCAAGCCTATCTGAAATTCAGAGGTTAGTTTAGATTCTAACATCACAGGGAAGCCTAGCTGGATTGATGAGTCTCCTCATGTCCATGTCCATATTTCTTGGTGTTTTAACTAACAGAAAGTTTTTTTCATACTGCCAAGGGTGAGGGCTGAGGGCTCTAGGCTTAATTTTTCTGTCAAAGAGCTGCTGCTGTTTTGCACCCAGTTTATCACTGCTCTTGCTCTGCAGTCATTCAGTCTGGATTGACTAAATCTCCAAAGCTCCCCTGAGTACAGACGGAACATATCCACCCAGGTATCAAAATATAAGGAGTTTGAACTGGGGCTGAATCCCACCTGCAGAATCCCTCTTGTCCCCAGTCTCCTCCTTGATCTTCCTTTAATATCATTTACCAGAAGTGGAGATAAAGCCCTACGTCCCCAGCACCTGTCTGTCAGTGGCATTTTATCAGAGACCAGAGGAACAGATTTGCTGTTTGCTTTGAGTCTCCCCTAGAAGACCAAACATCAGGAATGTAATCCTGAAATCAGATCCTAAAACTGAAGCTTAATTTTTCTGTTGCCAGGAAATGTAGTGTTATATTCAGTTTGCTTACCTGAACTATCTTTTCTTCCTCTTAGTTTCCCCCTGCAAAATAGTCTGGTAGTCCCAGTACGTAAGGATATCTACCGGGGGGGTTGAATCCTTTTCCCATGTTCCCCAAGAGTCCTCTTGGCTGGTTGTGCCACATGACATGAGCCATCTGACTCCTGCAGTACCTATCAGATGGTGCTCACCGTGATGGTCATGTTCCTTTGATATGTGAACAGACTTCAGTTTGCTCCTGCTGTTGCTGCAGGGTCCACCCTCATGCCCTCTTTTCTGCCTCTCTTTTGGCTCAAGTTTTATATCCTCTATAGTTTCCTAGTGAAGTTGGATCAAATCTGACCCTGCTTTGAGCAGAAGCCTGACCCAATCACTTCCAGGCATCCCTTTCAGTCTCAGTCATCATATGAATCTGTGAAGATCCCATGCTGCAACCTCCCAAATCCTTAGTGAAATTGTGACCCCTCCATGTTACCCACACGATGCACACCACCACCAGCACCCAGCTGGGACAAAACCATCCTATCTGCTGTGCTTGTGTCTACTGAGCCACCTTGTGTGCAGCGCTGTGGTGTCCGAAAACCAGGGTGGATCTACATGGGATATCAAGGCTGACCAGCAAGACACTTCCAATCTTGCAATGGAGGAGTTAGAAGATAATTTCTGCTCCTCCTATCTTGGAGACCAGCAGGGGCAAGTTACAGACTTTGTTGTAATGTTATATCTTCTTAAAAAAAGATAAAAAATAAATTAAAAACATGGATCTGAGCTGCAGGGACAAATCACAGCACAGAGCTTGGGAACACAATGGGGACCCTTGTGTTTTCCCCCAAGCCTTTTGCTAGTAAAGCACAGTCTGTCTGCTGAAGGAATGAGGAGGGAAGACCACTCTGGGACTCACTTGTGAAAAGCTTGATCCTGTTGGTATGGAGAATTTTCTTCACAAAGGACCACTATATGCAAATGGGAAATTGAGATGGAGTGGGAAATGAGCCCAGCAAAAAATCACGGAAGTTTTTTGCTGCCTGCAGGTGGAATTCAAGTGAAAAAGGGGGGTGGGGGAGGGGAAGAAGAAAGAAAAATGAAACACCCTCTCTGCATAGATTGCATTGCTGGAGAAGCTCTGAATCTTGCAAGGCATAACAGTTGTCTGCTCAGAGGTTCCTTCCCTTGGGACTGCCTGGGATAGTTTCATCCATTTATCCCTGACTCCTGGCATCTGCATAACATGCTCATGGAGAGAGTTATTAGTTTAATTTTCTTGTGAATTACAACAGAGGCAGAGAGAATTAGAAAAGACTTTTTTTTTTTTTTATTATCATTACTTTTTGTTTTCCAGTTGAGAGATTGTAAATGAGGCTATTCATCCTGCTAACATCAGTAGGGACCCAAACCCAAGCCTTTCTGGGGTAATTGGTTTCTGATGAGCAATCACTTGTAAAACCAATAGCAAAGGCAAGAAGTGAAATATAAATTCTCCCTTTACACGCCAAGCTTTTCATTAGGATTGTGTCTGGGTTCTTTCTGGGATTCAGTAGAAAAGCCAAGAAGTGGTAAACAAGGCAGTGGACTAAGACTGACAGGGAGTTTATATTAGCAAAAAATTGGGAGAACAGCATTTCCCGATGTCCTTGGGAACAAATAAAGCAGCTGCAGAATCCCTCAAGCTACAGTTTTCTAGTGAGCCCTTTGGCCAAACTAAGGCCTTGGGCAGGAACCAGAGACAGCAGATTTTCTCATAAGCAGGTGTTTTCATGTGGGGTGGGCCTGAGTGTGCTTCTGCCCAAAAGAGACCGAAAGGTTGAGGAAAGCAAAAAAATTAGAGACCAGGGACAGGTGTCCATGCTGCAAGTCTAACCAGGGTAGCTGATGGAAATTTGCAGTCCCTGGTATCCTGCAGTTTGCAGAATATAGTGGACCTTGTTATCTGGATTTGTTACAAGGACTGAGACTGTGAGTCA
Source organism: Harpia harpyja (assembly GCF_026419915.1). Classification (NCBI taxonomy): domain Eukaryota; kingdom Metazoa; phylum Chordata; class Aves; order Accipitriformes; family Accipitridae; genus Harpia; species Harpia harpyja. The sequence continues at coordinate 21,417,424 of NC_068959.1, read as the reverse complement.
GGCTTCAGTTAGCCTTTTTTTTTATTTCCTCAGTTCCAAGTGAGAAGGCTGCTAATCTGCACTAGCTTTTGTTTCCCTGATGAACGTCATGGTGCTTAAGGCTTGATTTATTTATTTATTTTGGTGGCAAATTAAGTATCAATCTAGATGCAGCTTTCAGTGTTTTCTAAGTTGGGGTTGCTGTGCTGTCATTCATTGGCTTAACTGGATTGCTTGCTGCGTTATGGGGTTTTTTTTCAGTAAAACCTTTTGGCACGCATACAGCTGGTTGTTGCCTTACAGATGAGTAGAGAACAGCAGGCTTGACAAAGGCAGAGAACATTTTTAAGCTCATGTGCACGGAAAGACCTCCAAAACAAGAATGATACAGACATATCTCTAACAAAACAAACCAAGCAAAATTCTTCAAACAAATCCACTTTTTCAGCTTCCAAACACTGAAAGCTGAAACCAACATGCAGAGTAAAATCACTGATTGGACTCAGTCCTGGGCAATCTGCTTTGAGCAGAGGGGAGTGGACGAGATGTTGTCCAGAGACCTCTTCCAAACACAACTATTCTGTGATTCTGTGATCACAGCTTTTTCCTTTCCTTAACCCAAAAGAGACTGACATGTCACTGTGGCCACAGCAAGAAAGGAGACAACTGGGACATTTCCGTATTTGCATCACATTTGGTTACAACACATAGCCCAGTGCAACACTCTGCATAGCTATCAACCAGTTTCTGTTTCTCTCATTTGGAGCCAAGCTTTCCAGAAGCCTCCGAAAGCCTGGATGTACCCTGAACTAACTATGCCTTGCTACTGGTTGCACACCAGCTGGCCTCTGCTGACTGCCCCGGCTTTTTGGCCTCCCACCTCAAACATCAGGCAACCTTGTAATTTTGGTACAGCTTGAGCAGAAGTAAGTGTCTTTCCATGACAATGCCCAGGATCATTCACCTAAGCTTAAACTTTGGAAGTTTGGGGAATATAAAGCATTGAGAAGAGAAGAGGTTTTAGCTAAGACTGTGGTGTGACCTAGGAGAAGTGGAAGAGGACCAGCTGGTCCCAGCAGTTTCCCAAACTGCCCAAGCCCCTGGAATCAGTGATGACAATTCAACCCTTTCTGCCTGCAATGTGGGCAGAGGTTTGTATCAGATTTGTACCTTAGAGAAAACTTGTGTGATGGGAGGCTTGCGCCTTCCTCTCAGACTGTACAAGGACAACTCCCAGGGCCCGACACTGCACTCTTGTCACTTCTGGTACCTGTTTAGAAATCTGTACAGGCAAAAGCCGAGTCTGCAGGTAATGAATGTCTTTTCCTACTTTGAATAGCTGCCCCATGAGCCCTGGTTCACCATTGCTTTCTCTCTTCCCCAAACATTTCCATATGCCCTTGCTCTGGGGAGAGCTGAAGTTCCCCAATAAGTTCTCTTTTGCATGTATATGCTGGCTGATCATCAGAACACACTTCCATTTTGTCTTTATTGGGATGTCTGTCCTCCAGGTGATGAAGAGTATGGCTGATCCTTTCACTCTCAAGGCAATTGCAGTGGAAAAAAAAAGGGAAAAAATGAAGGAAGTGAATCCTTCTGACTTTTGTTTGTTTGTTTGTTTGTTTTGTTACAAGGTTCTAGTTTACAACTTTTGTTCTTTTGGATTTGCCTCATATTCCCCCTTTTCTGAGTTCAACAAGGAGGAGGTTGGGACTGAAAAATTAGCAAAACATCAACAGATCACATAATTCTATATATTGCATAATTCTATATTGCTTTAAAATGTGTATGTTATTTAAGAAGATTTACTCATTGTGGTGACAATTTGTCAGAGGCACAAAGTGGTAAGTGATTGAAGAACTTTTATCAAGCCAGAAAATATTTTTGTTGCTGTTGCTCGTTTTGCTCATTCTCTGATTTATTCTGTGACCTGGCCTAGGAAACTCATTGAGGACATATGTATTTGGGAGGTCTGTGAAAGAAAAAAGAAGATGGCATTCAGGACCTGCACAGCTGATGTGCAGCAAAGGAAAGTGAAAGAAAAAAATTATGGTGGGAGATTTGTCTAATTTAACAGCCTATGAGAATTTCTGCCATGGGATAATATTTGCAGTTGTTGTTACAGAAAGAAGGAAGAAAGTTAGGCAGAACATTGAAAACTGGATAAAATAGCCACTATCTGACCAGGAACCCTGTACCAGCATTGGAATTTCCCTCCATTCCCTTTCTGGTGGACATTTCAGGGAATCTGTGCTATTAGTGGAACCTATGGGTAGGAAAGAAAATTGCTATGTAAGCAGGGTGCAAGATATTAGATGGTTTCCACCTGAAATCACAAAAAGCTCGGTGTCTGATAGCCCACAACGCCCCTTCACCTCATGCTCACTGGCCATCCTAACACAACGTCCCCAGCTTTTACATCCTGATTCTCCTTTTCACAGCAAGCGTGGCTGACATCATTTCATGCAGTTCTTCCCTATTGCTGTAGAGCAAGGAGGAAGGAATTCTTTTTCCTGCAGCTGCATAATTCTCTCACTTTATTTACAGAGGCTGAAATTAAGAAAACTCACCCTTGCACTAAATCTGTTGGGCATGGGGAGCATGGTGAAAGCAAGGAAGTGGAATTATATTGCAAATGTCAGGAGCTATGAAAAATGTAACAGACTTTAATATTCTTCTGCTGTTACTGCTGAGAGTGTCTCTCACCTGCATTCACAGAAAGTGAAGTGCCTTTTACTGAGCCCAGCTGCCACTGAGCAGAAAAGATTGCCACGCTTCCTATTTTTATTTAAAAAATACACTATGGTGTGCATCCTAATAATAAATGCACTTTCCCTCCAAATTCTCACTTTAACGATTAACCTTCAGCTCCAAGACTTAATTTAAGCCCTCAGCCTTTAAAGTGAAATCCATCATGCTCCACTAAACTTCAACCCCAAATATCCTGCTACTTATACCTTACAAGCAACTTCTACATTGCGAATTACAACCACATCCCCTACCTTCCGTGATACCTAATGCTAACTGGTGCTGAGCCAGCCACTTGGATGTTGTTCTGAAGATGTAAAACATTAATGATGCATCTCTCCATAGCTCACTTTCCCGTGAGGTTGTGTTTCAAGGTAAGTGGTTTGCATAAGATGCCTCAGAGACCTGCATTTAGTTTATTCAGTAGTATAAACAACCTGCTGCTTTTGTGCTTCTCCCTACAGAGCAAAGAAAAGCCCATTTTATACATTAAAATTGAACGTAGCGTTTCTGAAAGATCTGTGATGGCTTTTTCTGGAGCTCAGAGCAGCTTATTTAGTTCCAGAAGGGGTCTCACAGGGCGTAAGCAGTTTCTCCCCGTACACCCCCCTCCTCACTTAAGACCCCGTGTCGGGCAGGGAGATGAGGTCACCGCCCCTCAGCTCTGCCTGTCTCGCTGCCTGTACTGCCCAAGGCTGGGGGAGTTCGTGTCGAGGGCAGTATCGCTTTTCTTCATGGGGTTGTTTTAATTTCACCTCGATACAGCCATCCCCACGGTTCGGACAGCAGCTCCGGGGGCGGAACCTGACTCTCCGCGACCCAATTGGCATAACCCTGGGAAGTAAAGGGCGTAAGTCCCGACTCCTGCTGTTTTACTAGGAGTCACGGCATGTCGCTCCCTGCCAGGCACCGGCGAGACGGGCTGCTAACGGGCTCCTCGGCTTCCAGCCCCGCCGCGGAGAGCGGCACCGGAGGGCCCCGACGGCTCGTCCGTGCTGTGCCCGCGGGGAGCGGGGCAGCCCCGGCAGCACGCAGAGGCGGTTCTCTCCGGGACACGGGGGCTGGGAGGGCCAAACTAAGGCTGGCATCAGAGCTAGTTCTGCTCCCGGACCCTTATAGGCAGGATCGGGGCGGGGAGGACACGAACTTCACCCTTTCCCTTCTTGTCAGGTCGGTGCTGGCAAGGCACAAAGAGGAGCGGCGGCAGATAAATGAGCAGCTCCCCCGGGCCGGGATTTGAGCAATCAGGAAATATAATCTGAGCTGGAAAGTGCCCGAGCATCTGTTGGGTTATTAATAAATTGTATGCAATCTGTCCGGGATGAACCTCGGAACGGAGGGGAACCATCTGCTCCCGAGCGGTAGCTCTAATGGTGTCTGGGGAATGAATTTAGCAAATGAAAATCAATGGGATCGGCCAGCCGGGCTCCCGGGATGCCTGGTGTCCGCACAGCTTTTCCAGGGTGGGACAAGACGGGGGGTCCCCCATCCCCGGGACAGGATCCCGCACGGATGCGCAGAGAACTGGGGTTCAGGCCGAGCGTGGGCATCATCTGTCCAACCTCACAGGCTCGGCCAGCCCCCGGGGAACTCGCCCTCACTTTCGAGAGCCGTTCCAGAAATTAAAGGGTCCTGAGCAAGGGAGAGCCCCGCTCCCAGGGGCTGCCTTGTGTCCCCACCCCCGGGCGGGGAAGCCGATTTTACCCGCCTTTCCTCTCGGTCAGTGCTAATAGCTGCCCATAAATATTATTCTCCACGTTTTATCCTCCACTTCTAACGATGCCTGATGTGTGTTCTCGGAGCAGCTGGCGAGGATTTCCAGTTCAGCTCCTCCCAGCGCTGGCCAGCCTGAAGGGAAAGGCTGGGCTGGCTGTAAGCCAGCGCGGTGGGCAGGGCAGCAGCAAACTTGCAGCCCACCGCCGGCTGTCGGTACCCGCTATCCCCCGGCAAAATGGGGGCTCGTAGAGTGCTGCGAACGCCTAGATGTCAGTTATGTTAATTGAGGAAGGCTGGGGGCGTGGAGGGGTTATCACACGAGCTCTCCTCGCGGGATGAATAGCCAAAATGTTTATTGCTGGAGGGTATCCCCGCCTGACCGCCATCGGAGAGGGGGGGGGGGTGGTCCGTGTCAGCAGACATGCCTGCCTTTAGAGGAAGAACCCACGATCGGGCAGCCCGCGGGCATCGTGCCCCTAAACGCTTAACACATGAGAAAACCCGGGCTCCCATAAATCCCACTCGGAGGAACTCCAGCCTAAATTAAAGGCCAGTTGAGGATAAAACCTACAGCGACGGGACAGAGAGACAGAAAGGGAACAAGAGCCGCCGCCGCTCCGGCGGGCTTGCTAGCTCTGTACAGCCTTGCCCCACCGGCGGCCGAGAGCGGGCAAAACCGTCCCTTCCCCCTTCAAGGGGGGGGAAGCGAGAGCCTAGACCCGCTGGGGGCGACAGCACCCGCTGACCGGCTCCCGGGGGGTGGCCGCTGGCCGCTCGCCTGGTCGCTGTCGCCCCGCTGGACCCTGGAACCGGGCCCGGCGGGAGGAAAGGCTGCCGGGTACTTCCGGCGGCGGGGAGGAAGAGGCGGGAGGCTGGCGTGGAGAAGCGGCTCCGTGCCGCTCCCGGGGACAGACGAGCTGGCGTGGGAGCAGTTTGGAAGTGGCTTTTTTTTTTTTCTTTATTTTATTTTTAATGCGCTTTCCGACCGGGACCGCTATTCGCTTCCCGAGGATGGCGGCGGGGGAGCCCGACCGAGCCGGGAGCTGGGCCGCTCCCCGGGCGAGCGGCGCCAGGCCGAAGGAGCCGGGCTCGCTAAGGCAGGCGCTGGGCTTGTCGGGGAGAGCTGGGCGGCGTGGGGCCGGCAGCAGGACGCCCGCGGGAAGGTTTTTGTGTGACCCCGCGACGGGTCCTGTCACCGCCCGGGTGACAGCCTGGGTGCCAGCAGCGGTTGGGGCCACGGCAAGGGACGTCGCCGGCAGCTTCCCCAGAAACGCCGGGAGAGGGAGGCTGCAGCTCTGCCAGCGTCCTGAAGATGGAGGTGGAATGGGACGGGTTTGGTGTCCGTTCCCCGCTCTCTGAGCCTGCCCCCGTTATTTTCGGTGGTTGCGGAAGGTGACGTGCAGAAGCGGGGACTAAACCCCGCGGCGGTGTGTGCTCCGGCCGCTGAGTGACCAGGTCACCCCCTTCACCGGCCTCACCGCCGGCACCGCCCAGGGCGGAACGTCCCGCTGGAGGACCGCCGAGGTCCCGTACGGGCGGTCCCTCCTCTCTCGGTGATTAGGGCACTCTTGAATGGTGGGAGAGGCTGTTTTGAAAGCTTTCGGTCTCAGGAGGGCTTTGAAACCAGACCTCGGCTTTTCTGTGCCGTGCCCTAACCGCTAAACTGCCTTAAAGAGGCGTGAAGGACCCGCTTCGCGGGAAGGCAAATCCGACGATGTGAGCTCGGTGCTCGCCTGCCCTTCAGGAGGGGACGGGCTCTTCCCTCCGCATCCCCGTCCACGGGGACAGTCGCCCTGAGCCGGCTGATCTGGAGCTGCCGTGCGGCCCTTTCCACCTCGGGGCTGGTAAAGCTGGAAGCGTCCTGTGTCACGGCAGCGATTCTGCCGGAGCTGCTGCTTTTCTCCCTCTTGCCGATTCTCCCATTCTTGTCTCAAAGTGTAACTGAACTCATGCTTTGAGTTCAGCGGGGGTCGAACTAGAGCTTTCCAAATACGCCTGGAAAAGTGTGTTTGTCCCTCCGCTGTCTGAGGAACGACAGGAGACGAACCTTTTGGGTGGTATCTGCTATTGGGCTGTACTTGCTTTTCTAAGAATCCGGCATTCACTCCGTGAGCTCTGATGGATGAACTGAACTTGGGATGTCGAAACTCATGGTTATTTTTTTGCAAGTTTAACTAGGCTTTCACCCCTTCCTGTCTAATGAAGGAGGCTCAAAGTAACACCCGGGCACTTGGTGGGCTGTCGGGGTGTAAAGGTGAGTAGCTTTTACTGGTTTTCTGTACAGATTTTTTTCTTGATGTGGATCACCACTCCTCACGTCTTGCTGCTTAGTCAGAGGCATAGGGCATACTCTGAGAATGACCAAAGTTGGGGTAGCTAAACTAAGCCTTCCACTAACTCGAGTGCTTTTTGCAGGATCATCTTGGCTTTTTCTTATGACCTTTGTGGCTTCTCATTATAGATACAGGTGCTATAAAGGGCAGTTTAGTTGTACATCTGTGATAGCAGTGAAATGCTACAATGCTTAAGGATTTGCCAATGCCACCGACTCCCCTACTGCTGCTCAGGTTGTAGCTAGATTTCATCAGAATGTGAGAATTTCACATGGTCTAGATTTGAGCAAGCAAGAAACAACTCTTTCAACATCTAGGTTATCCTGGATTCTTTAACTGTTTCTTTGCATACAGAAACACCTTTATCCCTAGCTAAGCTCAAATCGTTGTGGGACCATTTATTCCAGCTGCTGCTTGGTGGATGTAGAAATAGTGCAGACAAGCGTTCAGACCACAGGAAAAGGGGCACTAATGTCATCTATCCTTGATATCAGTGCTTGTCATCTCATTAAGAGCTGTTTACTGATTTAAAACATCCTACTACATTTTACAGCAAGCTTAACTTAGACCCTAGCATGGCTCTAAGACATTTGAAAATAAAATGGTGCTCTTTTTGCTGACATTGGCATTATATTTTCATTCCTATGAATATGGCATGAAATATTCCTCCAGAGAAGATCTACTTATTCCAGGTAAGTGGATTAATTTAGCAAGTGGATAAGTAGAGAAAACCAAACCAAACCTATCCTGCTTAAACACCTCTCATCCTGGACTCACATGGAGTGAGCGTGATGAATTTGTTGATAGAAGATCTGTCCTGGCATCTCTTCCCATCCACGAGTCAAGACAGTGATCTCTACCCAAACCTTTATTTCCTTTTGCTACAGGAATTAAAACAAACTGCCAGAAAACTCCAGGAAACTCAGAGGTCGGGAATGTGTCTCCAGATTAACTTGGCAAAAATCGTGCCTTGTAGAATCTTACTTGTTGGTCCTCTATTATCAAAAAGATCAATTCTGTCGCCTGCAGCCGGAAAAAGTTAACAAATGCTGTTCCAGTTGATAGGATAGATTTGTCTGTTTACCTGTGGTCTATGGTAATGACAGTGTGAGACTGCAGCAAATCCGTGTGTAGACCTAAATAATGGAAGAGAATGACAAAACTGATGTGGGTGTTATGAATGGGATAAGATGCTAATGGGCTTAATAAGTCCAAGTCCCTGACAGCGGCAGTGTCTGCCAGAGGTCCCTTTTGCTGTTTACCGTGGGCTGCTCTGCTCGAGAGCAGCGCTGGAGGGAAAGACCAGTCTTCATCTTCAAAGGCTGAACTTCCACAAGGATTTGGGATATGAAACGTGATCCGTCTGAATGTCTTCCTCGGGGAGAAAACCCTGTCACTGGTCGGGATGAGGAAATGCAGGTAAGTTACAAAGACGGAGTAGGAAGAGTTCGTCTTTGCGTTTTGATGGCATAGGCCATACAGAAATGGCATTCGGGACGGATCTGGAATGAAGACATCATTGCTGTCCACGGAAAGCCTGACTACCTTCAGCGGCAGATTTCCATATGAATCGGCGGCGCTGTGGAGATCAGTCGGGCAGGAATACAAAAAGGTCGGTAGGCACAATCGTGTTGAATCATCTTTTGAACTGTGGTCTGTGTACGTGAGCTGCAGAGGTAACGGCAGAAGTTGCTCTCATCCTTAGTCCTGCTGCGGGAAGCGCGGTGGCCGCGGGGCCGGTGGTGGTGAATGCAAACGGGGGCGGACGGACGAGAGCTGTGTGGGCAGGCGGCGGATTTTACGCTGAAGCTTCAAATGGTGGTCGAAAATCCTCCCGCAGCCGCGCACCCGGCTTTGCTGGGGTAGGGGAGCGGAGGACGGTAACATTTATTCCAATATCCTGTGACACAGACGAGCCTCCGGCAGGAGGCGAGCACGAATGGAGAGCACAGATAGAAAAACTCAGCCCCGTCTCATTTAAAGGAAGATCTCGCCCGTGACTGGGCTCTTTGCTGGCTCCTCCCAAGGGACTGGAGTCACCACGCGTGTTGACTGCGTCTCCTCTCACCTCTGCCCTCCCGTGTCCCCCTCGGCTCCGAATAGAAGGAAGTGTGGAGTAACCCGCGTTTCTCAGTCTGCTCTGCTTCTGTGTCCCCTTTCCGCTCAGTGTTTCATAGTAGGGTGGTCACCTGCGCTGTCAGCAGAGCTGATGGGTTACAGGGAGTATCTCCTGTGGAGGAGTTACCACCGAACCATTTGACCCTCTTGTTCTCTCAGAGGAATGCTGGGGGGGCGGGCAACGACCGCAGGAAGGGGATCTGTTTCCCCGTTTTCCCTCTTCCTTCTACCCTCAATCCTTACAAGACTTGCTCACAGCACCAACGTGTGAACGCCCTCATCTCGGTGGCTTGGTTAGGAAACACTTCTAGGTATAGTTTGTTGCAAGAAATATATAGAACTGCACGTGGAACGCCCCTGTTTTTGGAAACACTTCAATTAAACCTCAGCGTTTCTAATAGAGGAAACCCAATCACGGTCAACTTGGGACCTATCCCATTAATTGAAAAATATGTTCAATATAACTTATGGCAAGACCATTTCATTAGGAAAACAAGTGTGACAGATTAATTTCTGGCCACTTAAACTGATGACAGGGGCTACAACTCAAGATGAATAGAGGTGACAATAAACACAAGTTTAAAAGAAAATAAAGCGTCTCCGAGAAGAATTAAAGTTCGATGGGATTTTTCTGCCTGTTTTAACTGAAGAACAAAATTCAGGCCTCAAAATTAGTGGCAATTAGCAAAAAAACACCGTGTTTCAAACTGGCAGAAGGGTGCTCTACGAAGAAGCTGAGGGGAATCCTATGCACTTCTCCTAAACCAATACAGTGAAAATGCTGGGGATAAGATTTCGGAAACAAAGCGAGAAAGAACTTCAGTGCATGGAATGGAAAATGACAAAGATGAAGCAAAAGAGCACGATACCGTAAGAGGCAATTCGTCCAGAGAGCCACATGATGCCGCTCTGACCTAAAAAACCGTATGATAAAAGCGAGCGAAGGGCGGGGAAAACGCCTCCCAGTACACATAAAAAAGAACGCAGATGAAAAAAAGAGCAGCGGAGAAGAGGATGTGCAGCCCCTGAGAAAGCATTACTGCACACTGCACAACTAAACCCGATTCCATACAAAGACCCGTAACGAGGCGGTGGGGAGAAAAAGGAACCGGTGACGGCGATGGGCATTTGTGGACCACCACGGCAATGCTGGGGGCCCGTGGTGCGGGTGCTGGTGCTGCAGGCGGCCTGGGCGCTGGGCGGCGGGCAGGTGCGCTACTCGGTGCCGGAGGAAGCCAAGGCCGGGACGGTGGTGGGCCGGCTGGCGCAGGACCTGGGCCTGGAGGCGGGCGAGCCGGAGGCGCGTCGGCTGCGGCTGGTGGCGCAGGGCCGGCGGGCGAGCGTGGAGGTGAGCGGGGCGAGCGGGGCGCTGGTGGTGAGCTCGCGGCTGGACCGGGAGGAGCTGTGCGGGAAGAGCGCGCCGTGCGCCCTGCGCCTGGAGGTGCTGGTGGAGCGGCCGCTGCGCGTCTTCCACGTGGAGCTGGAGGTGACCGACATCAACGACAACGCCCCGCTCTTCCCCGCCGCCCGGAAAAACCTCAGCCTCGCGGAATTCACCACCCTGCCCGGTTCTCGGTTCCCGCTGGAGGGCGCGTCGGATGCAGATGTCGGAGCCAACGCGCAGCTCTCCTATACCCTCAGCCCCAGCGAGCACTTCTCTCTGGACCGGCAAAAAACAGAGGAGGACTCTGAATCGTTATTTCTGGTGCTCAGGAGACCGCTGGACCGCGAGACGATGCCTGAGCACCGTTTGGTGTTGACGGCGAGTGACGGGGGCCGTCCGTCGCTGATGGGCACGATGGAGCTGGTGATCTCGGTGCTGGACGCCAACGACAACGCGCCCCAGTTCAACCAGTCGGTGTATAAAGTGCAGCTGCCGGAAAATACGGAACGCGGGTCTCTTGTGATCAGAGTAAACGCCACGGATTCGGATGAGGGGTCGAACAGGAATATCTCATATTCTCTCCAGAATTTGTTCCCTCCAAATGGAAGAGATGTTTTTGGGATCGACAGGAATAGCGGGGAGATCCGCCTTAGGGGTGACTTAGACTTTGAGGTTATTGGTCTCTATCGCCTGCAAGTGGATGCGGCGGATCAGGGAAACCCCCCGCTGTCGGGTCACTGCAAGGTGTTGGTGGAGGTGCTGGACGTGAACGACAACGCGCCGGAGGTGTGGGTGACGTCGCTGTCGGTGCCGGTGCCGGAGGACGCGGCGGTGGGGACGGTGGTGGCGCTGCTGAGCGTGTCGGACCGGGACTCGGGGGCGAACGGGCGGGTGCGCTGCGCGGTGTGGCCGGCGGCGCCGTTCGGGCTGGTGGCGACGTTCGCGGGCTCGTACTCGCTGGTGCTGCGGGAGGCGCTGGACCGGGAGCGGGTGTCGGAGTACGAGGTGGAGGTGCGGGCGGAGGACGGCGGGGCGCCGGCGCTGCGCGCCAGCCGCGGGCTGCGGGTGCCGGTGTCGGACGTGAACGACAACGCGCCGGCGTTCGCGCAGGCCGTGTACACGGTGCTGGCGCGGGAGAACAACGCGGCGGGCGCGGAGCTGGCGCGGCTGTGGGCGCGGGACCCGGACGAGGCGGGCAACGGGCGCGTGAGCTACTCGGTGGCGGAGGGCGTGGGCGGGGGCGCGGTGGCGGGCGGGGGGTGGCGGGGGGCGTCGAGCTACGTGTCGGTGGACGCGGAGAGCGGGCGGCTGCGGGCGCTGCAGCCGTTGGACTACGAGGAGGTGCAGGTGCTGCAGTTCGAGGTGCGGGCGGTGGACGCGGGGGAGCCGCCGCTGTGCGGCAACGCCACGGTGCAGCTCTTCGTGGTGGACGAGAACGACAACGCGCCGGCGCTGCTGCCGCCTGCCGGGGGCGGGCCGGGTGGCGGGGCGGCGGGCTCGGCGGCGTCGGGGCCGGGCTCGGGCTCGGGCTCGGGCTCGGGGGCGTTGTGGGCGTGGGCGGCGTGGGGGGCGCCGGCGGGGCAGGTGGTGGCGAAGATCCGCGCGGTGGACGCGGACTCGGGCTACAACGCGTGGCTGCGCTACGAGCTGTGGGAGCCGCGGGGGAAGGGCCCGTTCCGCGTGGGGCTGTACAGCGGCGAGGTGAGCACGGCGCGGGCGCTGGAGGAGGCGGACGGCCCGCGGCAGAGGCTGGTGATCGTGGTGCGGGACCACGGGGAGCCGGCGCGCTCGGCCACGGCCACGCTGAGCGTGTCGCTGGTGGAGGGCGCCGAGGCGGCGCTGGCGGCCGCGGGCTCGTCCTCGTCGGGGGCGGGGCTGCGGCCGGCGGCGGGCGCGGAGGGCGGCGCGGCGGCGGCGGCGGCGGCGGCGGCGGCGACGAACGTGTGGCTGGTGGTGGCCATCTGCGCGGTGTCGAGCCTGTTCCTGCTGGCGGTGGTGCTGTACGGGGCGTCGCGGTGGGCGCCGCGGGCGGCCGTGCTGTCGGGGCCCGGGCCGGCGACGCTGGTGTGCGCCAGCGAAGTGGGGAGCTGGTCGTACTCGCAGCGCCAGAGCCGGAGCCTGTGCGTGGCGGAGGGCGCGGGCAAGAGCGACCTGATGGTTTTCAGCCCCAACTTCCCGCCGCCGCCCGGCCCCGCGGCGAAGGAGACGCAGCCGGAGCCGCCCGCTCTCGTGGACACGGTCAGTGGCCCTCCCTTTGTCGCCTCTCGCCCCTTCCCCCTTCTTGTGGCCCTTGTCGCCCGGCCCCTGGGCAGGCGCTGGTGGGAGCCGGGCTCAGCCGCCGGGGCCCGCGGGCGGCGGGGGCTTGGCGGGTGCTTCTTAAGGGTGTTCACGGGACCTTCGCGTCCTTGCCGGAGCGCCCGGGGTCTCGCTGTGGGGGAGGAAGCAAGCAAGGTGTTGCCGCACCCCGCAGCGGTGGCCGTCCGCAGCTGAGCTTTGTGGTCGTGGCTGTGGGCTGTTGTCCCGCGGAATGAAATCCCTGCCGACTGCGATGTGAGGTGCCACGACATCAGCTTTGCGGACGCTTGGGCTTGCTGCTGTGCAGCATTTCCACCCGAGCTTGCTGAAGGGGTGCCAGACACGCAGGCTGTGGTGGTGGCAGTCCCGCAGGCACTATGTACTGCTTCTTAGAGTTGCTTTTTGCTGACCGTGCTGGTATCCGCTGTGGTTTCCTGTCGCAAACTCTGTCCTCGTCCTTATTTGATTCCCTTCTGCGAGCGTTGTGATGGAAGGTGACAGATGGGTGTTCAGGGTCTTCTCTCCCCGTGGTGTAATGTCTCCATTTTTATTTGCCTACTGGAGGAATTATGAAAGTAGGGGAGGCAATACGGACTTTTCCTCTGTTTTTTTTCCAAGTGTGTTGTAACGCTAGTTGCTAGTGTAAAGTGTTGAGGGAGAAGAGTGTCACCCATCAAGGCAGGTATTAGAGACGGGAATTTCCTTTTTATTTTGTTGTTTCCAGCATCCCCCAGGTTTTGGTCTCTTGTTCGTGGCCAGAGAAGTCATGTGACATACACTGGTCTGTTTTGATGTTCTTCTAATATTTGAATCAACAGCCTCATGGTTACAGAAGCCCTGGAAACATCTTCTTGGGGAAAACAAACAAACAAACAAATAAACAATCGAAACCGAACAAGCCCAAACAAAATAAACCCAGCAAAACAAAACCCAAACCAGATTCTCCTACGTAGTCAATATCATCTGTTGCAGTAGGGTGCTCATCAACAGTTGGGTTGCTTTTTCAGAGCAAGAAATTGATGCTGTTGCCATTTAGAGCTGTCACAATGTCACACGTAGAAATAGTCTTGCTCCCAGGTCTGCAACATTTCCCTTGGAGATAGCTGAAGCATTGCCAGACGTGATGGGTCATCAGCAGAGAGTTTGCTGACACTGTGTACGTGATACCTCTGTGTGTTTTCTACAGTGGTCTCATTGATGGGAAGCATAGGCAAAAGTTGGATTGAGCCGGGAAAGGAAACTGTGTCATGTCATGGAGGTGATTCTGGCACTGGCATTGAGTAGGGCCTGGGCATTTCCTGATGTGAAGGGTGATTTTGAGCAGTGGGAAGACCTGTCTGTGGGAACCGGAAATCCTTGGGAATTCCATGGCCTATGCCATAAGAAGACAAGAATGGGAGATGCGTGCTTTTCTTGAGAACGCATGTTGGAGAGTGAGGAGTGGAGGCTGCCTAGAGGAAAGCATGAGGCAGGATGGGCAGAGAGTGTTCCCGCCCAGGATTCTTCTCCAGGCTCCAAGAATCTGGAGCTGGAGGCCTTCTGGGTCTTGAGGTAGTTACATGGTACTGAAATGCCCACAATGTTGTACTACTATCTCCCAGGAGAGACAGTCCCTTGTGCTGCTGCCTGATTGCCGTAGGCAATGTGTTGGTAGGAGGGGGTGACATGCAGACTGCTGAATACTGTCTGATGAACCTTTTTGCTCCTGTTTTGGGAAAGATGTTGTTGGAGGGTAGTGTTTCAACTTGCTGTCCTTGTGTAGCGGTGGGCATCTATAGCAGCTTCCACAGCTGTTGATGCTGCCATGATCGTAGAATCACAGAATGGTTTGGGTTGGAGGGGACCTTAAAGATGATGTAGTTCCAAACCCCCTGCAATGAGCAGGGACATTTTCCAGTATATCAGGTTGCTCAAAGCCCCATCCAACCTGGCCTTGGACACTTCCAGGCAAGGGGCATCCACAAGTCCTCTGGGAACCTGTTCCAGTGTCTCACCACCCTTACAGCAGATAATTTCTTCCTAGTATCTAATCTAAAACTACCCTCTTTCAGATTAAAACCATTACGCTTCATCTTATCACTACACTCCCTTAGAAAAAGTCCCTCCCTATCTTTGGTGTATGCCCCCTTTAAGTAGTGGAAGGATGCTATAAGGTCTCCGCGGAGCCTTCTCTTCTCCAGGCTAAACAACCCCAAGTGTCTCAGCCTGTCATAGGGGAGGTGCTGCAGCCCCCTGATCATCTTTGTGGCCCTCCTCTGGACCCGCTCGAGCAGGACCATGTCTTTCTTATGCTGTGTGCCCCAGAGCTGAACAGAGTACTCCAGGTGGGGCATCACAAGAGGAGAGTAGAGGGAGAGAATCACCTTCCCCAACCTGGGAGCCACACTTCTTTTGATGCCGCACGAGACATGATTGGCTTTCTAGGCTGTGAGCACACGTTGCTGGCTCATATTCACTTTTTCATCCACCCGTACCCCCAAGTCCATGTCCACAGGGCTGCTCTTAATCCACTCATTGCCAGGGCTGTATCCATGTTTGGGATTGCCCCGACCCAGGTGCAGGACCTTGTGCTCGGCCTTGTTGAACTTCCTGAGGTTTGCACGGGCCCAGCTCTCAAGCCTGTCAAGGTCCCTCTGGATGGCATCCCTTGCCTCTGGAGTATGAACCGCAGCACTCAGCTTGGTGTCATCTGCAAACTTGCTGAGGGTTCACTCAATCCCACTGTCCATGGCCCCGACGAAGATGTTAAGTAATGCTGTTCTCCATACAGGCCCCTGAAGGACACCACTCGTTGCTGATCTCCACCCAGACATTGAGCCGCTGAGCGCAACTCTTTGAGTGTGACCATCCAGCCAATTCCTTATCCACCAAATGGTCCACAGGTCAAATCCATGTCTCTCCATTTTGGAGGCAGGGATGTTGTGTGGGACAGTATCAAATGCTTTGCACAAGTCCAGGTAGATGATGTCAGTCATCTTCCCTTATCCACCAATGCTGTAACCCTGCAATAGAAGACCACCAGAAATTTGTCAGGCATGACTTGCCATTAGTGAAGCCACGTTGGCTGTCACCAGTCACCTCGCTGTTTTCCATGTGCCGTAGCATAATTTCCAGGAGGATCTGCTTCACGGTCTTGCCAGGCACAGAAGGGAGACTGTCTGGCCTGTAGTTGCCCAGGTCTTCCTTTTTTTCCCTTTTGAAAAATGGGGGTTATGTTTCCCCTTTTCCAGTCACTGGGAACTTCACCGGTCTGTCGTGACTTTTCCAATATGAGGGATAGTGGCTTGGCAACTTCATCTGCCAATTCCCTCAGGACCCTCAGATGTATCTCATCAGGTTCCATGGACTTGTGCACATTCACAGTCTCCAACCTCACCTTCTTCTACGGTGGGCAGTACTTCATTCTCCCAGCTGAGGTTTGCTGTTGTGGGTGTGAATTGTTCTTCCGTAGAATAAAATCACTGCCGATTGCGTTAGAGGTGCCACACCACCAGCTTTGCAGATGCTCTTGCTTGCTGGCGTGTAGCATTTCCACTCAAGATTGATGAAGAGCTGCGAGACATGCAGGCTGTGGTGGTGGCAGGCCCCAGGCACTATTTTCTGCCATTTCCGTTGCTGACTGCTGACTGTGCTTGGATCGGATGTGCTTTCTTGTCACAAACTCTGTCGTCCTCCTCTTTGATTCTCCTCTGGAAGAGACGTGATGGAAGGTGACAGTTGAGACTTCAGGGTTTTCTCTTCCCATGGTGTAATTTCTCCATTTTGGTTGGCTGACCAGAGTCATTATGAAAGTAGGGAAGGCAATACGGACTTTTCCTATGTTTTTTTCCAACTGTGTTGTAAGTCTAGTTCATAAGATAATTTTTTCAGGGCGAGAGGTGTGACCGAATAAGGCAGGTGTTAGAAAAGGGAATTTTCTTTTGCTGCTCCCCCTTTCCCCCAGGTTGTGGACTACGTTCCTCACCAGTGAAGTGTCATGACGTATGCTGGCCTGTTTTGATGTTCTTTCAATATTGGGATCAGCAGCGACAACCTTAAAGAATCCACGTAAGCCTTCTTTTCAACCCCCAAACCCCAACCATCCCCAAATTGTCCGACACGTTACATATCATCCATTACAGTGCTGTGCTCGTCAGCATTTGGGTTGCTCTCTCACAGCATGAAATCAATGCGCATTGCCAGTAGAGCTGTCCCGATATCATGGGATTAGGAAAGGCAGGTCCTGCTTGACTAACCTGATCTCCTTCTTTGACAAGATGACCCGCTTAGTGGGTGAGAGAAAGGCTGTGGATGTTGTTTGCCTGGACTTTAGTAAAGTCTTTGACACCGTTTCCCACAGCGTTCTCCTGGAGAAACTGGCTGCTCATGGCTTGGGTGGGCGTACCGTTTGCCGGGTAAAAAACTGTCTGGCTGGCCGGGCCCATAGAGTTGTAGTGAACAGAGGTAAATCCAGATGGTGGCCGGTCACAAGCAATGTTCCCCAGGGTTCATTCTTGGGGCCAGTTCTGTTTAATATCTTTATCAGTGATCTGGACGAGGGAGTTGTGCGCACCCTCAGTGAGTTTGCAGACGACACCAAGTTGGGCGGGAGTGTTGATCTGCTTGAGGGTAGAGACTGTGCAGAGGGGTCTGGAGAGGCTGGATCGATGGGCCGAGGCCAGCTGGATGAGCTTCAAGAAGGCTAAGTGCCAGGTCCTGCATGTGGGTCATAACAACCCAGTGCAAGGCTACAGGCTTGGGGAAGAGTGACTGGAAAGCTGCCTGGAGGAAAAGGGCCTGGGGGTGTTGGTCAACAGCCAGCTGAATATGAGCCGGCAGTGTGCCCAGATGGCCAAGGCTGCCAGTAGCCTCCTGGCTTGTATCAGAAATAGTGTGGGCAGCAGGAGTAGGGAAGTGATCATCCCTTTGTACATGGTGAGACCGCACCTCGAAGACTGTGTTCGGTTTTGGGCCCCTCACCCCAAGAAAGACATTGAGGTGCTGGAGCGTGTCCAAAGAAGAGCAATGAAGCTGATGAAGGCTCTAGAGAACAAGACGTACAAGGAGCAGCTGAGGGAACTGGGGTTGTTTGGTCTGGAGAAAAGGAGGCTGAGGGGAAACCTCTACAACTGCCTGCAAGGAGGTTTTAACTAGGTGGTTGTTGGTCTCTTTTCCCAAGTAGCAAGTGATAGGATGAGAGGAAATGGCCTCAAGTTGTGCCAGGGGAGGTTTAGATTGGATATTAGGAAAAAATTCTCCCCTCAAAGGGTTGTCAAGCATTGGAACAGGCTGGCCAGGGAAGTACTTGAGTCACCATCCCTGGGGATATTTAGAAGATGTAGTGCTTAGGGACACGGTTTAGTGGTGGACTTGGCAGTGTTAGGTTAATGGTTGGACTCGATGGTCTGAAGGATCTTCTCCAACATCAATGACACTATGATCATCTCTGGAAATAGTATTGCTCCGAGATGTGTAAGGTTTCCATGTGAGGTTGCTGAAGCATTGCAAACCATGAAGAGTAAGCTGCGGAGAGTCTGCTGGACACGGTGTATGCGATAGCATCTGTATGTTTTTCTGTGGTGCTCTCGTTGACAGAAGTGTCCACAAAAGCTGGACTGAAAGGGAAGTGTGGCATGTTCATGGAGGTGATCGTGGCAGTGGCATTGAGTAGGGCCTGGGCATCTCCTGATGTGAAGGGTGACCTTGAGCAGTGGGAAGGCTTGTGTGAGGGAAGTGGAAATCCTTGGGATGACCATGGGCCGTGTCATAAGAAGACAGTAATGGGAGATGATGTGCTTGTCTTGAGAACACATGTTGCAGAGTGGGGAATGGAGGCTTGCTAGAGGAAAGCATGAGGCAGGAAGGGCACAGAGTGTTTTTGCCCAGGATCTTTTCCCAGGCTCCCAAGGGTCTGGAGTATGAGGCCTTTTGGGTCTCGAGACAGTTACATGGTATTGAAATGCCCACAGTGTCATCTGAGGTTATGAATATCTCCCACCAGAGACAGTCATTTGTGCTGCTGCCTTCCTGACCTAGGCAATGTGTTGGTAAGAGGGGTTGAGACACAAACTGCTGAATGTTGTCTGCTGATCGATTTCCTGCTTGTTTTGAGAAAGGTGTTGAGGGAGTGTAGCACTTCAACCAGCTGTCCTTGTGTAGCGGTGGGCATCCATAGTAGCTTCCACATCCGTTGATGTTGCCATGATGGTTCCTTCTCCTCCTCAGGCAGGATTTGTAAGCGGAAGTGATGAGGAGGAGGCTGTAATCCAGTGTTCTTTTTCCAAGTGTGTTGTAACCATAGTTAGTATGATAAAGTGTTGAGGGAGAGGAGTGTCACCCCACAAGGTAGGTGTTAGGAACGGGAATTTTCTTTTTCTTTTCCTGCTTCCCCTTTCCCCCAGGTTCTGGAGTGCATTCCTTGCCAGTGAAGTGTCATGAAGTATGCTGCCCTGTTTTGATGTTCTTTCAATATTTGGATCAGAAGTCACATTGTTTCAAAAGGCCTGGAAATCTTCTTTTCTTTCAAGAAAAAACAAACAAAGAAAGAAACAAAAACCCAACCCCAATCCAAGGAACTGCCCCTCCCAAACAGAACAAAAACCAAATTCCCCTACACAGTCGATATCATCTGTTACAGTGCTGTGCTTGTCAAAATTTTTGTTTTTCCCTCAGAGCATGAAATCAATTCCGTGGCCATCTTGAGCTGTCCCAGAGTCACCTTTATAAAGAGTATTGCTCCCAGGTGTGCCACATTTCCTTCTGAGAATGCTGAAACATTGCCAAACAGGAAGGGTCAGCTGCAGAGACTCTGCTGGATGCTGTGTGTGTGATACCATCTGTATGTTTATTTATGGTGCTGCCTTTGGTGGGAAGGGTCTGCAAAATCTGGAGTGAGCCCTGAGGTGGGCAAGGAAACTGTTGCATGTTCATGGAGGTGAATGTGGCAGTGGCATTGAGTAGGGTCTGGGCATCTGCTGATGTGAAGGGTGACCTTGAGCAGCGGGAGAACTTACTACCTTTGCTGACTGCAGATCATGCTGGTATCGGCTGTGGTTTCCTGTCGTAAACTCTGTCCTCACCCTGTTTGATTCTCTTCTGCAAGAGACGTGATGCAAGGTGACAGTCGGGAGTCTACCCTATAGCGTAGTTTCTCCATTTTTATTTGCCCCACAGGTTTATTATGAAAGTAGGGAAGGTGGTACGGACATTTCCAAGTGTTCTTTTTCCAAGTGTATTATAACCGTAGTTAGTCGTATAAAGTGTTGAGGCAGAAGTGTGTGACCCAAGGCAGGTATTTCCTTTTTCTTGTCCTGCCCTCCCCTGCTGGGTTGTGGGCTTGAGTTCCTGGCCCAAGAGGAGGCGTGACTGTACACTGGCCTGTTTTGATGTTCCTTCAATATTTGCATGACCAGCCATACCGTTACAAAACCGATGGAAAAACCTCTTTTCAGAACAAGAACCAAACGAAACAACCCCCAAAAGCTAAACAGCTCACCCCAAAAACTCGAGAAAATTTTTGTACATGGTAGATATCATCGGTGACACTGGTGTGTTCGTCAGCATTTGGGTTCTTGCATAGCATGCATTTTATTCCCATTGCCATTAGAGCTGTTCTGATATCACCCCTATAACTATTATTGCTCCCAGTTGTGTAACGTTTCTGTCCGAGGTTGCTGAAGCCACAGGAGGGTGTGGCATGTCGCGGAGGTGAACGTGGCAGTGGTACTGAGTAGGGCCTGGCCATTTCTGGCTGTGAAGGTTGACCTTGAGCAGTGGGAAGACTTGTCTGAGGGAAGTGGAAATCCTTGGGAAGACCATGGGCCATGTTGTAAGAAGACAAGAATGGGAGATGATGTGCTTGTCTTGAGAACGCATGTTGCAGAGTGGGGAGTGGAGGCTGCCTAGAGGAAAGCATGAGGCAGGATGGGCAGAGAGTGTTCCTGCCCAGGATCCTTTCCAGTCTCCAAGGGTCTGGAGTATGAGGCCTTCTGGATCTTGAGACAGTATGTGAAACTGAAATGCCCACAATGTGTTTTGAGTTTATGAATATCTCCCACCAGGGTCAGTAGGTTCCCCTGCAGCCTGCCTGATGTAGGCAACGTGTTGTTAAGAGGGGGTGACATGCAGACTGGTGAATGCTGTCTGATGAACTTTTTTTCTCCTGTGTTTTGGCAGGGTGTTGTGGGAGGGTGGTGCTTCAACCTGCTGTCCTTGTGCAGTGGTGGGCATCCATAGCAGCTTCCATAGCCATTGATGTTGCTATGATGGTTCCTTGATCGTCCTTGGGCAGGATTTGTAAGGGGATGTAGGGAGGTGGGTGTAATCTTTCTGTGCTTGATTCCCTCTACCTGTTCACTTGCACAGTTGGCCTCAGGATAGATGGTGTGTCCTGTTATGCTTAAGTCATTCAGAGATGTGCACTTACACGCCAAAGCCCGCCCAGCTGTGGTTTTCTCTGGTACAAATTCTCCCACGCTGTCTACATTGTGAGTGTGCTTCTGCTTCGGTATTTGGTGTGGTTTTCTGAAAGAATAAATTCCGTGTGGACAGGAATCAGAGCTGTCAAGCTCTAATCAAAGAATCTTTATGTTCTAATGCACAGCAGTGTTGTTTCCCTCTGAGATTGCTTGAAAAGTCAGAAAATATTCAAGGTGAAGTTCAGGCAGCTGGGAAGAGTCTGTCAGACACTGTGCAGCTTTGCAGCCCTCCGTATGTTTTCTGTGCCATTTGTGAGGGAAAGTGAGGATGTGCAAAGGCCTGGGTCATGTTGAGAACGGGGCTTAGAGGTGGGGCATGTTGTTGGGCTGGAGCAATACCCGGGTGCTGTGGCAGCAATCCTGTGAGTGGCTGAAGTGTGGCCTGGGCATGCGTCATGGGGAGTGTGACCTTGAGTGGGGAAAAGTCTTGCGTGAGGGAAATGGAGATGCTGGTTAGAACATGGTCTGTGTCCTTGGGGAAGAAGTGGAGAATGTCCACTTAGCTGGAGATGCCATTGCCCCGGGTGTGGGATAGGGGATGCCAGTAGAAAACCTCAAGAAGAGGCTCCGCAGACAGTGCTACTTGCCCGGGATCCTTTCAGGGCCTCCAGAATTTCGGCATAGCCTTGTGCCTGTTGTCCTCTTGTGTTTCAATACAGTGGAACGGGTTCCTTTGGTTTTCTTCCCTCCTCTTAGCAAAACGTCCCATCGTTTTGTTTTCTCTTCTCTCGCATTGGCAATGTGTTGGTAACAGCGGATGAGATGCAGGAGGCGGAATTGTGGCAGCTGTCAGGTTGCAGACATTTGGGCGGTTTGTCATCAGTGTGGGGGATGGCTTTTCCACTCTGTTGAGCTGAGCTTGACATTGACAGAATGTCCTTGGCTTTCAGGTCTCCCTGCTACTCTCCTTGTGATAGAAGTGCATAAGGGAGCACTGTGCACTGTCGAGCATTTTCCAGGCTTTTGCAGAACATGAGTTATTTTTTTTGTGTCCAGCTTCCCCAGGAATCTCTCATAATGTTGATTGCAAATGTCCCTTAAAGCCATTGTTTGTGCTGTCCTGAAAACGATTTTTATTTTGAAGAAGCAACCAGTGATTCTACAGCTAAGTTGTTCATACCTGAAGAGGATGAGTTTGAGAGGCAGATGTACTTTTGTTCCTGTGTTGTCGTGGTGTCTTGCTGTTGGATCAACCAAATGTTGCCAGGATTGTAATGCCTGTAGGTTTGGAGGAACAAAGCACCGCTGCCTGCTCTCATAGCTTTCCTGCTGCTTCGAGGCACAGCCTGAGTGGGTGGCAGCAAGCGTATGTGGAGGAGGGATCACAATCCATTACATGGGGTGGATGTTTTGGGCATTGAGCAGATGTTGTCAGTAAAAATGCCATGGTGTTACCCTCGTGGCTTTTGTTTGGCTGTGTGATGGGTGGGTCATGCTATTCCAAGGGGACTAATGCCCCTGGGTACTGAGGTTCTTGCTGTGTTGTTCTGGCAGTGCATGCCTGCCTGAATGGGAAGCAAGAGCTTGCCATTCAGCATGTAGGTGGAAAATGAGTCTGGAAGAATGGAGGTATATTTAGAGTGCTTGGGAGCTGTGGTTGCCCTGTGCTTTTTCGGCCCTCCTGGAGGGTTGTTGTGCTCGGCTGTGCTGGGTTTGAATTCCCGAATGAGAGACTCGCCTGTGTTGTTTGGACTCTGGAGCCTTTTGTTTTATGAGACATCCCTGTATCTGGGGCTTGTGTTTCAGAGAGTGGTGGATTGTGTTCTGATGAGTGTCATGGTTTCAGCCCAGCTGGTAACAAAGCACCACGCAGCTGCTCCCTCACTGCCCCCCCCCTTCCCCCCCCAACTACGGTGGTTTGAGGAGAAAATGTAAAGGCAGGCTCGTGGGTCAAGAGAAGGACAGGGAGGGATCACTCACCACTTAGGGTCACGGGTAAAAGACAGGCTCAGTTTGGGGAAGAAACAAAATCAATTTAATTGACTACAAGTCAAATCAAACCAAGGATATTAGGAAGTAAAACCAAATCTTAGAACACCTTCCCCCCACCCCTCCCTCCTTCCCGGCTCAACCCCACTCCCGTTTCTCTCTACCCCCCCCCTCCGGCGGCGCAGGGGAACAGGGGATGGGTGTTGGGGTCAGGTCGCCACACCTTGTCTCTGCCGCTCCTTCCTCCTCAGGGGGAGGACCCCTCACGCTTCCCCTGCTCCACCGTGGGGTCCCTCCCACGGGAGACAGTCCTTCGCGGACTTCTCCAACGTGAGTTCCGCGGGCTGCAGTTCCTCACAGACTTCCCTGGCGTGGGTCCTTTCCGCGGGCCGATCTTCAGCCACGCACTGCTCCAGCGCGGGCTTTCGGATGGAGCCATGGCCATTTTCAGGGGCATGTGCTCCCCTGCTCACCTCCACGGGCTGCAGGGGGACAGCCTGCCGTCTCACCACGGGCTGCAGGGGCATCAACCTCCTCAGGCGCCTCTCCTCCTGCTCCTTCACTGACCTCGGCATCCACAGAGGTGTTCCTCTCACAGTCCAATACCCCCACTCACTGCAGGTTCCCCTTCTTAAATACCTTCTCCCAGAGGTGCTATCACCATCACTGATTGGGTCGGCCTGGGCCAGAGGAGGGTCTGGCTTGGAGCTGGGGGAGCAGAAGCAGCTGCACCCCTGCAGCCCCTCCCCCGCTAGCAAACCCCCCCCATGCCACACAAATCCGTAACAGATGAGGCAGAGATGTTCTTTGCCATTTGACTGCCTCACTCTGTGATTTGCTGGGTCCTTGAGATGACTGGTATGCTGAAGAGTGTGTTCTTCTTCAGGAAGATAAGGGCAGGTGCAGATTCATAGACTGGAGGAAAACAGGAAGGTTGTTTACTGTATGGGAGGATGGAAGGTGATAGGGATGAGGAATGAGAGCTCTTGCCAAAGGGCATGTCCGTGCTTCATGGCGAGTGTGGTGTAGACATTTTTAAAACTTCTTGGTAATGGAAAAATGAAACAGAAGATAGAAGGATGGAAGTAGAAAAGAATGGGATGCAAGGCTAGGGCAGGACAAGAAAAAAAATAAATAAAAGGGAGATGAGACGGGAAGGAAGAGGAAAAGAAAGAGGAAAAGGAAGAAGGACAGGAAGTAATCTATGCAAGTAAGAAGCAAGCAAGCAAGCAAGAAAACAAGAAAGAATGAAAGAAAGACGAAACAAGAAAGAAGGAAGAGATGATAGCAGAGATTACCAGCATGCACCAACGTTGTATTGACACGATGAATGGAGTGGAGGACCTCAGCACCCTCGGTACTCAGGGTGCTGTGTCAGGCTTGGTGAAAAGTGGTGAGGAAGAGGAAGGAGAGGTCTTGCCTGAAGGGGTGTCCATGCTTCATTGTGGGTGTGTTGTAGCCATTTAGAAATTATTTTGGTGAAGGAGAAAAAGAAAGGAAGATACAACGGCTCGGCTGTTTGTGTATAAACAGAAAGGATTAGGACGCAAAGATGAGGCAGGGCAGGGAAAAAAGGAAAGAGCTAGGGATAGGGCTAAGGAAAGGCAGAAGAAAGAAGAATCAGGAGAAGAAAGGGTAACGAAAAAAGGGAGAAAAGGAAACAGACAATGGCAAGAAGGGAAGGAAGAAGACAAGGAAGGAATTGGTGGAAGTAAAAAGAAGGAAAAGAGGAAGAAAGAAAGGAAAGAAGAGAAGATAGAGGAGAGGACGAGCACGACGTCACCTCTAGACGCTGGAGAGAGTTGGTCCCTAACGGCGTCCGCCTTGGTTAGAGTACCGCGCTCCGGCGCTGCTGGCCCGAAATTAGCGCTGCTGGCTCCGTCTTTGAGGGTCTCCGCCGCGGCGCCGGAGGCGACTGGCGAGCTGCCAGCGGGGGTAAAGAAGAGCGAAGGATGGAAGGAGAAGGGAAAGGGGAGTAAAGACTTGGGCACGTCAGGGCAAGAACGAAAAGGAGAAGGAAGAGCAGAAAGAGGACATCGAAGGTGGAAAGAGAAGAAAGCAGAAAGAGGTTGTAAAGAGAAAGAAGAAAGAGAAGGAAAAGCGGCAGGAAAGGAAGGAAGAACGCGAGAAACGCGTTATAAGAAGAGATAATTAACTGAAGGAGGAAAGAAGAAAGGACGAAGGAAAGAGGAAAGACGCAAGGAGGAGGGGAAAAGAAAGGAAGGAGGCAAAGCAGGAGGAGCACGGAAGGAAGCGAGGCGAGAGGCGGCGGGCTGGCGATCGTGGGGAGCGTGCGAGGCGTCGGAGCAGCACACGGTGTCGCTGCAGGCTCAGAAACGGCGTGGGAGCGGTGAGGCGGCTCCGCCCCGGTGCGGCGGAGAGCCCGGCTGTGAGCGCGGGGGGGCGGCGCGGGGCGGGCAGGAGAGCCGGTGCGTCCGGGCGGCGGCGGGGAGCCGTGCGGGGCCCGTGCGGGCGGCGGCGGCGATGGGCGTGTGCTGGGGGCCCGTGGTGCGGGTGCTGGTGCTGCAGGCGGCCTGGGCGCTGGGCGGCGGGCAGGTGCGCTACTCGGTGCCGGAGGAAGCCAAGGCCGGGACGGTGGTGGGCCGGCTGGCGCAGGACCTGGGCCTGGAGGCGGGCGAGCCGGAGGCGCGTCGGCTGCGGCTGGTGGCGCAGGGCCGGCGGGCGAGCGTGGAGGTGAGCGGGGCGAGCGGGGCGCTGGTGGTGAGCTCGCGGCTGGACCGGGAGGAGCTGTGCGGGAAGAGCGCGCCGTGCGCCCTGCGCCTGGAGGTGCTGGTGGAGCGGCCGCTGCGCGTCTTCCACGTGGAGCTGGAGGTGACCGACATCAACGACAACGCCCCGCTCTTCCCCGCCGCCCGGAAAAACCTCACTTTACCGGAGAACTCCCCGCCGGGTTCTCGGTTCCCGCTGGAGGGCGCGTCGGATGCAGATGTCGGAGCCAACGCGCAGCTCTCCTATACCCTCAGCCCCAGCGAGCACTTCTCTCTGGACCGGCAAAAAACAGAGGAGGACTCTGAATCGTTATTTCTGGTGCTCAGGAGACCGCTGGACCGCGAGACGATGCCTGAGCACCGTTTGGTGTTGACGGCGAGTGACGGGGGCCGTCCGTCGCTGATGGGCACGATGGAGCTGGTGATCTCGGTGCTGGACGCCAACGACAACGCGCCCCAGTTCAACCAGTCGGTGTATAAAGTGCAGCTGCCGGAAAATACGGAACGCGGGTCTCTTGTGATCAGAGTAAACGCCACGGATTCGGATGAGGGGTCGAACAGGAATATCTCATATTCTCTCCAGAATTTGTTCCCTCCAAATGGAAGAGATGTTTTTGGGATCGACAGGAATAGCGGGGAGATCCGCCTTAGGGGTGACTTAGACTTTGAGGTTATTGGTCTCTATCGCCTGCAAGTGGATGCGGCGGATCAGGGAAACCCCCCGCTGTCGGGTCACTGCAAGGTGTTGGTGGAGGTGCTGGACGTGAACGACAACGCGCCGGAGGTGTGGGTGACGTCGCTGTCGGTGCCGGTGCCGGAGGACGCGGCGGTGGGGACGGTGGTGGCGCTGCTGAGCGTGTCGGACCGGGACTCGGGGGCGAACGGGCGGGTGCGCTGCGCGGTGTGGCCGGCGGCGCCGTTCGGGCTGGTGGCGACGTTCGCGGGCTCGTACTCGCTGGTGCTGCGGGAGGCGCTGGACCGGGAGCGGGTGTCGGAGTACGAGGTGGAGGTGCGGGCGGAGGACGGCGGGGCGCCGGCGCTGCGCGCCAGCCGCGGGCTGCGGGTGCCGGTGTCGGACGTGAACGACAACGCGCCGGCGTTCGCGCAGGCCGTGTACACGGTGCTGGCGCGGGAGAACAACGCGGCGGGCGCGGAGCTGGCGCGGCTGTGGGCGCGGGACCCGGACGAGGCGGGCAACGGGCGCGTGAGCTACTCGGTGGCGGAGGGCGTGGGCGGGGGCGCGGTGGCGGGCGGGGGGTGGCGGGCGGCGTCGAGCTACGTGTCGGTGGACGCGGAGAGCGGGCGGCTGCGGGCGCTGCAGCCGTTGGACTACGAGGAGGTGCAGGTGCTGCAGTTCGAGGTGCGGGCGGTGGACGCGGGGGAGCCGCCGCTGTGCGGCAACGCCACGGTGCAGCTCTTCGTGGTGGACGAGAACGACAACGCGCCGGCGCTGCTGCCGCCTGCCGGGGGCGGGCCGGGTGGCGGGGCGGCGGGCTCGGCGGCGTCGGGGCCGGGCTCGGGCTCGGGCTCGGGCTCGGGCTCGGGGGCGTTGTGGGCGTGGGCGGCGTGGGGGGCGCCGGCGGGGCAGGTGGTGGCGAAGATCCGCGCGGTGGACGCGGACTCGGGCTACAACGCGTGGCTGCGCTACGAGCTGTGGGAGCCGCGGGGGAAGGGCCCGTTCCGCGTGGGGCTGTACAGCGGCGAGGTGAGCACGGCGCGGGCGCTGGAGGAGGCGGACGGCCCGCGGCAGAGGCTGGTGATCGTGGTGCGGGACCACGGGGAGCCGGCGCGCTCGGCCACGGCCACGCTGAGCGTGTCGCTGGTGGAGGGCGCCGAGGCGGCGCTGGCGGCCGCGGGCTCGTCCTCGTCGGGGGCGGGGCTGCGGCCGGCGGCGGGCGCGGAGGGCGGCGCGGCGGCGGCGGCGGCGGCGGCGGCGGCGACGAACGTGTGGCTGGTGGTGGCCATCTGCGCGGTGTCGAGCCTGTTCCTGCTGGCGGTGGTGCTGTACGGGGCGTCGCGGTGGGCGCCGCGGGCGGCCGTGCTGTCGGGGCCCGGGCCGGCGACGCTGGTGTGCGCCAGCGAAGTGGGGAGCTGGTCGTACTCGCAGCGCCAGAGCCGGAGCCTGTGCGTGGCGGAGGGCGCGGGCAAGAGCGACCTGATGGTTTTCAGCCCCAACTTCCCGCCGCCGCCCGGCCCCGCGGCGAAGGAGACGCAGCCGGAGCCGCCCGCTCTCGTGGACACGGTCAGTGGCCCTCCCTTTGTCGCCTCTCGCCCCTTCCCCCTTCTTGTGGCCCTTGTCGCCCGGCCCCTGGGCAGGCGCTGGTGGGAGCCGGGCTCAGCCGCCGGGGCCCGCGGGCGGCGGGGGCTTGGCGGGTGCTTCTTAAGGGTGTTCACGGGACCTTCGCGTCCTTGCCGGAGCGCCCGGGGTCTCGCTGTGGGGGAGGAAGCAAGCAAGGTGTTGCCGCACCCCGCAGCGGTGGCCGTCCGCAGCTGAGCTTTGTGGTCGTGGCTGTGGGCTGTTGTCCCGCGGAATGAAATCCCTGCCGACTGCGATGTGAGGTGCCACGACATCAGCTTTGCGGACGCTTGGGCTTGCTGCTGTGCAGCATTTCCACCCGAGCTTGCTGAAGGGGTGCCAGACACGCAGGCTGTGGTGGTGGCAGTCCCGCAGGCACTATGTACTGCTTCTTAGAGTTGCTTTTTGCTGACCGTGCTGGTATCCGCTGTGGTTTCCTGTCGCAAACTCTGTCCTCGTCCTTATTTGATTCCCTTCTGCGAGCGTTGTGATGGAAGGTGACAGTTGGGTGTTCAGGGTCTTCTCTCCCCGTGGTGTAATTTCTCCATTTTTATTTGCCTACTGGAGGAATTAGGAAAGTAGGGAAGGCAATACAGACTTTTCTTCTGTTGTTTTTTCAAAGTGCGTTGTAACGCTAATTGCTAGTGTAAAGTGTTCAGAGAGAAGAGTGTCACGCAACAAGGTAGGTGTTAGGAACAGGAATTTTCTTTTTCTTTTCCTCCTCCCCCTTTCCCCCAGGATGTGGAGCCCATTCCTCACCAGTGAAGTGTCATGAAGTACACTGGCCTGTTTTCATGTTCTTTCAATCTCTGAATGAGAAGTCACATCGTTTCAAAAGCCCTGGAAATCTTCTTTTCGTACAAGAAAAGACAAATAAACAAACTAACCCAAACCCAAAAAACCAGCCTTCCTCAACAAAACCCAAACCAAATGCTCGTACACAGTCGATATCATCCGTTACAGTGCTGTGCTTGTCAACATGTTCGTTTTTCCCTCAGAGCATGAAATCAATGCCATGGCCATCTCGAGCTGTCCCAGAGTCACCTTTATAAAGAGTATTGCTCCCAGGTGTGCCACATTTCCTTCTGAGAATGCTGAAGCATTGCCAAACATGAAGGGTCAGCTGCAGAGACTCTGCTGGACGCTGTGTCTGTGGTACCATCCGTATGTTTATTTATGGTGCTGCCTTTGGTGGGAAGGGTCTGCAAAATCTGGAGTGAGCCCTGAGGTGGGCAAGGAAACTGTTGCATGTTCATGGAGGTGAATGTGGCAGTGGCACTGAGTAGGGCCTGGGCATCTGCTGATGTGAAGGGTGACCTTGAGCAGTGGGAGGACTTGTGTGAGGGAAGTGGAAATCCTTGGGAAGACCATGGGCCATGTCGTAAGAAGACAAAAACAGGAGTTGATGTGCTTGTCTTGAGGACATGTGTCTCGGAGTGGGGAATGGAGGCTTGCTAGAGGAAAGCATGAGGCAGGAAGGGCACAGAGTGTTCTTGCCCAGCATCTTTTTGCAGGCTCCCAAGGTTCTGGAGTATGAGGCCTTGTGGATCTCGAGATAGTATGTGGTACTGAAATGCCCACAGTGTCTTTTGGGGGGTTATGAGTGTCTCCCAGCAGAGACAGTCCCTTGTGCTGCTGCCTGATTGACGTAGGCAATGTGTTGTTGGTAAGAGGGGTTGAGATGCAGACTGCTGAATTTGTTCTGATGAATATTTTTGGTGCTGTTTTGGGAAAGTTGTTTTGGGAGGATAGTGCTTCAATCTTCTGTCCTTGTGTTGTGGTGGGTATCTGCAGGAGCTTCCACAGCTGTTGGTGTTGCCCTGATGGCAACCTCACCAGGCAGGATTTGTAAGGGCACATGAGGAGGTGAGTGTAATCTTTGTAATCTTTGGACTTCCCCTACTTGTGCACTTGCACAGGTGGCCGCGGTAGAGGTGGTGTGTTGTCTTGTCGTTATTAACATGTTCAGATACATGCATGTGCACGGCGAACCCTGTACAGCAGCCCAGCACTGCGTTTTCTGTCGTAGAAGTTCTCTCACCCATTGGCCATCGTGAGACCGCTTGTGCTTCAGCATTTGGTGTGGTTTTCTGAAAGAGTCAAATCCCTGTGGACTGGGATCAGAGCTGTCACAGCTCTAATCACAGACTGTTTAAGCACTCTAATGTGCAGCTCTGTGGTGTTTCCACCTGAGACTGCTGAAAAGCAAAAGCATTCTGTGTGGAGTTCACGCAGCTGGGAAGAGTCTGCCAGAGAGTGAGTGGGTTAGCATGCCTCCATATGTTCTTTGTGCTGATCAGGAGGGAAGGTGCAGATGTGCAAAGGCCTGGGTCATGCTTGGAGCGGGGTTTAGAGCTGGAGCATGTTACTGTGTTGGAGCAATATGTGAGTGTTGTGGCAGTGATCCTGCAAGTGGCAGCCAGTAGGGCCTGGGCAAGCATCACAGGGAGGGTGGCCCTGAGCCGGGGACAGTCTTGTCTGATGGAAATGGAGATGCTGGTTAGAAGACGGTCTGCGTCATTGGGGAAGGACTGGAGAATGTCTGCTTAGCTGTGGAGATTCCATTTCCCAAGGCTCGAGATAGTGGGTTGCAGCAGAAAACCTCAAGAAGTGTCCCAGCACACTGTGGTGCTTGCCTGGGATCCTCTCAGAAGCTCCAGAAGTTTGGCATAGCTTAGGGCGCTGTTGTTCTTTGTGGTATTACTGCTTGCGAAGACATCTACTGCTCATGACTTTAATCACTTGTTTCTGGTGTGGAATGTTGTTGCTCAAAGAGAAGCTTTTCCAAATTTGGATCATGCTGCCAGCCTTTTCTGAACCTCTCCTTGGTTACCTCTCTGCTCTTAGTGTTGCTAGGGAGGGGAAGAAGTGGTCTCCGTATTCAAGATACTGCCAGAATTTGCATTTCACTACAGCGGAATGGGATCCTTTGGTTTTCTTCTCTCCCCTCACCAAAACTGCCCACCCTTTTGGTTTTTCTGTCATATTGGCAATGTGTTGGTAACAGTGGATGAGATGCGGAGTGCTGAATTTTGGCAGCTGTCAGGTGGCAGATGTTTGGGCGATTTCCCATCAGTGTAGGAGATGGCTTTTCCACTCTCCTGAGCTAAGTTTCCTATTGAGAGAACGTCCTTAGCTTTCAGGGCTCCTTCCTGCTTCCCCTGTGATAGAAGTTCATAAGGGGCACTGTGCACTGTCCAGATTTACAGAACATGAGTCATTTTGCCGGTTTCCCCAGAAATGCTATGATGTTAATTTAAAATATCCTTGAAAAGCAATTCCCCTCCCCTGAGTAAGTTTCTTTTCTGAAGAGGCAACCAGTGATGCTACAGGTAAGTAGCTCAAGACCTGAAGTGGATGTGTTTGAGAGACAGCTGTACATTTGTTCCTGTTCAGTCGTGGTATCTTTATGTTGGATCAACAAACGTTGGCTGGATTGTAATGCCTGTAGGTTTGAAGCAGCAAAGCACCACTGCCTGCTCTCATTGCTTTCCTGCTGCTTGCAGGCACGGTGTGAGCAGTCGGCAGCAAGGAGATATATGGGAGGGACCCCAATGCCTTTCTTTGCGTGGTTGTGTTGGGCATCGAGGTGACGTTCTCAGTGAAAAAGTCGTGGCGTTTCCTTCGTGGCTTTTGTTTGGGTGTGTGATGCGTGGGTCATGGTAATGACGGAGAGGTATTCCATGGGTACTAAATCCCTCGGGTAACAAGGCTCTTGCTGTGTTGTTCAGGCAGAGCATGCCTACCTGAAAGGGGAAGCATGAGCAGGTCAGTCAGCGTGCAGGTGGAGAAAGGGTCAGTAAGAATAGCTCTTCCACAAGGTATATGAAGAGTGCTCAGGAGCTGTGGTTGGCCCCTGCTTTTTCAGCCTTCCTGGAGGGTTGTCATGCTGGGCTGTGATGGGTTTGAGTTCCCAAAGAAAATCCCCTCCATGCATTGTTTGGACTCTTTGGAGCCTGCCGGCAGAGATGTCCAAGTCTGTGGGGCTTAGGCTTGTGTTTCAGAGGGTGGGGGATTCTTTTCTAATGTAGCAGTGATGATGTTTGCCATGTGATTGCCTTGCTCTGTTATTTGCTGTGTCCTTGAGAGGACTGGGGGCTGACGAGTGTGGTCTTCTTCCAGAAGGGAGGGACGGGGAGGTGCAGGGGCAGTCTGTGTGTCTTGTATAGACTGGAGGAAAGCAGGAAGGTTGTTTCCTCACCTGGAGGGTTGGAAGGCGGCAGGGAAGAGGAATGAGATCTCTTGCCAAAGGGCATGCCCGTGCTTTGTGTCGAGCGTGGTGTAGTCCTTGAGAAAAAATTCTGTTAAAGGAGACAAAACAGTCGACTTGCGTTCCCGGCCAGAGAAGTAGCGTGAAGTACGCTGGCCTGTTTGGATGTTCTTTCAATATTTGCATCAGCAGGCACAACCGTACAAGAGACTCAGAAATCTTCAGTTTGATGAAAAGACCAACCAAACAATTAAAAACCCCAAATCCATATCAAATTGTCCAACACAGAAGATACCATCCATTACAGTGCTGTGCTCATCAAAAATTGGGTTGTTATCTCACAGCATGAAATCAATGCCGTTGCCGTTAGAGCTGTCCCGACATCACCTTTAGAAAGAGTATTGCGCCATAGTGTGTAACTTTTCATGGGAGAGAGCTGAAGCATTGCCAAACATGACGGGTCAGCTGCAGAGTGTCGGGTTGACACCGCGCACACCATACCACCTGTGTGTTTTTCGATGGTGCTGTTGTTGATGGAATGGCCTGTAAAAGCCAGAGTGAGCCTTGAGGTGGGCAAGGAAACTGTGGCATGTCACGGAGGTGAATGTGGCACTGAGTAGGGCCTGGCCATCTCTTGCTGTGAAGAGTGACTGTGAGCAGTGGGAAGACTTGTCAGCGGGAACTGGAAATCCTTGGGAAGACCATGGGCCATGTCATAAGACAAGAATGGGAGATGATATGCTTGTCTTGAGGACACATGTCTCGGCGTGGGGAATGGAGGCTTGCTAGAGGAAAGCATGAGGCAGGAAGGTCACAGAGTGTTCTTTTGCAGGATCCTTTCCCAGGCTCCCAAGGGTCTGGAGTTGGAGGCCTTCTGTCACAGAAGGGCATGACTTCCATTGGAGGGATTCATTACAGGGAGGGTGACCTTGAGCAGGGAAGAGTCTTGCCTGAGGAAATGGAGATGCAGGACAGAACACATACGGTATCATTGGGGAAGAACCGGAGAGTGTTTGCTTAGCTGGAGATCCCATTTCCTAGGGAAGAGGATGCGAGTAGAAAACCTTGAGCAGAGTTCTGGCACAGAGTGCTACTTGGCCCGAATCCTGTCAGGACCTCCAGCAGTTCTGCATATCCTTGTGCCCTGGTGTTCTCTTCTTGCATTTCTATACAGTGGACTGGGATTCTTTTGAGGTTATGAGTATCTCTCACCAGTCACAGACCCTTGTGCTGCTGCCTGATTGACATAGGAAAGGTGTTGGTAGGAGGGGGTGAGATGCAGGCTGCTGAATTTTTTCTGATGAACCTTTTCCCTCTTGTTTTGGGAAATGTGTTATGGGAGGGTAGCGCTTCAATCTGCTGTCCTTGGGTAGTGGTGGGCACCTGTAGCAGCTTCCAAAGCTGTTGATGTTGTTAAAAAAACCCAGTTAGCAGGGCTTCTTGAAAGAGCTTTAAACTAGATTTGAAGGGGAAAGGGGTAACACCAGGCTTGCTAGCGATAAGCCGCAGCGTGGCACGTCAGCATTTGAGGGACAGTGTGCTAGCGAGGTCCTTCAGTCTGCTCCATGACATGCTGAGGACACTGGTACACATTTGAAATGTCTCCATGCTAGTGCATGGAGCATGAGGAATAAACAGGAGGAGCTAGAAGCTTTGTCCCAGTGCCAGAGCTACGACATCACTGGCATAAGGGAAACGTGGTGGGATGAGTCCTGTGACGGGTATGCCATGATGGACAGTTACAGGCTCTTCTGGAGGGGTAGGCAGGGCGGGTGGTGCTGTACATAAAGGAGGGGCTGGACTGTATGGTGCTTGCAGTTGGCGACGACACAGTTGAGAGCCTCTGGGTAAGGAATAAGGGAAAGGCAAATAAAGCGGATGTTGTTGTGGGAGTCTACTCTGGACCACCCAGCCAGGATGACCACACTGATGAATTATTCTACAGGGAGTCAAGGGATATCTCTAGATCAGCTGCCCTTGTCCTTATGGGTGCTTTTAACTTCCCGGACGTCAGCTGGGAATATCATAGAGCAGACACAAACAGGTCCAGGAAATTCCTGGAGCATGTTGAAGATAAGTTCTTGGGGCAGGTAGTAAGGGAGCTGACTAGCAAATGTGCCCTCCTGGCTTAGTTGTTTGTAACCAGAGGGCGACTCGTGGGCGAAGAGGTGATGGTGGCTGTCTTGGTCACAGCGACCACAAAACAGTTGAGTTTCAAATGGTTGCCAACAGGAGAAAAACTGCCAGCAAAACTTCAGCCCTGGATATAGGGAGAGCAGACTTTGGCTGCTGAAGGAACTAGTTAGTAAGGTCTCCTGGGAATCTGCTTCTGAAGGTATTGGGGTCCATATATGCTGGTCACTTTTGAAGAGCCATCTTGTAAGAGCACAGGAGCAGGCAGTTCCAAAGTGTCGGAGGTCAAGCAAGCAGGGCAGAAGGCTGGCTTGGCTGAGCAGGGACCATCTAGAACTTAGGTGGAAAAGGAAAGTGTAGGGACACTGGAAAGAAGGAGAGGTGACAGGGGAGGACTACAGAGATGCTGTTTGCCCCTGTAGGGAGAAAATTTGTGTGGCCAAAGCTCCACTAGAGTTCAAGCTGGCCAGCACTGTGAAGGACAACCAAAAGGGCTTTTAAAAACGTGTTAACAGCAAAAGGAGGATGAGAGATAACATTGGTTTGTTACTGGATGAGGTTGTCCACCTCACAAATAGGGATGTAGACAAAGCAGAGATGTTTAATGCCGCCTTCACCTCTGTACTTTAACACTGATGATGGGCCCTGGGACGCCCAGAGCCCTGTGTTGGAAGATCGTGACTGGGGCAATGATCAACTCCCAGTGAACTGTGACTTTGTTTGAGACTTGCTGCTCCAGCTGGAGGCATGAAAGTCTATGGAGCCCGATGGGATTCATCACAGGGTACTGAAAGAGCTGGCCAATGTCATTGCGGGACTTCTTTCCATTATTTTTCAATGGTCTTGGGAGTCTGGAGAGGTGCCAGGCAACTGGAAGCTGGCAAATGTTGTCCCAGTTTTCCGGAAGGGTAAGAGAGAAGAGCCTGGTAATTACAGGCCTGTCAGTCTCACTTCAATGCGTGGTGAAATTATGGAGAAGGTTATTCTGGGAGTTATTGAAAACCACTTGAGACACACTGCAGTCATTGGCCGTAGCCAGCACGGGTTCACGAGGGGAAAGTCCTGTTCAGCTAACTTAATTTCCTTTTGTGACAAGGTCACCCATCTAGTTGACAAAGGGAAGCCAGTAGATGTTGGTTTTTGGGGGTTTTAGCAAAGCTTTTGACCCTGTCTCTCATAGTATCCTTCTGGATAAAATGTCTGGCATACAGCTGTCATACTACTTGTCATAAGAAAGTGCAGAATGTGTTGGGTGAGCAATTGGCTGGTGGGTTGGGGTCAGAGAGTTATAGTAAATGGGGTTACATGAGGTTGGCGGCCAGTTCACTGGTGGGGTTCCACAGGGCTGAATTTTAGGGCCAGTGCTCTTGAATGTTTTTATAGATGATGTGGATTCAGCGTGCAGGAGTTGAATGGACATTAAGTAAGTTTGATGATGACACTAAATTAGGAGGAGCTGTGGACTCCCTCGAGGACAGGGAGGCCTTACAGAGAGATCTGGATAGACTAGAGAGCTGGGCAATCCCCAGCCGTATGAAATGTAACAAGAGCAAGTGCCGGATTCGGCGTGTGGGATGGGGTAATCTTGGTTATACCTACAAATTGGGGATCAAGAGGCGGGAGAGCAACCCCACGGAAAGAGATGTGGGGGTCTGGGTTGATGGCAAGCTGAATATGAGTCAGCAGTATGCTGTGGCAGCCAAAAGGGCCAACCATGTCCTGTGGTGCATCAAGCACAGCATCGCTAGCTGGTTGAGGGAGGTGATTGTCCCACTCTGCACTGCACTGGTGTGGCCCCACATGAAGTACTGTGTGCAGTTTTGGGTGCCTCAACATAAGAAGGATGTCAAACTATTAGAGTGTGTCCAGAGTAGGATGAGCAAGATGATGAAAAGTCTTGAGTGCAAGATGTATGAGGAGTGGCTGAGGTCACTTGGTTTGTTCAGCTTGGAGAAGGGAAGGCTGAGGGGTGTCCTTATCGCAGTCTACAGCTTCCTCAAGGGGGGCATCGGAGGGGGAAGTGCTGATCTCATCTCTCTGGTGACCAGCAATCGGCCACGAGGAAATGTTTGGAAGCTGTGTCAGAGGAAGGTAGATTGGACATTAGGAAAAGATTCTTTACTGGGAGGGTGGCCAGTCACTGGAACAGGTTCCCCAGGGAAGGGGTCAAGGCACCAAGCCTGTCAGAGCTCAAGGAGCAGACTGTACAATGGTTGCAAAATGTTGGCAGAACCGGAGTAATTATTTTCTGTCCAGCAACCCCCAAAATCTCTGATACTGTTAAGGGAAAAAATCCTTTAAAACCAGTTGTTGTGTCCTGAAAATGTTTGTTTTCTGAAGAAGCACGTAGTGATGTTACAGGTAAGTTGCTCTTACAGAAAGAAGATATGTTTTGAGAGGCTGCTGTACTTTTGTTCTTGTTTAGTCGTGGTATCTTCATGTTGGATGGACCGAATGTTGCCTGGATGGTAATGCCTGTGGCTTTGGAGCAGCAAAGCACCACTGCCTGCTCTCACTGCTTTTCTGCTGCTTCCAGGCACAGCCTGAGTGTATGACAGCAAGCACGTGTGGAGGAGGGACCACAATCCCTTTCATGGAGTGGCTGTGTTGGGAGTCAAGGGGATGTTCTCAGTGAGAATGCTGTGGTGTTACTGTTGTGGCTTTTGTTTGTCTGTGTGACAGGTGGATCATGCTAATGAGTGAGAGGTATTCCGTGGGGGCTAATGCCCCTGTGTTGTTCTGGCAGTGGATGCTGCCTGAAAGGGCATGCAAGAGTTTGCCATTCAGCGCGCAGGTGGAAAAGGAGGCTGGAAGAATAGCTCTTCATTGAGATACATGAAGAGTGCTTAGGAGCTGTGGTTGGCCCCTGCTTTTTCAGCCTTCCTGGAGGGTCGTCATGCTGGGCTGTGATGGGTTTGAGTTCCCTAAAGAAAGACTCCCCTGGGTTATTTGGCCTCTTTGGAGCCTGCTGGCAGAGATGTCCAAGTCTGTGGGGCTTAGGCTTGTGTTTCAGAGGGTGGGGGATTCTTTTCTAATGTAGCAGTGATGATCTTTCTTTGCCATGTGATTGCCTTGCTCTGTTATTTGCTGTGTCCTTGAGAGGACTGGGGGCTGACGAGTGTGGTCTTCTTCCAGAAGGGAGGGATGGGAAGTGCAGGGGCAGTTTGTGTGTCTTGCATTGGCTGCAGGAAAGCAGGAAGGTTGTTTCCTCACCTGGAGGGATGGAAGGTGGCAGGGAAGAGGAATGAGAGCTCTTGCCAAAGGGCATGCCCGTGCTTCATGTCGAGTGCGGTGTAGACATGTAGAAAATCTTTTGGTAAAGGGGAAAAAGAATAGAAGAGATGAGGGTGGAAGCAGAAGAGAAGGGGAAGCAAGGCTAGGGCAGGGTGAGGCAAAAAAGGAAAAGGAAGCGAAGGAAGGGAAGTAGGAAAGAAAAAGATGAAAGGAAGAGATGAAAGAAAAAGGACGAAAAAGTAATGAGAAAGGAAGGAGGAAATAAGAAGGAATGAAAGAGAGGAAGATGGAAGAAAAGGACTGTACGCAATGAAGAAAGACAGAAGGACAAGGAAGTAAGTAAGGAAGAGGCGATAGAGGATATTACCAGGATGCACTGCTGTTATCTCTACACGCTGAATGGAGGTGAGGACCTCGGCATCCTTGGGACCAAGGGACGCTGTGCAAGGCTTGATGAGAAGTGGTGAGGAAGGGAAATGAGAGCTCTTGCCAGAGGGCATGTCCGTGCTTCATGGCGAGGGTGAGGTAGTCATATGGAAAACATGTTGGTAAAGGAGACAAGGAAGAGGCAAAGAGGGAAGGAGAAGGGGAGGGACGGACAGGGAAAAGAGGGGAAGGGAGAAAGAGAAAGCAGAGAAGGAAGGAAGACAGGACAGAGAGAAAGAAAATGAAACAAGAAGGAAGCAAGCAATGGAGAGAAAGAAAATAAAGCAAGTAACGATAAATGAGTTTACTAGCATGCACGGACGCTATGACTGTACACAGAAAGGTGGTGAGGGAGAGCAAGGAAGGAAGGAAGTGTCGGTAGAGGAGATTACCAAAAGGCACCGACCTTAGCTCTAGACGCTGAAGAGAGTTGGTCCCTAACAGCCTGCGCCTCGGTTAGAGTACCGCGCTGCAGCTTTGAGGGTCTCCGCCGCGGCGCCGGAGGCGACTGGCGAGCTGCCAGCGGGGGTAAAGAAGAGCGAAGGATGGAAGGAGAAGGGAAAGGGGAGTAAAGACTTGGGCACGTCAGGGCAAGAACGAAAAGGAGAAGGAAGAGCAGAAAGAGGACATCGAAGGTGGAAAGAGAAGAAAGCAGAAAGAGGTTGTAAAGAGAAGACGGAAGAGAAAGAAGAGAAGGAAAAGTGGCAGGAAAGGAAGGAAGAACGCGAGAAACGCGTTATAAGAAGAGGTAATTAATTGAAGGAGGAAAGAAGAAAGGACGAAGGAAAGAGGAAAGACGCAAGGAGGAAGGGAAAAGAAAGGAAGGAGGCAAAGCAGGAGGAGCACGGAAGGAAGCGAGGCGAGAGGCGGCGGGCTGGCGATCGTGGGGAGCGTGCGAGGCGTCGGAGCAGCACACGGTGTCGCTGCAGGCTCAGAAACGGCGTGGGAGCGGTGAGGCGGCTCCGCCCCGGTGCGGCGGAGAGCCCGGCTGTGAGCGCGGGGGGGCGGCGCGGGGCGGGCAGGAGAGCCGGTGCGTCCGGGCGGCGGCGGGGAGCCGTGCGGGGCCCGTGCGGGCGGCGGCGGCGATGGGCGTGTGCTGGGGGCCCGTGGTGCGGGTGCTGGTGCTGCAGGCGGCCTGGGCGCTGGGCGGCGGGCAGGTGCGCTACTCGGTGCCGGAGGAAGCCAAGGCCGGGACGGTGGTGGGCCGGCTGGCGCAGGACCTGGGCCTGGAGGCGGGCGAGCCGGAGGCGCGTCGGCTGCGGCTGGTGGCGCAGGGCCGGCGGGCGAGCGTGGAGGTGAGCGGGGCGAGCGGGGCGCTGGTGGTGAGCTCGCGGCTGGACCGGGAGGAGCTGTGCGGGAAGAGCGCGCCGTGCGCCCTGCGCCTGGAGGTGCTGGTGGAGCGGCCGCTGCGCGTCTTCCACGTGGAGCTGGAGGTGACCGACATCAACGACAACGCCCCGCTCTTCCCCGCCGCCCGGAAAAACCTCACTTTACCGGAGAACTCCCCGCCGGGTTCTCGGTTCCCGCTGGAGGGCGCGTCGGATGCAGATGTCGGAGCCAACGCGCAGCTCTCCTATACCCTCAGCCCCAGCGAGCAATTCGGTTTGGAAGTGAAATCCAAAGACGAAAATAAAATTCTTGTAGTCCTTGTATTAAGGAGACCGCTGGACCGCGAGACGATGCCTGAGCACCGTTTGGTGTTGACGGCGAGTGACGGGGGCCGTCCGTCGCTGACGGGCACGATGGAGCTGGTGATCTCGGTGCTGGACGCCAACGACAACGCGCCCCAGTTCAACCAGTCGGTGTATAAAGTGCAGCTGCCGGAGAGCGCTGCCCCGGGAACTGTGTTTTTCCAGCTAACAGCGACAGATAAAGACGAAGGAATTAATCGGGAGATACATTATTCGTTTAGCGACACTGTTCCAAGCAAAGTTCAGGACCTTTTCATAATTAACAGGAAATCCGGGGAAATACGGACTGCTGGTGACCTGGATTTCGAGGACGTTCAGTCGTATGACCTCGAGATCGACGCGAGAGACAAAGGTTGGCCCCCGCTGTCAGGTCACTGCAGCGTGGAGCTGGAGGTGCTGGACGTGAACGACAACGCGCCGGAGGTGTGGGTGACGTCGCTGTCGGTGCCGGTGCCGGAGGACGCGGCGGTGGGGACGGTGGTGGCGCTGCTGAGCGTGTCGGACCGGGACTCGGGGGCGAACGGGCGGGTGCGCTGCGCGGTGTGGCCGGCGGCGCCGTTCGGGCTGGTGGCGACGTTCGCGGGCTCGTACTCGCTGGTGCTGCGGGAGGCGCTGGACCGGGAGCGGGTGTCGGAGTACGAGGTGGAGGTGCGGGCGGAGGACGGCGGGGCGCCGGCGCTGCGCGCCAGCCGCGGGCTGCGGGTGCCGGTGTCGGACGTGAACGACAACGCGCCGGCGTTCGCGCAGGCCGTGTACACGGTGCTGGCGCGGGAGAACAACGCGGCGGGCGCGGAGCTGGCGCGGCTGTGGGCGCGGGACCCGGACGAGGCGGGCAACGGGCGCGTGAGCTACTCGGTGGCGGAGGGCGTGGGCGGGGGCGCGGTGGCGGGCGGGGGGTGGCGGGCGGCGTCGAGCTACGTGTCGGTGGACGCGGAGAGCGGGCGGCTGCGGGCGCTGCAGCCGTTGGACTACGAGGAGGTGCAGGTGCTGCAGTTCGAGGTGCGGGCGGTGGACGCGGGGGAGCCGCCGCTGTGCGGCAACGCCACGGTGCAGCTCTTCGTGGTGGACGAGAACGACAACGCGCCGGCGCTGCTGCCGCCTGCCGGGGGCGGGCCGGGTGGCGGGGCGGCGGGCTCGGCGGCGTCGGGGCCGGGCTCGGGCTCGGGCTCGGGCTCGGGGGCGTTGTGGGCGTGGGCGGCGTGGGGGGCGCCGGCGGGGCAGGTGGTGGCGAAGATCCGCGCGGTGGACGCGGACTCGGGCTACAACGCGTGGCTGCGCTACGAGCTGTGGGAGCCGCGGGGGAAGGGCCCGTTCCGCGTGGGGCTGTACAGCGGCGAGGTGAGCACGGCGCGGGCGCTGGAGGAGGCGGACGGCCCGCGGCAGAGGCTGGTGATCGTGGTGCGGGACCACGGGGAGCCGGCGCGCTCGGCCACGGCCACGCTGAGCGTGTCGCTGGTGGAGGGCGCCGAGGCGGCGCTGGCGGCCGCGGGCTCGTCCTCGTCGGGGGCGGGGCTGCGGCCGGCGGCGGGCGCGGAGGGCGGCGCGGCGGCGGCGGCGGCGGCGGCGGCGGCGACGAACGTGTGGCTGGTGGTGGCCATCTGCGCGGTGTCGAGCCTGTTCCTGCTGGCGGTGGTGCTGTACGGGGCGTCGCGGTGGGCGCCGCGGGCGGCCGTGCTGTCGGGGCCCGGGCCGGCGACGCTGGTGTGCGCCAGCGAAGTGGGGAGCTGGTCGTACTCGCAGCGCCAGAGCCGGAGCCTGTGCGTGGCGGAGGGCGCGGGCAAGAGCGACCTGATGGTTTTCAGCCCCAACTTCCCGCCGCCGCCCGGCCCCGCGGCGAAGGAGACGCAGCCGGAGCCGCCCGCTCTCGTGGACACGGTCAGTGGCCCTCCCTTTGTCGCCTCTCGCCCCTTCCCCCTTCTTGTGGCCCTTGTCGCCCGGCCCCTGGGCAGGCGCTGGTGGGAGCCGGGCTCAGCCGCCGGGGCCCGCGGGCGGCGGGGGCTTGGCGGGTGCTTCTTAAGGGTGTTCACGGGACCTTCGCGTCCTTGCCGGAGCGCCCGGGGTCTCGCTGTGGGGGAGGAAGCAAGCAAGGTGTTGCCGCACCCCGCAGCGGTGGCCGTCCGCAGCTGAGCTTTGTGGTCGTGGCTGTGGGCTGTTGTCCCGCGGAATGAAATCCCTGCCGACTGCGATGTGAGGTGCCACGACATCAGCTTTGCGGACGCTTGGGCTTGCTGCTGTGCAGCATTTCCACCCGAGCTTGCTGAAGGGGTGCCAGACACGCAGGCTGTGGTGGTGGCAGTCCCGCAGGCACTATGTACTGCTTCTTAGAGTTGCTTTTTGCTGACCGTGCTGGTATCCGCTGTGGTTTCCTGTCGCAAACTCTGTCCTCGTCCTTATTTGATTCCCTTCTGCGAGCGTTGTGATGGAAGGTGACAGTTGGGTGTTCAGGGTCTTCTCTCCCCGTGGTGTAATGTCTCCATTTCTGTTTGCCTACTGGAGGAATTATGAAAGTAGGGGAGGCAATACGGACTTTTCCTCTGTTTTTTTCCAAGTGCGTTGTAACGCTAGTTGCTAGTGTAAAGTGTTGAGGGAGAAGAGTGTCACCCAACAAGGTAGGTGTTAGAGACGGGAATTTCCTTTTTATTTTGTTGTTTCCAGCATCCCCCAGGTTTTGGTCTCTTGTTCGTGGCCAGAGAAGTCATGTGACATACACTGGTCTGTTTTGATGTTCTTCTAATATTTGAATCAACAGCCTCATGGTTACAGAAGCCCTGGAAACATCTTCTTGGGGAAAACAAACAAACAAACAAATAAACAATCGAAACCGAACAAGCCCAAACAAAATAAACCCAGCAAAACAAAACCCAAACCAGATTCTCCTACGTAGTCAATATCATCTGTTGCAGTGGGGTGCTCATCAACAGTTGGGTTGCTTTTTCAGAGCAAGAAATTGATGCTGTTGCCATTTAGAGCTGTCACAATGTCACACGTAGAAATAGTCTTGCTCCCAGGTCTGCAACATTTCCCTTGGAGATAGCTGAAGCATTGCCAGACGTGATGGGTCATCAGCAGAGAGTTTGCTGACACTGTGTACGTGATACCTCTGTGTGTTTTCTACAGTGGTCTCATTGATGGGAAGCATAGGCAAAAGTTGGATTGAGCCGGGAAAGGAAACTGTGTCATGTCATGGAGGTGATTCTGGCACTGGCATTGAGTAGGGCCTGGGCATTTCCTGATGTGAAGGGTGATTTTGAGCAGTGGGAAGACCTGTCTGTGGGAACCGGAAATCCTTGGGAATTCCATGGCCTATGCCATAAGAAGACAAGAATGGGAGATGCGTGCTTTTCTTGAGAACGCATGTTGGAGAGTGGGGAGTGGAGGCTGCCTAGAGGAAAGCATGAGGCAGGATGGGCAGAGAGTGTTCCCGCCCAGGATTCTTCTCCAGGCTCCAAGAATCTGGAGCTGGAGGCCTTCTGGGTCTTGAGGTAGTTACATGGTATTGAAATGCCCACAATGTAGTACTACTATCTCCCAGGAGAGACAGTCCCTTGTGCTGCTGCCTGATTGCCGTAGGCA
The DNA here is from genome assembly GCF_026419915.1 of Harpia harpyja. Lineage (NCBI taxonomy): Eukaryota > Metazoa > Chordata > Aves > Accipitriformes > Accipitridae > Harpia > Harpia harpyja. Next base: position 21,374,174 of record NC_068959.1, on the reverse strand, counting down.
GTGTGTTGGTAGGAGGGGGTGACATGCAGACTGCTGAATACTGTCTGATGAACCTTTTTGCTCCTGTTTTGGGAAAGATGTTGTTGGAGGGTAGTGTTTCAACCTGCTGTCCTTGTGTAGCGGTGGGCATCTATAGCAGCTTCCACAGCTGTTGATGCTGCCATGATCGTAGAATCACAGAATGGTTTGGGTTGGAGGGGACCTTAAAGATGATGTAGTTCCAAACCCCCTGCAATGAGCAGGGACATTTTCCAGTATATCAGGTTGCTCAAAGCCCCATCCAACCTGGCCTTGGACACTTCCAGGCAAGGGGCATCCACAAGTCCTCTGGGAACCTGTTCCAGTGTCTCACCACCCTTACAGCAGATAATTTCTCCTGGTATCTAATCTAAAACTACCCTCTTTCAGATTAAAACCATTACGCTTCATCTTATCACTACACTCCCTTAGAAAAAGTCCCTCCCTATCTTTGGTGTATGCCCCCTTTAAGTAGTGGAAGGATGCTATAAGGTCTCCGCGGAGCCTTCTCTTCTCCAGGCTAAACAACCCCAAGTGTCTCAGCCTGTCATAGGGGAGGTGCTGCAGCCCCCTGATCATCTTTGTGGCCCTCCTCTGGACCCGCTCGAGCAGGACCATGTCTTTCTTATGCTGTGTGCCCCAGAGCTGAACAGAGTACTCCAGGTGGGGCATCACAAGAGGAGAGTAGAGGGAGAGAATCACCTTCCCCAACCTGGGAGCCACACTTCTTTTGATGCCGCACGAGACATGATTGGCTTTCTAGGCTGTGAGCACACGTTGCTGGCTCATATTCACTTTTTCATCCACCCGTACCCCCAAGTCCATGTCCACAGGGCTGCTCTTAATCCACTCATTGCCAGGGCTGTATCCATGTTTGGGATTGCCCCAACCCAGGTGCAGGACCTTGTGCTCGGCCTTGTTGAACTTCCTGAGGTTTGCACGGGCCCAGCTCTCAAGCCTGTCAAGGTCCCTCTGGATGGCATCCCTTGCCTCTGGAGTATGAACCGCAGCACTCAGCTTGGTGTCATCTGCAAACTTGCTGAGGGTTCACTCAATCCCACTGTCCATGGCCCCGACGAAGATGTTAAGTAATGCTGTTCTCCATACAGGCCCCTGAAGGACACCACTCGTTGCTGATCTCCACCCAGACATTGAGCCGCTGAGCGCAACTCTTTGAGTGTGACCATCCAGCCAATTCCTTATCCACCAAATGGTCCACAGGTCAAATCCATGTCTCTCCATTTTGGAGGCAGGGATGTTGTGTGGGACAGTATCAAATGCTTTGCACAAGTCCAGGTAGATGATGTCAGTCATCTTCCCTTATCCACCAATGCTGTAACCCTGCAATAGAAGACCACCAGAAATTTGTCAGGCATGACTTGCCATTAGTGAAGCCACGTTGGCTGTCACCAGTCACCTCGCTGTTTTCCATGTGCCGTAGCATAATTTCCAGGAGGATCTGCTTCACGGTCTTGCCAGGCACAGAAGGGAGACTGTCTGGCCTGTAGTTGCCCAGGTCTTCCTTTTTTTCCCTTTTGAAAAATGGGGGTTATGTTTCCCCTTTTCCAGTCACTGGGAACTTCACCGGTCTGTCGTGACTTTTCCAATATGAGGGATAGTGGCTTGGCAACTTCATCTGCCAATTCCCTCAGGACCCTCAGATGTATCTCATCAGGTTCCATGGACTTGTGCACATTCACAGTCTCCAACCTCACCTTCTTCTACGGTGGGCAGTACTTCATTCTCCCAGCTGAGGTTTGCTGTTGTGGGTGTGAATTGTTCTTCCGTAGAATAAAATCACTGCCGATTGCGTTAGAGGTGCCACACCACCAGCTTTGCAGATGCTCTTGCTTGCTGGCGTGTAGCATTTCCACTCAAGATTGATGAAGAACTGTGAGACATGCAGGCTGTGGTGGTGGCAGGCCCCAGGCACTATTTTCTGCCATTTCCGTTGCTGACTGCTGACTGTGCTTGGATCAGATGTGCTTTCTTGTCACAAACTCTGTCGTCCTCCTCTTTGATTCTCCTCTGGAAGAGACGTGATGGAAGGTGACAGTTGAGACTTCAGGGTTTTCTCTTCCCATGGTGTAATTTCTCCATTTTGGTTGGCTGACCAGAGTCATTATGAAAGTAGGGAAGGCAATACGGACTTTTCCTATGTTTTTTTCCAACTGTGTTGTAAGTCTAGTTCATAAGATAATTTTTTCAGGGTGAGAGGTGTGACCGAATAAGGCAGGTGTTAGAAAAGGGAATTTTCTTTTGCTGCTCCCCCTTTCCCCCAGGTTGTGGACTACGTTCCTCACCAGTGAAGTGTCATGACATATGCTGGCCTGTTTTGATGTTCTTTCAATATTGGGATCAGCAGCGACAACCTTAAAGAATCCACGTAAGCCTTCTTTTCAACCCCCAAACCCCAACCATCCCCAAATTGTCCGACACGTTACATATCATCCATTACAGTGCTGTGCTCGTCAGCATTTGGGTTGCTCTCTCACAGCATGAAATCAATGCGCATTGCCAGTAGAGCTGTCCCGATATCATGGGATTAGGAAAGGCAGGTCCTGCTTGACTAACCTGATCTCCTTCTTTGACAAGATGACCCGCTTAGTGGATGAGAGAAAGGCTGTGGGTGTTGTTTGCCTGGACTTTAGTAAAGTCTTTGACACCGTTTCCCACAGCGTTCTCCTGGAGAAACTGGCTGCTCATGGCTTGGGTGGGTGTACTGTTTGCCGGGTAAAAAACTGTCTGGCTGGCCGGGCCCATAGAGTTGTAGTGAACAGAGGTAAATCCAGATGGCGGCCGGTCACAAGCAATGATCCCCAGGGTTCATTCTTGGGGCCGGTTCTGTTTAATATCTTTATCAGTGATCTGGACGAGGGAGTCAAGCGCACCCTCAGTAAGTTTGCAGACGACACCAAGTTGGGCGGGAGTGTTGATCTGCTTGAGGGTAGAGACTGTGCAGAGGGGTCTGGAGAGGCTGGATCGATGGGCCGAGGCCAACTGGATGAGCTTCAAGAAGGCTAAGTGCCAGGTCCTGCATGTGGGTCATAACAACCCAGTGCAAGGCTACAGGCTTGGGGAAGAGTGACTGGAAAGCTGCCTGGAGGAAAAGGGCCTGGGGGTGTTGGTCAACAGCCAGCTGAATATGAGCCGGCAGTGTGCCCAGATGGCCAAGGCTGCCAATAGCCTCCTGGCTTGTATCAGAAATAGTGTGGGCAGCAGGAGTAGGGAAGTGATCATCCCTTTGTACATGGCACCGGTGAGACCGCACCTCGAAGACTGTGTTCGGTTTTGGGCCCCTCACCCCAAGAAAGACATTGAGGTGCTGGAGCGTGTCCAAAGAAGAGCAATGAAGCTGATGAAGGCTCTAGAGAACAAGACGTACAAGGAGCAGCTGAGGGAACTGGGGTTGTTTGGTCTGGAGAAAAGGAGGCTGAGGGGAAACCTCTACAACTGCCTGCAAGGAGGTTTTAACTAGGTGGTTGTTGGTCTCTTTTCCCAAGTAGCAAGTGATAGGACGAGAGGAAATGGCCTCAAGTTATGCCAGGGGAGGTTTAGATTGGATATTAGGAAAAAATTCTCCCCTCAAAGGGTTGTCAAGCATTGGGACAGGCTGGCCAGGGAAGTACTTGAGTCACCATCCCTGGGGATATTTAGAAGATGTAGTGCTTAGGGACACAGTTTAGTGGTGGACTTGGCAGTGTTAGGTTAATGGTTGGACTCGATGGTCTGAAGGATCTTCTCCAACATCAATGACTCTCTGATCATCTCTGGAAATAGTATTGCTCCGAGATGTGTAAGGTTTCCATGTGAGGTTGCTGAAGCATTGCAAACCATGAAGAGTAAGCTGCAGAGAGTCTGCTGGACACGGTGTATGCGATAGCATCTGTATGTTTTTCTGTGGTGCTCTCGTTGACAGAAGTGTCCACAAAAGCTGGACTGAAAGGAAAGTGTGGCATGTTCATGGAGGTGATTGTGGCAGTGGCATTGAGTAGGGCCTGGGCATCTCCTGATGTGAAGGGTGACCTTGAGCAGTGGGAAGGCTTGTGTGAGGGAAGTGGAAATCCTTGGGATGACCATGGGCCGTGTCATAAGAAGACAGTAATGGGAGATGATGTGCTTGTCTTGAGAACACGTGTTGCAGAGTGGGGAATGGAGGCTTGCTAGAGGAAAGCATGAGGCAGGAAGGGCACAGAGTGTTTTTGCCCAGGATCTTTTCCCAGGCTCCCAAGGGTCTGGAGTATGAGGCCTTTTGGGTCTCGAGACAGTTACATGGTATTGAAATGCCCACAGTGTCATCTGAGGTTATGAATATCTCCCACCAGAGACAGTCATTTGTGCTGCTGCCTTCCTGACCTAGGCAATGTGTTGGTAAGAGGGGTTGAGACGCAGACTGCTGAATGTTGTCTGCTGATCGATTTCCTGCTTGTTTTGAGAAAGGTGTTGAGGGAGTGTAGCACTTCAACCAGCTGTCCTTGTGTAGCGGTGGGCATCCATAGTAGCTTCCACATCCGTTGATGTTGCCATGATGGTTCCTTCTCCTCCTCAGGCAGGATTTGTAAGCGGAAGTGATGAGGAGGTGGCTGTAATCCAGTGTTCTTTTTCCAAGTGTGTTGTAACCATAGTTAGTATGATAAAGTGTTGAGGGAGAGGAGTGTCACCCCACAAGGTAGGTGTTAGGAACGGGAATTTTCTTTTTCTTTTCCTGCTTCCCCTTTCCCCCAGGTTCTGGAGTGCATTCCTTGCCAGTGAAGTGTCATGAAGTATGCTGCCCTGTTTTGATGTTCTTTCAATATTTGGATCAGAAGTCACATTGTTTCAAAAGGCCTGGAAATCTTCTTTTCTTTCAAGAAAAAACAAACAAAGAAAGAAACAAACACCCAACCCCAATCCAAGGAACTGCCCCTCCCAAACAGAACAAAAACCAAATTCCCCTACACAGTCGATATCATCCGTTACAGTGCTGTGCTTGTCAACATGTTCGTTTTTCCCTCAGAGCATGAAATCAATGCCATGGCCATCTCGAGCTGTCCCAGAGTCACCTTTGTAAAGAGTATTGCTCCCAGGTGTGCCACATTTCCTTCTGAGAATGCTGAAGCATTGCCAAACATGAAGGGTCAGCTGCAGAGACTCTGCTGGACGCTGTGTCTGTGGTACCATCCGTATGTTTATTTATGGTGCTGCCTTTGGTGGGAAGGGTCTGCAAAATCTGGAGTGAGCCCTGAGGTGGGCAAGGAAACTGTTGCATGTTCATGGAGGTGAATGTGGCAGTGGCATTGAGTAGGGCCTGGGCATCTGCTGATGTGAAGGGTGACCTTGAGCAGCGGGAGAACTTATTACCTTTGCTGACTGCAGATCGTGCTGGCATCGGCTGTGGTTTCCTGTCGTAAACTCTGTCCTCACCCTGTTTGATTCTCTTCTGCAAGAGACGTGATGCAAGGTGACAGTCGGGAGTCTACCCTATAGCATAGTTTCTCCATTTTTGTTTGCCCCACAGGTTTATTATGAAAGTAGGGAAGGTGGTACGGACATTTCCAAGTGTTCTTTTTCCAAGTGTATTATAACCGTAGTTAGTCGTATAAAGTGTTGAGGCAGAAGTGTGTGACCCAAGGCAGGTATTTCCTTTTTCTTGTCCTGCCCTCCCCTGCTGGGTTTTGGGCTTGAGTTCCTGGCCCGAGAGGAGGCGTGACTGTACATTGGCCTGTTTTGATGTTCCTTCAATATTTGCATGACCAGCCATACCGTTACAAAACCGATGGAAAAACCTCTTTTCAGAACAAGAACCAAACGAAACAACCCCCAAAAGCTAAACAGCTCACCCCAAAAACTCGAGAAAATTTTTGTACATGGTAGATATCATCGGTGACACTGGTGTGTTCGTCAGCATTTGGGTTCTTGCATAGCATGCATTTTATTCCCATTGCCATTAGAGCTGTTCTGATATCACCCCTATAACTATTATTGCTCCCAGTTGTGTAACGTTTCTGTCCGAGGTTGCTGAAGCCACAGGAGGGTGTGGCATGTCGCGGAGGTGAACGTGGCAGTGGTACTGAGTAGGGCCTGGCCATTTCTGGCTGTGAAGGTTGACCTTGAGCAGTGGGAAGACTTGTCTGAGGGAAGTGGAAATCCTTGGGAAGACCATGGGCCATGTTGTAAGAAGACAAGAATGGGAGATGATGTGCTTGTCTTGAGAACGCATGTTGCAGAGTGGGGAGTGGAGGCTGCCTAGAGGAAAGCATGAGGCAGGATGGGCAGAGAGTGTTCCTGCCCAGGATCCTTTCCAGTCTCCAAGGGTCTGGAGTATGAGGCCTTCTGGATCTTGAGACAGTATGTGAAACTGAAATGCCCACAATGTGTTTTGAGTTTATGAATATCTCCCACCAGGGTCAGTAGGTTTCCCTGCAGCCTGCCTGATGTAGGCAACGTGTTGTTAAGAGGGGGTGACATGCAGACTGGTGAATGCTGTCTGATGAACTTTTTTTCTCCTGTGTTTTGGCAGGGTGTTGTGGGAGGGTGGTGCTTCAACCTGCTGTCCTTGTGCAGTGGTGGGCATCCATAGCAGCTTCCATAGCCATTGATGTTGCTATGATGGTTCCTTGATCGTCCTTGGGCAGGATTTGTAAGGGGATGTAGGGAAGTGGGTGTAATCTTTCTGTGCTTGATTCCCTCTACCTGTTCACTTGCACAGTTGGCCTCAGGATAGATGGTGTGTCCTGTTATGCTTAAGTCATTCAGAGATGTGCACTTACACGCCAAAGCCCGCCCAGCTGTGGTTTTCTCTGGTACAAATTCTCCCACGCTGTCTACATTGTGAGTGTGCTTCTGCTTCGGTATTTGGTGTGGTTTTCTGAAAGAATAAATTCCGTGTGGACAGGAATCAGAGCTGTCAAGCTCTAATCAAAGAATCTTTATGTTCTAATGCACAGCAGTGTTGTTTCCCTCTGAGATTGCTTGAAAAGTCAGAAAATATTCAAGGTGAAGTTCAGGCAGCTGGGAAGAGTCTGTCAGACACTGTGCAGCTTTGCAGCCCTCCGTATGTTTTCTGTGCCATTTGTGAGGGAAAGTGAGGATGTGCAAAGGCCTGGGTCATGTTGAGAACGGGGCTTAGAGGTGGGGCATGTTGTTGGGCTGGAGCAATACCCGGGTGCTGTGGCAGCAATCCTGTGAGTGGCTGAAGTGTGGCCTGGGCATGCGTCATGGGGAGTGTGACCTTGAGTGGGGAAAAGTCTTGCGTGAGGGAAATGGAGATGCTGGTTAGAACATGGTCTGTGTCCTTGGGGAAGAAGTGGAGAATGTCCACTTAGCTGGAGATGCCATTGCCCCGGGTGTGGGATAGGGGATGCCAGTAGAAAACCTCAAGAAGAGGCTCCGCAGACAGTGCTACTTGCCCGGGATCCTTTCAGGGCCTCCAGAATTTCGGCATAGCCTTGTGCCTGTTGTTGTCCTCTTGTGTTTCAATACAGTGGAACGGGTTCCTTTGGTTTTCTTCCCTCCTCTTAGTAAAACCTCCCATCGTTTTGTTTTCTCTTCTCTCGCATTGGCAATGTGTTGGTAACAGCAGATGAGATGCAGGAGGCGGAATTGTGGCAGCTGTCAGGCTGCAGACATTTGGGCGGTTTGTCATCAGTGTGGGGGATGGCTTTTCCACTCTGTTGAGCTGAGCTTGACATTGACAGAATGTCCTTGGCTTTCAGGTCTCCCTGCTACTCTCCTTGTGATAGAAGTGCGTAAGGGAGCACTGTGTACTGGGGAGCACTGTGCACTGTCGAGCATTTTCCAGGCTTTTGCAGAACATGAGTAATTTTTTTGTGTCCAGCTTCCCCAGGAATCTCTTATAATGTTAATTGCAAATGTCCCTTAAAGCCGTTGTTTGTGCTGTCCTGAAAACGTTTTTTTATTTTGAAGAAGCAACCAGTGATTCTACAGCTAAGTTGTTCATACCTGAAGAGGATGAGTTTGAGAGGCAGATGTACTTTTGTTCCTGTGTTGTCGTGGTGTCTTGCTGTTGGATCAACCAAATGTTGCCAGGATTGTAATGCCTGTAGGTTTGGAGGAACAAAGCACCGCTGCCTGCTCTCGTAGCTTTCCTGCTGCTTCGAGGCACAGCCTGAGTGGGTGGCAGCAAGTGTATATGGAGGAGGGATCACAATCCATTACATGGGGTGGATGTTTTGGGCATCGAGCAGATTTTGTCAGTAAAAATGCCATAGTGTTACCCTCGTGGCTTTTGTTTGGCTGTGTGATGGGTGGGTCATGCTATTCCAAGGGGACTAATGCCCCTGGGTACTGAGGTTCTTGCTGTGTTGTTCTGGCAGTGCATGCCTGCCTGAATGGGAAGCAAGAGCTTGCCATTCAGCATGTAGTTGGAAAATGAGTCTGGAAGAATGGAGGTATATTTAGGGTGCTTGGGAGCTGTGGTTGCCCTGTGCTTTTTCGGCCCTCCTGGAGGGTTGTTGTGCTCGGCTGTGCTGGGTTTGAATTCCCGAATGAGAGACTCGCCTGTGTTGTTTGGACTGTGGAGGCTTTTGTTTTATGAGACATCCCTGTATCTGGGGCTTGTGTTTCAGAGAGTGGTGGATTGTGTTCTGATGAGTGTCATGGTTTCAGCCCAGCTGGTAACAAAGCACCACGCAGCTGCTCCCTCACTGCCCCCCCCCTTCCCCTCCCAACTACGGTGGGTTGAGGAGAAAATGTAAAGGCAGGCTCGTGGGTCGAGAGAAGGACAGGGAGGGATCACTCACCACTTAGGGTCACGGGTAAAAGACAGGCTCAGTTTGGGGAAGAAACAAAATCAATTTAATTGACTACAAGTCAAATCAAACCAAGGATATTAGGAAGTAAACCCAAATCTTAGAACACCTTCCCCCCACCCCTCCCTCTTTCCCGGCTCAACCCCACTCCCGTTTCTCTCTACCCCCCCCCTCCGGCGGCGCAGGGGAACAGGGGATGGGTGTTGGGGTCAGGTCGCCGCACCTTGTCTCTGCCGCTCCTTCCTCCTCAGGGGGAGGACCCCTCATTCTTCCCCTGCTCCACCGTGGGGTCCCTCCCACGGCGGATAGTCCTTCGCGGACTTCTCCAACGTGAGTTCCGCGGGCCGCAGTTCCTCACAAACTTCCCTGGCGTGGGTCCTTTCCGCGGGCCGATCTTCAGCCACGCACTGCTCCAGCGCGGGCTTTCGAATGGAGCCATGGCCATCTTCAGGGGCATGTGCTCCCCTGCTCACCTCCACGGGCTGCAGGGGGACAGCCTGCCGTCTCACCACGGGCTGCAGGGGCATCAACCTCCTCAGGCGCCCCTCCTCCTGCTCCTTCACTGACCTCGGCATCCACAGAGGTGTTCCTCTCACATTCCAATACCCCCACTCACTGCAGGTTCCCCTTCTTAAATACCTTCTCCCAGAGGTGCTATCACCATCACTGATTGGGTCGGCCTGGGCCAGAGGAGGGTCTGGCTTGGAGCTGGGGGAGCAGAAGCAGCTGCACCCCTGCAGCCCCTCCCCTGCTAGCAAAACCCCCCATGCCACACAAATCCGTAACAGATGAGGCAGAGATGTTCTTTGCCATTTGATTGCCTCACTCTGTGATTTGCTGGGTCCTTGAGATGACTGGTATGCTGAAGAGTGTGTTCTTCTTCAGGAAGATAAGGGCAGGTGCAGATTCATAGACTGGAGGAAAACAGGAAGGTTGTTTACTGTATGGGAGGATGGAAGGTGATAGGGATGAGGAATGAGAGCTCTTGCCAAAGGGCATGTCCGTGCTTCATGGCAAGTGTGGTGTAGACATTTTTAAAACTTCTTGGTAATGGAAAAATGAAACAGAAGATAGAAGGATGGAAGTAGAAAAGAATGGGAGGCAAGGCTAGGGCAGGACAAAAAAAAAAATAAATAAAAGGGAGATGAGACGGGAAGGAAGAGGAAAAGGAAGAAGGACAGGAAGTAATCTGGGCAAGTAAGAAGCAAGCAAGCAAGCAAACGAAAGACTGAAAGAAAGAAGAAACAATAAAGAAGGAAGAGATGATAGCAGAGATTACCAGCATGCACCAACGTTGTATTGACACGATGAATGGAGTGGAGGACCTCAGCACCCTCGGTACTCAGGGTGCTGTGTCAGGCTTGGTGAAAAGTGGTGAGGAAGAGGAAGGAGAGGTCTTGCCTGAAGGGGTGTCCATGCTTCATTGTGGGTGTGTTGTAGCCATTTAGAAATTATTTTGGTGAAGGAGAAAAAGAAAGGAAGATACAACGGCTCGGCTGTTTGTGTATAAACAGAAAGGATTAGGACGCAAAGATGAGGCAGGGCAGGGAAAAAAGGAAAGAGCTAGGGATAGGGCTAAGGAAAGGCAGAAGAAAGAAGAATCAGGAGAAGAAAGGGTAACGAAAAAAGGGAGAAAAGGAAACAGACAATGGCAAGAAGGGAAGGAAGAAGACAAGGAAGGAATTGGTGGAAGTAAAAAGAAGGAAAAGAGGAAGAAAGAAAGGAAAGAAGAGAAGATAGAGGAGAGGACGAGCACGACGTCACCTCTAGACGCTGGAGAGAGTTGGTCCCTAACGGCGTCCGCCTTGGTTAGAGTACCGCGCTCCGGCGCTGCTGGCCCGAAATTAGCGCTGCTGGCTCCGTCTTTGAGGGTCTCCGCCGCGGCGCCGGAGGCGACTGGCGAGCTGCCAGCGGGGGTAAAGAAGAGCGAAGGATGGAAGGAGAAGGGAAAGGGGAGTAAAGACTTGGGCACGTCAGGGCAAGAACGAAAAGGAGAAGGAAGAGCAGAAAGAGGACATCGAAGGTGGAAAGAGAAGACGGAAGAGAAAGAAGAAAGAGAAGGAAAAGTGGCAGGAAAGGAAGGAAGAACGCGAGAAACGCGTTATAAGAAGAGATAATTAATTGAAGGAGGAAAGAAGAAAGGACGAAGGAAAGAGGAAAGACGCAAGGAGGAAGGGAAAAGAAAGGAAGGAGGCAAAGCAGGAGGAGCACGGAAGGAAGCGAGGCGAGAGGCGGCGGGCTGGCGATCGTGGGGAGCGTGCGAGGCGTCGGAGCAGCACACGGTGTCGCTGCAGGCTCAGAAACGGCGTGGGAGCGGTGAGGCGGCTCCGCCCCGGTGCGGCGGAGAGCCCGGCTGTGAGCGCGGGGGGGCGGCGCGGGGCGGGCAGGAGAGCCGGTGCGTCCGGGCGGCGGCGGGGAGCCGTGCGGGGCCCGTGCGGGCGGCGGCGGCGATGGGCGTGTGCTGGGGGCCCGTGGTGCGGGTGCTGGTGCTGCAGGCGGCCTGGGCGCTGGGCGGCGGGCAGGTGCGCTACTCGGTGCCGGAGGAAGCCAAGGCCGGGACGGTGGTGGGCCGGCTGGCGCAGGACCTGGGCCTGGAGGCGGGCGAGCCGGAGGCGCGTCGGCTGCGGCTGGTGGCGCAGGGCCGGCGGGCGAGCGTGGAGGTGAGCGGGGCGAGCGGGGCGCTGGTGGTGAGCTCGCGGCTGGACCGGGAGGAGCTGTGCGGGAAGAGCGCGCCGTGCGCCCTGCGCCTGGAGGTGCTGGTGGAGCGGCCGCTGCGCGTCTTCCACGTGGAGCTGGAGGTGACCGACATCAACGACAACGCCCCGCTCTTCCCCGCCGCCCGGAAAAACCTCAGTTTATCGGAGAACTCCCCGCCCGGTTCTCGGTTCCCGCTGGAGGGCGCGTCGGATGCAGATGTCGGAGCCAACGCGCAGCTCTCCTATACCCTCAGCCCCAGCGAGCACTTCTCTCTGGATTTACAGCGCAGTGAAGAATACCGAGAATCCTTGTTTCTGGTGCTCAGGAGACCGCTGGACCGAGAGACAATGCCTGAGCACCGTTTGATGTTGACGGCAAGTGACGGGGGCCGTCCGTCGCTGACGGGCACGATGGAGCTGGTGATCTCGGTGCTGGACGCCAACGACAACGCACCCCAGTTCAACCAGTCGGTGTATAAAGTGCAGCTGCTGGAGAGCACTGCAGAGGGGACGCTGGTGGCGCAGGTGAACGCCACAGATCCGGACGTGGGAAGCAATGGCGAAATGACGTTCACTGCGAGCAATACATTTCCCGCACATGGATTAAACCTTTTCCTTTTAGATCCGAAGACGGGGGAGATCCGTCTCACGGGCACCCTGGACTTTGAAGACGTCCGTTCATACGAGATACAAATCGAAGCGACGGATAAGGGGACGCCCCCGCTGTCGGGTCACTGCAAGGTGTTGGTGGAGGTGCTGGACGTGAACGACAACGCGCCGGAGGTGTGGGTGACGTCGCTGTCGGTGCCGGTGCCGGAGGACGCGGCGGTGGGGACGGTGGTGGCGCTGCTGAGCGTGTCGGACCGGGACTCGGGGGCGAACGGGCGGGTGCGCTGCGCGGTGTGGCCGGCGGCGCCGTTCGGGCTGGTGGCGACGTTCGCGGGCTCGTACTCGCTGGTGCTGCGGGAGGCGCTGGACCGGGAGCGGGTGTCGGAGTACGAGGTGGAGGTGCGGGCGGAGGACGGCGGGGCGCCGGCGCTGCGCGCCAGCCGCGGGCTGCGGGTGCCGGTGTCGGACGTGAACGACAACGCGCCGGCGTTCGCGCAGGCCGTGTACACGGTGCTGGCGCGGGAGAACAACGCGGCGGGCGCGGAGCTGGCGCGGCTGTGGGCGCGGGACCCGGACGAGGCGGGCAACGGGCGCGTGAGCTACTCGGTGGCGGAGGGCGTGGGCGGGGGCGCGGTGGCGGGCGGGGGGTGGCGGGCGGCGTCGAGCTACGTGTCGGTGGACGCGGAGAGCGGGCGGCTGCGGGCGCTGCAGCCGTTGGACTACGAGGAGGTGCAGGTGCTGCAGTTCGAGGTGCGGGCGGTGGACGCGGGGGAGCCGCCGCTGTGCGGCAACGCCACGGTGCAGCTCTTCGTGGTGGACGAGAACGACAACGCGCCGGCGCTGCTGCCGCCTGCCGGGGGCGGGCCGGGTGGCGGGGCGGCGGGCTCGGCGGCGTCGGGGCCGGGCTCGGGCTCGGGCTCGGGCTCGGGGGCGTTGTGGGCGTGGGCGGCGTGGGGGGCGCCGGCGGGGCAGGTGGTGGCGAAGATCCGCGCGGTGGACGCGGACTCGGGCTACAACGCGTGGCTGCGCTACGAGCTGTGGGAGCCGCGGGGGAAGGGCCCGTTCCGCGTGGGGCTGTACAGCGGCGAGGTGAGCACGGCGCGGGCGCTGGAGGAGGCGGACGGCCCGCGGCAGAGGCTGGTGATCGTGGTGCGGGACCACGGGGAGCCGGCGCGCTCGGCCACGGCCACGCTGAGCGTGTCGCTGGTGGAGGGCGCCGAGGCGGCGCTGGCGGCCGCGGGCTCGTCCTCGTCGGGGGCGGGGCTGCGGCCGGCGGCGGGCGCGGAGGGCGGCGCGGCGGCGGCGGCGGCGGCGGCGGCGGCGACGAACGTGTGGCTGGTGGTGGCCATCTGCGCGGTGTCGAGCCTGTTCCTGCTGGCGGTGGTGCTGTACGGGGCGTCGCGGTGGGCGCCGCGGGCGGCCGTGCTGTCGGGGCCCGGGCCGGCGACGCTGGTGTGCGCCAGCGAAGTGGGGAGCTGGTCGTACTCGCAGCGCCAGAGCCGGAGCCTGTGCGTGGCGGAGGGCGCGGGCAAGAGCGACCTGATGGTTTTCAGCCCCAACTTCCCGCCGCCGCCCGGCCCCGCGGCGAAGGAGACGCAGCCGGAGCCGCCCGCTCTCGTGGACACGGTCAGTGGCCCTCCCTTTGTCGCCTCTCGCCCCTTCCCCCTTCTTGTGGCCCTTGTCGCCCGGCCCCTGGGCAGGCGCTGGTGGGAGCCGGGCTCAGCCGCCGGGGCCCGCGGGCGGCGGGGGCTTGGCGGGTGCTTCTTAAGGGTGTTCACGGGACCTTCGCGTCCTTGCCGGAGCGCCCGGGGTCTCGCTGTGGGGGAGGAAGCAAGCAAGGTGTTGCCGCACCCCGCAGCGGTGGCCGTCCGCAGCTGAGCTTTGTGGTCGTGGCTGTGGGCTGTTGTCCCGCGGAATGAAATCCCTGCCGACTGCGATGTGAGGTGCCACGACATCAGCTTTGCGGACGCTTGGGCTTGCTGCTGTGCAGCATTTCCACCCGAGCTTGCTGAAGGGGTGCCAGACACGCAGGCTGTGGTGGTGGCAGTCCCGCAGGCACTATGTACTGCTTCTTAGAGTTGCTTTTTGCTGACCGTGCTGGTATCCGCTGTGGTTCCCTGTCGCAAACTCTGTCCTCGTCCTTATTTGATTCCCTTCTGCGAGCGTTGTGATGGAAGGTGACAGTTGGGTGTTCAGGGTCTTCTCTCCCCGTGGTGTAATTTCTCCATTTCTATTTGCCTACTGGAGGAATTATGAAAGTAGGGGAGGCAATACGGACTTTTCCTCTGTTTTTTTCCAAGTGCGTTGTAATACTAGTTGCTAGTGTAAAGTGTTGAGGGAGAAGAGTGTCACCCATCAAGGTAGGTATTAGAGACGGGAATTTCCTTTTTATTTTGTTGTTTCCAGCATCCCCCAGGTTTTGGTCTCTTGTTCGTGGCCAGAGAAGTCATGTGACATACACTGGTCTGTTTTGATGTTCTTCTAATATTTGAATCAACAGCCTCATGGTTACAGAAGCCCTGGAAACATCTTCTTGGGGAAAACAAACAAACAAACAAATAAACAATCGAAACCGAACAAGCCCAAACAAAATAAACCCAGCAAAACAAAACCCAAACCAGATTCTCCTACGTAGTCAATATCATCTGTTGCAGTGGGGTGCTCATCAACAGTTGGGTTGCTTTTTCAGAGCAAGAAATTGATGCTGTTGCCATTTAGAGCTGTCACAATGTCACACGTAGAAATAGTCTTGCTCCCAGGTCTGCAACATTTCCCTTGGAGATAGCTGAAGCATTGCCAGACGTGATGGGTCATCAGCAGAGAGTTTGCTGACACTGTGTACGTGATACCTCTGTGTGTTTTCTACAGTGGTCTCATTGATGGGAAGCATAGGCAAAAGTTGGATTGAGCCGGGAAAGGAAACTGTGTCATGTCATGGAGGTGATTCTGGCACTGGCATTGAGTAGGGCCTGGGCATTTCCTGATGTGAAGGGTGATTTTGAGCAGTGGGAAGACCTGTCTGTGGGAACCGGAAATCCTTGGGAATTCCATGGCCTATGCCATAAGAAGACAAGAATGGGAGATGCGTGCTTTTCTTGAGAACGCATGTTGGAGAGTGGGGAGTGGAGGCTGCCTAGAGGAAAGCATGAGGCAGGATGGGCAGAGAGTGTTCCCGCCCAGGATTCTTCTCCAGGCTCCAAGAATCTGGAGCTGGAGGCCTTCTGGGTCTTGAGGTAGTTACATGGTATTGAAATGCCCACAATGTAGTACTACTATCTCCCAGGAGAGACAGTCCCTTGTGCTGCTGCCTGATTGCCGTAGGCAGTGTGTTGGTAGGAGGGGGTGACATGCAGACTGCTGAATACTGTCTGATGAACCTTTTTGCTCCTGTTTTGGGAAAGATGTTGTTGGAGGGTAGTGTTTCAACCTGCTGTCCTTGTGTAGCGGTGGGCATCTATAGCAGCTTCCACAGCTGTTGATGCTGCCATGATCGTAGAATCACAGAATGGTTTGGGTTGGAGGGGACCTTAAAGATGATGTAGTTCCAAACCCCCTGCAATGAGCAGGGACATTTTCCAGTATATCAGGTTGCTCAAAGCCCCATCCAACCTGGCCTTGGACACTTCCAGGCAAGGGGCATCCACAAGTCCTCTGGGAACCTGTTCCAGTGTCTCACCACCCTTACAGCAGATAATTTCTCCTGGTATCTAATCTAAAACTACCCTCTTTCAGATTAAAACCATTACGCTTCATCTTATCACTACACTCCCTTAGAAAAAGTCCCTCCCTATCTTTGGTGTATGCCCCCTTTAAGTAGTGGAAGGATGCTATAAGGTCTCCGCGGAGCCTTCTCTTCTCCAGGCTAAACAACCCCAAGTGTCTCAGCCTGTCATAGGGGAGGTGCTGCAGCCCCCTGATCATCTTTGTGGCCCTCCTCTGGACCCGCTCGAGCAGGACCATGTCTTTCTTATGCTGTGTGCCCCAGAGCTGAACAGAGTACTCCAGGTGGGGCATCACAAGAGGAGAGTAGAGGGAGAGAATCACCTTCCCCAACCTGGGAGCCACACTTCTTTTGATGCCGCACGAGACATGATTGGCTTTCTAGGCTGTGAGCACACGTTGCTGGCTCATATTCACTTTTTCATCCACCCGTACCCCCAAGTCCATGTCCACAGGGCTGCTCTTAATCCACTCATTGCCAGGGCTGTATCCATGTTTGGGATTGCCCCGACCCAGGTGCAGGACCTTGTGCTCGGCCTTGTTGAACTTCCTGAGGTTTGCACGGGCCCAGCTCTCAAGCCTGTCAAGGTCCCTCTGGATGGCATCCCTTGCCTCTGGAGTATGAACCGCAGCACTCAGCTTGGTGTCATCTGCAAACTTGCTGAGGGTTCACTCAATCCCACTGTCCATGGCCCCGACGAAGATGTTAAGTAATGCTGTTCTCCATACAGGCCCCTGAAGGACACCACTCGTTGCTGATCTCCACCCAGACATTGAGCCGCTGAGCGCAACTCTTTGAGTGTGACCATCCAGCCAATTCCTTATCCACCAAATGGTCCACAGGTCAAATCCATGTCTCTCCATTTTGGAGGCAGGGATGTTGTGTGGGACAGTATCAAATGCTTTGCACAAGTCCAGGTAGATGATGTCAGTCATCTTCCCTTATCCACCAATGCTGTAACCCTGCAATAGAAGACCACCAGAAATTTGTCAGGCATGACTTGCCATTAGTGAAGCCACGTTGGCTGTCACCAGTCACCTCGCTGTTTTCCATGTGCCGTAGCATAATTTCCAGGAGGATCTGCTTCACGGTCTTGCCAGGCACAGAAGGGAGACTGTCTGGCCTGTAGTTGCCCAGGTCTTCCTTTTTTTCCCTTTTGAAAAATGGGGGTTATGTTTCCCCTTTTCCAGTCACTGGGAACTTCACCGGTCTGTCGTGACTTTTCCAATATGAGGGATAGTGGCTTGGCAACTTCATCTGCCAATTCCCTCAGGACCCTCAGATGTATCTCATCAGGTTCCATGGACTTGTGCACATTCACAGTCTCCAACCTCACCTTCTTCTACGGTGGGCAGTACTTCATTCTCCCAGCTGAGGTTTGCTGTTGTGGGTGTGAATTGTTCTTCCGTAGAATAAAATCACTGCCGATTGCGTTAGAGGTGCCACACCACCAGCTTTGCAGATGCTCTTGCTTGCTGGCGTGTAGCATTTCCACTCAAGATTGATGAAGAACTGTGAGACATGCAGGCTGTGGTGGTGGCAGGCCCCAGGCACTATTTTCTGCCATTTCCGTTGCTGACTGCTGACTGTGCTTGGATCAGATGTGCTTTCTTGTCACAAACTCTGTCGTCCTCCTCTTTGATTCTCCTCTGGAAGAGACGTGATGGAAGGTGACAGTTGAGACTTCAGGGTTTTCTCTTCCCATGGTGTAATTTCTCCATTTTGGTTGGCTGACCAGAGTCATTATGAAAGTAGGGAAGGCAATACGGACTTTTCCTATGTTTTTTTCCAACTGTGTTGTAAGTCTAGTTCATAAGATAATTTTTTCAGGGTGAGAGGTGTGACCGAATAAGGCAGGTGTTAGAAAAGGGAATTTTCTTTTGCTGCTCCCCCTTTCCCCCAGGTTGTGGACTACGTTCCTCACCAGTGAAGTGTCATGACATATGCTGGCCTGTTTTGATGTTCTTTCAATATTGGGATCAGCAGCGACAACCTTAAAGAATCCACGTAAGCCTTCTTTTCAACCCCCAAACCCCAACCATCCCCAAATTGTCCGACACGTTACATATCATCCATTACAGTGCTGTGCTCGTCAGCATTTGGGTTGCTCTCTCACAGCATGAAATCAATGCGCATTGCCAGTAGAGCTGTCCCGATATCATGGGATTAGGAAAGGCAGGTCCTGCTTGACTAACCTGATCTCCTTCTTTGACAAGATGACCCGCTTAGTGGATGAGAGAAAGGCTGTGGATGTTGTTTGCCTGGACTTTAGTAAAGTCTTTGACACCGTTTCCCACAGCGTTCTCCTGGAGAAACTGGCTGCTCATGGCTTGGGTGGGTGTACTGTTTGCCGGGTAAAAAACTGTCTGGCTGGCCGGGCCCATAGAGTTGTAGTGAACAGAGGTAAATCCAGATGGCGGCTGGTCACAAGCAGTGTTCCCCAGGGTTCATTCTTGGGGCCAGTTCTGTTTAATATCTTTATCAGTGATCTGGACGAGGGAGTCGAGCGCACCCTCAGTGAGTTTGCAGACGACACCAAGTTGGGCGGGAGTGTTGATCTGCTTGAGGGTAGAGACTGTGCAGAGGGGTCTGGAGAGGCTGGATCGATGGGCCGAGGCCAACTGGATGAGCTTCAAGAAGGCTAAGTGCCAGGTCCTGCATGTGGGTCATAACAACCCAGTGCAAGGCTACAGGCTTGGGGAAGAGTGACTGGAAAGCTGCCTGGAGGAAAAGGGCCTGGGGGTGTTGGTCAACAGCCAGCTGAATATGAGCCGGCAGTGTGCCCAGATGGCCAAGGCGGCCAATAGCCTCCTGGCTTGTATCAGAAATAGTGTGGGCAGCAGGAGTAGGGAAGTGATCATCCCTTTGTACATGGCACCGTTGAGACCGCACCTCGAAGACTGTGTTCGGTTTTGGGCCCCTCACCCCAAGAAAGACATTGAGGTGCTGGAGCGTGTCCAAAGAAGAGCAATGAAGCTGATGAAGGCTCTAGAGAACAAGACGTACAAGGAGCAGCTGAGGGAACTGGGGTTGTTTGGTCTGGAGAAAAGGAGGCTGAGGGGAAACCTCTACAACTGCCTGCAAGGAGGTTTTAACTAGGTGGTTGTTGGTCTCTTTTCCCAAGTAGCAAGTGATAGGACGAGAGGAAATGGCCTCAAGTTGTGCCAGGGGAGGTTTAGATTGGATATTAGGAAAAAATTCTCCCCTCAAAGGGTTGTCAAGCATTGGAACAGGCTGGCCAGGGAAGTACTTGAGTCACCATCCCTGGGGATATTTAGAAGATGTAGTGCTTAGGGACACGGTTTAGTGGTGGACTTGGCAGTGTTAGGTTAATGGTTGGACTCGATGGTCTGAAGGATCTTCTCCAACATCAATGACACTATGATCATCTTTGGAAATAGTATTGCTCCGAGATGTGTAAGGTTTCCATGTGAGGTTGCTGAAGCATTGCAAACCATGAAGAGTAAGCTGCGGAGAGTCTGCTGGACACGGTGTATGCGATAGCATCTGTATGTTTTTCTGTGGTGCTCTCGTTGACAGAAGTGTCCGCAAAAGCTGGACTGAAAGGAAAGTGTGGCATGTTCATGGAGGTGAATGTGGCAGTGGCATTGAGTAGGTCCTGGGCAACTCCTGATGTGAAGGGTGACCTTGAGCAGTGGGAGGACTTGTGTGAGGGAAGTGGAAATCCTTGGGGTGACCATGGGCCATGTCATAAGAAGACAGTAATGGGAGGTGGTGTGCTTGTCTTGAGAACACATGTTGCAGAGTGGGGAATGGAGGCTTGCTAGAGGAAAGCATGAGGCAGGAAGGGCACAGAGTGTTTTTGCCCAGGATCTTTTCCCAGGCTCCCAAGGGTCTGGAGTATGAGGCCTTTTGGGTCTCGAGACAGTTACATGGTATTGAAATGCCCACAGTGTCATCTGAGGTTATGAATATCTCCCACCAGAGACAGTCATTTGTGCTGCTGCCTTCCTGACCTAGGCAATGTGTTGGTAAGAGGGGTTGAGACACAAACTGCTGAATGTTGTCTGCTGATCGATTTCCTGCTTGTTTTGAGAAAGGTGTTGAGGGAGTGTAGCACTTCAACCAGCTGTCCTTGTGTAGCGGTGGGCATCCATAGTAGCTTCCACATCCGTTGATGTTGCCATGATGGTTCCTTCTCCTCCTCAGGCAGGATTTGTAAGCGGAAGTGATGAGGAGGAGGCTGTAATCCAGTGTTCTTTTTCCAAGTGTGTTGTAACCATAGTTAGTATGATAAAGTGTTGAGGGAGAGGAGTGTCACCCCACAAGGTAGGTGTTAGGAACGGGAATTTTCTTTTTCTTTTCCTGCTTCCCCTTTCCCCCAGGTTCTGGAGTGCATTCCTTGCCAGTGAAGTGTCATGAAGTATGCTGCCCTGTTTTGATGTTCTTTCAATATTTGGATCAGAAGTCACATTGTTTCAAAAGGCCTGGAAATCTTCTTTTCTTTCAAGAAAAAACAAACAAAGAAACAAAAACCCAACCCCAATCCAAGGAACTGCCCCTCCCAAACAGAACAGAAACCAAATTCCCCTACACAGTCGATATCATCTGTTACAGTGCTGTGCCCGTCAACATGTTTGTTTTTCCCTCAGAGCATGAAACCATTTCCGTGGCCATCTCGAGCTGTCCCAGAGTCACCTTTATAAAGAGTATTGCTCCCAGGTGTGCCACATTTCCTTCTGAGAATGTTGAAGCATTGCCAAACAGGAAGGGTCAGCTGCAGAGACTCTGCTGGATGCTGTGTGTGTGATACCATCTGTATGTTTATTTATGGTGCTGCCTTTGGTGGGAAGGGTCTGCAAAATCTGGAGTGAGCCCTGAGGTGGGCAAGGAAACTGTTGCATGTTCATGGAGGTGAATGTGGCAGTAGCATTGAGTAGGGCCTGGGCATCTCCTGATGTGAAGGGTGACCATGAGCAGCAGGAGAACTTATTACCTTTGCTGACTGCAGATCATGCTGGTATCGGCTGTGGTTTCCTGTTGTAAACTGTGTCCTCACCCTGTTTGATTCTCTTCTGCAAGAGACGTGATGCAAGGTGACAATCAGGAGTCTACCCTATAGCGTAGTTTCTCCATTTTTATTTGCCCAACAGGGTTATTATAAAAGTAGGGAAGGTGGTACGGACATTTCCAAGTGTTCTTTTTCCAAGTGTATTTTAACTGTCATTAGTCGTATAAAGTGTTGAGGCAGAAGTGTGTGACCCAAGGCAGGTATTTCCTTTTTCTTGTCCTGCCCTCCCCTGCTGGGTTTTGGGCTTGAGTTCCTGGCCCGAGAGGAGGCGTGACTGTACACTGGCCTGTTTTGATGTTCCTTCAATATTTGCATGACCAGCCATACCGTTACAAAACCGATGGAAAAACCTCTTTTCAGAACAAGAACCAAACAAAAACAACCCCAAAAACCTGAACAGCTCACCCCAAAAACTCAAGAGAAAATTTTTGTACATGGTAGATATCATCGGTGACACTGGTGTGTTCGTCAGCATTTGGGTTCTTGCATAGCATGCATTTTATTCCCATTGCCATTAGAGCTGTTCTGATATCACCCCTATAACTATTATTGCTCCCAGTTGTGTAACGTTTCTGTCCGAGGTTGCTGAAGCCACAGGAGGGTGTGGCATGTCGCGGAGGTGAACGTGGCAGTGGTACTGAGTAGGGCCTGGCCATTTCTGGCTGTGAAGGTTGACCCTGAGCAGTGGGAAGACTTGTCTGAGGGAAGTGGAAATCCTTGGGAAGACCATGGGCCATGTTGTAAGAAGACAAGAATGGGAGATGATGTGCTTGTCTTGAGAACGCATGTTGCAGAGTGGGGAGTGGAGGCTGCCTAGAGGAAAGCATGAGGCAGGATGGGCAGAGAGTGTTCCTGCCCAGGATCCTTTCCAGTCTCCAAGGGTCTGGAGTATGAGGCCTTCTGGATCTTGAGACAGTATGTGAAACTGAAATGCCCACAATGTGTTTTGAGTTTATGAATATCTCCCACCAGGGTCAGTAGGTTTCCCTGCAGCCTGCCTGATGTAGGCAACGTGTTGTTAAGAAGGGGTGACATGCAGACTGGTGAATGCTGTCTGATGAACTTTTTTTCTCCTGTGTTTTGGCAGGGTGTTGTGGGAGGGTGGTGCTTCAACCTGCTGTCCTTGTGCAGTGGTGGGCATCCATAGCAGCTTCCATAGCCGTTGATGTTGCTATGATGGTTCCTTGATCGTCCTTGGGCAGGATTTGTAAGGGAATGTAGGGAGGTGGGTGTAATCTTTCTGTGCTTGATTCCCTCTACCTGTTCACTTGCACAGTTGGCCTCAGGATAGATGGTGTGTCCTGTTATGCTTAAGTCATTCAGAGATGTGCACTTACACGCCAAAGCCCGCCCAGCTGTGGTTTTCTCTGGTACAAATTCTCCCACGCTGTCTACATTGTGAGTGTGCTTCTGCTTCGGTATTTGGTGTGGTTTTCTGAAAGAATAAATTCCGTGTGGACAGGAATCAGAGCTGTCAAGCTCTAATCAAAGAATCTTTATGTTCTAATGCACAGCAGTGTTGTTTCCCTCTGAGATTGCTTGAAAAGTCAGAAAATATTCAAGGTGAAGTTCAGGCAGCTGGGAAGAGTCTGTCAGACACTGTGCAGCTTTGCAGCCCTCCGTATGTTTTCTGTGCCATTTGTGAGGGAAAGTGAGGATGTGCAAAGGCCTGGGTCATGTTGAGAACGGGGCTTAGAGGTGGGGCATGTTGTTGGGCTGGAGCAATACCCAGGTGCTGTGGCAGCAATCCTGTGAGTGGCTGAAGTGTGGCCTGGGCATGCGTCATGGGGAATGTGACCTTGAGTGGGGAAAAGTCTTGCGTGAGGGAAATGGAGATGCTGGTTAGAACATGGTCTGTGTCCTTGGGGAAGAAGTGGAGAATGTCCACTTAGCTGGAGATGCCATTGCCCCGGGTGTGGGATAGAGGATGCCAGTAGAAAACCTCAAGAAGAGGCTCCGCAGACAGTGCTACTTGCCCGGGATCCTTTCAGGGCCTCCAGAATTTCGGCATAGCCTTGTGCCTGTTGTCCTCTTGTGTTTCAATACAGTGGAACGGGTTCCTTTGGTTTTCTTCCCTCCTTTTAGCAAAACGTCCCATCGTTTTGTTTTCTCTTCTCTCGCATTGGCAATGTGTTGGTAACAGCAGATGAGATGCAGGAGGCGGAATTGTGGCAGCTGTCAGGCTGCAGACATTTGGGCGGTTTGTCATCAGTGTGGGGGATGGCTTTTCCACTCTGTTGAGCTGAGCTTGACATTGACAGAATGTCCTTGGCTTTCAGGTCTCCCTGCTACTCTCCTTGTGATAGAAGTGCATAAGGGAGCACTGTGCACTGTCGAGCATTTTCCAGGCTTTTGCAGAACATGAGTTATTTTTTTTGTGTCCAGCTTCCCCAGGAATCTCTCATAATGTTGATTGCAAATGTCCCTTAAAGCCATTGTTTGTGCTGTCCTGAAAACAATTTTTATTTTGAAGAAGCAACCAGTGATTCTACAGCTAAGTTGTTCATACCTGAAGAGGATGAGTTTGAGAGGCAGATGTACTTTTGTTCCTGTGTTGTCGTGGTGTCTTGCTGTTGGATCAACCAAATGTTGCCAGGATTGTAATGCCTGTAGGTTTGGAGGAACAAAGCACCGCTGCCTGCTCTCGTAGCTTTCCTGCTGCTTCGAGGCACAGCCTGAGTGGGTGGCAGCAAGTGTATATGGAGGAGGGATCACAATCCATTACATGGGGTGGATGTTTTGGGCATCGAGCAGATTTTGTCAGTAAAAATGCCATAGTGTTACCCTCGTGGCTTTTGTTTGGCTGTGTGATGGGTGGGTCATGCTATTCCAAGGGGACTAATGCCCCTGGGTACTGAGGTTCTTGCTGTGTTGTTCTGGCAGTGCATGCCTGCCTGAATGGGAAGCAAGAGCTTGCCATTCAGCATGTAGTTGGAAAATGAGTCTGGAAGAATGGAGGTATATTTAGGGTGCTTGGGAGCTGTGGTTGCCCTGTGCTTTTTCGGCCCTCCTGGAGGGTTGTTGTGCTCGGCTGTGCTGGGTTTGAATTCCCGAATGAGAGACTCGCCTGTGTTGTTTGGACTGTGGAGGCTTTTGTTTTATGAGACATCCCTGTATCTGGGGCTTGTGTTTCAGAGAGTGGTGGATTGTGTTCTGATGAGTGTCATGGTTTCAGCCCAGCTGGTAACAAAGCACCACGCAGCTGCTCCCTCACTGCCCCCCCCCTTCCCCTCCCAACTACGGTGGGTTGAGGAGAAAATGTAAAGGCAGGCTCGTGGGTCGAGAGAAGGACAGGGAGGGATCACTCACCACTTAGGGTCACGGGTAAAAGACAGGCTCAGTTTGGGGAAGAAACAAAATCAATTTAATTGACTACAAGTCAAATCAAACCAAGGATATTAGGAAGTAAACCCAAATCTTAGAACACCTTCCCCCCACCCCTCCCTCTTTCCCGGCTCAACCCCACTCCCGTTTCTCTCTACCCCCCCCCTCCGGCGGCGCAGGGGAACAGGGGATGGGTGTTGGGGTCAGGTCGCCGCACCTTGTCTCTGCCGCTCCTTCCTCCTCAGGGGGAGGACCCCTCATTCTTCCCCTGCTCCACCGTGGGGTCCCTCCCACGGCGGATAGTCCTTCGCGGACTTCTCCAACGTGAGTTCCGCGGGCCGCAGTTCCTCACAAACTTCCCTGGCGTGGGTCCTTTCCGCGGGCCGATCTTCAGCCACGCACTGCTCCAGCGCGGGCTTTCGGATGGAGCCATGGCCATTTTCAGGGGCATGTGCTCCCCTGCTCACCTCCACGGGCTGCAGGGGGACAGCCTGCCGTCTCACCACGGGCTGCAGGGGCATCAACCTCCTCAGGCGCCCCTCCTCCTGCTCCTTCACTGACCTCGGCATCCACAGAGGTGTTCCTCTCACATTCCAATACCCCCACTCACTGCAGGTTCCCCTTCTTAAATACCTTCTCCCAGAGGTGCTATCACCATCACTGATTGGGTCGGCCTGGGCCAGAGGAGGGTCTGGCTTGGAGCTGGGGGAGCAGAAGCAGCTGCACCCCTGCAGCCCCTCCCCTGCTAGCAAAACCCCCCATGCCACACAAATCCGTAACAGATGAGGCAGAGATGTTCTTTGCCATTTGATTGCCTCACTCTGTGATTTGCTGGGTCCTTGAGATGACTGGTATGCTGAAGAGTGTGTTCTTCTTCAGGAAGATAAGGGCAGGTGCAGATTCATAGACTGGAGGAAAACAGGAAGGTTGTTTACTGTATGGGAGGATGGAAGGTGATAGGGATGAGGAATGAGAGCTCTTGCCAAAGGACATGTCCATGCTTCATGGCGAGTGTGGTGTAGACATTTTTAAAACTTCTTGGTAATGGAAAAATGAAACAGAAGATAGAAGGATGGAAGTAGAAAAGAATGGGATGCAAGGCTAGGGCAGGACAAGAAAAAAAATAAATAAAAGGGAGATGAGACGGGAAGGAAGAGGAAAAGGAAGAAGGACAGGAAGTAATCTATGCAAGTAAGAAGCAAGCAAGCAAGCAAGAAAACAAGAAAGAATGAAAGAAAGACGAAACAAGAAAGGAAGAGATGATAGCAGAGATTACCAGCATGCACCAACGTTGTATTGACACGATGAATGGAGTGGAGGACCTCAGCACCCTCGGTACTCAGGGTGCTGTGTCAGGCTTGGTGAAAAGTGGTGAGGAAGAGGAAGGAGAGGTCTTGCCTGAAGGGGTGTCCATGCTTCATTGTGGGTGTGTTGTAGCCATTTAGAAATTATTTTGGTGAAGGAGAAAAAGAAAGGAAGATACAACGGCTCGGCTGTTTGTGTATAAACAGAAAGGATTAGGACGCAAAGATGAGGCAGGGCAGGGAAAAAAGGAAAGAGCTAGGGATAGGGCTAAGGAAAGGCAGAAGAAAGAAGAATCAGGAGAAGAAAGGGTAACGAAAAAAGGGAGAAAAGGAAACAGACAATGGCAAGAAGGGAAGGAAGAAGACAAGGAAGGAATTGGTGGAAGTAAAAAGAAGGAAAAGAGGAAGAAAGAAAGGAAAGAAGAGAAGATAGAGGAGAGGACGAGCACGACGTCACCTCTAGACGCTGGAGAGAGTTGGTCCCTAACGGCGTCCGCCTTGGTTAGAGTACCGCGCTCCGGCGCTGCTGGCCCGAAATTAGCGCTGCTGGCTCCGTCTTTGAGGGTCTCCGCCGCGGCGCCGGAGGCGACTGGCGAGCTGCCAGCGGGGGTAAAGAAGAGCGAAGGATGGAAGGAGAAGGGAAAGGGGAGTAAAGACTTGGGCACGTCAGGGCAAGAACGAAAAGGAGAAGGAAGAGCAGAAAGAGGACATCGAAGGTGGAAAGAGAAGAAAGCAGAAAGAGGTTGTAAAGAGAAAGAAGAAAGAGAAGGAAAAGCGGCAGGAAAGGAAGGAAGAACGCGAGAAACGCGTTATAAGAAGAGATAATTAACTGAAGGAGGAAAGAAGAAAGGACGAAGGAAAGAGGAAAGACGCAAGGAGGAGGGGAAAAGAAAGGAAGGAGGCAAAGCAGGAGGAGCACGGAAGGAAGCGAGGCGAGAGGCGGCGGGCTGGCGATCGTGGGGAGCGTGCGAGGCGTCGGAGCAGCACACGGTGTCGCTGCAGGCTCAGAAACGGCGTGGGAGCGGTGAGGCGGCTCCGCCCCGGTGCGGCGGAGAGCCCGGCTGTGAGCGCGGGGGGGCGGCGCGGGGCGGGCAGGAGAGCCGGTGCGTCCGGGCGGCGGCGGGGAGCCGTGCGGGGCCCGTGCGGGCGGCGGCGGCGATGGGCGTGTGCTGGGGGCCCGTGGTGCGGGTGCTGGTGCTGCAGGCGGCCTGGGCGCTGGGCGGCGGGCAGGTGCGCTACTCGGTGCCGGAGGAAGCCAAGGCCGGGACGGTGGTGGGCCGGCTGGCGCAGGACCTGGGCCTGGAGGCGGGCGAGCCGGAGGCGCGTCGGCTGCGGCTGGTGGCGCAGGGCCGGCGGGCGAGCGTGGAGGTGAGCGGGGCGAGCGGGGCGCTGGTGGTGAGCTCGCGGCTGGACCGGGAGGAGCTGTGCGGGAAGAGCGCGCCGTGCGCCCTGCGCCTGGAGGTGCTGGTGGAGCGGCCGCTGCGCGTCTTCCACGTGGAGCTGGAGGTGACCGACATCAACGACAACGCCCCGCTCTTCCCCGCCGCCCGGAAAAACCTCAGCCTCGCGGAATTCACCACCCTGCCCGGTTCTCGGTTCCCGCTGGAGGGCGCGTCGGATGCAGATGTCGGAGCCAACGCGCAGCTCTCCTATACCCTCAGCCCCAGCGAGCACTTCTCTCTGGACCGGCAAAAAACAGAGGAGGACTCTGAATCGTTATTTCTGGTGCTCAGGAGACCGCTGGACCGCGAGACGATGCCTGAGCACCGTTTGGTGTTGACGGCGAGTGACGGGGGCCGTCCGTCGCTGATGGGCACGATGGAGCTGGTGATCTCGGTGCTGGACGCCAACGACAACGCGCCCCAGTTCAACCAGTCGGTGTATAAAGTGCAGCTGCCGGAAAATACGGAACGCGGGTCTCTTGTGATCAGAGTAAACGCCACGGATTCGGATGAGGGGTCGAACAGGAATATCTCATATTCTCTCCAGAATTTGTTCCCTCCAAATGGAAGAGATGTTTTTGGGATCGACAGGAATAGCGGGGAGATCCGCCTTAGGGGTGACTTAGACTTTGAGGTTATTGGTCTCTATCGCCTGCAAGTGGATGCGGCGGATCAGGGAAACCCCCCGCTGTCGGGTCACTGCAAGGTGTTGGTGGAGGTGCTGGACGTGAACGACAACGCGCCGGAGGTGTGGGTGACGTCGCTGTCGGTGCCGGTGCCGGAGGACGCGGCGGTGGGGACGGTGGTGGCGCTGCTGAGCGTGTCGGACCGGGACTCGGGGGCGAACGGGCGGGTGCGCTGCGCGGTGTGGCCGGCGGCGCCGTTCGGGCTGGTGGCGACGTTCGCGGGCTCGTACTCGCTGGTGCTGCGGGAGGCGCTGGACCGGGAGCGGGTGTCGGAGTACGAGGTGGAGGTGCGGGCGGAGGACGGCGGGGCGCCGGCGCTGCGCGCCAGCCGCGGGCTGCGGGTGCCGGTGTCGGACGTGAACGACAACGCGCCGGCGTTCGCGCAGGCCGTGTACACGGTGCTGGCGCGGGAGAACAACGCGGCGGGCGCGGAGCTGGCGCGGCTGTGGGCGCGGGACCCGGACGAGGCGGGCAACGGGCGCGTGAGCTACTCGGTGGCGGAGGGCGTGGGCGGGGGCGCGGTGGCGGGCGGGGGGTGGCGGGCGGCGTCGAGCTACGTGTCGGTGGACGCGGAGAGCGGGCGGCTGCGGGCGCTGCAGCCGTTGGACTACGAGGAGGTGCAGGTGCTGCAGTTCGAGGTGCGGGCGGTGGACGCGGGGGAGCCGCCGCTGTGCGGCAACGCCACGGTGCAGCTCTTCGTGGTGGACGAGAACGACAACGCGCCGGCGCTGCTGCCGCCTGCCGGGGGCGGGCCGGGTGGCGGGGCGGCGGGCTCGGCGGCGTCGGGGCCGGGCTCGGGCTCGGGCTCGGGCTCGGGCTCGGGGGCGTTGTGGGCGTGGGCGGCGTGGGGGGCGCCGGCGGGGCAGGTGGTGGCGAAGATCCGCGCGGTGGACGCGGACTCGGGCTACAACGCGTGGCTGCGCTACGAGCTGTGGGAGCCGCGGGGGAAGGGCCCGTTCCGCGTGGGGCTGTACAGCGGCGAGGTGAGCACGGCGCGGGCGCTGGAGGAGGCGGACGGCCCGCGGCAGAGGCTGGTGATCGTGGTGCGGGACCACGGGGAGCCGGCGCGCTCGGCCACGGCCACGCTGAGCGTGTCGCTGGTGGAGGGCGCCGAGGCGGCGCTGGCGGCCGCGGGCTCGTCCTCGTCGGGGGCGGGGCTGCGGCCGGCGGCGGGCGCGGAGGGCGGCGCGGCGGCGGCGGCGGCGGCGGCGGCGGCGACGAACGTGTGGCTGGTGGTGGCCATCTGCGCGGTGTCGAGCCTGTTCCTGCTGGCGGTGGTGCTGTACGGGGCGTCGCGGTGGGCGCCGCGGGCGGCCGTGCTGTCGGGGCCCGGGCCGGCGACGCTGGTGTGCGCCAGCGAAGTGGGGAGCTGGTCGTACTCGCAGCGCCAGAGCCGGAGCCTGTGCGTGGCGGAGGGCGCGGGCAAGAGCGACCTGATGGTTTTCAGCCCCAACTTCCCGCCGCCGCCCGGCCCCGCGACAGAAAACGGTTCTGCTGGGAAGGGTCTGTCTCTCTCCCCACTTGCTTCAGGCATGGTAAGTTTATTCGCAACTGTATTTTTTTTCTCTCTTGGGTAGTTCTATTTACCTGTCACTTTTCATGGACCATCTGATATATTAAAATACCTTTTCTATGGTAATAATTCTGCCATGCGAGTCCTAGCCTTGTATTGCTGTTGGGTGTAGCCATAGTGATCCGTGTTAGACGTGTGTTCGCCTTTTGAAATGTTATTTTTTGACTACCTGAACGTCTCGCAATATTTCCATGTCTCCTCCCCCCCCCTTTTTTTTTCTTGCCTAGGACATTATGGTTAAACGAATCCTTAGTGTTGTAAGATTACCCCCCCCCCATCTACTACTTGGCGTCAAATGGTGGTGGTAGGTGTTAGCAGATGTTTTATTTCCCCCTTTTTTTAGTGCCTTTCAACGTGTGAAAACACCGGGGAGGTGCCCAGAAGTCTGGTAGCTCCCTCAGGATGACTGTAATTAGGGTACCAGTTACCTTTGAAACCAGGTGTGGTTTTGCTTGGTTTGATGAATATTGTGTTCATTTGCGCAAGGCTCGCTCGGGTTTTTATTGATTCTGAAGCTCGCGGGTTGGTGGTTCTTAAGAAGCTGAAATACATGGAATGACAGTTATGGGGTGCAGTGAGAGGAAGAAACGTTGGTGGAGGTCGTGAGTACTGTTCTGTCTCTAGAAGTCCGGTGATAACGTAGGGGAAAGTGGAGTGAGATACAGGATGTTTCATGAAGAAGTGGAGAACACTTTGAGGGAAGGCGTGCTCCCCGGCCTCCCTGCACCTCTCTCCACGACCCGATCCCGCTCTCTTCGTAGTGTTGTGGCTTCCATTCTACCTCATTCAACCCAGAAGTGTGCTGTGGAAAGTAAGAGTCGAAAGTTGGTCAGAGTCGAGAGAGGGAGGAAGACTGGTTAAGGCAAAAGTAGAAGGGAGAGCTTTTATATTCAGTATTGAATAGTCTAGAGATGGTGGGTTAAAAACTTTTGGTTCTCCTAGCAGTAGAGCAGAAGAAACAGGGAAACACAGATTCAGCTAGAAAGAAGGTTTCGATGCTGGTTTCCACATCGATTTCCCTGTGTGGAGAGTGATTGCTTAATTACCAGGTTCTTTTACCACTGTCATCGAAGCAGTTTAGCTGATCCTGGCCATGCACTGAATCAACTCTGTTCTCATCGACACTAGCTCCAAAGTACTCTTTGAGATGAGATGTTAGGGTCATGTTTAGTGTTCCTTGTTCGATGTTAGAAACGGGATATAACTTCTACAGGGAAAAGCGAAGATCTCTTATACCTGACTTAGTTTGTGTTATATCAGCATAAAACCGAAGTCTGTAGGGCTGCCGGGGTATTAAGAACAAGCAGTACTTTTATATAATTCTTTTTCATGTTATGCGTTCAATTCGCCAAAGACACCTGTTTGGATAACTACTATAGTTTTATGGCAAAGGGATATCTGTAACATAGTATATTTCTTCTGAGAATGTACATTTCGTTGGGGTTTGTACCAATAGAAGTGTTTTAGATGACAGATGCGGACTAAAAATTAAAATCGCAGGTTATTGGTTCCAAATTGACAAGAATGGTGCTTAAAGGTGTACCGCAAACCAGTAAAGAAAGTTGAAAACTTCATGTCCGTTTTGAAAAAATCGTAGGAGTGGGTTATCTCCCCCTGATCCATAGAAAAATGTGAGCATGTCCCACGAATTTCTCTATCCTTCCTGCATCTATCTTAGATCACTTAGTAACGGCTTTACGTTTGAGTTCTTTGTGTATTTGCTGGGGTTTGTGTTTCTAGTCTCCTTTGATCATGTCCGATAGCTGATGTGCTTAAGGGGAGTGGGTTATCACCTCTTAAGTATAAGTGAACTACCTTCACCTGTGAGTAGTAAGGCTTATCCCAGAGCTGTAGAGCTGTCGTTTTCTTTCCTTAATTCCCATGGATGTGATGGAAGGCAGGAACAGCAAACCGCGATCTCCTAAATGAGAAGCTTCTGGTTAAATTTATAAGAAGGTTTAACTAATTCTGTAGAAGAGGAAAACCACAGCACTTGCGCACAGGTGTGGGAAGCAAATCGTTTCCTTGGGCTATGATTAAGGGCGATGTGGAGTCTCTTTAATGCCGATTGTTAGGGGCAGGGGACGCTTTGGCTTCAGTATGGTTTTTCTTGGTTTCTCTGCAGTAACGAATTGAAGATCTGAACGGGATTTATTATAGACGTACACTATCAGGAATTATCTCAGCATTTCTTTTAGAAACAAAGCGATCTTAACTTTAGAAACAGAGCTCGTGGATGCTTTTACTTCGTAGCATAGTCTGGCCAGGAGTCGTTAACAGAACGCGCTAGAACATCCTGTCAGTGTCTTGAATAAAAGAGAACAACTTCATGCAGGGTTGTCAGTCGCTGCAAACCGAGACTCTCATTCCCGCTGCATATCGTTTTGCGGAATGAATGCTGATTAACAGCCATGTTATCAGGCAGAATGTAATCGTGGCTGCTGAGGCAGGGCTCGCAGCCGGGTGCGCTGCAGAGCGCTGCCGCGGGCGGCTCTGGGAGCGGGAGGGGCGGTGCAGCAGCGGCTGCAGCTCCCGCACCGCCGTGGTGGCCGGAGGCTGTTTTGCAGCCTGGGAACTAGGAATTTTACAGGCAGGGAAATACCTGGCACGGCTGCCGGAGGAGTTGCGAGAGACGCCGGGTGTTGGGCTCGGAGCTGCTCTGCCGCACGAGCGGGACTGGTCCCCCGTACCCGCTGTCGCTGGTGTCCCCCCCTCCCCGGGCAGTTTCCGCCAAGCCCGGTGGTCTCTGTCTGGGGGTAAATAGACCAATCTATGTCCTCGCGTTCAAGCGGCGAGTTCTTGCCTGCGATATACAGAATAGCGCGTCGTGCGTCTGCATTTCTGTGGCTTGACGTGGGTAATGAGGATTTTCGCTTCGCTGAAATCTCGAAATCCTCTGCCTACGAGATTGTTCTCCCAGGCTCCTTTTAGTCATCTCCGCTCCTGCCGTCCCCACGTAGCCGCTGCGAGCTCCCGTGGCTTGTTGAAAGAGCATCCTGACATCGCTGCCTTGCCTTGCCTTGCCTCTGCGGGGGGGGGGGGTCGGAGCTGCGGGAACAACAGCGGATCAGCCCGGCACTGCGGCCAACAGCAGAGCTGCTCTGCCCGCTCCTTTCGCCGGGGTAGGCGCAGGGCTGGGTGAGCCGGCGCGGGGGGGGGGTCGGGTCCCCCGGGGGACAGCTCACGCGGGGGACAGCGTGGCCTACCTGCCACGCCGGGTCCCGAGCGGGAGGAGCCTGGTGTTTCGGATCGCTGGGGGTATCGCCGTCCTTGCACTCATCTCTGCCCGGGGAGCCCGCACACGAAAGGCGATAGCGGGATCCCTGCACCTCCGTCGGCAGCTCCGCGCTGGCGACTTGGGCTCGGTCCGAGGAGGAGCTCCGGTCTTCCTCAGTCCGCGGGCAGATCCTATTTACTGTGGAGCTGCCGTCAGTGTACGAGTTTTTCACGTGCTGCTTTCCGGGTGGAGATGAGGGCTGGGGCTGCCGGTGGGTCCGGGGACAGCGGCCACCGCGGAGAGCTCATCGGTTCCCCTCGGAGGAGAAACCGCAGGGCTGTCGCTCCGTCTCCTCCCCCGAACGGATTCAGCCCCTTCTGCTGCCTCCCGCTGAAGCGCCGTGTCCTAATTTAACACGACTGGGCGCCCCTCGGTTCTGGTGGGCGCCCCTGGGATTCTCCCAAGCCTCGGTACCGAGCGGGACGTATCCTGCAAACCTCTGCCGAAGGCACTGCTCCACATCTGCACCGCCTCTGATGCGTTGCCCGCGGAAACGGCGCCTTAAAATCATCCTTGACGTAGATGATGATGTTGAAACACGAGCGGCTCTTCGTGTGGTGCAGCCGTGTGCTCCACAGCCCCGAGGTAACCCGGTTTTGCTACTCACCTTTATTTTTTTCTCCTTTGCTCGCTTAACGGTTTCTTCTGGCCGCTACCATTGTTCCGAGTGCAACGTGCACGGCTGGACTAATGACGTCTCATTGCCGAAAAAGGAGACGATTGGCTGAAAAGATAAGACGGGGCGGGAGAAAGAGTACGTAAGGGATGCTCCGGGCTCTGAGGCGGTGTAAATGCAGCGCTGCAACAGCCTGTTGGGCAGAGAGGAAGAGCTCTGTGAGCACGTCGGGGAGCAGGAGATGATGAGAGGGGTTGTGTAGCGGTGGGTGACACCGCGGAGGTCCCGGACCATGCCCTCAGGATCGCAAAAAGTTGAATTTCTTGGCAACTTGGGTCAAACCGGCTTTAAGAACGGGTCAAGCTGAGGGAAGGGAATAGGGAACGGTTTGGAGATGGCAAATTGAAGGCGAACGTGAGATCAAAGACGAGGGGTTTTAAACAGTGGTTACATTATCCACTATGATACCAAGTGAAGTGTCTACATTAAAGGTGTTTAATACGACTGATGTGCAGATAACGTGATTAGGGTAAGTGACTTGAGATGGAGAGGAGACCTTTGAGATTGGAGACCTTGAAAAAAGGGGTTGGATGGAAGGGTGGCCAAACAAGAGTGAGAGTGGAGAAACTGAGTGTAAAGGCACCCTTGAGACCCCCAGGGCAGCTGGATATGGGAGGTAGAGCACGAACAGGTAGGGAGGAAGGGGCCTGGGACTCTGCCGAGCAGAGCGGTGGCTTCACGCACAGGGCAAGGCTGGATTCTGCCCCCACGGCACAATGGTGTTACTCCCTTCATGGCAGGAGTGGCTGTAGTGTAACCAGCCCTGGATATTTAATAGTACTAAGCACTGGATTTTGGCCGAGGCCCAGAGCTGTCTACCTGAGTGGTGTGTGGATCAGGTGCTCTTCCAGGCTGGACTAGGAACGCAGTGTGGTAGGAGCTGGGTGTTGAGATGGTGCCAGCAACATGGGTGTTCCAGTGAGCGAAGCTGCCTGACTGTCCACAGCAGAGTGTGGAAAAGGAGAGTAGGGCAAGGGATCCCAAAATACTAAAGTAGGGTTGTAAGGTTTAAAAATGTTGCTAAAAAGAAGGAGGATCAAAGGCAAGTTCCCTTAGAGCCCTGTAAACAAGCATTAGGCAATGCTGCAAAATTAAAGAGATGTAGCAGAAAGCTGAAGAAGTTATTTTGGATGGTAAATGAGTAGTAAATGAGTGAATGTGGTGGGTTGACCCTGGCTGGACACGAGGTGCCCACCAAAGCCCTTCTATCACCCCCCTCCTCCCTCCCCTCAGCTGGACAGGGGAGAGAAAATATAACAAAGGGCTTGTGGGTCGAGATAAGGACAGGGAGAGATCACTCAACCAATTACTGTCAGGGGCAAAACAGACTCAACTTGGGGAAAACTAACTTAATTTATTGCCAATCAACGAGAGTAGGGTAATGAGAAATAAAACAAAATCTCAGAACACCTTCCCTCCACCCCTCCCTTCTTCCCTTCACTCCTGGATTCTCTACTTAGCCCCCCAGCGGCACAGGGGGACAGAGAATGGGGGTTATGGTCAGTTCATCACATGTTGTCTCTGCCGCTTCATCCTCTTCAGGGGCACGACTCCTCACACTCTTCCCCTGCTGCAATGTGGGGTCCCTCCCATGTGAGACGGTCCTCTACGAACTTCTCCAACATGGGTCCTTCCCGCGGGCTGCAGTTCTTCATGAACTGCTCCAGCATGGGTCCCTTCCATGGCGTGCAGTCCTTCAGGAGCACACTGCTCCAACCACAGGGTCACAAGTCCTGCCAGAAAACCTGCTCTGTGGGCTCCTCTCTCCACGGAGCCACAGGTCCTGCCAGGAGCCTGCTCCAGCGTGGGCTTCTCATGGGCTCACAGCCTCCTTTGGGCACCCATCTGCTTTGGCGTGGGGTCCTTCACGGGCTGCAGGGGGACAGCCTGCCTCACCATGGTCTTCACCACAGGCTGTGGGGGAATCTCTGCTCCAGCGCCTGGAGCACCTCCTCCCCCTCCTTCCTCACTGACCTTGGTGTCTGCAGGGTTGTTTCTCTTGCATGTTCTCACTCTGCTCTTTGGCTGCCATTTCTGTGTGCCCTGCAAGTTTTTTTTCTTCTTAAATATGTTATCATAGAGGCGCTACCACTATCACTGATGGACTCGGCCTTGGTTGGTGGTGAGTCCATCTTAGAGCCGACTGGTATTGGCTCTGTCAGACATAGGGGAAGCTTCCAGCAGCTTCTCACAGAAGCCACCCCTGTAACCCCCCCGCTACCAAAACCTTGCCACAGAAACCCAATACAGTGAATTAAAGACAAAATTGGTGTAGGCTGCCAGATACTTCTCAAAAGGTGAGTACATCTTGGAAAGAGGCAAATGTACAATTACTTTGATTGATTTTGGCTGTTGTTAATCAGTTTCTGCTAGCACTGCTGGTATTTCAGGCACTGGAATGCATAACCACAGCTTGTTATTCCAATATTAAGATTTAAAGGAAATCTATCTTTGAGTGGGTTCATCTGTTCAACAGGAGGATCTTGGGCCCCAAATTCTTGGGTTTCTTCATTGCAAACCCAGTCACAGACAGGTGAATAGTCTGTGTGTTTTACCTGTGTGTGCACCTGGGACACCAACACCCAGCTGCCCAAGCCTTCCCAGACAGATGGATTTATCTTTGCCACAGGGCAATGTTAAGGGAAATTTATCAGTCTTTCCTGTGACTTTAATAGGTGTTATTGCATTGCTTCTGGGTGTTTATAATGACTGTGCATCACTACAGAGCAGTAAAACTAGCAACTTTTTCATATATTGTAGATGACATCATATCTTGGCACAAGGGGAGTCTAGGGCTAATTTGGGGCGGAGGGAGTCTGGATGACAATTTTATGATGACTAAGTGGGAATTGGGGATTTCTGCAGTTAGCAATCAAGGAAGAAACAAAACAAAACAAAAAACCCCAAGGTAAACAGCGTACCATAAATACTTACATTGTATACCGTGTGCAATGGTGCATTGAACAAATTTATGTAGTGTGTGAATTAAGGTGGATGCACACCAGCTGCGCAGCTCCTGCACTCCCCCCCCATCCCCTCCAGCTCTAACGGGTGCTGTAGTGTCAACGCAGTAGAAGTAAAATGCAACATTCAGGTGCTGCCAGAGGCACCTGGAGTTAAAAAAATCATAAGAACGGCAGATACTTGTGCTGGGGCTGACCAAGGCTTGCTCTGGTGCCGGCAGGATAGGAGCCTCACTGGAAGGTTTTGCTGAGTTGTGAGGATGCAAACAGATGTATCGATTTTTTTATTTAATGTACAACT
Organism: Harpia harpyja; assembly: GCF_026419915.1. NCBI lineage: Eukaryota > Metazoa > Chordata > Aves > Accipitriformes > Accipitridae > Harpia > Harpia harpyja. The sequence goes on along the minus strand of NC_068959.1, from coordinate 21,337,802 downwards.
TTTGGCTGCGCTCCCAATTTTCTCCTATTTTGAAAGGCCCTTATACTATGTATAATTGAAATGTTCTTTTTCACTTGCCCGGAAATTCTCAGCTGCATAAAGAAACACAATGAATGCAAGAAGAGTTAAGATCTGTCCTTGTGGCACATGTATAGCCTCTTGCTTTTGATCGATCAGGATCTCATGATAATAAGCTCTAACAGAAGGAAGCTGGAAACGAAGGAGACCAGAGGGGTCGTCAGGGCTTGAGGCCCATCTGTGTAAATTGCTGCTGAAGGTCATTCCAGGAAGGTTTTCCAGGAGGGTGTTTTGAAATGCTTTCTGCCCTCTCCCACCTGCTTAGGGGGTAGTTGCTAACTGTGCCCTCGGTGCAGAAAGTTGGGGGAGCAGAGTGCTTTGATATTTATTTATTTATTATTATTTTTTTTCCCCTTCACTCGTGATCCGCTATCTCTGTGCGGTATCAGCTCATCTCTCACCACAGTTTCTGGGCATGTCCTAAATGCAAGACCTCTCTGGCGCCGATATTTACTTCTCTACAAGTAATTCGACTGCTGTAGCCTCCCACTTTCCCCCGCCCACCTGAGCCATCCCCATCCTGCTTTGTCGGGCTGGATGGGAGCTCGTCTGTGGCTGCGGGTGATCCGACTGGGGACTGTCAGAGAGATCCTTCTCTCCAATAAGCCGTGTTGATTTACCTTGTCCAGAAGGCGAAGCAGGAAAGAGGCGCTTTTTTTTTTCCTTCCCCACCCCTTCCTTTTTTTTTTTAAATTTCTTTTTAAGTTTACCAGGGGTAGAGTCGACTGCCTCCTTTAATTGTGCTCTTAAAACCCCTCTGGGAAATGTTGTGCTCAGCCGGAGCGTGCCTGGACTGTGCTGACCCATGTTTAGCCGATGCCTGTCACTTCTCATAGGCGTTTCTCTTCCCCCGCGGTACTCTGACAGCGTGCTGCAGCGCATCCTCTCGCTGCCCCTCCTGCAAGGAGAGCAGGGAGGGAGGGAGGGAGCGGGGTCTGCTCCGCGTCTCTCCTTCACGGAAACGCATCCCTGCCGCGGACTCGGGAGGCCCGGAGCACCCCCTCCCCGTCCCCCGGATCTCCGTCGGGGCGTTAAAAAAAAGAGGGGGGAAAAAATGGGGGTAAGGGGGAGCGAGGAGAAGCCGCCGTCCGGCGGGGCTGCGGCGGCGGGGGGAGCGCAGCCCCCTCCCCCGGCGGCGCAGGTGGCGCCGCGGCCTCTGGGTGGCGCCGCCGCCGCCGCGAGTCTAAGAACCGCGCGGGGCCGCCGCGCCGGTCACAGCGAGCGGCGGCGGCGGCGGCGGGCGCAGCGCGGCGGAGCGGAGGTGCTGCCTCTCCCCGCACGGCAACCGGCGGCGCGGAGGGGAGAGGGGGGGAGGGAGCCGCCGCGGAGCCTTCCGCGCCTGCAGCCAACTTCTCGCCTTGCCGCCGGTGCTCCCCGGTGCCCGTTCTCTTCGCGCTGGGAACTTGCGGTGTTTGCTGAAATTTTGGATTATGTTCCTGCTGAGCCGGTCTGCGGGGAGCTGAGCCAGGGGAGGAAGAATGCGGGTCTATTTAATGGTCTTCTGTCTTATTTGCTGCACCGCGAACGGGCAAGTAGTGTATTCCATCGCCGAGGAAACAGAGCGTGGAGCGGCTGTTGGGAACATAGCAAAGGATCTAGGAATAGACGCAGCTACACTTTCAGCTCGGAAATTTCGCATGATCACCGGTTCAAGTAAGCAATATTTTAATATAAATGCAAGCACGGGGGCTTTGTCTGTTAACGAGCCCATAGACAGAGAGCAGCTTTGTGAATTAAAGTCTGCCTGTCTTCTGAATTATGAACTTGTGTTAGAAAACCCTCTAGAGCTTTATAGGATGGAATTTAAAGTCTTGGACATAAATGACAACTCCCCCAGCTTTCCCTTAAGTGAATATCATATAAACGTGCCTGAGTTCCTGTCACCCGGGGCACGGTTTACACTCCCCAACGCCCAAGATCTTGATGAAGGTACCAACAGTGTCCAGAATTATACTCTGAGTCCCGATGAACATTTCCATTTGGAAATGCAGACACGCGGGGACGGGAGTAAATATCCTGAATTGGTGCTGAAGAAAGCCTTAGACAGGGAGCAGCAAGCCACTCACAGACTTGTCCTTACAGCCAAAGATGGTGGGGATCCTCCAAAGTCCGGTGATGTCCCAGTCATTGTGACTGTGCTGGATACCAATGACAATGCACCAGAATTTGAGCACTCAGTCTACAGGGCGAGTATATTGGAAAACTCCCCCAGTGGCACTTTGGTAGTGCAAGTGCATGCCACGGACTTGGATGAAGGTCCAAATGGAGAGATCAGGTATTCATTTAGCAATACTACTTCTGCTGATCTACAGCGAATGTTCTTTATTCACCCGCACACTGGGGAGGTGACAGTCAATGGCGTTTTAGCTGTTCAGAGACCTCTCCTCGAGATGCTTATTGAGGCAAGGGATAACGGGGCATTTGGCATGTCCAGCACAGCTAAGCTGCTGGTGGAAATCACTGATGTGAACAATCATGGCCCAGAGATAACAATTACATCCCTTTCCAGTCCCATTCCTGAGGATGCTGTTCCTGGCACAGTGATAGCTCTGCTGAGTATTTTGGATAAGGACCCTGGCGAGAACGGGAAAGTAACCTGCCAGATCCCTGATAACCTTCCCTTCCAGTTAAAACCTTCCCTTGAAAACTACTACAGCCTGGTCACCAGCGGGCTTTTGGACCGAGAGCTGATCAGTGGGTACAACATCACCATAACTGCCACAGACTTGGGCTCTCCACCCATCACCACTCAGAAGACCCTTTGGGTGCAGATTTCTGATGTGAATGATAACCCCCCTGTCTTCAGTGCTGACACATGTGATGTGTTTGTGGAGGAGAACAATCCACTTGGTGCTTTTCTCTACCAGGTCTCAGCCTCTGACCCTGATATGGGGGAGAATGGACGGGTCTCTTACATGCTCAGGAATTCCACAGTTGCAGGCAGTACCCTGGCCAGCTTTTTGTCTGTGAGCTTGGCCAACGGGAGCATCTATGCAAAACGTGCCTTTGACTTTGAGCAGCTTAGGAGCTTCTATTTCCAAGTGGAAGCCAAGGACAATGGGTCACCAGCCTTGAGTGCTGCCATAACTGTGAATGTTTACATCTCAGACCAGAATGACAATGCCCCAGCCATCCTGTATCCTACCAGCCAGAATGGCTCAGTAGCTGTGGAAGTTGTGCCCCGCCTGGCTGATGAGGACTACCTAGTGACGAAAGTGGTGGCAGATGATGAGGACAATGCGCAGAATGCCTGGCTTTCCTATCACCTTGCCCACTCCTCCGACTCTACCCTGTTCCGCTTGGCACCACATTCTGGTGAGCTGCGCACCACGCGCTCCATGCGCTCCACTGACTTCCTCAAGCACAAGGTGGTTGTGGTGGTGCGGGACCACGGGGATCCGCCGCTCTCGTCTACTGTGACGGTGGGCATCCTGCTGGCTGACACCCTGCCCCAGGCACTACCGGACTTTGATGACAGCGGGGAGCCACCACCACTGCTCAACGCTACAAACATCTACTTGATTGTTTCCCTTGCCTGTGTCTCCTGTATCTTTGCAGCGTTCCTCCTCTTTCTTGCCATTGTGCGTCTGTGCCACTGCCAGACTTGCTGCTGCAGTGGCTGCTGCTGCCCAGCTGATGAGTATGAAAAATATTGCTATAGCGTGCACATGCTTCCCAGCTCCCACCTCCCACCAGACATGCTGGAGGTCACTGGTGTGGGTAAACTGACGCATACCTACTTGTACAGGGCATCTGTAGGTCTTGGGCCTAGTAACAGCAGCATCCCAAATGGTGATGCTGGGAACATTCCCAGTGGTTCAAGGTTGCAAGTGCCAGGACGCATCCAAGTGCAGCAGGTCCAAAGTGATCGGTTGAGTGCTGTCCTCGTGGTAAGTACTTTTTCCTTTCGCTTTTTTTCTTTGAGGCACATGGCCTTGCATCTACGCTGGGTTGCTGTCAGTGCGGAAGAAGGTGCTGAGGGTATTTGCAGGAGAGCAGGCATCAGACCTTCATGGCACCTGGAGGAAATTTGAGTTCCTTTTATATCTTTCTGAAAGCCAGGATCTCTGGGTGAAATATGGTCATGGGATGAAAAAAGAGATTTTTCTTCTCACAAACACTTAGGACCTTCAGGTAAAGAAAATGTAAGTGAAAACTAAATACCTTGCAGGCTGAGCCGTTGTCTTCAGATAGCTAAGTAGGCGCATGATAAAAGGCCACGCAAGTTTCTAATCCATGGATGGTTCTAATCTACACTGTATGGAGCCTGTGATTTTTTTTTGTTTATTATTTTTTAACACACTCCCCCCCATTCCTGAGATTTTTTCATTGAGGGGTAAGTATTTTCCTGAGCCAAGATGCTGGTTTACAATGCCCAAGGTAAGCCTGTGGTGGAGTAACAGGAATTCAATATCCAGCACCTCTTTAGGAAATGTAAATTGTAGTGCTCATCTCTCTTTCTAAGCAATCCACAGGTTTTGTGGAACCTAAAATAATTCTCTTCTGAGCCTTTGACCAAGCTGGTTTCTTCTCAGCAGTGTGATGGATGAATTTGCAGGAGAAGATATCTTGTTTTGATCACAGTGTAGGGCTACAATGTGGGATATGTCTGCAGGTCTGATCTGTTGGGTGTTGCTGTCACTTGTCCAAGATTCAGTTTTCTTATATGGAAAACAATGCTGCTTATATTTTTAATAGGTGCTGTGAGTCATCTTTATATTTTTCTGAAGTTTTGAGATGTTTTGCCTGCAGTCTGTCAAATTTCCTTAGTGTGCGTAACAGTAATTAACCACTGTTGGTTCTGCCCAGGCCAGTATTCTGTCATAAGAGCTATTCCAGATGTTTCTAAGGAAAATGTAAGAACCCATGTTAGACAGACATGGTATAATCTGCTTCCTGCAGTTGTTTTTATCCTAGTTTACAATTATTAAAGGTTGTCCTAAGTCTGTAACCATTATGTTTATTTTCATTTTTTAAATAATTATTGTACCTTTAAATACATGTAAATAGCCAGCCCCTTTTTGAACCTTGATATAAAGGTAGCTTCAGCAAATTCTTTGGATAATCAAATACATATTTAACTATAGAGCACCTCCTTTTATAACTCTTGAGTTTCCAAGTAGTGATTTTTAGCAAGTTTTCCCTTGTTCTAGAAAAGGTTCCTGTTTTGCTCTTAATTATGCAATTAGTTTATCATGCCTTCTCTTATTTATCTGTTGGCAAGGTGAAATAGGTTTGTGGGTTGTAGTTTTTTTATCCGCCCTCTCACTGTTTTCTGAACACCTTGTCCACATAAATCCTCCTGACAAGGAAAGATCTTTTCTCATATTTGTTATGTGATTTACTCATGATGGTTTACCTAGAATTTAATCAAAGTCATAATCAGTTTTAAGTTCTGTTCTCTGTAGTGGCAGAGGGTTGCACATGTTAGGGGTCTCTCACTATGCAAAGCTGGGGGTGTGGAATAAATCTTGCAAAAGCAGAAGCATCAGTGTCTTTCAGCAAGAAATTGTAGAGTCCAGGAAAATAGCAGTTGGTAGTATGTAAGCAAGAATTTGTGCCTAATACATTGGTGTTCTTTGGGAATATCACTGGTTATTTTGAGAATCCAAAAAAAAGGCTGAGTTAGGACCTTCGTAATGGGGAGCTAAAAACCTTTTTGGCAATCTCTTAACTCAGAAGGTGTCTGCAAGAACCCCGACAGTGTCTTGGGGGCATGTGTATCCTTGGCTTCAGAGTAGTTCAAAATTGCAAAACTTCTATAACAAAGGTGATACAAAAAAACCCCTGGCGCAACTAATTTCTGTGTTCTTCTTGAGCAAGATCTTGAAACTCGGGTTACCAACACATTAATGGACTAAACAATGATAAAAATGCAAAAGTATCCCTGATCTCTGTAATGAGAGCAACCAAAATGTATCTCATTACATCTCGCTATATTTCAGTCATTCAGGTGAATTTTTAAACTTATAATATGAGACACCTTTTTAGGAGCTTTTGCGAGTGGGCAAAATAAATCCGAGATGTCACCTTTGGCAATTTTATTTTCTTGGCTCCTAATATGCAGAAATGGGTAACCGTAGATGTGACCTACATGAGAAGTCCAAAGGCTGTGTGTTAATTGGGCTGAGTAGGGGAGCAGAGACAATGACTGTGAAAACTTATCTATCCTTAGAAACAGAAGGATGTCAGTTGTTGTTAATTTGGTGCTGATGATTCCAGTGGCTAGTGTACTGGAGAATCAACTACATATGTATACACACATATATGCGTATATATACAATTTACATATTTCTTGCAAAATTTGCAAGTTATTAAAATGGCATTCATATTCAAATGATCAGGAGTAGGTGGAAGCTGCAGTCTCTGTACTTTCATGTCTGTACATGCTTTAGACTCACCAAGATTTAAAATAAAGTATAATTATGTTAGAGATGCTTGGAAAATAGTTTCCATTCATCTGAGGTGTCACGTGTTCTTGAAAATTATTCCTTAGTCCAAATCCCTGTGGACTTCAGTATGATTTCTATGCAGAAAGATTACAGTGATTTTATTAGTGAGGAATATTTTTACTCATTTTATATTAAAGTGAGAGGATTATAATTTTTCAGTGTTTACCAATAGAAATTTCAGTAAAAAATGAAATTTTAAGTTTGGGTGTTGACTAAATTTTGTCTAAGTGCTTTCAGACTGACTCATTTGGAGGTAAAAATATAAGCATAAGTGACCCTTTGAACTTCTGAGGAGGGATCATTGTATTTCTCCATAAGAATATAAATGTAACAAAAAGAAAACATTAAATATTTAAAAGGTACTGGGAGAAACTCCATTGTTATAATTCAAGACACTGGAAATTACTCCAGAATTACAATTTTAGCAGAACTTAAATATCCCTGATTTTTTTTTTTTTTTTTTTTTTTTTTAACCTGAGGTGGATATTACAGTTTTTAGTATGTGGAAGATAGAAAAAGTCTACATATATCAAAAGTTAATTGAAATTCCAGAAATTATATGTATTTTCAAAATTTAACTTCTTTATTCTTGGTCTTCATTTGCTACTGAATTAAACGATAGGTTTGAATGATTTTTATATATGCAGATGCATGCAGCATTTTATGCTTCTACATCTTCTATATAGGTTAGAGCTAAAAATAGAACTATGTATGGCCATAATAGCAGTATAGTAAACTGTAATTGTATCTCTTTCAGTATTTTGCTGTGTCTTTCTGCAATGTAGCATAAGTGACAGCTAAGTGAAAAGCATGTCACACTGCTATGCTACTGTGCTGTATGAGAGACAAAGGCAGTAGTGGGATTACTGAAGTCAGCAGTAGTTCACTGAGTATTTCTGGGATCGTGATGCGGCCATGGATTGTTACAGTTCTTTTGCTTGCTTGTGCTGTCCATTGTGCTACGCAAAAGGCCTGTAAGATATTTCTACATTTAGGGTATAGTGAACTCTGTGATTTGACATTCAATATTTAGGTTATGTCCAAAAATAGACAGAAACCTAGCAAGGGAGAATATTTCTTGCTAAATTCTAATAGGAGTGGAATAATTTTGTGCAACGTGGCATGCATTTCCAGTGACAAAAATGGATGCACTTAGATTGAGACAGTGGCATGCAATCTAGGCTGAACTGCCGCAGGCTAAGCATCAGCAGCTTACTCACACAAGTAAAGACCAGCCATGTGAGTAAGCCCTCCCTGCATCTTGTTCTGATGGGAGCACACCCCATAACAAAGCTAAATATAAGGGTGAAGCACCTTCCTAATTTTTTCTGTCTGTGCTGATAACAACCTGCCCAGAACCAGCAGTCATATGCCCACACTGTAAGAATTCAGTTGTGTAGGCAGATTTGTTGGCTACAGAAGTTGCTCTTGGGGTCAGGCCAAGAAAATCTTAGAAAGAGTGATCATCAAAGAAAATTCAGCAAGGGAAACTGCTGTAGATTTCCCTCTTTCTGACCACTCCAATTACCTTTTGCAAGGAAGGATGCAGCTCCAATGTTCAACAAAAAGACACTGTGTCCAGGAAAGGCTACAAATGCCTGGGCTGAAACTTTCTTTGTCTGGTGTCTGCCTTGGAGTATTATTTTTAGAGGTAGTGGAAGGGAAAGTGACAGAAGGAGTAGCTTGAGACAAAGGGCTTGAGGGGATGTAGAGGGTATTGTGACTGTATTTGGAGATGTGTAAGGCAAAGGCAATGATCGACGGATTGGATGGTGGCCTGGGTTGAGGGAGGGTAGATGCAAGTAGTAATTCTTGTATGAAAGTATAGAACAAGAAAACAGTTTGGATCAAGTCCAGTCCTTTCCTATATCAGCCACCATTTAATCTTAAATCTTCAAATTCAAAGATTTAAATTTTAATTGTAAAAATACTCATTTTAATTGTAGAATTCACTAGGTTGTGCCCATTATTCCTATTATAAAGTCATTCCTCTAAAGCTTTGAAACCCTCTTCTGACATCATGTCAACAGTTAGTTGCCATGAATTTATAGACATTTGTTCTTGTGCCAGCAATGTCCTTTTAGTATAAGTAGTTCTCTTCCCTCTTTGGGCCTTGCTTTCTTCATAGTTTAGAGAGCAACCACATCTTTTCTTAGGCTTTGTTTGATTAAGCTAAACAAGTCAATCTCTTTCAGTCTTTTTTCTACAGTCACCTCTGCGCTTGTCTGATCATGCTAATATCCCTTCTCTGCATCTGTTCTTCCTTTGTGGATATATATTGCAAATATGTGACCAGAATTATATATAATATTTCAGACAAAGGGCTTCCTACACAGTGATAGGAATACTTCCTGGTTCAGGGGATAGGGAATACATCACCGCATACTTCTTGAGATGGCAGTTACCTTCTCCATAGTTGTAATGTCATGTAAGTAGTATTGCAGAACTTCTTTGTGGTAGAGATGGGTGGGGGAAGGTTGGTTCCCCAGATAGTGGTGGTTCTGCCTAACTTCATCCATCTAAATGCTTGGTGTTTGAACCTTAGATGTTAAAAAGTCATAGCCACCTGCTGAGAGCAACTCATCCTGTTCATCTTGGACATAAGTGTTGAGACATAGTCTACAAATAGTGCTGAGACCAGATGCACAACTTTTAAATAACTGAAACTAGTTGATATAAGTAGTACCTTATGGGAGTCTGCACATTGGGTTATTAGATGTCATCAATTTCTGTGACAGGTGTCAAGTTGTTCCTGCAGTGAATGATGCCAAATGGTTGTCTTCCACAACTGTTCTTAGAATAGCCCAACTTCTTGTGCCATTGTTCAACTTTTTGATGTAGCGCTGTATGGAATATTTTACTGAAATCAGAATAGATGAGATGAATTTCAGTTTGTGTTTTCATTGAAGAGAATTGAAGACCAGTCTAGCAAATAGTTGTAAGATAAATCTATGAGAATTTTCTTCCTTTTAGTGTACCTTCATTTCTCATTTATTCCTTCCTCCAAATTTTTATCCAAACAGGCAGGGTAGTGGGTTTGTGGTCACATAGGCTGGATTTTACCATTCTAAAACACTGGCACTACGGTTGCTTCTCTCCAATCTGGTTATTCTACTCCAGACTTGACAGGTTTATCTTAGCCCCCCCCCAACCAACCCCCCCAAAAACCCACAAAGAAACAAAACTCAAACCAAACCCTCCTCAATCCTATGCTTTTATTTGTTAGTTCTTTTAGAAATCTGTGATGGAAATCAGGTAGCGGGGATTTGAGGATGCTGAACTCCCAGCATTTTAATTCTGCCTTGGTGACAGCAATTTGCATTCCCTCAGAGTAATTTGTCACATGGTCAACATCATACTCAAGATACTGAAAATAGAGGAAAATATAGATTTATTGGCAAAAGATGGGACGGTATCTCAAGGGAATGATTGATCTGCATGTACCGTGTTTTTGTACTATTGGCCTGTTCATCCTCTGTATCCTGTTGGAGAGAGGCTGCTGGACTTCTAGTGTGGCCCAATAGACCTGCACTCACACTATGTATTTTTGGGATTCCAGGTAGCTTGTTTCAATGTAATGAAAGGAATTCTGCTAAGAGTGTGACTTCCTGAGGACTGTTTAAAGTCACAGTTAATCAAAAGAATAGCAACAAAATCCAATACCAGAACTGAAAAGGGAGGCAAGCAGGCACATGGGAATGAAGATATTCAGTTGAGATTTGTAAGGCGAAGAAAAGGGCAGTGCAACAGCTCAAAGATTTGATGCTATCAGAGGCGTTTGGAGAATAAAAGCAAATTTGACAAATATGGCAAGTGGAAATTAAATATCAGAGAAAGAAGGTACATTATGAAATAAAGAAGAGTTTTGTAGTCTCTAGTCTTTGAGCAGTCTCTCTAAGGAAAAGGAATACATTTTTGTTCTTTGGATTCTTTCTTCTCCAAAGGAATGATTTTTATATTTTAACCTGTTATTTCTTCTATTTCCCCCTAAGCTTGTCCCAGCATAATGGGTCTTGACACCTCATTTAGTTGCTTTTAATTTCTTTCTTATTCTGCAACAGCTGCCTTCTCAGTCAAACATCTTTGCGTGATTGATGTGCAAAATCAAAGTTTATGATTTTCACTCATGAAACCTGAGGCTGTTGGTTCCAAAAAGTTCTGTGTTGTTGTTCCTCAACATTTTCCAATCCCATTGTAGGGGGTATAAGCCGAGCAAGGAAGATTTACAGTTGAATGGGCTCTTCATCTTTTGAACTACATAGCTGTTTCCTTATGTGTCTTGGGAATATATTTTAGATAGCTATTAGGTTCTGCTTTCTAGCCAATAGTTATATGGAGATTGGCACAATATCCTTAGGGTTAAAGCAGTTTTCGTTGCATGGTTATGATCAGACCTATAGTATTAAGACATGAAGACATTTCAACATAAGCCTGATTTCAGTCTTCTAACTTTGTGACACTCCACAAATTCCAGTACGAGAGAGACGGAGCTACTGGAGACAGTCCAGCAAAGGGCCACTAAGATAGCTAAGGGACTGGAGCATCTCTCATATGAGGAAAGGATGAGACAGCTGGGCTGAGAGACCCCAGAGAAGGCTGAGGAGGGAATCTCATTAATGTATGTAAATATCTGAAGGGAAGATATAAAGAAGATGGAGCCAGGCTCTTTTCAGTGGCACCCAGCGAGAGGAAAAGAGGAGGTTCTATCTAAGTGTAAGGAAACCTTTTTCTTTTTTTCTTTTTCTTTTCTGTGAGGATGCTGAGCACTGGCACAGGTTGCTTATGGAGGTTGTGGAGTCTCCATCCTTGGAGATATTCAAAAGCAATCAGGACATGGTCCCAGACAACCTGCTTTAGTTGGCCCTGCTTGAGCAGTGGGGTTGGACAAGATGACCTCCAGAGGTCCCTTCCAACCTCAACTGGTCTGTGATTCTGTGTTGCCCTTAATGGAAGAGTGTGCTGGGTGTACCCTACCTTACAGAGCTGTGTGATGACAGTGGAGAAAAGGTGTGAATTTGGGCATGTGAAGTATATCCTCTAGTAGGTTTCCATTGGATGAAAGACTCTTGGGCAGTTCCTGGGGGAGAGGGTGGTGCTGGGCTACAAATGTGAGATAGATGTGCTAAAGTGTGTGTGGGTAAATGCTTGAGGATTGCAGAGACATTGGGGAGATATTTTTTTTTTTTAGACTTAACAAGTTTAAGCCTTTGGTTTATCATAATTGAGATAATAATAACAACTAAATTAGGCCATTGTAAAGTTACAGGATTTAGCAGAACTGTTGGGTTTCATGTTTGTGCCTACAACATGACCAAGTGTGCTGGTCTGTAAAAAGCATTGATCCTGGGCATTTATTGCTCAGTCAAAATTAGCACAGTGGAGTCTGGGGGGGGGGATAGAATGGGATAATGTAACAAAAGTTTTTAGCAAGTAGGTACTCTGTGAGAGGATGATCTATCCATAGGCTCTGTGTCGCCAAGGAATTTCTATCTGAAACATCACATTCCATAGACTTCTATGAGAGTCAATTTTTGTTTGTATGTACTTTGGCACATCTTTTTTTGGACAGAAAATGGAAAAAACCCCAAACCTCAAACCCTCAATTATGTGTTTGCTCAGGGAGACCTTTTCTGTGTTTTTCATTTTCACTTGTCTTAAGATACCAAGAACTCAAAACATCTGTCATTTGGTTAGGCCTAAAACCTGCAGAATTTGAAGTTTTGCTTAGTAGGAAATGGGAAATTTAAGAATACTGATAAATGCCAGTAACGGTACTACTCAGGGTCATTGATGAGTTGAATGTTCAGTGACTAAATCTTGTGAAAGGGCATGGGTCTTGACTTAATATTTTATATTGTAAACCCAATGACCCCTGCAACAATGCAGGCTGAGGTGTTCAGTGGTGGTAGTGGTGGTGGGTCTTGGGGGGTTTTTTGCTTTGGTTTTTTTTTTTTTTTAAGGTTTTCAGATTTGTAGCCAGAATACCATTTGCTTGCATTACCCATTCTTCTCATACACCTCACACGCCCAGCCCCTAAAAAAAAAAAGAAAAAAAAAAAAAAAAGTCTAGCCAAATTTATTCAAATAATCTTAATTCTGCTCTATATGTCAGCCTGCTATTTATCTCCAATAGGTTTACATCATGAGAAAATTTATAATATTTCAGGAATCATTAAAATGTGATGTTGTAAACATGTTTGCTTCTGTTGACTCAGTTTTCTTCTTTGTAGAATCCTAGTCTCATGGAGCATGGCCTATAACAGTTCTATTGTCTATATATATTCCTTCAAGTGAATCCTTCACTTGTTTGGTTTATGTTGTTGTTGTTGTTGTTGTGGGTTTTTTGGTTTTGGGTTCGGTTTGGTTTGTTTTTTTTTTTTTGATTGGGCAATCATGAATACCCTAAAGATAATTGAACTCTAAAGATATTCATTTTCAATATAATATTCATAGGAAGGAAATCTGGAGGAAAAAAAGTGACTTCTTCCAGTCAGAGGAGAGAGAACTGCCACCTTGTCTCACCTTTTTTGGGCTGGTGAAGTAAAATCACCCTAGCAAATGACTTGTTGAATCTGAGTTGCCAGCTGGAATACCTTCAAAGGATTTTGGGTTGTTGATTTAGGACTGCTATTTGCACTTTCATCTTTGTTTTAATCTTATTATATATTTGTCTAGGGATTAGAATTAGCAAGTTCCTATCTTCTCTTTTACAACATCATGCTTCTCTACAAGGCATTCAATCTCTTTAATGTATCTCATCTTATTTGAAAAACTACAAGAAAAATTAACCCGAGCTAATGCAGAACATGGAAAGATGCCAGTTTAACCATGGTCAGAACATAGCTGTAGAATACAAATCTGCACTGAAGAATGTTATCATTTTGGAGCTCTTAATCTGGTGAGGCCCTTTACTATTGCAATGTTATGTTTCATGAAAAAGCTTTTCTTCACTCATACTGCTCAAAGAGGACCCAAATGTTTTTGGATAAAATCTGAATTGGACCATTGAGCCCTGGAGCTGTAAGTCACCATTGTATGAATTAATAGTTCATCACTAAGTGGTTCTCTCTTGTATTGTTTGTATTATCATCTAGGATATGGGGCCAATGCTCCTTCATGTAGGTAATTTATGTTCTTGGAAAACTTGGAAAACAGCCAATATTGGAGTTAAACTTGACTGGAAAAAAAACAAACAACAAACCCCAAACATAAACAAACAACCCCTTCCCCCCTCCACCCACCCCCCCAAACCCTAAAACCTAACAAAAAAACATGAAGGGGGGAAATAACAGTAGTTTTCCACTACCTAACAGGCATTACAGCAACGGAAAGAGAGGAAATGGTTACAAATTGCAGCAAGGGAAATAGTTGCTGGACGTGAGGAAGAAATTCTTCCTTGTGAGAGTGTTGCTACCCAGGGACAGGACACAGAGAGGTGTTGGGATCTCTGTCCTTGAAAATACTCAAAGCTTGACTGAACAAAGGTCCTGAGCAACCTAATCTACCTCTCAGGTTAGCCCTCCGGAGGTTGAAGTAGAGACCTCCTGAGATCCTTCCCAACCTATTTTTTTTTTTCTGTGATTCTTTGAAATGTGGCAAAATGGAAAGGCTATAACAACTTTTAAATGTTTACAAAAATGATGCTTCATTCTCTTTTCAAAAGCTGTACTGAGGTGTTCACGGGGGTTCTGAAACTACTGTATATTTCCCAATAGGTGCTCAAATCCCACTGTGAAAGATATGAAAATCATGCCACAACATCTGAATTTGTTCCCTGTCAGATGCGCAGCTGGTGGCATCCCCTGTTTTAGATCTTAATGCTGGGTTGTACCCAGCTGTCTCCAGCTGCAACTACAGTGATGATCATACCCAAGTAACATAAGTTTAGGAAGCTCTGCTTTGCCACACAAGCATGAGATCAAAACCACACATATCTAGCTTTGGGGAAAGTTTTGGTATCTGAAACCAGCTTTGTAATTTTAATTTATTCTTGAGTTCTCTTCTGAAGGAACCTTTTTCTGCAATAGAATAGCTATTTTCCTTTTCTAGAAAACATTTATGCTAATAATTCAGCTCCCACAGGAAGTCCAGATCTTACTTTTATCCTCAGCTACATATAACTGAGAAGACTTAAATTTTCTTCTCTCTCTCACACCTTATAAAATGAGAGTTCCTTAGATAAAACAGTACTATGTAAATGATGAGCCTAGTGACAGAGGGGAAACAGCTGTTGGAGATGTGTGCTCAGGGTTCTAGGATAACTGCAAACAGGGAAGAGGAGAGATACTCAATGGTGTAGTAACCTGATTCAATGGGAAGCTGTGGAAATGGCTTTACTGCAGCTATTAGTTTGTGGTGTACTATATAAGAATCTGTAGCACATATATTGCCTTTGCAACGAGATCCTACTCTACTTTTTCTACTGTGAAATTCACAGGTTCTGTTACTCTGTCTTGAACCTGTTGGTAACTCTAGCACCCAACCAAAGTTGATGGAAAGGGATTATACACAATCATTGTAGTCTGGGTCACTGTTTGACAAAAGCAGTGATGAATGGCATCAGGAAGTTGATTAAAGGAAATGTCAGTTTTCATACATGATACATACTGAATAATTTAATCTTCTATGTATGGCCTAATTTGAAACGGTACATTGTGTTGTTTTTTGCTTCTCCTGGATGACGTTTTGTGAACTGTTGAAAGCAGTGCTAAAGAGGCAGACAAATTAACGGGGTAGAGATACCTGCCAGATTAGAAATACCAGTAAGATAAAAGAACAAAAGAGAAGTGGGTTGTTGGGTTTTTTTTTTTCCCTAGTGCACTTAGATTAAGTATCATTCTGATTTAATGTAAAATTCAGTTTACTGAAAATCATTGTTAATACTTCAAAATGAACCTGCACCTGCCTAGATGTATGCCTGCACTGTATCATTGATACCAGCTGAGAGCTAATTATCTGTGATGGTGGCAACTGCACCAATCCTTCCAAACTGAAGTCCTGTAAGGAGTTTTTAATTCCTTTTCCCTTCTGCCAGATAGCAAGGAAGTTTTTGGAATAATTCATAAATCTCTCCTTTAAAATATGAAATGATAATGCCATCCATAGGCTTTCTTTGTAATGACCTTTTGAATGCTTAATTATCTACTTGCAATCAAGATTCCAATTAATTTTATCAGAATTTATTTATTCATTGTGCTTTTAACAATCTTGTGGTCGGTAGTACAAACTGTACATGGGGGGAAGAAAAAAGCATTTGAGCATCCGCAACCATATTTCACCTCACTTCACAGCTGCCTTATCCCTGCCCCCTCTCACAGGGGATTCTTATCTGAGATGACACTATTGTAAGACTCATGGAGACATTGAACTTCTGCACTGGATCTAGTATTTGAGATTAGATAGCTTGCAGATTTTCAGGGCTACCATTGATGCTATTCTGCCATTAGAGAAGGGAGATGATAATTTATTTAATGAGACAGCACTTACTTCTGGACTTGTAGGACTTTGGGGAGTCTTGGATTCCATCTCATGGCAGTCCAAAATATTGAAAAAGAAAAGGATACTTTTAAATGTCCCTTTTCCCTCCTAACTGATTCTGTAGAATAGAAGTCATGTTAGAACAGAAGTAGCAGAATAGTGGAGTTACAATAGCTATGGTTTTGGTGTGTTTTTTTTTTTCCTGAAAACATTGCCATATTTTTTTCTCATTTGTAAAAAAAACAAAAAAAACCCCAAACCAAACCCCAAAACAAAAAAAAACCACCACAAAAACATTGGCTCTCTATATAATCATAGTCTTGGCATAAGCGTTTTTCATGTGCGCTCTGGAAAATCTCCATGACTTGTGGCCATTTAAAACACATTAAAAATCCCAAACAAATGTGTATGACATTATCTCATAATATATTTCATCTCTCTATACCAAGGGCTTCTAGCCACCTCCACAGAGGTAGCAGAATTATCCTTCTTATCATCCATGATGCTGTACAATTAGACTGTTCCAAGTATATGTTTGGCTACTGCTAATGCTTAAGCCTGGTTTGCTTCCAATAAAGCTGGGAAAGTTTTATATATAAAAGTGTTCTGCCTGAAAGACACTTTTTAGTCACTATCATAAGTAGTGTTGAGTCACTTAATATTATGCATTTTTAATGTAAAATTAATTCTTCCAAAAGGAATGTTTTTCAAAATACTTTCACAAAGAGAAACTGGACAGTAGTAATTACTGTATATAGTAGCATCTTATGTTCAAACTGAATTTGCTTCTAGTAGCAAACCTATATTATTTATATGGGGGATGTTTTGCTTAAACCAAACAGTAGGTTAATGTGCCATCTGAAGAGAACTCTGTCACCTCAGTGACAGGTGGAAGGAAATTCAGCAGTGTGAGCAACTTTCAAATTACTCTTTTTTGTATAATGAAAGCAATTGCGATTGGTTATCTTGGAGCTATGGTCTTCTATATTTCCAGCTCTGTCCATTACTGAATGAATGAAAACTTTCCAGTGTTTTAGGCTGTGTTCATACCACTGCTTACTATAAAACTCATCTGATGCTATTTTTTGTAAAAACCCTCTAGTCTCTCAGGGTGATGATATGTGTGAACCAGGGATTGCCTGTTAGACAAGTTCAACTGGACAGTTTGGTCATTCCTCAGGCTGAAGGCAGTGAAAAATATTCTTTTTGCCTATAATAAAAATGTGTCTGATCTTTCCTTTAAAAGTCTTGCTGAAGTATATTTTGGAAAAATGACTTGATATTTGTTATGAAGTGGTCTTTGTGTCATGTTTGATAGCCATTAAGATCTGCCAAGTTTGGCTGAGTTACAAGCTTTTTGAGAAATTCTTGTTCACTGTACTTGATAGATACTTGCAAGATCTGGAAAGCTCAGTTCCCTCTGAGTCCTGCCAGCACAGAGCCTTGCTTCAGCCAAGAGCTGGCGGGACCTTCCTATAATTGCAGTTGTATGATTGTGGCTCTGACCAAAGTTGGGGCTTGGGCTGGAACTGAGAACAGGAAGATTGGGAGAAAAAAAAAAAAAAAAACCCCGAACCAAAACCCAATGCCTAGACCAGGACCAGGGTGCAGGAAAGGGGATGGTCCCTAATTTCAGTGCAGAAGGTGTAGAAATGCACTGCACAGGAGGAGACCAAGTGACTTCACAAGCAGACCACTGAACTGGGTTGTGGGAGACAGGCAGGATCTGTTCTTGGTTCTCCTGCATGGTCTTGACATGTCCTTCTGCCGTTGTAAGTCATTTTCCCATTGTAAGTTTATGTCAGTCATGCTGACTGTTCCTTTGTGAAGTACTTTGAGATGTTCCAAAGTGAAGCACCAAATATAAGCTAAGTGTTGGTGAATATTATGTGTTTCAGGGAAGTTGGATGAGAACAGGAGGAAGGGAGAAAGCTGGGAGGTGACTTGGAGGTGCTAACAAAGAAACTACTGAAGGGAGGAAAGACAGACATGGAACAGGTGGGAAAAAAAAAGACACATGAGAATCCAAATCCAAGAGCAAGTTAAGAGTTTCATCAAATCAAGAGCAGTATGTGTATTTGGAGAGCTGTTATATGTATTGTCTTCTTATGGAGTGGAAGGAAGGAGGCTCTATGAAGATTTCATTATCTGACTGCAGTGGTGTGAGTGGTATGTAGAACTTAAGAAGAGCCATTTATCTGGACATCAGTGAAAAACATCAAGTGCCACTTGGGAAACTATTAGAGAAGCTAGAGATAATGATGACGAACAGAGAAATAAAGAACTGACTTTAAATTCCAGAGACTTGTACTAGAGGCGAAACTCTCCAGAGGGATTTTTCTACAGTAGAGGCTTATGAAAGTTCATAACAGAAAAAGTAAAAGTATGGTTTGTTCAATACAGAAATATGAAAGATGCAGTTCCTATAGAGGAAGGCTGGCATTTCATACAAGGAGTACAGAGTCTGGAGGATTCAAGTGGAATGTGGAAGGGTATGTGGAAGGACAGTGTCTGCTCCTTTAAAGGTATCTGGTCAAAGGAACCGTAAACAAGAACATACAGAGACAAACCTGATGGACAAATGATAAGGGAGGTAGTGATAAGGACAAATCTGGTCAGTCACTCTAATTGGTTAGGATAAGTGGAGTGTAAGAATGTTTGGTTTTTCCAGTAAGATTATGTGACTAAGGACTTTGCCAGATGGGGATGATAAGGAAAGGGTGGGAGGCAAACACATGGAGACATAAAACCTAACCAATAAGCATAACAAAGACAATAGCAGAAACAAATCTAGTCAGTCCCATTAACTGATGGGCTGTCAAGAAACTGCAGGCAAACCGGGACTTTGCAGCTGATAAGGATGTAAACCTGAGGTCCTAGCATCAGTGGTTCAAGATGCCATAGCCCTTTGGATCTTGAGGGGTCCTACAGACTTTGTACGTGGAGTCTTGGCTACTGGGGAGACCAGCATGAATGGACTGGGTGCCTGTTACTAGAGTGAGAGGGGGCTGTAGGTCCCCCTGGCCTGTGGTGTCAGCAGCTGGAGTGAGTGGGGGTCTCAGTGCCAGCTAGTGGGGTAGGAATGGTGTGTGTCTTGGAAACCAGCTTATTGGGGGACTGGTATGAGAGAGGCCCTCAGTACCAGTGGCTGGAGTGGGATGGCAGTTCACAGCCCATGTACCTGGTGCTGGGGGGCAAGTGTCTTGTATATTCCCCATATGGGTGTATGTGGGGTGTGCATGCGTGTTCACCAGCAAACTTCAAGCTGGACAGTACAGGGCGCCTTGGATCCAGGCAGGCAGGGGCTCATGGTATCCAGGGGACCCATGAATGTGGGGTACCTATTGGATGAGTGCGCTGCATGTTTGCAGCGAGCATCAAGCTGGGCCAGCCAGCTTGGGATCTGTGGGGTGGGTCAGAGGGCTGGGAACGGGGCAGGGGTGCTGAGCAGCAGAGGGACTGTGCCAGTACTTGGGGGATCCATGAATGTGTGATCCCAGAAAGTTGTGAATCCAGAGGGGGGGGGGGGCTGTGCATGCATGTGTGCTTTCACTGGTGACCTCCTGTCTCTGCCAGCTGAAGAGGAGAAACAGACTTGGCTGGCTGTGCTCGTGTCTTATGCGAGTCCTGTATGTGGGTGGTGTTGAAGGCAGCGCCTTGGCTGTGGCAGTCTGTCTGACCAGCCATGTCAGTGTTGTGTGTGTGTGTACCTGCATGTGTCTCTGGGGTACGTACTCAGCTTTGCTACTGGTTGAACCTGCAAATGGGAGAGCAGCAGCTGCGTCTCTCAGCCTGGGCAGAGACCCTGCTTCCTGGGGCATTGGGCTGGGTTCCAGCAGCCAAGCAGGAGAGGTCCTGATATCCCTTAACAAAATGCAATTAAAATTTTGGGGTGGAATTAAAATAGTTTATTTTGATACAAGTGGGGTTTCATGAATGAACTGTGGCTGAGGAGGAAAACACATGGATTACAGCATGACTCATAAGTTGCCCAGAAGATGTCTGCATCAGTAAGAAAATGTATTGGAGGACACATTAGTCAAGGTACTTGTAGTGATTCTGGGGGAGTACTGACAACATGGTACCCATGGAGTGGCAAGTTCTGATTTTTGCCAACTATGTTCAAAAAGGACAGCCAGAAAATGTAAGAGAAGTTGCAAAGGGTTGTGTGTGTGACTGAGGAAAGAAGAGTGTCAAAAGAGAATGCAGTAGAAGGGCTTGGAATGTTTAGCAAGTACTGTTTTATTCTCTAGAAGAACTCCTTTAGCTACTTATGCTAAAAGCCAGTGCTTCTCAACTACAAATGGGCATAAAATAGCCGTGATACATGTAGACTGGTAAGAGAAGAAAGACTGTAATAATTAGAGAGAGCTTTCCACTGGGGTTCAGCACCTACCAGCTTTTAAGACTGAGTTCAGTAGGAAAGGTGTCATATGAAGTGGTACCTGGTATCTCAGGAGATAGTCTTGAAGGGCCCAACCTCTCCCTCTAATCTTATGTTCCTATTGCATGTAGAAGAGAGTTGACCTCAAATGGAACAAGAGTCCCCAGGATTGTTCTGTTCTCCACCCTTGCAGAGCTTGGCATTGTTACTGTCAAAGATTTGTTTTCTGTATGTTTTTCTAACGGGTTCCTTTTATAAGGTATAAAAGTACATTAGAAATACATGTTTGGGTCATGCAGTGCTTGAATTTTAGATCAGTTGCTAATCAAAAATCCAATCCTTAGGAATATACAAATGGAATACAGTGGTATAATGAATACTTAATTAGATTAACTATTTACTACACCATTGTCCTCTGTTTGTGTCTTCCAGTGATTGGATATGTGTTTTGGCTGGACAAGGACAATCTTATGAGGAAATTTGGCTCAAAACTTTAGAGGCTTGTTAAGTCCTGAGGGTCAGTTACCACATAGTGGAGATTCATAAGTAGGAAATGTGACATCTTGAACAAATGGGCCATATGAAGCTTCATGTGGGGGACTAGTTTCACAGTATCACTAAAAACACATTAAAGGAGTGTAAGAAACTAAGAATAGAGAAGTGAACAAATCAGAAGTATCGAAGATGACAATAAATAAACAGAGCTTAACTAAGTCATTGCATGATGCAACAGTATAGTAATTAAACAGAAGTATCATAATGGAAGATAATAGATAAAATGTTTGATAGCTCAGAAATCTAATAGCTTCTTTCTTTTAATACTTTTACCTGGAGCCAAGATGCTTTGTTTCACAGAGATTCTAGCAGGACTGAAAAGTGTAGAGGCTTTTGTACTGCAGCAGTATAAAACCAGAAAATAAGTCAGTAGTATTAACATTTGGCAGAGTTCCCATTGTGGCTGGTTTTATCTGCCAGAATTCTTGAACAAAGAACTAAAAAAGAACTGAATGTCTTTGGTGAAAATAAAATGTCAAGGTTTTTCCCAGTGTATGTACAGTGTATGTAGTGTGACTATGGTGTTCACGGTTGCAGGACTAAGTACCCAAAGGATAAGGAATACTGATTGGGTTGTGCCTCCCTGTCTTTCCAAACCTCTTTTTGGCTCTTTCTGCTTTCATTTTGTCCCCCCCAGCTCTTGTCCCTCTTTCCTCACCTTCTCCTGAGATCTTGTTCCTACTCCTAGAAATGTTTTCAGATTGTACTCTGATTTAAAATATATAAACCCCTGAGAGAGGGACCAAACCCAGTCTCCTGTTCCTACTGTGTCCTTTCCAGGACACAGAACCTGGATACCTTTTTTGACCTCACGAACCTTGACTTTGTTGGCTGGAGACTGGCTCTGTTTCTTACAAAAATGACTCCCCTGACTGCTGTGCTAATGGTTAGGGGGGATATGGCCACCTTCTCAGTGGACTGGACTTGAAGGTCTCTGAACTTTGTGCCTTCAACCCCAGTTCAGTGTGATAAAGAAACCCAGGAGGAACACTGGTGCTGCTGCTGGATATTACTTTAGTTTTTTCCTAACCACGTGGCCAGTAATCCTGAAATCTGTCTCTAAACAGCATAGTTTTAAAAGAACATTAAATGATAAGAATCACGCTGAGACATTGCAGGTCTACCTAGTTGTGGAGGACAATGTTTTGATTAATACAAGAAGTGGGGATTGATTTCAGTGGGTACATTTGATAGCATCATTGCTTATCACTCAGTCTCACGTGTCCTGCTGTGGTTTCTCTGTTCAAGGATGGAAAAAATACACTGAGCTCAGCTGAGTTGTTAAAAGCTAGAAGTCTAGTGTCATTTGAGGTATACCAGGGCTAACAGATGTATCCCTGTAAGGTTTGCAGATAGGACCTGTGGGAGGTCTGTGCCTTTCTGGAAGAGCAGCTGAGGACCAGGCAGGATACCCTGCCCTCTGCATCACAGAACCATTGCCTGCTGTTGCAGAACAGGTACATACAATGTGGGTTTCCCTCAGTACCAAAGAATGAGTTTGCCACGTGTATGATCCGTACAAAATGCATAAGGTAAATCTGAATTAATATTATAGTACTAACTAGCACTAAACACTGGATATAGTCTAGCATTTAAAAGAATATTGTATAAGATCAGCTACGCTGACCTGTTCAGTAAGAACTTTTGTGCTCAAGGAAAGAAATATTGAACTCTTAATAATTCAAAACATAAATATTTCATGTTGCTGAGATTTTAAGAATTCTGAAGAGAAGTTTGAAAACAGATTTGCTTAATGTATACTTAAAATAGCCAAACAGTTGTCTCCTTTCAGCACCCATTACAAATAATAAATTATACGTATGTATATGTTCCTTTTTCCTTGAGAATATCCAAGCATTCTTTACAGTAGTGCTTTAAACCTTGCAGTGGCCATCTGAGCCCAGATATTGCTGACATCTTAGGAACCAGTTAAGATACTTGCCAAAAATCATGAAGTCCTTGATGTAACAGTGAACAGAACCCAGTTCTCCTGACTTCCTGCTTATATGGTCAACTGTTTCTGTCACCATCTCACTTCTATCTTGTCCCATTTTCAAAAGCCCTAGCTTAGCTCCAGTGAGCTTTTTTTCCCCCTTCTTGCTACTGCATGAGACCCATTGCTTCTCAGTCCTTCCTCTGGGCTTCTGGCCACAATCTGTCCCACCACATACATTGCATCTCCCCTTTTCTTTGCTTCACTTTCCAAGTACTCTCAGATGGTCTTACGTGCTGTAAATCAGAGGTGAACTTGTTGCACTGGTGAATCTGAACAGACCTATCTCACCAGTGCTGAAGGTGGGCATACAGGCCCTGAACTGGGCAGCTGTGGTCAGTGGCTTTCTGTCATCTTCTTAATAACTTGACCACTGTTTCACCCAGAGGTGTGCCTGTCAACCTGTGCAGCACAGGATTTTTTTCATGCCATGCTGCCAAATCCTTTTTTAATACTGTGTGCAACATTACAGTTCTTGTTTTTTCTAAGGTCTGTTCACCACTGCCTCATTCTCTGCTGCTGTTCCCATCCAGGTAGTGAGTTGAGAGATGCTGCTGACTGCTCCCATCTCATCTCCCTCCTGCTCTGCTCCTCACAACCCTTCCAGCTACCTGGAACTAGTCCTGTTCTCCAGCAGCAATAGCAGCAGCGAGTGGTAGAAGCTGTGAGGAACTGTGGAGAAGGATGCAGGAGCTGGTGCTGATGTCTGTATGTATGTGAGGAAGTGGACCTGGAGCAGAGAGTTAATATGGCTGTGCCCTCAACCCTTTCTTAAAGTTTCTCTGGGTTGCAAAAGTTATTGTTGCTTGATCTTCTCTGCGCCCTTCCACATAGTGGTGTCTGGTTTTGTTTTTTCTTGGTTCCTCATAGCATCGTCTGGCTATTGCTATGTCTCATCCTTTCTGACTGAACCATTACCCTCTCAAGATCTGACCTTATGTACAAATGCTGTCTCACACAGAAGAATCTGGAATTGTTATGTAGGAAATTAGTATAACAGAACTGAATGCAAGATCTTGTGGGAGGGAAAAGTGAGTTTCTCCTGCAACATCTCTAAAGTTTCCCACTCTCACTCATTCTCTTATAGATTTTGCTCACTCACACCCACATACTCACAAGCATCAGCTCACGTGCGCGATGATTACTGGTGACCAGGATCACTTGTGTGCAGTGCAGAAGACAAGAGATGCTGGCTATCATGGCTCATAGGTTGTCATTCATTGGTGACAATAGACTGATCTGGGACTTGCCGTTGATTCCCTTTAGGAATGGGTACTGTTTGGGATCTTTTGTGTCGTTATTTTGTCTCATCCCTTTCTAACTCTTAGGTAAAATTCTTTAATTTCACAGTTCTCTTGTATTCCTTAGCTGTGCATTTTAAGGCTCCAGTTCTCTTCTCCATCTTCTTGACACCCCTTTTAGGTAATTTTGTTCCTCTTCATTCATTTGGATTAAATCCCCATATAGGGTGCTCTGTAGCAATTAATGCATACTTTTCCTGTTAATCCTTATTTTGTATTTTCTTTGTGTGCCTTCACATGTGCACACATTTATATTCATAATTCCTTCATACTAATCTTAAATATATATTTTTTTCAGCAAATCTTGACATGTAAAAGGAAAGATAATAAATGGGTACAGGTAAAATACCATGGATTACAGAAAGGAAAAACTCAGATTAGTTGTGGGTAGTGAACTCAAACTACTGATAAAGTATTCACAAGAAGTGTGAAAGCAAAATTGTTGCTGTATTTTTGCATAGAATTATTGGCAGACAATCTTTTGGCACGTTACCAGGTACTACTTCTAAGTGCACAGTTAGAATCCAATGCTCTGTGCTGTTCCGATAACCTTATTAAAAGAAAGATACGACTGAGATTGTAGAAGTAAAGTAAAGGGCATAAAATACCTGGAACATAGATTACAAGTCAAGAGAGGAAAAAAGAACAAGTTTTTGCATGTCTATTTAGGAGAGAGTTGGGGGGCAAGGAGCGTGTGGGATCCCACTGCCTGCCAGGACCCTGAAGAGAAACACAAACATAAAATAAAATTATTGGCAGAGAGTGTAAGTTAGGGCCAAATGCTGTTCCTGGTTCTGCTGAGTAAGAAAATCAATAGGACTTGTCTTGAGGTCAGATAATATCAGCAGAATCTGCAGTATTAACATTTTGCCCCTCATATATGGGGTTATAGGTTAAAAATAGTCCAAGCACAGAACAGTTTGGGCAGATGGATTTTTTTTAAATAGGATTTGAAGTAAAAATCTTCTAAGCTCAGAAATGCCTGCTGAGAATTAGCAGACAAAACAAAATATTTTCCTGCCCTACTTTCCCTGCTCAGCCATTCCTGTGCAGACACATGAAATACAGAAAACTGTGGAGCAGCATACTGGTCTCATAAAAAATCCTCACAGACTCAGTATGTTTTATGGGACCTGTGCTCTAATCCACTCCTGCCTCTTTTATGGCTCTCAGCTGCTCTTTATAATAGTTGAAGGGTTTTCATGTTCTGTCTGTGTACTTGTGTCCTGGTTTCAGCTGGGATAGAGTTAACTGTCTTCCTAGTAGCTGGTACAGTGCTATGTTTTGAGTTCAGAGCGAAGAATGTTGATAACACTGATGTTTTCAGTTGTTGCTCAGTAGTGTTTAGACTAATGTCAAGGATTTTTCAGCTTCTCATGCCCAGCCAGTGAGAAAGCTGGAGGGGCACAAGAAGTTGGCACAGGACACAGCCAGGGCACCTGACCCAAACTGGCCAACGGTGTATTCCATACC
Source organism: Harpia harpyja (assembly GCF_026419915.1). Lineage (NCBI taxonomy): Eukaryota > Metazoa > Chordata > Aves > Accipitriformes > Accipitridae > Harpia > Harpia harpyja. The sequence continues at coordinate 21,312,089 of NC_068959.1, read as the reverse complement.
ATGTGACGTCCCATCCAGTACAGAAACGGGGAAGTGGGGGGCAGGGATTCGCCGCTCGGGGGACTGGCTGGGTGTCGGTCGGCGGGTGGTGAGCAATTGCACTGCGTATCATTTGTACATTCCAATCCTTTCATTATTGCTGTTGTCATTTTATTAGTGTTATCATTATCATTATTAGTTTCTTCTTTTCTGTTCTATTAAACCGTTCTTATCTCAACCCACGGGTTTTGCTTCTTCTCCCGATTTTCTCCCCCATCCCACTGGGTGGGGGGGAGTGAGTGAGCGGCTGCGTGGTGTTTAGTTGCTGGCTGGGGTTAAACCACGACAACTTGACATCATGGTACATGTATCAGAACTGTAGGCAAAGACCTGCAGCTGAAAGAGCAATTGCAAGGGTGGTAAGAGTAGAGCGTTGTTAGGTATTTGGCCATGTTGCTGAGCAAAGTCTTTCCCATTTGTGCTAAAAGCTGGGTAGATTCTGTGATGGAGATTTTCCTCAATCATTTGTTCTTGGGGTGAAATTTCTTCCTTCCCACCATATAGAGAATTGCAAGTCTAAACAATGACTCCTCCTGAGAACTCTGTGAAAGCCTGGAACCAGATGTGCAGAGGTTCACTCCACACCACATCTGGCTCTTCTGTCATGGCAGGTATGCTGCCAATCTGCAGTCAACCTGTGTTTGTTGTAGTGAACTCTGGAAGCCCAGAGCAATATCTTCATTGTTCCTTCGGTTGCTCATCCATTCTGCAGCAAGGAACTTTCATGATATCTAGACAGTTCTGCCTACTTTGGCTTGGAGACAGTACCATAGTGGTGACTGAGCCTCTGGCTGCAGAAAGGATGGGAATTGTGTCCAAGTACAACAGCCAGAGGTAGAGGGGATGATTTGCCTCGCTCCTATGTTTTAAAAAGCATAGCTCTAATGATTTAATTTCCTCACAAATTTGACATTGACTTTCCAGCATCAAGAAAACAGCAACTAAGCAGTTAATCCTAAAATAAAACCTTGCAAAGGAAAGTAATCTCTATACTTTTAACTCTGATTAAGTATAATTTGTTCTATTAACTTGAGAAACTGCTGAAATTTAGGGCAGCTCTGTACAACTCAGTACAGTAGCATTTTAGGTCTGATTTTAGATTGAGAAACTCTGTCCTTCATCATTTCTGTGCTGCTTTACATATTTAGCTTCAGGAACAAGCTGTAGCTTGCTGCTGTGTAGGAATATCATGGTGGTTTAGAACAGACACTTGTAGCTCAGTGCTAACCTTCCGTATAGCTTTAGAATGGGGATGTGCCAGGAAGAAAGGACAGAACTGTGACTCTCAGCTGCTGGAGGAAATTTAGAGCAACCTGAAAACTGCTTAGTTGTAACCATTGGATGATCCATCCATCTTCACATTGTGCATCTTAGACTTCTACTTGTTTTGCAGGCTGTCTGGAATGGCTGCAGGCAGTATGTTGAATGTATATTGGAATGCATTCCTGTGTAGGGAATAAACACAAACCACTGAAGTCACATTTAAGATGTCATATGGGACTGAAGTTATCCATAGGTCTGCTGTGCTGAGAAAATGCACTCGGTATTAGCAGCCAAGTGTGATAGGTTAATGCATGCTTCAGCTGGTGGTGTGTATTTTTTGAAAATACCAGGAAACAAAGCGGCAGCAGGTGTGAGAGGTGAGTCTGGTTTTTCTTCCCCCCCCCCCCCCTCCTTTTTTTAAAATTTTTTTTATTTAGTCAGTAGAAGGTCTGCAACATTTTAGGTAACCTGAAGATGAGTTAAGGATGGATTAGGCAGGCTTGTAAAAGAAAGTTGCAGTGAAAGAATCTTTGAATAACAAAAGCATGAGTTAACCATTCGGTACCAGTGGTAATCTTGTTAGTATGTTAGAAGGGCGACTGTGCTGAGGAAAGGAGATCTTCACAATGTCTCTTTGTGCAGTTTTGTGGCTCTGAATTGACTATGATTGCCCCGATACAGGGCTCAATAAATTAAGTATTGAAATTAAAGCTCGAGTTATGCTTTTACAGCTTGAATTTATCATTTTCTAACTTGATGTACTTTCACAGATTAAGAGAATTCTTGGAGTTGCTATTCGGCAATGCAACAAACCTGGAAAAGTCATTAGGTGAGCAGTGGAGCAAGAAAGAAAAGTGCAAATGAAGGAGGAGAAAGTATTGACCTTCCAAAATACAAAACCTGATCTAGCACAAGATGTACAGGTTATAGTTAGGGCATTGACAGTCAATACTTCTAACATGCTCAAAGGCAAACTTAGGTCATCATTAAAACAGTGTGATAACAAACCTGTTTGATTTTCAGCTCCTTTTCAGATCCAAACTAGGCAGTTTCAGATTTAGGTGGTTAACTTCTAAGAGAGATTTAGGAGTAAGCAGGGAGCAGAAATAAAGTTAATAGATGTAACTCAGTATGTGTTTTCAAGAGAGTGAATACAGAGTACTTGGGTAGTAGTATAGTCCCTTATAATGCAAACCTGACCTCTTTTGCCTATTAAAGAGAGGCACTGACAGGCTCTAAAGAAAATGCTGTCAGTCTTTCTCAGCAGTGAAGAAGGTGACTGTTCCTCATATTACTCCTTGCCTGTACTTTTGATTCTCACTATCTATTTTTATACCTAGGTCTCTGTTTCCATTGGTTCCGTGCCACTGTTTGGTGCTTAGCTTCCTACTTTACCTGAATTGTGTAGACAAAAACGAAGGGAAAAGGAGACATCAGCATCCCTTGTCAGCATCATTTTGGAACACAGTAAATTTCTTGTATATCCAGAAGGACAAATACAAAAGCCCTAGGACACTGAGGGGAAATAAATATGGGAAATCAACATGAAGAGAGGAAGTGAGTGGATGACTCATGAAAAAGGAAAGAAGCAGGACTACTAATGGAATATGGAGTAGAAAATAAAGGAATGCAGTAGAGGTAGAAGATGGAAAGGAAAGAGGATAATATTCAGTGGAAAGAGGCAAGATGGAGAAAGGAATAGAAACCAAAATGAAAAAAGGGGAGGTTAGTATAAATAAAAGATAGAATGTTGAAGTTAAGCTGTGGCTAGTAATAGGAAAAGAAAAAAAACCAAAACACAGGGAACAAATATTTAAGAGGGTGAATAGATAGACAAGAAAAGAAGAAAAGGATGGGTTTAAGAGCCAGACTGTGAACAGGAGGACAACACTGGCAGATTTAGAGCTGTCAGTCCAACTTGGATGTCCAGTTAGGAGAACTCAGGAGTCATCAGCAGAGACTTGGACTGATAGGACCATCCAAATCTAGTAGAAAATCTTGTTTAATAAGATAAAGCAATGTTTGAAGTCACTTTGTGCCAGAATGTATCTGTTCCTCAGAAATATGGCTTACTGCCAGATACATGCATGATGCTGGACAAGTTAGAAAATCTTCCAGGAGAACTGGCTTTCAAGAGAAAAAGATGGAAAATAGACCCTTCAGATTTGAGATCTTCTCATAGGAGGTGTAAAGCTAACAAAATACTAATATGCCTGAACATGAGAATAATATGTATGAAATGCTTCATGTACAGGTATGAATGGGGCTCCCCAAAAGATAAGTCAAGGACTATCTGACTAATAATTAAATTTCATGGGTAGGATAGGAAAAAGGTGACATAAGTGAAAACCATAGAGCTCAACGTTTATGTATTTAAAAAAAAGATTAAAAAAATAGCAAAGAATAAAAGGTGCTATTGCAGTTGTAATGATACTGGCTATGCATTGTCTATGACACTGTGTCATTAGGTTCTGGTACAATGAGATGAAATGGGAGGGCTCGTGCTGTGAAAGTAGTTTATCACCACTAAAACATGGATGTGTGTATAGGAAGTAACACAAAAGCTATGAAACATTGGAACTAGTTCTACTGTGAATTATATCCCAAGGTGGTTTAGTATGAAGTTAATAGAACTTCTTGGAGCAAAGCCAGGTTTCTACCACCATCTCCTTTCCAGGTGAGTACCGCACGTATTAGGATACAGGGTGATACTTACATTGCTGCTCTCTTTGACCTAGAATGGCATAAGTTTTTGCCTTGTTTCAGTAAGGAGGTAGAGGACGTCCTGTGGCTTATGATGAAGGCACTTTCTAGGGAGGGGAGGAAAGAAGTCTGAACTCCTTAAAGCTGAAAATGAAATTGAGTCTTCAGTTTCTGGGCAACTGCCCTGACACATTCATACACAGTTTCCAGAGGGGGACAATTACCTTGTACCTTTGTCCCAGTCCTCAAACTCTAAAGAGAAGCGTGCAACACGTGTGAATATAAGCATGGGGTGAGGCAGTAACCATATCTAGGGAAACAAATGAAGTTATAATCATCTGCAAGAGATTTGTTTGACTAGAGTGCGCCTCACAACCAGTTCACTGAGCTGAAATTTAGTGGTGATTGCTTGAGCTCAAGAATAACAGCCTGCATAGAAGAGTGACAAAGGCTGTGGTGCTGAAGAGAGACAATGGTGATCAAGGAAAACACACCAACCAAAACCTTCAAGAAAACATTTGGCAGTAGAAGTAGCACTTACAGGCTTTGTGGTGTGTTTAGAAAGGTGAAAGTTATTTTGTCATTGTCCAAGTTGTTAATGTCCTTCCGTTTAGAATGGTGCAGTATGTGACATTAAGGTCAATAAATTACTGAATGGATTTTTTAAGTCATCAGGAAAATATAGCAGAAGACAAACAGAATGAGTCAGAGATAGCCATCCTTAAATTTTGGACTAGAAGTGAGAAATAATTGAATGTACACTGGCAACCAGGAGATGAAAAGAAATTTATTTTCTATGTATCTTTGTTATATGTAGTTTGTCTGAATACAGATTTAGAGCACAGCCCCCTCTCCATACCCCAACCCACCACCTCTTTTTCTTTACATGCTGTTTTCTAGAATAAGAGCAAGTACACTACTGCAAAGAAATTGTGACCTAAATACAAACAAGATTTTTTTCTGGCTGTTTAGCAGCCTTGGTTCCCATAACAGCAAGGTTTTAAATAGTCTGGCTTCAGATGTTTGTGATCCAAAAAAAAATTCTCACCAGTTAGATTCATACCAATGTGAAAAACGGATTTAGGGAAAGATATGAAAGAAGAGAGCCAATCTAACTGAGCAATTTGGCACCAGACCTATCTACTTCAAAGTGTAGAAACAAGAAGTTTACATTACCTCAGGGAGGCATTCTGCAGTATTTTTAGGAAGAGGGAGAATCCCATGTCCCCAGAAAATCCCATACAGAGAATGCAGACCATATACTGAAAGAGATCTGGTTCAGCTGCAGGGCTCTGTTTAAGGGGTTGCTCAGTGTCTCTGTTCTGACTGCAGAACCTGCTCTCTCATATTTTGGGATCTCTGAGCTCAGATTGCTAAATCAAGACTGATGGAGGCTTCTCAGGCAGGGAGCCGCTGTAGGGTATGAGTCCCTTTCACTTCTGCCTTTACGTTGCCTTATCATCTCTAGGTAGTATCTTCCTGACCAGATAGTACTTGAGACATGGAAAGTCACCAGAAACAATCCTGTACATATTCTCCTTCAGGGAAGAGCGGAGAGGGAGACATGACTGAAGTAAGTAGGATGCAGAAGAATGCGGGAATCCCAAGAGAGTGAGGTGAAAGATGGGGTTGGAATGAAGAAGTAGTTTGAGCATCCCCTGAAATTATCAAGATGTTTTTTCCATGGCTGTCATGAGTACCCATGGGCTAGAAGATGGTGCTACAGTCCACCATCTCACTGGAAAAAACTGTATATAAGAAACTCCACAAATTTGAGTCATTCCCTTACAGTTTATGGGTATTGTTTTCCATTGTGGTTGATGTAATTTGGCCAGTGACTGATGGCTGTTCCTTTCCTCTTGACTTGATTTAATTCTAAGTAAGGCAGACAAATTGTAGGCAGCACATTCAAGCAGGCACATAGAGAAAATCTAGTTTTTTCTAGAGAATGACACCGCTTACCTTCTTGTTAATGGCTGAACTGTATGGATTCTCTAGACTTGTTTCCATATTTTTTTACATTGTTTTATCAGTAGGCAGAAACTGTGTGTGCATTTATATGGTATGCAAATAATCTCATTGTTGCTAAAATCCTACGTGCTGACAAGACTACATGCAAAAATCTAGAGCCCGATCCTTGGAGCCGGTGACTTGCCATCAGTTCAGAAAGGAGCTACTTCATGACATTGAGTCGTTGGATATCATGTTTAAGGGATGTGAGTTACTGAAGGTGAAATTATTTACAAAGAAGCAAAATGTCTTTTCAGATGTTGAAATACCTTAGAGTTCTTCATTTAACATGTTGTATTTTCACATCTTCCTGTTTTCTATATGCCTTTCTCTCTCTTTTTGCTGTGTGAGACTCAGAAATAGTCAGAGGAAGGACTCTGCATAGTGTTCTGCAATGAACAAACTGAACACAGATTTATTGCTGCTTAAGCAAATTTAGGTGATTCTAGTTACAAAATTATATAAAAACATTCCTTGTACAGGTGTGATTTGAAATGGATGAACTTTTCAAGGCCCTACAGAACTATATCTGTATATAATTGTATCACTCCCAAGAGAAATATCTGCACAGAAATATTTCTGTGGCACTGCATTACACAGCTACTAACTCAGGCCTATCTGTATGTAGAACTGTTTCAAGGAAGGCTTACATAGGAACGCCAGGACTTTTCAGACTAAAATAGTTATATTACTACAACCTTTAGCATAGATATATATCATTGTATTACTATCTTGATATATACTTAATTTTCTTCTGCAGGACTTGATAAAATCAGTGTATTCTTTGCTCCACTTGTATGTTTGTACTCACATTAAAGGACGCGTACCATTTAATTTAACCAAGCTAATTAAAGTGGTGCAATTTTTGTATGTCAGCAAAGCCCAATAGGCCTGTGTATATAGATACTGCATACAGGCAGTATCCCATCACTTCAGAGGTTATCAGGTTTATCAGCAAATGGATATTTGGGCCTGTTATGTTTTATCAGCTGGTTTTGCTGCAGGAACGGATTCTGATTCTCTTGCTCATGTGCGTTGATCTGAACTCACTGGGTATATTTTTATTTAGTGAGCTTTGAAAGTGTTTCAAAATTTGATGCTTAGATGAAATTTCAAGAAATTACTGGAAAACAAAACTCTGGGAAAAAGAAAACTAGAAAGCCCCTAAGCCTCAATGCAACTGAAGCTGAAATTATGTTTTTCTGTGTTTCAATTTTTGCCTTTCACTAGAAAAATCCATATTACTACAGACCAGATCCTGAAGTGTTTTCTCAATGGAAGTTTTTCCTGAATTAAAAATCGAGGCCTGCAGGACTGACTCAGCATTACCACTGAAGCTGATGGAAATAACTAAAATTACTGTGGCCATTGATGAATTTTATGTAGATTTAAAGGGGCTCGGGGAATGTTTAATCCAAACAGAAGAAGTTTCAGTATATCACTTATAAACTGTGTAGTCAGCATAAACTGTATAAAGCTAATATTTTGAAATAGACTGTTACATTTGTAGAGTGCTACTGTGTATAAGCCAAGCTACAGTATTAAGTTGTAAAATGAAAATCACAGTACCCATTTTATTGGTGCTATAAAACTTACTAAAAGGCAAGAAGCCAGACAATCCTAGGACTTATGATTCTGAAATTAGGAGAAAATTTTTTCTAAGAACCTGAGGTTTAGCAATATGTTTGATGGGAATGAAAAGATTATGGAATATGTTCTAGAATGGCTTGGTTAAGTGTGTGTGTCTTACCTCTGTTCTGTTTTACATTCTGTGGTGTTTTGCAAATCTTTGGATGTATGCAGTCTTAGTTGTCCACAGAGAGTCAGGTGGTGAGGAAAGATGAATCTAGGTAGCGTGTAAATAGTGAGGTGGGCCAGGATTTGAGCGTTTGTCAGCCCTTCCTTGCTGGGGGACCCAGTTGAAATGCACTAGAGCAGAGTCTGAATGTCTATCAGAAGTAACACACTGGGGTCTAGGATCAGTGTGAAAGATTCCTCGCTGGCATTAAAAACCCCTGGATGTGTGACTGGTGTGTTTCATTCACACACTGTAAGTAAAATCAACTTGTGGCTAGAAAGGCATTGCCTACAGAGATGAGTTTTGTTTTCCCACCACCTCTTGGCATGGGCATTGTCCATTTCCAGGAGAGTCTCTACCAACACATTCCTGAAGGCAGGGCCTTAGATGTTGCCAATGTTGCTGTGGCTTTTGGCCTTTTATTGGTGTGCTGTATGTTTGTTAGAGGACTTTGTGGCTGTACACAAGAGGTGTGGGGCAGAGATGATCCATGGACTGTCTGGATGAAACTGCTATTTGATTGATCTGGAAAACTGAGGGTGTGTCCCTTCAGGCTTCTGTTTTACGCAATGACTGCAAGTTGTTTTGCCACATGGCCACATAGTCCGTGTATATTAGTGCTGCTATAATTTTTTTTGTAGCTTTTAGCAGGGTGTTGGTTTTTTGGGGCCGCTTTTTTGTGAGGCTGTCAGGACATTTTGTTCTGAATCTGAATATTGTGATCTTGAAGGTGGGTAGCTAGCCAAAAATTTGAAGCTGATTTCTTTTTTTTTTTAAGTGTTTGGTTCCTATTTAGACAACTGGATGAAATGGACAAATTTCCAGATGTTCTAGGCACTTGGCATCTCTATCTGCCCTTCTTGGTCTGCACCTACTTTTATCCTACTTAAAAAGATAAACAGGGTTGGGTGGTTCCACAGCGGTATTTGCAGACACTGGGCTACTGGGCACACTAGAATAAATATGAGGGCAAATATTTGGGCCATAAAAATGGGCTGAGAAGTAAATGAACCTATCAGCCAAAACATAAATGGGGTAATCCTGCTGTTAATGTTGTCGCTTTTGATAATGGCGGCCACTGATAAAGGCTGATAGACTGGTAATTGTTCTTAGCAGTGCTGAGTCAGAATTAGGGCAATTGTTCTCTGGGGTTTGTGCATCAGGTACATTATAGTAAAAACTTTGGGGATTTGTAGTGTAAGGTTGTGCTCTCAAAAGTCAGCCTACATGGTGAAGGGTGCCCGGGCCCACAAAGGGCAATGAAAGAGGTTTTAGCTGAATGTTAGGGTCACCCCCTCCCCTTGATAGACCAGCCCAATCCAGAGAGGATTCATTGAACATTCCAAAAGACTTTGTGGGGTAAGCAAGGAAAAAAACCCCAACCCAACTGGGAGAGAAATACTAGCGGAGAAGCAGTTTCTGCACTGGGGAGTAGTACAACATAGTTGCACCCCTGAAGGACTATGTCCTGTGTGAGTTGTCTCATTAAATATGTCACCGTAGTGACTTAGCTGTTGTATGAATGAATGCTTACGTTTATTGTCTTTGCTGGGATTTGTGGTATTGGGGTAAAACTCATTGCAGCTGCAGCACCCTCACCCCTGCTGTTGAGTTTGTTCAATTTCATGGCCCTGTTTTTTGTCAGTCCTCCATCACAAGGGTAGAGAAGGAAAAAAACTGTAACTGGAAAAGAGATCGTGTTCCATCTTCTCTCCAGCTGCACTTGATCACCTTGAGCCTGTGTATTGCATTGCATGAGAAACTGAAGCCCACCTTAAATGCTCATAACTCGTGGGTGTGACTTGCAGAATTGTACCAGCCGAGCTGCTGTCGGGGCACAGCGGCTGCAGCAAGGGCGAGAGGGAGCTGAGCAGGAGGAGGGTGGAAGCGGGGCCGGGTGGTCCACAAGGGTTGGGCAGAGGGACTGTGCTGCAGCAAGGATGAATCTCCGAGGGAGCAGCGGGGCAGCTCTCCAAGAAAGAGGTCGTCAAACATACTGCAGCACCACACAGACGGCACCAGACCTGGCCGGAGGCCCATTTTTTTTCGGAGCCCTGCGCTGATTTAACCCTCCCAAGCGGATGTACTTTAGCATTGCAGCAGCAGCAGGTCCAGGAGTGCAGGCGGTTTGCGGCCCTTCCCCCTCCCCTCGCCCCCGAAGCTTCAGCAGCGAAGCTGGGGCGGAGACGAGGGGCGGCGGCGGTGCGGGAGCCGCACCCCTCCCGGCTCGGCAGCGAGAGCCCGCCGCCACCGGGAGCGAGGGGCCCGGCTCACCGAGAGGCCGCAACACGTGGGTGAGGACGGGGCGGCGGGGCAGGGAGCGCGGGCTCCGGCAGGCAGCGGGGGCGGCTCCCGCCGGCAGCCGTGCCGCTGTTCCCTGCCCAGGTGCTGAACCGGCGCCAGCCGCGGCTTAGCCTCCTCCCCCGCCTCCTCCCGCGCAGCAGCTGGAGCAGGAGAAAGCGGATCCGGCGAGTCCCGGTCCCTCCTTCTTCCTCCTTTCTCCTCCTCCTTCCCGGAGCCGCCGCCTCGCGCAGCCGGTGAGCATGGACCGGGCGGTGGCGGGGCCGGAGGCGGCCGGCGGCTGCTGCTCGCCGCTTGCATGAGCCGGTCGAGCGGCGGCGGCGAGTGAGGCCGGGCCAGGGCCGGGCGAGGCGGCTCCGGCAGCTCCCCCGCCCCGGCCATGGCGGCGGCTGCTCGGCGGAGCCGCGGCGGGGCGGTGGTGCTGGGCCTGCTGCTGCTGCTGGGGCTGTGCGCCGGACGGGCGGCGGGCGGGCCGCTCCGCTACTCGGTGCGGGAGGAGCTGCCGCACGGCGCCTTCGTGGGCAGCGTGGCGAGCGACCTGGGCGTGGATCCGCGGCGACTGGCGGCGAGGGGAGCGCGGCTTACCTCGGGCAGCGGCCGGCAGTACCTGGAGCTGGAGCTGGGCCGCGGGGCGCTGCTGGTGCGGGAGCGCATGGACCGCGAGGCGCTCTGTGAGCTGAGCCCCTCCTGCTTCCTCAGCCTGGAGTTGGTCATCGAGCAGCCCATCGAGGTGCATAACGTGGAGGTGGAGGTGCTGGACATCAACGACAACGCGCCACGCTTCCCCCGCCAGGATTACCGGCTGGAGATCAGTGAGTCTGCCGTGCCCGGGGCCCGCTTCCACATCGAGAGTGCCCAGGACCCTGATGTGGGTACCAACTCTGTGCAGAGCTACCAGCTCAGCCCCAGCCGCCACTTTGCCCTCGACCTTAAAGGCTTCCAGAGTGGCAGCAAACTCCTGGAGCTGGTGCTGCAGCAGCCGCTGGACCGGGAGCAGAGTGCCCTGCAGCAGCTGGTGCTCACTGCTGTGGATGGTGGGGACCCCCCCAAGTCCGGTACGGCCCAGATCTCTGTGCGAGTTGTGGATACCAACGACAACCCACCTGCCTTTGACCGCTCCACCTACACTGTGAGCCTTCTGGAGAATGCCCTGCCTGGCACGCTAGTGGTCAAACTCAACGCCTCAGACCCCGATGAGGGCTCCAACGGGGATGTGATCTACTCCTTTGGCAGCTACACCCCACAGAAGGTGAGGCAGCTCTTTAGTGTGGACCCACACTCAGGGGAGGTGCGGGTTAATGGTACCTTGGACTATGAAGAGGCATCCTCCTATGAGATCTATGTGCAAGCCACTGATCAGGGCCCTGTCTCTATGGCTGGGCACTGCAAGGTGCTGGTCAACATTGTGGATGCCAACGATAATGTTCCTGAGGTGGTCCTGACCTCCCTGTACAGCCCAGTGCCAGAGGATGCAAAGGCAGGAACTGTGGTGGCCCTGATGAGTGTCACTGACCAGGACTCAGGGCTGAACAAGCAGGTGAGTCTGCGTATTCCCCCTGGCCTCCCCTTCACACTCAACTCTTTCAAGAACTCCTACACCTTGATCACCCAGGGCAAACTGGACCACGAGAAAGCAGCAGCGTACAATATCACGGTTACGGCTACCGACTCTGGGAGCCCCCCTCTCTCCTCCCAGAAGGTGATCCATGTGGACATCTCCGACATCAATGACAATCCTCCACACTTCGAGGAACCTGTGTACTCAGTTTACATCCCTGAGAACAACCCACTTGGAGCCTTGCTGTGCACTATCAAAGCCACTGACCCAGATGTTGACGAAAATGCCTATGTGTCCTATTCTCTACTAGATGGGGAGATTGAAGGGCTACCTGTTGCCTCCTATGTCTCCATTAAATCCGATAGTGGCAACATGTATGCTGTCAGGTCCTTTGACTATGAGACACTAAGGGAGTTCCAGGTGGTTGTCCAGGCCCAGGATGCCGGGATTCCACCACTGAGCAGCAGTGTCACTGTCCACATCTACGTGGTAGATGAGAATGACCATGCTCCACAGATTCTGTATCCTACCTCAACCAACACTTCAGCAGCCCTGGAGATGATCCCACGCTTGGCGTATGCTGGATATTTGGTAACCAAAATTATAGCCATTGATGGGGACTCAGGACAAAATGCCTGGTTGTTCTTCCACCTGGTGCAAACCTCAGATCCAGGTTTGTTCAGGGTAGAGCTCCATACTGGGGAGATTAGGACTACTCGCAAACTGGGGGAGGACAGTGCACCTACTTTCAACCTGACGGTGGAGGTGAGAGACAATGGAGAGCCACCGATGTCCTCATCAGTAGCCATCACTGTTGCTGTGGTGGACAGAGTTTCCAAAATCATCCCTGATACAAGAAGGCACTTTAAAAGTCCGAGCAATTACTCAGAGATCACTCTTTATCTCATTATTGCTTTGAGCGCCATCTCCTTCGTTTTTCTTTTCACAATCATTGGGCTTACTGTTATCAAGTGCTACAGATACAGTCTGTATGGGGACTCCTGCTGTGCAGGGTTCTGTGGGGTCAGAGAACGGTGCCCTGCTGAATTATACAAGCAGGCCAACAACAACATCGATGCTAGGTTGCCCCACGGTTTAAAAGTACAACCCCATTTCATTGAAGTGAGGGGCAATGGGTCTCTCACTAAGACCTACTGCTATAAGGCATGCCTAACTGCAGGATCAGGAAGTGACACTTTTATGTTTTACAATACCTGTGGCCCAACAGGAACTACTGGTCCCTCTGCAGTGATGACTGAGAGGCATCTGACAGGACAGAGTGGGCAGAGTGCACAAAACCTGATCATACTTAAAAATGACTCCATTACTCCTAATGAGGTGAGGCTACATTGATAAATGGTCAGCACAGTGCTCGGAGCAAATCTGCACTTAAGCAGAGGTTCAGACTGGAAAACTCAGATTAAGCGTATTCCCTTTTGGGTTCACTGACACACAGCTGTGTAACATGGTTCTAACGAATCTAATCTGTGCAATGCATTTTGTTCTAGGTAAATACTGAAACTTTCAGGGTCCATTTGGTAAGTTCAATATGTGTATCTGTTGTTTGAGATTCACTTCGTTTTTGCAGCTTATGCTGTATAGAGTATTGCCTCCTTCCCTTTTCTCTTACAGATCTAAAATCACCTGCTGCCACAGAGTGCTAGGGAATGACACACGTGGTCTTAAAGTTTTAATGCTAAAACTCATATTGCAGGAAAAAAAAAAAGTGATTAGCCTGGAAATCAATAGATTACTTTATGCCAGTTATAGATGTTTGCTACTTCATTGATTGGATCCCTAGGCAAAGCTGTTGAATTTAGATCATTGCAATAATATGCTTTGCTTATTAATGTGGGCATATTTTAGTTGTCTGAAAACTACAGTCCTTCCTTTGATAATGTTTGTTCTACCTAATGCTGCATTTCATGCTTTCTGGACAGTGACAATCCAGTGACATCTTTGTAGATAATTACAGCAAGTTACCATCATGATATTACAGTGTGACAACTTCTAACCTGCTGGGTTGCTATTGAAAACTGTTTAATACCTATGGTTTGACCAGCAGTGTATTAACCTTTTCAATATTTTCCCACAGTGAAGAATTAATGGTTGCTTTATGCCAGCATACAGGCAGTCTGCAATTAGTGTGTGGTTTGCATGTTCTGTATAGTTTCCTTTCTGCACATACTGGAACTAAATCCAGAAGCACTCACAGGAGAGACTAATTCTGGTTCACAAAAGGAAAATTTTGCAATTACTGTGTGGTTTTTATACCCTACAATTGTGACAGACATAAGATCAGTTTGTGCATTATGTGTGCTATGCCTCCAGATGTGGGAAAGCTAGGGGAGTAACTGTGGTGGGATAGAAAGGACCCTGACTTGTGTATTCTTTTCACAGAAATAGAATTTATTTCTTTATACTTACTCACATATGAAGATGTTAGCATCTTTTGCACCTGTTGTTTAGTACACAAAGATGCACAAATCTTAAGGACTAGCAAGTGTTACATAAGAATGCTTTTAGAGAGTAATGATTATCCATTCAAAATTAATCCATTTAAAATTAATGTAGTGTTTTTCTGTAAATCATAGTGACAGGGTGTGGGGGAAGTATTTTTCCTCTTTCTACACAGTTCTTGTACCTTAAAATCTTTCTGAGTATAATAAAATGCCTGGAATCTGTTTGACACAGGACGGAACATGAGACATACTCTGTAACTATGTATGCTGAAGGATCTAAGAGTGAAATATCCCCTGATTTTCCAGGGGAAAAAAGGGAATCAGTAATGGAAAATGGCTTTACTTTGGATGCAAGACCGGTAGGAAATTAGTTTAACAGACATATTCCTATCACATTTTGGGAGTCACTCCACTGAATGCAATGAATTAGCAAGTTTTGAACACTGGTGCAGATCAGGCAGTGGCAGCAAAGCCATCCCAAATTTGAAGTACAAAAGTAGAGAGATGTATAGAACAAACTAATGAATGCCTGCCTGGGTGGAGTTATGATCCAAAAGAGGAATCAATTATTCAAATAGTTCTATATGATATAAACAGAGGTGAAATTCTGACAAGTTCTACTCGTCACAAGTTCTTTTCTTAGGTCTCTGCTTCTTAAACTGTCCTGGGGTAGTACATACTATGAAGATGTAGAAATGTCAAGTGTACATGAGAAAATGGATGAGTGTAATGGTATTCACTAATTACTAGTTCCTAGCTAATTACATACTACAAAATCATGTCTTTCCCTTGTTTCAAGCTCAGTATATGCACTGAAGATGCCACCCATCGCGTAGCAACACTGAATTCTACTTTCTAAGAATAATGATCTTTGTATTATTAGATCTTCAGACAACTGTGTTTCTCTTTTTAGTTAAAGTGAACTTTTGATCCGTCTGTAAAAGCCCACACCTTCACCTGTGAAGCATAGCAATAGGCATCATTGTCCTTGTGTTGATTTACAAAGTTAATCTCTGATGTGTATGTTACTTTTGGATAATGAGAACAGGTCTTTTTTTTTTTTTTTTCCAGTTTTTGGAAATTGATCTTCTATTAGTTGTTCAGTGATGAGGATGAGACCGGGTGAATGGGCTTTCTGTGTATGCATATTGTACATAGGGTTTCATGAAGGCTAATATTTTGCAGATGTTTATACAGTGAGAGGAAAAATATTTCAAAGTTATTTGGGATTAATCTCGGTAACACTCGATGCAATAAGGTCTTAGTCCTTTTCATATTTACTAGTAAGGTCAAAGATGTTAATAATTACTTTCCACTAAATTGTGACTGACTTCATTGGGTCATTAGAAGGATGCAGTGGAAGGGCAAACCCAGTGTATGAAGGTTGAAGCACTGATTCCTGTGTGATTATTCTGACTTGTACTGCTAATGTTGTGATGGGGGAATGGGAGCTTGTTTCTGCAAGACAGCCTGTGCTTCTGCATTCACGCTGCTTGCCTGTATGGTCCTTTATAGGTTTATAAGAATATCTCAAACCAAGTGTGTTTTGTAAAAGAAGAAATGTACTAACACAGCTGCACTGAAAACCTTAGAAACAGTTATTGCTGGCAGGAGTCTGGTGATAAGGATGAGAACGTGGGGTTAATTGGTATCACACTTTCATCAGCTAGATAACTACTGCAGGGTGACCAGGCAGGCAGTGTGGGCAAAAATATAGGGATAGCAAAATACTGTGGCTTCATTGCTGGCACTGTGTGAGGTTATGGGCAGTCTGGATTCCTGCCTTTCAAAAGAGGGGTGTACACAGCTATGAAGGGGGTGCATGAAGATGTGATTTTGTTACTGGGCACTGTGGCAGCGATGATCTGTCATTTTCAGGCAAGGTTTCAGTGCTTTAGTCTGGAGTCCCTTTCCTCATATGCCTGTGAAGGTGCCGAGTGATGTCTGGGTAGCGTCTGGTCCTTGGTTTGTCTTTTCATCTCTCCTGTCTTGTTCTTACGTTCTGCGCGGTTAAGCTCCTTCATTATGTCTTGCACCTCATGACAACCTTTTCCCTTCAATGCATGGAATAACAATCAAGCCAACATATATTTTAAGAGGTGTTTTCTGCCCCAGAAGGCAGCCTGGCACATTCCTAAAGATGAGTGGGCAGTCTGGATACTTGATAGAACTACATATAAACTCTCCTGATTATACATTTCCTTGTACCCTTTTTTTGTGTGCTGACACATGTCGCTGACAAAATATGATGTTTCATGTGATGTTCAGAAACAAATTTCCATGGTAGTCTATGGACACTTCAGAAAGTGAAACAAAAGCTGTGCATTAGTGATGGTAAGACCCAGGGGTTCATTGGAGTTCTATGGCTGTTTGCTCTGCTACTGGCTCTTTCTCTGTATTTTGCACTTCAAAACCAGCTTGCTAAACACACGGAAAAAAACAGACAACACTTGAGTTGAACACTTCCTGATACTGCTTTAAAATACAAGCATGTTTTGAAGTGTCTAAATCTAGTAAACCCACAGCATTGTCTGGAGCAGTCTTTCCAAGAGATTTCTCACAGAGGCTTTAAAGGTATTAGTGGTGGAATATCTTACAATCTCAGTGCAAGAACTTAAGCCTTTAAGAAATTCTCCAGCCCCACTGACATTGTAAAGGTTAACTATAAATGGTTTTTTTGGTTTGTTTAGTGGCAGCATCTGAACCTGTTCTGCTAAGCAGGGACAGTGCTCTGTGCTATAGGGCAGTCAGACTCTTAGTTTGATGCTTACGGCTGTGCCAGCAGAAATTTGCAGCCAATATTAAGCAGAGGTGCTTTCAAATGCACTTGCCTGTTCCCTTCACCTTAGTTTTCTTAGAGTTAGCAATACAAATGAACACTGCCAGGAAGAAAACGTTTGGGCTTCTTAATTACATGCTTTTCCAGTTTCCATTCTGATTTCTTGTATGATAAACGCATGTTCAGTCTGTAAATAGTTTGTTCTCCACATCAAGTTAATTCTAAACATTTACAGAAGGAAGTCAGGAAGAGAAGCCTCTGTTTCCCCACATCTGTCAGCATTGTCTCACTGGAAAATAAGCAGAACTGTATGTGGTCAGGGGTTCTAAAAGGCCTTTTATTATTGCTTCAAAGCAGATATATTTGATAAATATACCTTATGTCATTCTGTTGTGCGTTTGTGTGGAAATAGGAATGGAGTGGGATCCTTTTAGCAGTCTCATCATCTGGTAACTGTTTGCAAATGTTTAATTCACACTACCTCAAACAGGCCCTATTCTAACACCCACTGAAGTGAATGGTAGCCTTTGCACTGATTTTCATGAATATGGGATCAGGGCAACTTTAAAAAAATTCAGAAATTCCTTCTATCCCAGGGACAAATCCTTAAAGTATTAGCTAAAAAAGAGAACTGAGCAAAATGTTTGTAACAATGTATTTTCAACTGAATTTATTCTCCACGAACCCATGAAATTATTCTTAAATTAACCCATGCTGTGCAATTTGAAAACAACTGTGTGAAATTTTGCATGAGCTTTTTTGCTACTGAGGTGGCTCTGTTCTATATTATATGGTCACTTGGCTTATCAGACTTTCCAGTAGAGTTGGTTGTTTATGACTAGTCACATTAATGCTTGTGGTTATGTGGTTGGCAGAATGTAACCCTGGTGCCTGAAAGAACTGGCAGGAGCAAACTGTTGGCACGAGGTGCTCACCTAATGCAGTGACAACCACCTCTATAGGCACTTGGATAGATTTTGACTCATCTCACAACTATGATGGTGTGTGCTGTTACTAAATCAGAAAAAGCAGGTGATGAGAGAAACAGGGAATGTTTGATTACTTTTGTGCTGGATCGTGTGATTTTTTTCACCTCCACTGATGAGTGGTAATGACAGGACCACTGGACCATACATGGCCTCCAAAAATCTCTGAGGGAAATGGCAAGCTAAGATTACCTTAAAGTTAGTAGAATGGGCTGGCATGTGATAAACAGGGTCTTGGAATGAGCTGGGAGCTGGGGAGGTAAAAGGAGCAATATTATCTTCGTCAGCATTGCGTGATATAGAGAGAGCATGGGGATGTACAACTGGGAAGCATCTGGACCACTTCAGGGCCTGTATTCCTCTTTGTGCTTCCTCTCTGTACTCATGCTTCCTGGCCAGCTGTACCTTGTCCTGGTGGTGTTGATTTATGACACAGCTACACGGCTCACAGCAAAGTCTAAGAGAGGGCTTTGCAGAGGAGCCCCTTGACAGCTCCTCTGCAGACTCCTGTCCCCTGGGACTGTGCTGAAGACTGCTCTTCTTTGAGATGGGTCATATCGTGTCACGACACAGCGACTGCGTGCTGTGTGACAGCACATGTCAATGTGGCAGGTTTCAGTGGGTGATCTGGTAAAGGTGGACTGTTCATAGCCAGAGATACAAGCCAACCCAAACGTGCAGACTGTGAATGCCTGATAAGTCTATAAGAAGCAACACTGCTGCGTCTGAACTGGGGAAGGATATTACTGAACAGGTTTGCTGCATCTACTATGCTGTCAATTCTATTATTGGTCATGCTTTTTTGCTTTTCTTGCTCCTATTTGCCCAACCTCATTTAAAGATGTATTGAAACATCTTTTCTCTTATGACCAGAGGATCTTAAAGAACTACAGTCTGTAGCAGAACAAAAGGAGAAGCCAGTTACACTGATAAAATTGGAATCTCACCAATTTTGCCTGTTGTAGGACATTGCCTTGTGATAACACAAGTATGGGACAAACATGCACCTCTTGCTGAGGCCTCAAAGTTCCCAGTCAAGCAGCGTGCACATGGTAAAACTGGGTGAGAATAGGTCTGGACAAAGGCAGACTGCTGCCCAACTGCCTGCTCCTCCTGTTCTTCATGTGAAGACTTAAAAAAGTAGACAAGTCCCAGACATAGAATTTTTTACAGTTAAAAACAAAAAAACAGCCCCTGACAGGTCTGAAAGTCAACTGTGGCAATAGATCTTTCCATCTCCAGAGTATATTTTTCTGATCCTGTCCCCTCCTTCCTCCTTCTGCTCCTCTGGGAGCAGCACTACAGCCCTGCCTAAAGAGTAGTAGCAAATAGAGAACTGTTTGGGAGTAGCCACAAGAAGCCACAGCTTCTGGATAGTAACCTTTGAAAATACCACAATCTCCTAATTGCTGCTGTTTCTGTTATACTGACATGGTGAATGTTGGTCCATGCATGTAGAGTGAATGAATGATGAATTTCTGATGAGTTTCTCCTGCCATCATCACCCATTTATGATCTGGTCTCTGAAGGTTCCCACTGCAACAGAACATAGATTTTTGTCTTCTAGCCAAGAGCTGGAAAGCCTTCAGCTGAAAAACAAAAATCTATATACTTTGAGTGAGTGGCTGTTTTCCTCTTTTCTTACTCCTATCCAACTCATGTCAGACTTTTCAGCTCTTTGATGTAATCTCACTTCACCTGTGTTTTGTCAGGGACTGGTAAGACTCCTCTTCCTCCTCACACTGCCTATAAGCCTGTACAAATTAGTAACCTGCACCTGTCAAATTGCAAAAAAGAGCAAAGGGGCTTTCCCACCACCCCCAGTCTAGCAGTTTCCCTGCTAGAAGAAAATCTCCAGCAGAGCCAAATCTTCTGGTGTCAGCACCCTTCATACATTAAGAAAGGCAAACTCAGGAGAGGATCTGATCAGTGTGTATTATTTTCTATCCTCTTTCATTGACTATTACTACATGGTTGACTTTAGAGTTGCTTTGACGTCCCTGGGACCAGGGCCAAAACGGAATGAATCAGAAAATACTAGAACCATGCATAATGGGCTCCTTGTCAAGCCACTTTCTACTAAACTCAGCAGAACCTGAGTATGCCAGAGAACTGGGGGCTAAATGGGAAGGAAGCTGCTAGCACAGATGTTTAATGTGTGGTTGCAAATAGCAGCCTCCTCCCTTTTGTGTAACTCGGACCATAAAGAATGCTAGGATGTGTGTCATCTGAGAGCATCTTGCTCTTGAGTGATGCTGGACCTGGGAAATATGGTGATAGAGCGATAGCGTAAGTTGTAATTGCTCCATTTTTATTTGAATAAAACCTATTGATCCAGGGAAAAGCATACCCCAAACCTCAAGAGGAAAGGCAGAGTTGACTTTAAATAATTCAAAGCATTCAACACTTTCTTTTTCTCTTTCAAGTAATGGGACAAAATTCATTGCTGATCTGCCTCCAATAGCTTGAAGAGAATTAAACCATTACTGTCATATATTATTTGTGTATTTGGCACTGTACAAGACAGACCAGGAATGAGTGTAGTCCATTATGTTTCTGGACATAAGTTCTCTCTTTGAATTCAAGTGCTTGAAGTTAAGCGCTGGCTGCGATATCACCTACAGAATAACATCTTGAGAATCCTGAGAAGTAACCTTGTTATGTGCTTACGGCTTAATTTTAAAGGACCTGAGCTTGCATTCATTGGCTGTAGTTGAAAATTGTTGTGATGGTGCCCTGACAATGCAAAAGAGATTTTCTGGAGCAGTTTTTGATCAACAAAGGATTTCTTAATTATCTTTTTATTTAGCAAGCCTTTCTGCAGTAGGTCAGCATATGCTGAGGTTTGTTGGTCAAAGGGTATGGCTGGTTGTTTTCCCCTTCCATCTCTTACACCCTCTCATGAATATGGAGAATGTAGTAGTTCTTGATATTATGAAAGAACATGTCTGCCTTTGATAAAAGACTTGCTGCAGTCTGCAAATCTGATACAATCTAGTGCGGTCCTCTGCAGTACACTAAATGTCAGCAGAAACCTCACAGCAGACAGACTACCCCGCATGTCCTCTTCACAGGGGGCTGTATTTTTTTTGTACGTCCTCAGGCAGGTGCTATTCAGTGCAGCAGCTCGAGTTTCCTCAACTTATCAGGTAAACAAACAATGTGTTTTATGGATATATGATGTTTTTTTTTCCTATGCCCAGAATGTTGATGACTGTACGAAATAACTGTCTACCAGTTTCCAGCATTAAATGTCATTCTACAGAGATCATCTCTAGCCAAAGGCATTGGCATGCAAACAAGTTTCTCTATTACAGAGACACTCTCTGTGTGTCCATTTGAAAGTTTCTTTAGATTTGTAGAAAGATTTGGCAGTTCTGAATGTTCACAAAAATTGAGTAGCTCCATACAGACTTTTCTGACAAAATTAGCCAGATGCGTATGCTTTTCAGCACACTTAACATACATTAACAATGTTATCCTGGGCTTTTGTTTCTACAGCCAAAACACCCCAATCCTGACTGGCGCTACTCTGCATCCCTAAGGGCAGGAATGCAAAGGTAGGTATGGTGTTTCCCCACATGAAGGAGAATTCTGTCCTTGTCCTCTGTGAAAAGGACAAAGCTGTCTGTCTCCTCTGATGCCCTAGACTGATGATATCTGTACACTGAGAGGGAAAGCACTGAGAGGGAGAGTTCTGCTGCTGTCACTTCCAATCTCCAAGTGTTACAGATTCAGTCTGACTGCATCTTATGCTATTATTGTACTACCGTAGATCTGTCCTTTTTTGTGTTTACCTCCTGCTTTTTTATACATTGACTGTCAAGGCATAATTGCTCCAATTATTGAATTATTTAACTGTGATTATACACTTTTTGTTTACTTTAAAGCTCCCTGTAATCATCAATGCTGGTGTTTCAATAGACTGTCTGCAGCACTGATGCGTTTTCCATCTTGTTGTCTCTCATTACCATAAAAGTATGCTGCTCCTGCAGTCAGTTTATTAACCACATGGTGCAATCAAGATGTTAAATACAGTTTAAAGGACATTTTGAAGATATGAGACAGATTTTCAAAGCGGGAAAAGTGAGGCTGTGTCTGAATCTCTTTAGACATCTTGAAAAGTCCTCTGCCTTAACATTACAAGCAGTCTCTGCTATAATTTGCTACTCAGTACACCTGGAAAAAGATAATTATAATAAAGTTGTTTTTGTAGAGCCTAAATAAAATATTTTTGCTCTCCCTTCCTGAGCAGATTAGAAAACTGGTTTTATATTCAGGTGTAATCTTATGTGATTAATAAGACTACCTTACAGGTTTAGACACAATTATAAGGCTGCAGTAGTTCCTAGTGGCACTACAAAGTGCAGGATGGTATGCTTTTCCCAAAATTGTTGGTGCAATGGGACTGTAGTCATCACCTTTTATCCATTATCCACAGGGCTGAAGAATCTTCATAACATTGACATCCAAATCTCAGATTCAGATTGTCCATCCCTGAGACTATTCTTCATGTGGGTGAGGGCACAGTGTACCTCTCCAGCTGACTTTGGGCTGCTGTATAAAAAAGGAACCTAAACCTCAGGGACCAGAAGGAAAGGAAGAAAGAGCAAGCTTGATTCTGTGGCCTGTTGGGCAAACTGTTTGCTTTCATGTTCCTGCTGGGTTTTTTTGTTTGTTTGTTTGTTTGTTTTAAATCCCTGGCTGCTTACTGCAAAATGAATAAACGGTCCAGGGAGCAGGATCCTGAAGCAGGAATTCTCCTGCCTACCTGACCATCTTATTTACTGGTCCTCAGAGTCAGGCGTGCTCTTGTGTGATCCTGTGGATCTACATTCCTTTCTATACAGGGTTCAAGATCTTGCCTGAAGTTACTTGAATAATTAATGAAAAGTCAGAGCTCATTTAAAGGAATTCATCCCACAAGCAGAGGAGCTAATGAAGCCTTTCTGGGAAATTGTACATGTTCCTCTGTTCTCTCAAATCAGCAGCCCCCTGTCCTTACCTGAAATCTCAGGTTCTGAGCCTGTGTGACCTGCACAGCTGATGATTTTCATAAAATGCTGATTTTTCATAAAACTTGTAGAAATTTGGTATCCGTAGGACCCTTGACATCTGCTACATTTGGTTAAAACTGTCCATTAAGTTCAACTGGGAGTGTGGAATGGAGCTGAGAAGCAGATGAGCAGAGACAGGGACACAGTCACAGAATCCTGTTTCTCGAAGGAATTTCACATAAATATGTGCCTAGTTTTGCATTAGAGGTGGCAGATTTTTTTTCTTTTCCTTCCATGTAAGGTGCTGCCTAATACCCAAATTGGTACTTGCAAGGCCAAGTGCTCACGATGTGACACCGTAAAATTTGCTGTGTTTAGTTTCTGCATTTGAGAAAATGTATTTCTCTTTCTGAATTGCTCATGAGAAGCATGCAGTAGCCGAGGAAGGTGGGATCTGTTAAAGTGGCATAATGACAGAACTAACTCCACCAACTTTTTGTCACTTGCTTTAATGGTAATACATCATAATAGCAAAGAAGGTGTGTAACTTCCTTATTAGCAGCTTCCAGTCAATGAAAGCAAAGTGTCCTGCAGGTATGTTTGGTTTATAAATTATGTCACAAGTGTGTTTTAGTAAATAATCGAAGATATTTTTTGCAAGTTAAAACAGCTAGTTCTCCAATGCTCCAGCAGAATTTGTTAGCATCAGGCAGTACTATAGTAGTAGTTGCACAGTGACAAACAGTTATGACCTTTGAACAATGACAAGAAAGGGAACTGTTATAAAGCTCAGGGCAGAGGCGAACTGTATAATCTAACTATGATATATGCTTATTCAGTGCTGTGCATATGGAGGAGGCAGGAGTCATACGTGGAGGACCAGGAGGGCCTGATCAGCAGTGGCCAACAGTCTCCAGTGCTACTCCAGGTAAGGGTGTGAAAATCCAGAATATATGCGAGGAACTAATGTTAACTGAAGTAGGTCTCCTAATGCTTTTGTCTTAGTTTTTCTTCTGGTTTTTTTTGTCTCTGAGTGAAGTTCTTGTAAATTAATCTGTGGAATCTAAATAGAGTGGAATAATAAAGCATAAAATACAGCTTTTTCTTTAGTCAGTCTCAGATGAGCACTGGAGATAAGAGGCCTTGATCCCAGCTTTCACCCTGCCTTTGGAGGTTATTGGTTTGTTTAATGGAATAATGGAAGGTCTTCAGTTCTGATGTGTGTATTCAGATTCAAAATGCTTGGATCTAGAGCTGATTTGGCCTCCATTTCAAAAGAACAGTAAAAGTGGGGTAGGAGCTTATCAGTTCTCCCTTTATGATTTTTACAAACCCAGTAAGTCCCTTTGAATGTCTCGTCTCATTTTCTGTGGTGAAATCAGGCCTATTTTTTTTTGCTAGCTATTTTCATTCACTAGTATGTGATGATGGAAACTAAACTATTATTTGTTTGTCAAAATAAATGACCAAAACCACATTTTAGAATGTAGCTTCATTTACTCAGTCACTGACTGATGCCTTCACAGCAGTCAATATGAATTGACAAAAAGTCCTCATTGAGTTAAGAAAAGAAAAACCAGCTGTATCTTTTGCAGTGCAGGCAATAAAATATTCTCACTTTTTATGCTGGAGCAGGAATAATATAGAGATGTAGTGGAGTAGCCAGCCACTGGTGTGATCAGTGGTTTCAGTCATGCCCAAACTAAGCTGTCAACTTAGTGGATGCCCTGTGTAGGGTTGTGAGCCCTGTATGACAGCTCTGTGAGCATTGTGAGTCCTCCAGAAATTCAAATGAGGAGTGACAGTCATATCACCGAAGCAGGTCAAAGGCTGAGAAGTGGGGTCTCCAGCAGAAAAGATGCAAGAGCTGCTTTATTTAATACTTCTTGGTGCAAAACTTTCCCTTGGCTTAAATGGTAATTTTACCTGGATAAAGGGCTGAGAAGCAACTTCAGGATTTGCAATCACAGTTACAACATAGCCATGAATTAATGGTGCCCAGCAAGACCTGCATTGGTGTTGCAGAAGGGTTGTCTGCAGAAACAGATTTGGAAATTAATATAATATATAATGAGCCCCTAGGCTATAATTACCTGGTTTTCGTGTGCTCTTCCTTCTGTTGCAGGCTTTGCAGGAAGCCACAGCTTATTATGAAGGGTGCGTAACTGTTGACCTTGCATTTGAAAATGTCATCACAAGTACACTCTAACCTTTACAGGAGGTTCCCTCAGGCTTTCAGCTGCACTAATCATCCTTGACTGAGTGCTTAGTGTACTACCTCATGCCAAGTTTGGTATGGATGCAAATATTCACCCAGATGTTTGCTTGCTGTTAATGCAGATTTCTAAAAATGTGAATGTAATTGCAAAGGTAGCATGGTCCTGTCTTCTGAGGAGGTCCGTTGGCATTTGGGTCCCAGAGCCCTGTTCCACTATGTGGACTCCTCCCTGCTATTCTTTGGGGGTTTTATTATTTTAGACTCACCTGGGGAACCCGAACATCTCTTTGTTTGAGGAGCAGCAGTAACCCTTGGCTTTTATTGCTCTTTCCCTCCATGACCATGCAATGAGGCACTTGTGCAATGCATGCATCCCTGTCACACACGCTGCTCCGTATGTTGGTGGCTATGTAGGGTGGAGAAAACTGTAAGGCATAGTGAGAGGAGAAGCTGGCAGGAGGCCCTGTGGAGCTGGGTAGCTGGAGAGTCCAAGTGCCAAGGCTGTTTACTTTGGCCCTTGGACTGAGTGTTGTAGATCACTGTTTCTCTGCGGTTTTTATTTCTAGGCAATGTATTCAAACAGGTTGTAAGAAATACCTTCAGCAACAGGAAATTTTTCTGCCATACAGGAAAATGTGACTAATTAAAATTGCATTAGGGTATATTCATGCTAGTTACAGCTACCTTTAAATCCAATTTTTGTGAACCAGGTTCTTTGTAAATGAATATCTTTTTTCCTGCACAATGAAGACTCATTTGTTTTGTCTTTGTCCACTCCCAAGGGATTAGCGACCCCAACATAACATTAATTAGCCCTTTTTTTAGTGGATTTCCGGTAATATTCTTCTCCACTCTTTGTAAGCAAAAGCTAGAGATATCCCCGGTCCTTAATAGCAAACAGGCAATTCATTGGGAAATCTCAGTTAGGATTAATGATTGTGTTACTTTTCATAGCTTAAGTACCTCATCATGCATCACATTTTCAGCAATTTACTACTACTGTTTTAGAATCCTATCTGCAGTTCCCACAAATATCTCTTTCAATGCTTCTTTCTTTTTCTGGCTTAGGTTCAAGACCTGTAATATTTTTCATCAGGTTAACATACATAACTGATGCTTTTCAGAAGAGATTCAACTCATGGTCAATTGCAGTCAATTGAGTCAAAAAATGCCTTTGCTCCTGACATATCATTTGCATATGAATGAAGTGCACCTGGGTCCAGATAAACTCCTAGATAAGCTATTTGTTATCTCTGTTATCATCAGCATACTGTGGCAGCTGCAGGTCTTGACTTCTGAATACTAGAAACCACTTCCAAGCCTGTTCTGTGCACATTCTCCATGCAGTTGTTTTAGTTAATTGATTAATCCCAATCAGTTTGTCACTAAACCATTCATTTAATTTAACAATCCACAAAAGCCAGGGGTAAGATGCCTCACAGAGACAGATTCAGAGTTAATCAATGAGACCATTCAAATTGATGTCATAGGAACACTTTAAGAAGGATGAAAAGTCAAGTATTAAATCAGTAAATCCTTAATTCCTAATGCATAGCTGTACTCAAACATCACATGATGTTTGAGCAAATATGTGCTGCCCAAGCAAAACCTGGTCCTCATTTGACTGACAACACTCCTATTGACTTTATTGCATATTTCACCCATGCAGGGGACAGTGAACCTCCGTTCATTTTTAAATTGTCTTTGCATTTTCTTATCCACCAGTCCAATAGTTTGTAGGTTTGTAGTCAAGACACTTCCAAGTGAGGTGGGACAAGAAGCCTTAAACTCCCTCTGGGTAGAGGATAATGTTGGGTTTAGCTCTGGGGCATCTCATTTGTCCCCCACGTGCTGTATAGTGAGTCCAGGAAATGCAGACAGATTTCTGGTTTCTGCTTTATGTCCTTTGACAGATTCGGCAATTATATCAGACTTTCTATAGGTGACCACTAATCTGAGTGAACTTTGTTTTTTGGATGCCTAACTCGGAATAAATGGAGCTTGATTTACAGAAATGGTGGGGGCTCATAATAGAAACCAATATGAACAGCAACTTTGCTCTAAACATACAACACTGAACATGTCTGAATAAATCAGACCTATGCATAATTCAGAGCTTAGAATTAGTGGGCATTAGACAAATCTGTGTGTATTTCTCTATGCTCCTGGTTCCAATCTACAAAACAGAACTGGAAATGCAAGTGCTTCACAAAAACAGTCTAAAGATGCTTTCATAGCACATATAAGAATCAGGAAAATTATAAGGTTTTGTGATGAAAAATATCCATGAGAAATTTTAAATCCTGTATGCAATGTAGGCTTTATATACGTGCAGTAAATAAGGCACTGGGCCACACGCCACATATATAGAGGGGGAAAAAAGACCTCAATTCAGACAGCTCTGTAAACACAAGAGGAAAGGACCTGATGAAAAAATCTGCATCTGAAATTTGTAAGCATGTAGGTGAAGACCGTGGGTGAAATACTGGCATCTCTGAAGTCCATGGCAAATAGCCCTCTGACTTCAATGAAGCCAGGATTTCAGTGTCTAGCCTTACAAATATGCACAAGGGACTGAATTAAGGTTGCATAGGCAAATGCCATCCTAACATACACTAATTTTATGCTTCTGATTCTGCAGTGGTAACATTCTTCTAAGGATATCTGTCATTTTTGTTTCCTTTTCCCAGGTAATTAGCTGGGGAAGAGAGGTGGTAGCCTTGTTTTTTAAAGTGTTTTTATTGAAAAAAGCAATTACATTGTGTGAGAATCTACTGACCTCGACATGGGCAGTCCTCCGTGCTTGACATTCATGGTGCATATGTTTATCCCTTGAACTGGCCAAGTAAACAGCAGTAGTAATATTGGCTGCTGTTCCTTAAGGGAAATAAGCAGGAGAGACAGGTTAGCTGTGGGTTTCATAGCTACTTGAAAAGGCACAGGAATATTATAACCAAGAATGGATTTCAACTCTAGGTCTGAAGAGGACTGTATGTGCTATATAAGTATATATGTGTGTATATATTTTTAATATATATATGTTTGTATATATATAAAATCTTTATACAAAGACATATAGCTCCTTTTGTCCCATCACCCCTGCTCTGACTCTTTCAACATTTGTCTTCTGAAATTTGTCTGTCACAGCTTTCCTCTCTTTATTCAGTTTTTCCTGCTGTTCCTTACCTCCCACCTAACTGTGACCTTTTTACACATCCCTAGCTAGGGATATTCCATGCTTGTATACTTTCAGACTGTCCTGAAAGACTATAGAGACTCTTAGATTTTATGGTGGGAACTACAGTTGCTCTGGAATAGATTTATGTTGCTCTCAGAGGATGGTTCCTGCTGCAATCATCTGGAATGCAGAAGTCCATTGATGGGGCATGGGCTGTAGAATAAGTGATGAATACTGAAAATTAAATGAGAAGCAACTATAAATATGGCAAATAAGCAAAGTTATCTGAAAGGCAAGTCAGTCTTCCTAGTAAGTTTTATACTGCTGGTTTGGGGTAGAGTGTTGTGAATGGAATGACTGTGGGAAAGCTGTGAAGAAAAGGGATGCTTGCATGGATTTGAACAAAAATGTCCAGGAGTGCCTTGACAGGAGAAGAAATTATTATAATTATCTAGTGTAAGTCGTGGCATATACAATTCTGTATTTCACAGACTAATTTGTATGTCAGGCAAGTAAATCCTACTTTAATAGGACCATTCTGTCAGAAAGAGACACTTTCTTCCAACAGAACAGTGTGTGAAGGGCCCAGATGAGACAGAGGAGAGATCTGAGCAGAGAAATCTAAGAACATGAGAGAGGACACCAGTAGAAATCTTGGAATAGGAAGGTGAGCACAGAAGACCTGGTAGGGGAAAAAATTGGAAAAGGATGCTAGAAGGTCTACAGGAGGCAGACAGCATTGGGAATGGCACAATGTAGACTCTTAAGTGACTACTGAGCACACGTCACTGGAAAGAAGATTGGCACACCAAGATTGGGTAATAGATTGTGATGAGGGGGACAGAAAGCCACACTGCAGTTAGTTGTTCTTTTCATGGAATAATCATTTGATCTGTCTGTGTCTTCCATTCCTTCTGTGCTGATGTTAAATGGACTCAGTGATTTTGGTTTTTTCAGGTTGACTCTTTACTGTTGCAACAGGCACTGTTCTTGAAATTCAGCAGGCATAACACTCCAGTAAAAGCTCACAGGGGGGCACAGTACTGTCACAAAGCTCTTGGCCTCTGAAGTATTTTTCTAAAAATTCAGTTTAAAGAGAAAGAGCCTAAGACAATAACTCTGAGAGTTATGAGACCTGAGGTACAACATATTTCATATGATACAGCTTTACACTGTGGTTGTAAATGGAGAACAATTTCTTCCTAAATGTCAGTGAGTTTCTATTCACCTTCTTCCTACAGAAAAAGGGTCTAATTATGACTCCTCAAGCAGTCACTGCAAAAAACGTGCAGGGGCTGAAAGTGCTGCTTTGAGACTGGTAAAGGTTAATTTACAAATAACAGCAGAGTACACTGGTCTGGCTTAGCTTTAGCACTTCATTGATTAAAGCTATAAAAGATAATAACTAATTAGCAACCCAGAATACAAAACTGGGATCTTGGTTTGTTGCAGAATGCTGCAGCTGTTTAAAATGGAAGGAGCTAGAAAATGCAGCTGTGCGCTTTTATATCCTCTATATTTATTTTAATTAATAACCAGTTTTCTATAGAATTTCATAATTCCAACTTTCAAAACCAGAATTATCTACATGTCAAAATACCAGCCCTAAGAAACATACCCTAAGTGGTCTAAGAAACACTGTGATAATATGTGTAATATTTTTAAAGGAGAAAATATGGAACAGCCAAGTTATTCATGTTTCTCCTGAAAATTAGTCTTCAAATCTGTGATCTAATAAATCCCCAAAATGAAAGTCATAAGCAGTTTAACTAGTTCCTAAGCCTACATAGTAAAGTATCATAGAGATTTGGTTCACAGCTGCTTGTAATCATGGAGAAAAACATCCCCATAAAGCACACTAAAATCACTATTTAAAGCTGCAGTATGTCTACTAGCTCAGTAGAGTCCAGGGGAAGAACCTATAGATGCAGAGCAATGACACTATACTGAAATAGAAATAATCTGCAAGAACCATGTAAGGCTAAATACCTTTCTTTTATTTCATGTTTTGACCTTGGTCATTGAATTCTCAAGTTAATTCTACCTAGTTGCTGAGACCTTCAACGTGATGCACAGTCCTCAGTTTTGCTCCTACTCCCCGCACACTTTACTCCCAGGATACTCCCTGTATACTTCCTGCTCTTCGGCTTTCCACTTCTGTTTCCTCCATTTTCACCTCTTTCCTGTTACCTATCTTGTTTGCCAAGAATGCACCTCTCTCTTCCCTATTTCTCTTCAAAACTTCTTTATTCCTTTCATCTAATGACTCTGGTCTCTTCTTGCTGATCTGTCCACTATGTCTCCCTTCTGTATTGTTATTCCAGGACTGCTGAAATGTAGATAACTGGCTTGGCCACGCATCACCTTTTCAATATTTCCTACTGAACTGAGAATTTTCTGTGATAAATGCTTCTCATTTCTGACAGCCTGATGGATGCTGGAGAGGACTGATAATTTCAGATGCTGCTTGGGCTGAAGAAAAGCATTTTGAAATCAGAAAGATTTTTCAAAAGAACATGTCAAAAAAATAAATATTTTTATGACAGATGCAGCTTGACATACTGATACTTATTTTTCAAAGGCTGATGACTGTTCTGACCAAGAACTCATTTGCTTCACCACATGCAAACTATAGTTGAACCAGGAGTTTGGGCTTTCAGTATTTGCAGCCAGGACTAGGTAAATGAGTAGGTTAGTTTATATTCCTGTTCAGCTGAGTGGGCAAAGAAAGGAGGGAAAGATAGATTATATTATACGAAAACTGCAGTCATGACTTGGCTAATGTTAAATTTACTTTCTGTTTTTTTGTTATTTTCCTCTTAGCTGCAAAAAACCCATGATTGACGTGAAATAGCATTTGTGATCTTTATCACAGGGTCCATTATTTTTCAGTGGAGTGTACCAAGTAAATTAGATGACATGGATGAGAGATTTAATAGTGTGTGATACTTTAGTCTGTGAAGACTCAGTGTAAGGAAAAAAAGGACTCATCAGAATTTGAAAAAGGCTAATGCTGGAAACTTCAAAGTTGTGTGGTTGGTCTGTCTTGATATATTAGAATA
This sequence comes from Harpia harpyja, assembly GCF_026419915.1. Classification (NCBI taxonomy): domain Eukaryota; kingdom Metazoa; phylum Chordata; class Aves; order Accipitriformes; family Accipitridae; genus Harpia; species Harpia harpyja. Next base: position 21,280,735 of record NC_068959.1, on the reverse strand, counting down.
AGACTTTGTTTTCATTTTGGCTATGAAAGCAAATTGTCTTGGAAGAGTTTATGTCTTCATATACTGCGGAGAATTCTTGATTCCACTTGCCGTAAAGATTTGTGAGAGGAATTAACCTTTCTCATTAGCCCCAGGCAATGCAGAATGCATTTGTGCATCTTGTCATTTAGTCAAGTCCCTGTCCATGTGCAGTCCTTCCATTTAGATTAGGGCCACATTTGTCCCTGACTGGAGACAGTTGTTGAATTTGCCAAAGTGGATATGACTATGTCCAATTTCTGATCTCCACATGGGGTGATTGCTCCAGTGCAGATTTCTTGAATGTTCATGTAAGACTGATAGCTCCAGCTGAGATACTGGTAACACAGGAGACCTGCAACATTTCTAAAACCAGGACTAAAATAACAGTAATGGGGTCAAAAGGCTAGTGTTTTTCTGTGACTGAGTAATATGAAGCGGGTCTTCCCAAACTGTGGACAAAAGCTGCTGCAGCTCAAGACTTTGTCATTTTAAGGAGTGATAAAGAGATTTCATACAAGCAGTTTAGCTAGCTAGCTGGCTATAATTTCTATATTTAGGTGCTAGGAGAAATTTTAATGATAATAACTCCTTGTCTACTTAATTCATCCTTTTCTGTAATAATCTCTTTGCTTCCTCAAAATGGAAGTAACAGTTGCACCTAAAAAATGTTTCTCATTTGATAGCTGTTACTAGCTGTACTCTTTGTTTTAAGAACAAAGTAACACCTCTTGAAAAGTACCTGATCTTGATTATGGTTAATTTTGTTATGTCTGTAATGGCCAATAGTTTGTTAACTCTTTTGAATCAAACACCAAAAACTCCAGGTAGTTCATCAGGTTTCCCACCCTGATTAACCTACCATCTAGAAGTTAGACATACCCCAAATGATGCTGTAACAGAGCAAAAAGGGCGGGGGACACACAACACTTTGTACAAAAAAAAAATAGATTTGCCAGGTGATGTGACTGGTTCCTAGACATCTGGTAGGAAATTATTTTGTAAATAAAATAAAGTCCAATTTTCAAATCTAAGCAACTTTTTCACTTGTCCATTGCTCTAGGCATGTGTTTCTTTGTGATCTTGGTAACAATACCAGTGAGTTTGTCTTGCGTGCCTACTGGTAATATTCTGTAGCTACTCAGAAGACATGAATTTTGATTTCCAACACTATTATTTTCTCAGAGGTTTCAATAAATAAATAGAAAAAATCACTCAGTTGCAGCTGTACTACCTTGGGTTGTGATCTTGTCAGAACTTATAAGTAAGCTAAACAAGCATTTATCTGGTCAGTACTTCAGGGAATTGATGGTAATCAAATTGTTTCCACATGAGGTTACCACTGCTTTATTGCCTCCCTTTTGTAGGGGGGGGGGGTTTGTTTGTTTGTTTTCTCTTTCTCTACTGCTCTGGGCTTAATTTTATTCTTTTTAGATTTTTTTTAAAAGAAAATATACTCAAGTAAATGTTAAAACAGCCAGAGATATTCATGATCCCAGAGGAATTTCAACCCTGTTATCTCTTGCAATATACAATTCACTATCTGATAGAAAATAGGTGGATAAAATAAGGAAGGATCTAAGCAATTCTAAGAAATTTTGATCGGGAATGTATTTATATTGCAGCAATGGAAGGAGAAAAGAGGTTGAGGGAGTACAGACTACTCTGTGATCTTCCCCTAATGGATGTCTGTGTGCAGCACTTTGCTGTACACAAGGGTTATGCATGTATTTTTCATGTGTTTATTTTTGTAACTGGGCATTGTTTCAGCATCTGTTATTAACGTCATAGTGTGGCAGTGCCTCTCAGGTCAGACAGTGCTACACGAAGCCCATACAAATAGCAAAAGACAAGCGTTGCCTTAAGGAACTTACCACTTAAATGAGCAGGGCAGGCAAGGTCTGGGAACACAACAGAAAGGACATGATCATTATCCTGTTTTAAAAAGGAAAAAAAAACAAGGTGCAGAAAAATTAAAATTATTCTTATCACAGAGTGCTCTGTGGTGATGCTGAGGACTGGATCAGCATCCACCTGGCCCAAGATACTCTCACTGTGGCAGGGGTGAGCAAAGAATAACAGAGCTGTGAGCCTTGTTTCAGGGCCATCCTTCCCTGCTCCTCTCCAGCCTGCTGAGCCAGCAAGAGCCCGTTAGGTCAGGGCTTCCTGAACACTATGGGATTATCGTTTCAGCCTTCATGTTTCACTGTGGTGCTTACAGGCCCTTTGCCTGCGATGTCAGACCTTTAGCAGCTCAGAAGCCCTGCTTTTAAAGATGTAGGCAGAGGCTGCTTCCCATTCCTCTTGGCTGTTATGTTTCTCTCTTTTGCACCCCCCGATCTCTTTGCCATATCCTTGCTTTGGTGGGACTGCCAGAATAGGACTGGGCTGCACAAAGCAGAGAGACCAATACTGCAATACTGTGCATATTTTTCCAGCACACATTCTGGCTGTTTATGTAACATTGACCTAGAGATGCTGAATTTACTTTGAGAGCTAAACTCTGAATTTATTCGGTCATTACTTGTGTGCACTCAGAGGGCGTAATGAGAGATGTAAAACAGTAACAGCAGCACACAAAGGCATCCCTTTCATTATGGGGATTTAATTGTCAGAAAAATCAAGGCTCTGGCAGTGGAGGGAATGAACCTGAGTACAGCTTCTCTGCTCTTGTCTTGTATAATTGCAGTCACCAATCCCTAAAAGCATCCCCTCTTTGCATGCACACGCAGCTAGCAAAATAAATAGGTTGATTAGGAAGAAAAAAAAACCCACCACAACCCCTTTGTGGTCTTGTGGAAATTGTTTCTATGTGTTTATGCTGAGAAAAATAGTGTGCTGCTTCTACTTGCACAGGTAGATAGGACAGGTTCAGAGAAGGCAGAGAAGACTTACTGCAGCCTGTGAGACCTTGTGCAGAGCCTGCACAAGGGCCCCAGCTCAGCATGCAGTGCCGGTATCACATACCAAGAGGTGACCAGAGCAAAACTGTTAATAGCAGCAGTTCATCCCACAACGCTATCAAGGAGACCGGAGCTAGAACAGGATTCACTGGTAATGGTTTGAATGTGATGAAATTAGATTGCTTGTATTTTGATTGAGTTTGTTACTAGGAACAGAGCATTTGCTGTTGTTAGTGGCCCAGTTCTGTCTTGTGCCTGCCTCCCATGACTTGTTTTTTGACTGTTAAGAAAAGGAGCTGTTGAAAAAGCAAGTAAGATTTGTTGACTGGCAAGCAAATCCTGTGCTGATGGATTCACAGGCTCTCTTGGGGGGGGTGTGCTACCCTGTTGCATAGAGTGGGATTTGAGGGGCTGCAAAGGGAGTTCAATCTCCATGTAAAGGTCAGACCTCGGGCATGTAATACTGAAGCACACAGAAGCCAGGCTGCTGCCTGGGCTGGGAGTGGCACTGATTAAATACCTAATTGTGCAGCTAATCTCCTTAGGCTCACTTGGACAATTAATGGCAAGAGAAGGCCTTTGCCCTTCCCTCTCTGCATTTGTCCCTGTGGTTACTAGAGCTGGCTGAGGGATTTTGCCTTAGTTTATACCTTCTTATCCTGTAATCACACCTCTTTGGCCTAGTGCCTGGTCCTATGGATTGCTTATTCTAGCTAGGTTATTCAAACATTGAAAAAGAAATACCTTGTTATTTCCAAGAGGTGAGCTCTGGTCTTCAAGTAATTTCAGCAGGTTTTTCACATTCAGACTTTTAATATGTTGGGAGGCACTTGGAAATCAAGAAACCATAGACTGAGCTCAAAAACAATCAACAAAGTCCTGAACCTTCTTTAGTTCTCTTGATTCAATTTTCTGATATTTTTGTTGCACATAATCACTTGAATATGGTAGCTGAGCTTAAAGGAAGAACAGTATGTTGTAAGACTCAGAATAAAATCCGAGGGGTTTTGAACAAAGGCAGTGAGTGAAAAATGGCAAAACCCATATTAAAAATATTATCATAATACTGAAAAATGCAGAATGAACAATTCCTCCCCCAGGTTTCCTTCAAAGTCTGCCTGCAGACCTCACAACATTGCTTTTAAGACACAAAATCCAAACTGGATTTTTCATTACCAAGAAACATTACACATTAAACACATCTCAGGATCTGCAGTTGCAAATTACATTCTCCTCCTACTCTCAGTTTTTCACTATCTTGTGCTCTATTAGTTTTCCATGATCCTGTATGCTCCCAGGAGCAGAAGGCTGTCATCTTGGTGGTAAATCAACTTGCATGCCTATAGTGGTGTTTTAAGTGGTCATAATTAATAACTACAGTAACTGAATACTTTGTCTTCAGTGTTCACCATACCATTTCAAACTGCTCCCATTGTCATTTCAGACAGTATAAGCAGACAGACTGTAATGGCAAGCAGTGTCCTTTCCAAATGCCTGGAGTCAAATGTATTCAGTCACATATAGAGGACAAGCTGGCCCAAAGAAGCAACCTGCAACAGCGGCACGCATAGACTATCAGCAGGAGGAGTGTGCTAGCACCACCCTACTCTTTAGGTTTCTGAGGGATTTGTTCTCTCTACTTATAATGTGTAATGTCATCTCTTCATGGCAAAAATTACCTGTTCTTGGCAGATTATTATCTTGCTGCAAATTTATGCTAAGTAGGTAGCGTAGTCTCCCACATGCGTAGCTGGAAACAGAAGAATTAAAATAAATTAATATTAGTGTCAGGTTATCTGCCCCAGTTATTCCCAGGCTTCACTCCAGTTGGGAGAAATAAAACACCATGATGAACATCACCTTTTGCATTTAATTGAGCTTATTTCCTGAGGGGGAAGAAAGATTACAGAGTTTCACAAGGACCACACACACTGTGGTCCACTCTGTATCCCCGTCTTTACCACTCTGAAGAGTGCAGGTGCAGTTATATAGTAAAACTATTTCGAGCAGTGAAGTCTGGAGACAGAAGAAAGCACATTTCTGTTGTTCCACACTGCAAATCAGTATATCCATTTCAGCATAGACTTTCAAACTGCAGCTAAACCTATCTAGAAGACTGGTTAATGGGAAAGAGAACTACTTACTTCTGGGCGGACAGGAAGAATACATTGGTGATCCTAATCCGGTTCCCCACCGGCAATTTGCCACATTGGAGGAAACGCTATCACAACTGAAACTAATTGGCAGCCCTGGCAGAGAGGCCAGTGGGTCATGCAGACTAAATCCGTTCAGGTCAACTTCTGATCTTTTCTGAGGCATGTTGGCTAGACAGCATGATGAGAAGCTTGGGGGCGTTCTGCCAGCTTTGTAGCTGTTCCCAGTGGAAAATATATTCCCAACTGTGAATACTGATGCTATGAGTGTTTATTTCTTGATGCATTTTTATGAATCTTAAAATTACATGTCAAATATAATTTTAAAAGCTTAATCTTCATCAAGGTTTACAATTAAACTCCTTATTCTTGCCTGGTATTTCTCTTTTTACCATTCCCAGATGGCAAGTGTTTGTAACAGACATTGTAGAAACTGCATCTGGGTCCTTTATAGCTATGATGTAAAGTCAGCCCTGGCTGGAGATCTTTGATGATAACTTCACTCTGATCTGCAAAGTCTCCTTTCCATTTGTTCATTTCCCCCAATTAATTTGAATTAAATACTAGTTTAAGAGCTCTTCACAGTTCCTTTATGTGGAGTGAAAAATCATCAGAGGATGTAATGTAGGTAAAAGTAAAATGTAGGTGTTTCATCCTGCTTCATACTAATCTCGCAGGCAGCCCTGGAGTGCACTCCACTTGTGCATTAAAGGAGAGAAAGAGGCAGATAAAGAGTCCAAAGTATCTCTTTGAGAAGAGCTGCAACAACCCTATGTTAACGAGTGCTCAGTACAAAATCACTGCCAAGTTGGCCTGCAGAGTTGCTAGGAAACGAAAATAAAAATCCCTACTTTGTAAAGCACAGTGATATCATAAGTGTGACATTTTTGCTGCTATTCCTCTTTTTTTTCCTTTCTTTTTTGGTGATGGTTAAGCAAGGTTGTGGAAGATGGATGGAGCACTAGGAGGCTGATCTCTGTCCTGAACATAAAATCATTTAGGTTGGAAAAGACCTTCAAGATCATTGAGTCCAACCATCATCCATGCCCACTAAACCATATTATGGAGTACCTCATCTGCACCCTTTTTGAATACCTCCAGGGATGGTGACTCAACCACTTCCCTGGCAGCCTATTCCAATGTCTGACAACCCTCTCAGTAAAGAAATTTTTTCTAATATCCAACCTAAATCTCCCTTGCCTCAACTTGAGGCCATTTCCTCTCGTCCTATCTCCAGCCACCTGACAGAAGAGACCAGCACCCACCTCACTACAACCCCCCTTCAGGTAGTTGTAGAGAGCTATAAGGTCTCCCCTCAGCCTCCTCTTTTCTAGACTAAACAGCCCCAGATCCCTCAGCCGCTCCTCATAAGACTTGTGCTCCAGGCCCCTTACCAACTTGGTTGCCCTTCTCCGGACACGCTCCAGCAGCTCAATGTCTTTCCTGCAGTGAGGGGCCCAAAACTGAACACGGCACTGAAGGTGCGGCCTCACCAGTGCCGAATACAGGGGAACAATCACCTCCCTGCTCCTGCTGGCCACGCTATTTCTGATACAGGCCAGCATGCCATTGGCCTTCTTGGCCACCTGGGCACATTGCTGGCTCATACTCAGCCGGCTGTCAGCCAGCACACCCAGGTCTTTCTCTGCTGGGCAGCTTTCCAGCCACTCTTCCCCAAGCCTGTAGTGCTGCATGGGGTTGCTGTGACCGAAGTGCAGGACCCGGTACTTGACCTTGTTGAACCTCATAGAACTGGCCTCAGCCCATCGATCCAGCCTGTCCAGATCTCTCTGTAGAGCCTTCCTACCCTCAAGCAGATCGACCCTGCCTCCCAACTTGGTGTCATCTGCAAGCTTGCTGAGGGTGCACTCAATCCCCTCATCCAAATCATTGATAAAGATATTAAACAGAATGGGGCCCAACATCGAGCCCTGGAGAACACCACTTGTGACCCACCGCCAACTGGATTTCACCCCATTCACCACAACTCTCTGGGCTCATCCAGCCAGCCAGTTTTTCACCCAGTGAAGAGTACGCTTGTCCAAGCCACGAGACACCAGCTTCTCAAGGAGTATGCCATGAGAGACAGTGTCAAAGGCCTTGCTGAAGTCAAGGTAGATAACATCCACAGCCTTCCCCTCATCCACTAGGTGGGTCACCTGGTCATAGAAGGAGATCAGGTTGGTCAAGCAGGACCTGCCTTTTGGAAACCCATGCTGACTGGGCCTGATTCCCTGCTTGTCCTGGACTTGCCGCATGAGTGCTCTCAAGACAAACAGTTCCATAATCTTCCCCGGTACTGAGGCCAGGCTGACAGGCCTGTAGTTCCCCGGATCCTTTCTCCAACCCTTCTTGTAAATGGGAGTCACATTGGCAAGCCTCCAGTCCTCTGGGACCATCCCCGTTGACCAGGATTGCCGATAAATGATGGAGAGTGTCTTGGCAAGGACCTCTGCCAGTTCCCTCAGCACTCCTGAATGGATCCCATCGGGTCCTGTAGATTTGGGAGTGTCCAGGTGGCATAGCAGGTCACTAACTATTTCCTCCTGGATTAAGGGGGGTATATTCTGCTCTTCATCCTCACCTTTCAGCTCAGGGGGTGGAGTACCCTGAGGATAACTGGTCTCCCTATTAAAGACTGAAGCAAAGGCAGCATTAGGTACCTCAGCCTTTTCCTCATCTCTGGTGGCTGCATTCCCTTCTGTATCCCTTAAAGGATAGATATTCTCCTTGGGATTCTTTTTACTGTTAACATATTTGTAAAAACATGTTTTGCTGTCCCTTACAATAGTGGCCAGATTTAGTTCTAGCTGAGCTTTTGCCTTTCTAATTTTCTCTCTGTATGATCTAACAAGATCCGTGTACTCCTCCCAAGTTGCCCGCCCTTTCTTCCAGAGATGATAAACTCTCCTTTTTTTCTTGACTCCTAGCAAAAGCTCCCTGTTCAGCCAGGCTGGTTGTTTTCCTCGGCGGTTTGACTTGCGGCACATGGGAATAGCCTGGTTCTGAACCATTAAGATTTCCTTCTTAAAGAACGTCGATCCCTCCTGGACCCCTTTGCCCTTCAGGACCGTCTCCCAAGGGACTCTCTCAACTAGTGTCCTGAACAGGCCAAAGTTTGCCCTCTGGAAGTCCATAGCGGTGGTTTTGCTAACCCCCTTCCTTGCCTCACCAAGAATTGAGAATTCTATCATTTCATGGTTGCTAAGCCCAAGACGGCCTCCGACCATCACACCTCCCACCAGTCCTTCCCTGTTTGTAAACAGTAGATCTAGCAAGGCTCCTCCCCTAGTTGGCTCACCTACCAGCTGTGTCAGGAAGTTCTCTTCCACACACTCCAGGAACGTCCTAGATTGTTTATTCACTGCTATGTTGTATTTCCAGCAGGCATCTGGAAAGTTGAAGTCCCCCATGAGAACAAGGGCACACGATTCTGAGACTACTGCCAGCCACTTGTAGAATGATTCATCTATCTCTTCAACCTGGTTGGGTGGTCTATAACAGACTCCCAGCACAATATCTGCCTTATTGGCCTTCCCTCTCATCCTCACCCATAAGCACTCCACCTTATCACAATAGTGTAGCTCTGTACAGTCAAAACATTCCCTAACATAGAGAGCCACCCCACCACCTCTTCTACCTTGCCTATCCCTTCTGAAGAGCTTATAGCCAACCATTGCAGCACTCCAGTCATGGGAGTCATCCCGCCATGTTTCCGTGATGGCGACTAAGTCATATCTATCCTGCTGCACGATGGCTTCCAGCTCCTCCTGTTTATTGCCCATGCTGCGTGCATTGGCATAGATGCATTTGAACTGGCCTATTGAATCCACCCCTAACATCGGCATGCTGCCCCCAGGCTCATCTCTGGTGCACCTAGATTCATCCCTTACCCCCTTCAAACCTAGTTTAAAGCCCTCTCTATGAGCCCCGCCGTCTCACGAGCGAGGATTCTTTTACCCCTTTGAGACAGCTGGATACCATCTGTCGCTAGCAAGCCTGGTGCCACGTAAACATCCCCATGATCAAAAACCCCCAAATTCCACTGATAGCACCAGCCTCTGAGCCATGTATTAACCAGGTGTGTTTTCCTGTTCCTTTCAGTATATTGCCCTGCCACTGAAGGGATTGAGGAAAACACTACCTGTGCTCCCAACCCTTTCACTAATTGTCCTAGTGCCCTGAAGTCCCTTTTGATTGCCTTTGGATTTCTCTCTGCGATCTCATCACTGCCAACCTGCACAACCAGCAATGGGTAATAATCAGAGGTCCGAACCAGACCAGGGAGTTTCCTGGTAATGTCTTTTACCTGGGCCCCAGGGAGGCAGCAGACTTCCCTGTGGGATGGGTCATGTCTGCATATTGGGCCCTCTGTTCCCCTCAGAAGGGAGTCACCTATGACAATTACCCTCCTTTTTCTTTTTTCAGAGGATGTGAGAATGCGTGGGGCTGCCCGACTGAGCCTAGGCACCTCCCTGGATAGGGCTTCATCTACAACCTGATCTTCATTGACCTGGTCCTCAAGTCCCAGAGCCCCATACCTGTTGTTTAGGGGCAACTGGGAAGGTGAGGGAGACCGGGAGGGGATTCTCCTGCCTCCCCGAGCAGGGACCTGTATCCATTCCCCTCCATCTCTTAGGTCCCCTCCTGCCTGGCAGCAAGAGGGCAGGGGAACGTCCGCTTCTTGCGGAGCCTCCATCTGCTGCCTCTGCCTCAGGGATGGCAGGGTGTGGGTCCACCAATCTATCTCCCTCTCACACTCCCTGATACTCCTCAACCTTTCCACTTCCTCCTTCAGCTCTGCCACCGGGCTGAGCAGATCATCCACCTGGTCACACCTCACACAAGAGGTGTCCCTGCTGCCCTCTGTCACCAGTGACAGACTCAGGCACTCCCTGCAGCCAGACACCTGGATGTGGCCAGACACCTGGACAGCTGCACGTTTACATGGGAGCTCTGTCTGTGTCACCACATTTTTCCTAACAATGGCCTTCACCCGAGTGGCAACCTTACCTGGGTCTCCCTCTGGGCCGACGCCCACCGCTTGAGTAGCCTGCTCGAGCTGGGAAGAGGCGGGGCTGCGCCCTACCCGCGCAAACTGCCGCGCCACGCCCTTGGTCGCCGGCGCCCCTCAGGGCCGTTTAAATCTCCCGCGGTTGCCCCTGGCAACGCCCACGCCGCGTCAGCCTCTCTCGCGAGAGCCGCCGGCTGTGGACGGTCCCTCTGCTCTTGCCCGGCGCTCCTGGGCCTCGGGAACCTCCCGGTCTGCCTCGAAGTCTAGCGCTTAGCCGCCGACTTACCGTTGCCTCTGCTGGCCTCGCCGCTGGCTGAATGATGTCTGTAGTCCTACTTGTGTTGCAGGCTTACTGCAATAATTTGAAAAAAGAGTCAGTTTTCAACTTCAGGGCAATGGGATACTTTCCTGCTCTTACCCAGCTTGAATTCCAAGAAATATGGAGGCAGCTGGCAGGGAAGGTAGTGAGGCTTGTAGCAGCGAAGAGCTTGCCTACATTTCAGGGAGTCTATGTGGACTAAATGGATGGGCTTTGTGTAGTTCCATATCAGCTTACGCCAGTCTAAGTCTGAAATTTTTTATTTTGCTTTTTCTTTTACTTTCTGCCATACATTCCAGTCCTCTCTCAAATCAGCATTGTTTCTCCTCTGAGTACAGAGTTAGTTGGTTCAGGGAGCTAATCTGCTTGAAAAGGCTTGTGTAGACTTAATTTTCCACTCAGCTGCTGCTTGAGAACTGGCACAAAAAGAGGTAGGGATACCACAAACTAAATGCATGGAACTGCATGGAACAAAGGACTGTTGTGCTTGTAGAGAATCAACCTTGGGAAAATATGGTGGCAGAAAGAGGAAACAAGAACAGATCTTGTTGTAGAGTTAATCATAACAGATAAGGAAGAGAAAAGGAAGATAAGGACTTTCATTATCTGAGTAAGAAGAACACAAACAATGAAAGAGATACTATGTCCAAGAATAATGAAGCATTTGATAAGGGGTTTGAGAAGTACAGTCCCCTGACAGAATTAATTCTTCTGAAATATGTTATTTTTCAAGTATATCTATGAAGTAGAATATTGAATAGATATCCGCATGAAGAACATAGAACTCCAGCACTGGAGACACAGATTTCCGAAATGAGAGATGAGACACAGATGGGTTACAGCTATGCTCTAACAACTTAGGCTATGCTCAGCATGTGTGGCTCCTCCATATTGCAGTGAACTTGCAAAAATACTGAACATTTCTCCCATTTGTGCTCACTGGTTTGCTTATGCAGAGCCTCAGGTGTGGATAAGCATTGCATCAGTCAGTGAATCTGGTTTTGGGGCCACTCAGAAAAAAAAAATTTTTTCAGAAAAAAACCCAGATGCACCATCAGAGAAATGCTCGGGTCTTTAGGAGATGGATCAACATTTGGCTGCCATAAACACAAAGCAAGTGTACCAGATCAACATGTATGAAACTAAGAATCAGGAAAAAAACAGAGGGTGGGTTTTTGGTTTAACTTTAGTCACCTGTGGTGTGAATGATAGCAACCCAGTTGGTCACACAAACCTGTGAGCTCAAGCAAATTCTGGTGGAGAGAAATGGCGTGTTAGGTTTAGTTTGTCACTTCCCAGAGCAGGTAGCTAAAACAGATCAGCTGAATTATGTTCACCAAGTTCCTTTTTCACTATTATTTGAATAACCTATCATGATTACTGGAACTGCTGACATCTGTGGTGTAGATGAAGGCCAAAATACACTGAGCCATGACTTCTGTGTTCTTAAGACTATAACCTTTGCCCTGTGCTGGGGAAGACAAGCAGTGACGCTGTGTGTAGAAACATTTACTGTAAGTCTAGATACTGTAGCTATCCAGCCTAGGTACAACTAGGTACAACAATCCACCTGGTGAAGTGGAAACTTACAATGAAGATGAGACCTATGGTACGATTTTAGCAGACCCAGACATTCTCAGTAGATCTGCTCGTCAGAAAGAGCTGCCAGGCATTCAGCTGCCATACGTGCAGCCAGTCTATTTGATCAATGGCTGATTCCACTTCAGATGGATTGTGCTGCCAGCTGCAATATAATCAGCAATACTGATAAGCAGCAATATTGGTTTGGACAACATGACCAAATGCTTGTGTTGCATTAACAGAACTATTTAATGGCTAGTGGGCAATTGCAGGCTGTTGAGAAGAAACCCACTAACCATGAGACACTATTGCCTGGAATTCATCATAGCAGATGGAGTAAGTCTTGCATGTGGTTGCAGTGTTGCACGAGCATATTCACAAGAGAGGAGGGAGAACTCATCGTGGGTTCTTCCTGCCCTTCCTACACCCTCTAAGGATGTTTCTAAGAGCAAGCTGAAGTCAAAACAAATCCACTGTGAAGTTCATGAAACTACTGAAATGCAGATGGCTATCAGATGTAGTAATTCCACTGTAGAAAGAACACAGTCTGTGAAGAAAAGAAATTGCTATATCCACTAAAATTAGAAAAGCAGATCCACAGCCAAATAATTATTTAAAAACTTGCAGGTAAACTGAGAATCAGCATTGACAACCCACTGAAAAAAATACCAGCTATTTCCACCATCAGAGGACAAACTGATCTGCCCAAAGCAGACTTTCCTGATTGTGGTGCAAGGACTGTGTTCTGCCAGACAGAATGAGAGGACTCATCAGACTAGCTGACTGCCTTTGTCTCAGCTTTTGATAGGCATTTCTGGGAGTAAATGCTTAAGGGCATTAGGGCTTGAAAGATTTTTTTGGTATTGATATATGCAGACAATAGAGGAACTCCAAGACATCTGAATGGCACCTATTTAAAGAAATGGCACTGCATTACCATTTTAGTGGAAAAGAAAGAAAGCCTAGGGAAAAATCCCCAAATTATATCCTAGAAATGCCTCTAGAAATGAGTGTAGGAAGCATGTAGCCAACTATCTCCCTTTCATTGCAGACTCAGCTTTACAGTGTATCTAAGTGAGATGAAACCTGCCCCAAGACAGGAAAATTTGGCCAGGCAGATAAGCTGAAGCTTAAGAAGGCAGAAGAAATCCTATACTGAATAATGCTAACATCTGAAAGCTCCAGTAGGCCACAGGGGACCGAGAGCCTGAATGGACAAGCCCAAACCAAAGGACAGGAAGGGAGTAAGCAGTTTATAGTGTCACCAACTGCCTTTCCAAATTCTGTGCTTCCCAATCGGTATCTAGAAAGCCCTTTAGATTGTTGACTTGCAATAATGCAACAAGACCAGATTCTTGAAAGAGTAAAAAAAAAAAAAAAATCATTCAGAGTTCCTGCCTATATCCACTCTCCTTCCTATACTATTAACCCTTTTAGCTACAGGTTTTCTGATGATTTCTTAGTATAGAGGAGAACTTTGTATATTGATCCTTCACTTCTGGTGAATTCTCCATCTACTTGGCCATAAATTTTTTTCTGTAATCCATGTACGGGTAATACCTTGCTCTAGTTTTCTCTCTCTTTCTTCCATCCTGTTGAAGTGACAGTGCTATTTTCATGCACTTGTATCTCACTCTTAGGTAATCAGCTTTATTTTCATGCACTGCATCTCATGCTGTAGGAGCACTCCTAGACCAAGACCAGTGAGACCTGGACTTCTGCAAAATGTCATTGTTTTCTGTTTCTACTGAAATGAACAGGTTATCCAATTACTGTTGTGGACGAGTCCCAGGTTTTCTTCTGAATCCTGGAAATGAGTGAAAATCTTACATGCATGTTTAGCCTGTGCTTTCTATGGAAAGTGAGACTCTGTACTGCTCAAGCAAGTGGCTGTTCCAGTCATCTTCTTAACTGTACTTGTTCCTGTTGAAGAACTAAAATGCTGAGGTTATGGTGAGGGTTGTTTGGAGACTCCTAATTACCTGTATCTTTTTAAATTTTATTTTTAGCTTATTTATGGAATGTAGATTTCTCAGTCTAGTTGATGTCTCTTCCCTTAATGATACACAGTGCCTGGAAGGCCAAACTATTTTTTTTCCCAAGCATGTCAACAGTCTTTGATACTACTGCCCGGGATTTGGGTAGTATGTTCATGGATTCTGGCAAAAGTGGACAAGATTGGAATGGACTGCTCATACATCTACTTTTGAGGTACAGGCTGGTAATTGGAGAAAACTGTAATTAAATATTTGGTCTACCATTTTGGCTTCACAGCAAGAACCTTTCCTTTGAGCTGTGCAGAGCATTATACTTGCGAAGTTATTTGAAAGCTAATTATTACCAGTCCCATGTACAGAGCTCAGTAGTCAAACATCCAAAGATCATCTGATTTTAAAAAATTAAACTTCTTGTTTGTTTTTTCTACATCATCAGAGTTATGATTCTTTTTTGTTCCTCTTTCCACACCCCCCCAGCCTTTTCCTAAAGCCATAGGGATTATAGATTTAGTTTTGTTTCATTCTGAGATTATATAGTCCTGTAGCAGCATTTGAGCCTTCAAAAAGTCTAGCAGCCATCATGTAGCACAAAATGAGAGAACTGGCCATGTTGCACTTCAGCGTAATTACTGGTAAAAAAGTGGAGCTGTATTAATTCCATGGTATTAATTTTTGTGAACATATAAATACAATTTTCTACAACAGTTTTGGCATGCTAGTCAAGCCAATTTTCAACATATAGTGCTGCTGCTGAACTGTAAATTTTTAGATATCCTTGGTGCTGACTTTTGGACACACAACTGCTGTTGGGTTAATAGTTAAGGTCAGCTCAGATGCTGAAAGTATTACTCTTGAAACTGGTGAACAGGTATTCCTGTAGAGCAGAGCTTGCTTTCTGCTCTGCCAGATACTGAGTTTTTGGCCTTCTGGGCTGTATACAAAGTCCTTCTACTTTCACAGGGGAACTAAGGAGATGAGAGGATTGTTTGTTTTGAATGGCCTTTTTTCAATCTGAAAAGAGGCAACTGTTGCAGGTTTTTTTCATACAGAACATGTGGTCTGAGACTGTGCAATTCTGATGGTAAATATGAATAATATGTAACATGGATTAAGGTAAGGGGAATATTTGTTTGTTGAGATAAATATAGTATTTGTAAAAGGGGACAAATTGTTGTACCTGGCAGTGAGGTCTCCTGTTTACTGCAGAGGAGAGGTGCTGGGCGGAAATTTCTACCTCCTTTGCAGACCTGCTTGTGTTTCATCTTTGACCTGGAGGAATCAAGGCTAGTAGCCACTGGCTATTTCTTAGCAGTTAGGGAAAAAGGTGTTGTAATTGTTATTTACGGTGTGGAGGTTTGTCCCTCCCACCACTTGACAGAGACCCATCACTTCATAACACCTAGGCTGGGAGGTGTAAGTTGCAGCAGATTCTGGAATCTGGAGGTGAAAGCTTCCAAATCGTACTAATCACTAAAGTTTTGGGGATACAGACAGTACATCCAAGCAAACATTCAGCTGGGTTTTCAGAATAACTCAGGCACACCTTTATGCTGAGACAACAGTTTGAATGTACAGAATTTCCAGATGAGAATGTCACTGCCTAATCGGGAGAAACATATTCAGGTCAAGTGCCAGATACAGTTATGCAGGATAACAGTGTTGGTCCACACAGCCTTTAGGGAAGCAACATAATACTGGAATACTGAAAAAGAATCCAGAAACCGGTGCACAGCTTTGAAGGAAGCCAGCGGAAGATATTTTTCTCTCTTGCAGACCATGATTATTGATTACTCATTTCTGTGATTCTCAGACACGAGCTCTTCATTGACTGGAATTACATTTATGAAGGCAGTTGCTTTCTCTGCAGCAGTAACACATGTATGGCATGTTCTGTTTGTCACAGATGCCTGGGTAAGGGAGAGCACCTGTTATTAAATGCATGATGGTGTAGACAATAGGATGGATAAACAGACCATGAAATTGCATTGAGTCAGTCCTATGCTGCCAATCCCGAACACTCAAAGCTTAAGCCTTAAGTACAGGTTGTTTTAAAAATTATGATTTTTTTTTTTTAAATAAAGAATGAGTTCCTTTTATTTGCTTTCTGGTGCATTAGCAGCCAAGAGTAACTTCCCCCCCCACCCCGTGAAACCTGAGATTCTCACAAAACTACTGATACTTAAGTAAAGCAACAAATATTCTGAGAATTGGCAGGATGAATGGGCATGACATGATCCCACAGTGCAGAGAGTAGAGACACAAAAATCTCACATGGGTAGAAGAAGCTACATGAGAAAATTCAGGCTGCAATTTATGCTCTTTCATTATTTAATTGTGATTAAAATACAAGAGCCACAAGAGAACAAGCTTGATTCCATTCTGTGTGTGTTAGACTATGGCAGTGCCACCTGCTCAGCATTTTTCTTTCTTAATGCAGCTTTTGTACTGAGCCTAGAGCAGAATTACTTGGAGAAGCAGCAGAAAATTTGCAGAAAGGCTTGTGATAGTTGAGGATTAGAGGGCAGGAAATGGGTGATTCACTTTGGCTTCTGAAGACAAGCACTAAAACAGAACTGCAGGCAGGACTGGAAAGGGTGTTTGGGAGTATGAACTGATTCTTATTTATAGAGGGGAAAAATAGCAGGGTTTGCCTTAAAGCTCTGCAGGTTTGGGTGCAGTTGCAGATATAGTTGTCCAAACAGGTGACTTTGGGTCCTAGGGTGGCCTTGGATCAGTAAATTTATCTCAGCTTCTTCAGGAAGGAGAAAGTCATCCCACCTGGCACCATTTGGTATACTTTGGTGAATGACTGAGGCCCTGAAGAGAGCAGCTGAGCAATTAACAGATTATTTTCAGTATTTATAAACAGTTGTTTTGTTGGCATATTGTTGGCTTCCCCTTTCACCTTTTTTTTTTTTTTAAATTGTGTCTGTATCTCTCAAAAATATTTATGTGCCAAAGAGAAAGTTCTGGCCCCTGCACAAAAAGAGTAAAGCCATCATAATTTATTTCTGCTCTTTGTTTCTCTCAGATACTATAGGCAAGGCTATAGGGCTCATGTCAGTATTTGCTATTGAGCCTAAATATTTGTCCTCTCTCCTGGTATTGTCCCTTCCTGAACACTGACACATCAGCTCTAAGCAACTGGCAGATTTGCTCATCCACAGAGATACAAATCGTTTGCCTGTTCACTGAGTTGTTTCACTAGAGATGCAAATTGGATAATTGCTGATGTACAAATTGTCAATAGCTGCTTGTTGAAGATCTGCATGCACCTGTTTTTACAGGAAGAGTTACTAAATATTAGTGCTAGTTTCAGTAAATATGCACACACATTTTTTAAAATAAAATTCAGAATTGTATGCTTCTCTGGTGAGTAGAATGAACTAGATTAAGCACAGCATTTTAAAGCATCCTTTTGCTGTCTTCTCCTTGGAACACAGTATATGTGCTTTGACTGCACTTCCTCCAGTCTCTAAGCCACTGCAGAAATTCCAGCCATTGAGCAGCTGCATGTATGCTTGAATGAAGTGTGTGCTATTCCATGTGTCAGCAGGAAGAGATAAAAATAGAGCTTTTTTCTCCTTATTGTCATGAACTGTGTTTCCGCTGGCTACCCCAAGCCATTTATTCTTCAAGTCCAGTGTAAAGGGAATATGTTTAAATTAGGTTCAGTGCTGCAGTTGTGGATCATAGGGAGGCTGTGAAGCAGTGTAAGGATTGCAGCCATTTACACCTAGTGCTTAGTGAGACAGGGCATATCAGATTAATGCATGGCTGCTCTTGCTGCTGTCCAGGCAACTGGCATTTTGCTGCAGAAGTTGCCTTTTGTTTTTTTTTCCCTTTCCAGTGAGGGAATATACTGAAATAGCTGACAAAAATCCCCCTTGATGGAACTGTCAGGTTTCACAGTCTGAGAATGAAGCTCTTTTGGCTTTGTGCTCCCCTGCTGACACATGCTGGTCTCACACCTTTGCAATAAAGAATTGCTGCTGTTGCCAACTCATACACCAAATACTGTCAGATGAGAGATCTGGAGAGCTGGTGGGTGAGTTGGTTTGCCTGGCACTGGGCATCCCTGAGTGGGAGAACAGTTCCCTGGTATAGCAGGAATATACATTTATCATCATGTGATCTGACATATGTGAGCTGCACCACACATCAGGACTCTGTGACTTGAGTGGTCTGCATGGTTTAAAATGGACCAGGACATGATACCCTTTAAGCTACTGTTCCAGATACAGGGTTTATAATGTAACAAGCCCTTTCCTCCATGATCTGACCTGGTAGCAGCGTAATTGAGGAGAGATGCTGGGAATGTAGAATCTGAAATGGGGTGTTCTTGGAGGTGGGAGAGGGCTTGGCCCATCCTGGGAAGCACAAAGCTGGTTCAGGAGGCCCTGGTTGCATATGGCTTTGATGGAATTGCAAATAATGTGGTCTCGCCTCACATTTCCAACTCAAATTAATCTTTAAATTGTTCCTGAGGTGTAAGCAGCTGATTTGGCCTACAGTTTCTGAAAGAAACACTGTCTTTACATTATGTATGTCAACATCTGTGCAAGGACTACTGTGAGTAATAGCAGGACACAATTTATGCCAAGAATGTGTCAATGCACACACCTCTGTCACTGGTTTCCTTTCTGCTAAAGAAGTGCCTTGCACAGTGTCCATGGTACAGACTGGCATACATGAGGCTGACACTTCATGGTGGTCCCTGTTACTGTCAGGAGTTGCTCTATGCGTCATTCTGAGTGCACTTACATGTCAAGCATGTAGGTAATAATTAAGAAGCCAGTCAACTCCTCAACAATCACAGAAATTCAAAACAAATGAACCAATTGTATATTAACATGTATGTATATACGCACAACTGCAATGAGAAAACAAAAGTTTAAAGTTTAATTCAGTGTTAAAATATTTTTAAAATATTCTACATGTAGATCCCACCAGATGGTAATTTAAAATTCCTTTTGAAGTGAAGGATTCAAGAAGCAATAACATCACCTTTTAGCCTTTATAAACACTAAGATCTTTTAAATGTCTCTATTCTTTGACAGCTTGTCCTAGTTACCTGGGCATATGACACATTTCCTGAAAGGAGAATAACTGTGCTATCAATCCAGATACAGTCTGTCCTTGATTTTCTCCCTGCCTTTTCATCTAAAGGAATCACAGCTGTAAGAAATGTGAATTTTCTAAAATTTAATCAAGATAGGATTTTTTTCCTAAGTCAGCCTCCATTAAGCAATAACATAGAAATGAAGTTAATTTTCCTTACTTTGCTCTCAGATATCCATTTTACATCCATTACACTTTATATGTAATAATTCATTTCCCAGGTTTGATCTTCTAGTTCATTTCAAGCCAGTTCTTCCATTTTTAATATTTCCTTCAGAGAAGTGAAATGGCAGGCATATTATATAAATAACTTTCTGATATGTTACCACAACTGTTTGAGCAATGCCTTTCTTGAAAGAGAGTTCATTAGCAAATGAGCAGTTCCTGAGTATAATGTAAAGCATCATTTTACGTGGAAGGACAAGCCTGAGTCATTTCTCCAATTGTTCCATTAAGGGAACAATTCTTGGCTTAAAGTATGACTGGGGCTATAAAATCAAAATCAAAATAATTGAAATATAAAGTAGGTCATTTACTAACTCTTAGACTGGAGTTATGAGGGCTCTATTCTGAAAAG
The DNA here is from genome assembly GCF_026419915.1 of Harpia harpyja. NCBI lineage: Eukaryota > Metazoa > Chordata > Aves > Accipitriformes > Accipitridae > Harpia > Harpia harpyja. The sequence goes on along the minus strand of NC_068959.1, from coordinate 21,261,052 downwards.
GTTACAGTGATCAAAAATTAACAGAGATGGCTCTACCCATTTTTTGTATCTGTTAAGCCTCCAAGACTTAAAACTTACCATCTGATGAATATTTAAGAAACTGTAGTCCTAGAGACAAGACACAAAAGGCATCTGTAACTTTGTTAAAATGGCTGTTGCAATGTGATGCCATCCATTTCAAGCCAACTTTGATCTGATCTTTACTTAGATAACCATACCTTAATATTCCATAGTTGTGTATTATCCACCCTCAAGTAATCTCTTTGTCAAATTTATTTTGTTTCAACATTATATGGCCTTTACAGCACATCACCTAGCAGTTTGTGATTTCAATTTTTGTGACCAAGTAGAATAAAGCACTGAGCAAGTTAGGAGGTTCATAAACACATTTAAATTGGCTTTTAACAGCCAGTCAGAGCAGAACAGCATGCAGATCAGCAGAACTACACAGATATGCCTCTGTTGAAAACCTAATGCAAACTTTTTGTAGTATGGTTCAAGCAGGTACTGTCCTCTCGATTAAGAGAGGACACCTTTAGCTGCAGGGAAGGACAAACAGAAGGCTTGGAGCCATGATACAGTAGGTCCAGACTTCCAGGGCAGTCAGTCTGGTTCATCTCATCAGTACCAAAATAATCTACTTTAACGGGTTAAAGACCCAGATGACTTGAGATGATCATAATATCTGGATTTACCTACAACCTAAGAAAAAGTCCTCCGAGTGTGGACCTTGCAACCACTTGGAAGAGCAAAGCTGTTTCTGCAGTAGGAGAATGGATGTGGGGAGTCTGCAAGGTCACCTTCATTTTCTCCTCGGAGAATGTTTAAAAGATTCTGAAAAATAGAGAAATTGTGTAGCGTGCTTATCCAGGGGGCTTATCATATTGTATTAGCAGTTACTCATCACATTTAATTAAGATTCCTTTTTAGCTGATGTGAAATATTATTAGCTCCATTCATCCCATATCAGTAAAAAGGAATAATAATGGGATGTGATCCTAATAGGAGATGATAGGAAGCTGCTAATGCAACACACGTATCGTGGAAGGGAAAGAGGGCTGTGACTGCCAGAGTCTGTTTTGAGGCCTGCGATGCCTTCAGTTTTACAGGCCCTTCTCATGGAAAATAGTAAAGTAACACACCTAGGTAGGTTACTGGCTTACAGCCATATCGGTGAGAATCAAAATAGAGATTGATTAGTATTTAGTTAATTGGCTTTCAGAGGAGGAGACGTTTGCAGAGGTTCAGTGATAAACTAGTCAGAGTAGGACAGCGAAAGGGTTAGGTAGGTCTAAATTAATTTTATATACCTGTATGATATCATTTATTTTTAAAATGAAGAAATCCCATGAGGAAAACAAACCCAAACTAAACTAAACAGTAAGAGTATCCTTTCTTCCCCTTTATGGTCCAGATAGAGGAAGGGGCAGTTTCAGCTTTCATCCATAAAATTCCAGTAAAATTATCCCTTTATTTGTGATCAGAGCCAGAGGGAGCCAGGGAAATAGGTTCCAGCTCTGAGGTTCAGAGCACAATGCCACCTTCAACCTCTGAGAGACAAGGCACTGCATTTTCTACTCTCTGAAGCTTTGTGTGTTTCTTGAAAAGAAGATCCAAGCAGAAAGCTTCACACTGTAGTCATCTGGCTTGGAGATTACAATGGTTTGGGCTGCTGGAATGGGAGCCATATACAAGAGGAATGGTTGAAGCCTGTAAGCTAAACATAGGTGATGAAAAAAGAAAAATAAGTTATCTTTCACGACTATTCCTTAGGTGTCCATGATCCATTACTAGGCTATCCTTTCTAAGTGGTGAAGCTCACACATTCATTCATGTTTAAAATAGATGCCTCTAAAAGCACTGACATGTGTCCCTTTTTCTTTCACTACCACTTCAAGCATCCAATTAGTTGGTTAAAATTAGTTCTGCTTTGAAAGACTAAAATTGATGCTTCAAGTTTCCATAGTTACTGTCTTTCTGTTAATTGTGCTCAGTTAAAAAGTAGGGAGTCTCTTGCCTGCCAGCACTGGATTTGGGCAGCCATGCTGGGCTCTGTTGTCTTTCTGCACCAGTAGTAATATGGACTGTGCTAAGGTAAGTTTACCTGCAGAAGGTTTTCACAGTGTAGAGACTGGTACTTCATGAACAGTTTTGTTGAGGGGAAGCAGAAGGAACTGAATTCTCTTAGGAGTGTTCACTCTCCAAGGTGGACACAAATAAAAACAAGCTAGTCCTGTCCAGGAGATCCAATGCTAGGAGAACATCTAATCCTGCCTTCTGTCTTCCCGTCAGGTAACCTGAAATCCCCAACTTGAAATTTTCCTTCTTTGGGGAATCAATCACAGCCAGCCATCGAGATGGGGGCTGAGGCAGAAGGTGGCTGTAGTGGCTGTAGACAGGAGTCCAAGCTGCTGATCCTGTGATCACCCCATAGAAGCAGAGTGGCCTCCAGTGGCAGGAGGCGACCGGATAGATAGTGAGTCTGTGCTCTTGGCCTCAGTTCAATAGCTCATCTAGCAGAGAGCAAGGGGACGGGGCGGGGGGGGAAGGGGCGGGCGGAGTTTGACTGTCTGCAGAATGCTGTTAAAGGCTGCAGCAGCAGCCAGGAAATGCTTCCTCCTTTTCACCTTCACAGCAGGATTTATGATGGTCTGTGAGCCTGTTGTCTTTCACATAAAAGTGCTTGTATATTAAGAATTACATTATTTTTTATTTGAATTTGACAGAAAACAGTAACCAGAATTGGCTTTCCATAATACAGACTAAGCAGTGCACAGCTCTGTTCCTGTCCTCCTGACATTCAGAGCTTTGTCTTCTGCAATGCCTTTTGCTCTCTTTGCAATATTTCATGTCTTTATATAATGCAGGCAGCACCCACACACAGCACCAGTCAGCTGAAAGCAGTTAGAATGCCACCTCCCTCCTGGTCACATCCAGAGGAAGACTTGAGCCACAAATCAGACATCCCAGTTTTTAAAGATTTGTCTCAAAGTCCACATTTTTGGGATGTGTCACCTAGCAATCCTAAAATCAGCCCTCAGCAGAGGTCTGGGTAGCTGTTTGCTGCTCCAGTCTGTTCAGTTTAGGGCATTTAAGGAGGCTACATAGCACCTGGTTTGACACAAAGTCAAAGAAAAGCCTTTTCTTTTGTGGAGGTGGGGCAGGTGGCAGCGAGGCCAACCTACCACAGGTCCTCAGGGGAACATTGTCCCCAGCCGCTGCCCACACCACCTCTCCCCAGTCCCTTCCCAGGTACTGAGGGGCACAGCAGTGCCCCCCCCAATACCAAGTCCCATTTTCCTGCACGATTCACTGCCCTTTACCTTACTGTTTGTATTAAAACAAAGGCAGAATGGCTGATGCTTTAGCTGTCCACACTATATTTACAATGCATTTATAAAATGAAAATCATCTGGGTTGGTTTTTTTTTCCTGTTTTCAACTATGAACTCTTAAAAATAGTCACTGGGGGCCTACAGACGTGGTGAGATGCCCAAATAAAAGTCCATCTACTTTATCTTGCAGGAATAGTCTCTCCTTAACAACCTCTGCTTGCAACACATTCACATGCTGCATCCTCCAGAGTCCAGTGTCCGATTAGAGCTGGAAAGATGATTCGGAGCATCCTGGATGTGTGCGCACGCTGTCTCGGCGATGCAGCAGATTAGTCCTCAGTTTGGTGAGGAAAATGTTAAAACTTGTGCTGAGCAAGTACTAACAGGTGCTTTCCAAGCCAAATTCTACCAGTGGGAGCAGGACTGGGCACAAGTACAGCACTAGAAGGATGTTACTTGAGAAAGTTGATGTTTTTGTGGGAGGAAAAGCCTCTTTTAGTGAAAAGAGAGTGAGAGGAGCTGCAGACACCATGCTCTGTTTGCTTCTTCAGCAGCTGCAAGAAGCCATTTAGCCTGTGTTGTGCTCTGGCCACAGCAGGCTGTGGTAGCAAGCAAATCAATTTTTGCTTTCACATATCTCAGAATATGCTGGCAGAGCTATTTGGAAGCTGAGACAATTGCTTTAATACACAGCCATGTAAGATTGCTTTCTTACAATGAGATCGATAATCTCTATTTAAATTCAATTTCAATGTCAGCATGGACAGTAACCTGAGACTGAACTGGAAGTGACCTCCGTGCCCACCTCCTGCTTTGTATCTGCATGTTGGAGCAGTGGGGGGTTACAGATCTCCCACAACATATGTGCTATAATTACCCTGTTTAATGTTGGTGACTTTAAATCCAAGCAGTGGATTAAAGCTACAGGCTCCTTGGTGGGGAGAAGTTTTCATTTTGTTCATTCCTCCTGTCTCTGAATCGTTAGTGCAGAACAGGTCAAACAGATGGAAGGGCAGAGTGAGATTTATTTGGTTTTTCTTTAAGACTCCAAGTTGACGTAGTCCTTAGAGATCGTTGGGATTTTTTGGGAAACGAATAGTTAAAATGGTTCGACTTTGTTCTGACTGAATCATTTCTCTGTCTTTCAGTTCAGTATCATCTGTCATTTTATTATGCTGATGATGGATTTTTATTTGCTTTTTTGTTGTGTTTCTGGTTGAGGGGGTTTTGTTTGGTTTGGTTTTGGGGTTTTTTTTTAATAAAAAGATTAAATGGGCATTTTAATCCCAAAAAGGCTTAGGGATGATCAGTGAAGCCAGAATGTCCGCAGAGATCCTCCAAATGACACAGAGAGGGTTTTTCAGTGCATGCTGTTTGCATTTGATATGCTCTTTCGGAATCAGTGCAGAATGTCAGGCTCCTTATAACAGTGAATATTCATTAAGCCTGCCAGAGGCAGAAGCTGCAGTCAGTACAGCATCAGTGGAGGAGGCAGAGAAGAGAGAAATCAGGTTAATGACTAGCTTTCTCTGCAATTTGCTTCCTGCTTATTGCCTGATCTCAGTTTTAAATAAATTCATTTAATTAATGTGTTTTGCTACTTTGACCTGCGGATGGAAGGGTCTGTGATTAACGATGGGGTATTCCTAGTCTCATGGTGACTTTAGTCAGCATGTTCTGGTGTCTAGAAAAAAACGTTGGAAAAAGATTTCCTTGAAACTCAATAATAATAGATGGTTTGATTGAAAGCTTTTACCTAAATGATCTCCTGAGTCCATGAGCTACCAGATTTTTAAAGACAGGGACAAAGTGGGGAGTGGGGAGGGGTGGAACAGAGTGAAAGCAAGCTGCTGTCTTGGCTCAGCATGTCATGCAGTGAAAAATGTCTCTTCAGGGAGACAGAGCTGCACAGAAATGCTTTCTTCCTCTCCCCCTTGAGCCGGGACACATCTGTTCTAACACAAGTTAGCCTTCTTCTGACAAAGGTTCTTTAAGAAAGCAGCAGAGGCATAGGAGGTAGAGACAATGTACATGACACTCAGAATATATGGCCAGCTCGCATTATGGGAAATGAGCACCACCTGTTCCTAGTAAACACCAGATTGGAGCTGTGGGGCTATACAGGGACACGAATAAAAACACATGGCCTCCCCAAAAGAGAGAAAAATGTCAGTGAGATAGAAACTGCAGTCTTAGTCCAGACCTGATAGGGTATCGATTTGTGGGCTGAGTGATGACACGTTCTGTGAGCAGGCATTTTGCCCCAAATTTAGAAGACATCTCAATTTCAGACTGTTTGTACCCATCACTCAGCGCTTTGACTTTGTTCCACTTACATATCAGTTCGGATGGTTTTACAAGCTGATGAAAGCCAACCCTTCGATTGACTGAATTTGCAAATGCTGCATCTGAAAAGACAGCACTGTAAATCTCAGTGACAGACCTGTACTTTGGAGTTTTGCAGCAGAGTGTCATTCAAGACCTAAACTGTACTGGTGGTATTGCTGTCATAACTAAAATGTGGCCTTTTAAGGGACGGAAATGGTGCAACCTTAACAAGATGGCTGAGCTTTCTCAGGTAGTTCTGAATAGAAGATGCCAGTGCCTGCCTAAATGAAAATCCCACAAAGTGATTAGGGATGAGAAAGTGGCCTCATCTTGCAAATAGTCGTAGAGGATTTTTGTGGCTGTCACTGCTAAAGAGATTAGTTTTAAACTTTTTTTTTTTAATACCTTGGCATGGTCATCAGTACAGCATCCCCCAAACCCTGATGCTGCTTAGCTTGCTCCTGAGGGTGGAATTCAGTTCCTTTTGCACTAGGCACCCAAGAGTTAGCTGTGTAGTTTAAATTGGCTGTCTGGGCTTTATCTGTAGCTCAAGAAGCAAAGGTAATACAGCTCCAGCAGAGAGAGGAGAGGAGCAAAGAAAATTCAGTGCATCTAAAACCAGGCGTTTAAGCTAGGTGGATTGAACTGCCTTCTGAGGGTGCTTGTCTCTCTTTATAGACTGTAGCAAGAACTAAATTAGACAGTTTAGATTGGATACCTACTTTTTTTGGTGGCTGAATTTAGAAAAGGGATACCTTACTCTGTGAATGACATCTGAGAAAAAAATTTAGGTGCCTACAGCTACTACATGCTAAATTTCAGGGACCCTGTTCCTTGTAGTAAGTGCCTGGGCTCCCTGCACAGAGCACGGGGAGAGTTAGGTACCTCTGAAAAACCTGTGTGCTGAGATCAGAACTGCCTGCAACATGGGAGAGAGAAGCTCTGTGCTCAGCGAGGTGACACAGCTCACCTGCAACCTGCTCCCTTTCTGGGACCTTGGAGCCTATGACATCCACATGACACTTTCTATCTCACAATGTGTAGGAAATCAGGTGCTTTCAGAGCAATTAGGACTTGTTGAACAAGTGCCTATTGACTGAGATTTGTATGTTTTTCAAGTCCTGTGAGAGGTAGAAGGCTACAGCCTATGACCTGTAAATGCCTCTGGAAGAGGCAAAAGTAGCTAGGCACTGTACCATACTGCTTCAAGCTTTCAGGTAGGTGATTTTAGGATGTGGGGGGTTTTTGTATGTAATTCTGCCTGTGCATTTCAGACAACAGTCACTGGATGGAAAAAGTAGTATTTTGAAAGACAACCTAGAAGTCCTTTCCTCCCAACTAAATATATGATCTACTTGACTGCAGTCTCTGTTGCTCTAGGTTCCATTTAAAGTCTACTGAGACACTTGTATTTTGGTGAGAGTAGGAGGAAATGGAAAGGGTGAAAAGTTCATTTCCCATTTTAGCTTGCAGACACTCAGGCGAAGAAGCATCAGAAGCTGCAGGTGCAGCCTAGATTGTGTGTTCTGCTGCATGCATGCATTTTAAAAATAAATCATTTGGTCATTGAACATGAAGACTGCCGTATTCCTTGAGAATAAAGCAAAGGGGCAGTCTCCAAAGTAATCCGTTGAGTTACACTAGGAAATGGCCAGACTCTGCGCTTTTATGTGGGAACACTGGCAAAACCTCCCTGTGTAGCTGTAGGAAGAAGAGAAGTATAATGTTTTAAATAAAGTGTTATAAGTATAGCTGGTAGATTTGCTTTATTTAGATTTTCCTCTAAGCTTAATATACAACTTTAAAGCATTCAATAAGACCCAGAAAATATGCAAGAGAAGTACAACTAATCCTGTTAAATGTAAAATAGCATCTAAGTGGAAGGTTTTTGTTGTTAAATTCCTGCTGATAAGAAACAGAAGAGATGTTTAAGGAAGCTTTGGAAACTGGGTGGTAAGTGACATTTATCCTTGATCTGAAATGCCTAAACATACAATGTTTTTAGTACAGCTGAACTGTGACCTTCCAGCCTGCCAATACAGATAAACACACATGTTATCAGGTAAATCACGCAGAAGGGAAATTTCCTGAGGAGACTCTTGAAGCCCCACTTGTAGGAAATGATGGCTATTAACTCATTAAGTTCTGTCTGACTCTGTCTTTTTGTATGTGAGCTCTCCACACAGCTGTAAGGATAATTAGTGTCCTTTGGCTTGCTGAGTATTAAGGAGTATTAAAATGCTTAGTTTGTATGGACAATGAACATATTCGGGGGCTGGGAGAAAAACACATAGAAATGCAAGAAAACCCCCATAGTCTTTAAGTTGACAGAATCCTGATTCCAGGGTAGATGTGATGGGTTTGTTGTGTTTGGATACAGTATGTCAGATGGCTTTGTGATAAATATTACTGACTTCATCTGGTGAGTGGATTTGTTTGGGCAGAACCAGATTAAAGGCTCAGTATCCTGTTCTGAATTAGATTTCAATAATGCAGACGTGTATGTGCACCCTGTTAGACTGGCAAGAGTTTTCATGCAAGAGATACTGTACCTTAAGGATACCCTCTATTCTTGCACGTTACTGTATTTGTGTGGTAAAATGAATAATATAAAGTCACTGTCATTGTCTTGTGTCCTGTCTTCAGCCTAATATGCTCATGTCAAAATGGCATGACCACACACCATGTTGTTTCAGCTGTGCTGTGGTGGCACTGCGGTCCATAGACTATTGTAACCCTGTACGCTTCAAAGCAGGTTTTGGACTATTCACTGCTACAGGGCTTTCCCCAGCCAGAGCAAGGATGGTTCAAAAATTATTTGAGGTCACCTTCAGCTGTTTTTTTCCTGCCAGGAACAGGAAAAGAGCATTGGGTCCAAGCCAATGTTGTTTGGAATGAATGTTGCATGGGCTTGTTGGGAAGGAGAAAGGATTTATTTGTCAAATAGGGCTTAATTTATTATGTACAATGTGAAAGCTCACATTTTTGTATTGCTGGAGAAAGACAATTGATTAATAATTTGGAAAAAGGCCAAGACACACAACATTCACCTTTGTAATTTATCATCTCAAAGAAACAAAAGCGATATAAAAGGTATCTGACCAAAATATTTGATTAAGCAGAAATGAAAGCTGGTTCATATTAATGCATTTAGTATGAAAGGGCTTGCTAGGACATTGTTATTACCAACAACAAACATGTAACAAATCTGAAGCTGATAGTTAAGACCGTAGGAAATTTACAGAAAAGCTACAACTGATAAAATAGAGGAACTTCCACATTAATAATAACTTCAAAAAAGAGATTTGAGACTAGGGAGGTTAAGGTCACTAAAACAACTTCAGCAGTTCCTGGAAAGAACGTAAAGTCAAATCTTCTTCATCATTAAATACAGTCTTAGGGGGAAAAGAAGTGTACAGGTTCTTCTAATTCTTGGTTAAACATCACATTGTAAAAGCAGTCATACAACCTCCTTCACAAAGATTCCATGTGCCAAACCTATTACACAGATGGTCTCAGAGACAGTTCTGATGTGTCATGTATACACATTTCTTTGGCTCTGTAACATGGACGTACTGTGTAAGTATGGAAAAGCTTAAAAAGGATTCGTGCTTTCCAGTGGTGTTTATTTTGCTGCCAGGCAAGAGAAAGACTGTCAAGCAGTGTTCTTTAGCTTTTGAACCAGGAGAGCCTTAGGTCTGCACGTATGACACATTCTATTTCACAAAATAGTACGAAAAAATTTACAAATACAAAAAATTGTACAAACAACATTACAGAAGATGAAGAATCATAAAAGAATAAGAAGTATAGGTGATGCTGTTCATTTCATGAAATGGCTGCAAAAGTAAATGCAGTATTCTTCATTACTACTACAAAGGTACAGAGCAGTCAGCTGAGGCTTACTGAATAGCATTTTCTGGTCTGGCAAAATGTTGGAGAACTCCCTTTAGATCGTTTACTTTGTTTTCTCTTCCTGCCCTCTTTCACCAGCAGGAGACCTAGGATTTCTCTGTTTCTTCTCCTTCTTTCTGTCCCCTAGCCTCCTCTTCCAAGGGATATGGAGTCCCTCTCAGCTGGTTTTCCAACCCTTCCTTGTAGTAATGCAGATCCTACCTCCTTCTTTACCCCAAACATCTTTACCTATTCAACTGGACAGCTCTGGTGCAGAATACATGATGCTGGGGCTTAATCAGGTTGATGGTATTGGCATTGTTTGTGTGGTATGGCAAAAATTTGCGCGTGGGTAGGTGTGTTACAAGTGTGACAGGTCCTATGTTTGTGATACTGCACTTTCAGAGTGTAAATAAGAACATTTTCATCAGATTTGAAGGTTTTAGCATCAATGCATGAGCATTGAGCTTTCCCCTGATCACAATCCTTTAAACACTTAAAATGAGACACTAAAATGTATATACTGTTCCTATTAAAAATTGGGAGTTTCGTAAATTACAAAGAATTTTCAAAGTTTAAGAAAAAAGAAACCAGCCAAGTTTTAAGACTTTCTCTCATAGAAGAACCCAATTTGTGTTGCATTCATTATGCTAGAAAATTGTCCTTGTCAGGGTAACATACATAAACATTTCAATCTGATTAGCTCAATCTTGTCAAAATCATGGAAATAAAATTAAAAGTTGCTTCATACTGCAAGCCTAAAGCCGGGGACAGAACTTGACTTTGTATTTGCCTGTATAAAATATTGTGATCTACCATTCTACCATATCAATTCAAAGAACCAAGAGCTAGTCACCAGTCTGGTGACAGCCTTTATGTTGTGATATTACAATAAGAAAAAAGAAACATAATAGTGAGGACTTTCCCGGTTTGAGAACTCCCTGCAGTGTTATTTACTTCTGAACCATTCTTGACAGCTTACCACAAATTTGGCACCAGCCCTTTCTGATTTCCCATTTTGCTTATAAGTTCATAGTTTAGAAAAACTTTACAACTATCTTGTGAGAGTCACCCCATTTCCTGGCAAAAGGGAACAGGTTGTTAGACCCTCGCCTTGAAGAAGACTATGAATATTTCTGAGACCAGATTCTGCACCCTGATTGAAGGAGTCCTGTGGTATCTCTACCCCGGCAATTCAGTTCACACCTGTTCTTGCTCTAGGGCAGTGTCTGCTGATCAGCCACATTGCACACATACATACATACATGCTAGTTGGTTCTCAGGTTCCTCTTTGGGATGCACCAACTCATTCCCTCCATGAGGAATCCTGGACACAGTTGACAGGATGGTTTGCTAAGATAACCAGCAAGGATGTGCAAACTGCAAGGCTGACTCCCCCTACCCCAGACACTCCTCTAACCTTATCCCAAAAGACTTGACACCCTCAAACATACCCTTGTGCTATGCAATACACATGCTTGTGTTTCATGCTATAAAACACTACAATGGGCTGCATCACAGCAATCTCTTATTCCATGCACTTTAAATTCAAAAGAAAAATAGAGAACAACTGTATTTTAAGGCACAACATGGGATCCAGAGCATGTTGGGCCCAGCAGTATGTGGAGTGAGTCAGTGCATCCTAGCATTGAGCAGGCTGGAGAAGAACCAGTCGGTAACACCCAGATGAGCAGCCAGGCAACCAAGAGTCAACGTAGAGTGAGACTAAAGCCATAGCTTTCAAATAGGAAGCTGATATTCACTGAGTGCTTGTATTTAATGGTGCTTTAAGCTTTTCTTGCTATTTTGACTTTTTCAGAACCTGAGGCGGGAGAGGTGTCCCCCCCAGTGGGAGCTGGTGTGAACAGCAACAGCTGGACCTTTAAATTTGGACCGGGCAATCCCAAACAAGGTGGTCCTGGTGAGTTGCCAGACAAATTCATTATCCCAGGATCTCCTGCAATCATCTCCATCCGGCAGGAGCCACCAAACAGCCAAATTGACAAAAGTGACTTCATAACCTTTGGCAAGAAGGAAGAGACCAAGAAAAAGAAGAAAAAGAAGAAGGGAAACAAGACTCAGGAGAAAAAAGAAAAGGGCAACAGCACCACTGAGAACAGTGACCAGTGAGGGGTTTATACTGAAAGAACCCACTTAGCCAGTTTTTGTAATAATGGCAGATTTCTCCTATGTAGCAACTCCCAACTTCTTCCTACTGTTAACAAATTTCCTGTATGTACAGACTTGAGAAAATCAGCAGGAAATTCACAGTGTCTGTCTAAATTGCTTAACAGGTTTTGTCTTAAAAGCTTTATTAAGTCTGGTGTTAACTCTTTTTCTCCACTCTGGCTTGTTTTCAGAATCTAAAAAGCAGACACAAGTTTCCTTTCTCCTACGCCGAAAAGGAGAATCTTCACAGTACAGCCAGTGAGAGGTTGGACTCTGCACTGTGGTTCCTGTGCTCCTGTCTTGATGACACTTACAGGACAGGTTTAAAAGTTTTAATGTTGTGCACCCTCTATCTGATTGGAAATATTTGTGTGCAGATGTCAGCTAGGTGATATGAGATCAGATAATAAAATGCAAGAAGAGCTGGTAAATATGCAACAGAGGAAACACCTAATGAACACAAATGTTCAAAGATGTTCAGGCTGGGGAGGAAATGTCTGAAAGGAGATGACCAGACTTTTCAAATCTTGAGAAGTCACTGTGTGGAAATACTGAGTCCTATACATGACGTATTGTACACACTCCTGCAAATAAAAACCTCACATTTACAGCTCTTTAAGATACCATAAATTTTATCTCTTACCAAGCAAGCCATTGGGAAAATTGACCCTTAAAGCCCTGCATTACCCTGGCAAGGCTAGCCCTCAGAGTGTAAGAAGGGCTGGGCTGACATCCCAGGAATGTAACTGTGATGCTCTGTGTCCCTGTTTCCACTCTGACATTATTTTGCACATTATGTCTCTGAAAAGGTCAGAGTTTTTCCATGACACTTATGCAAAAGAGAGAAAAAAAAGAAACGTTAACTATGCTATTTGTTATTTGAGATATTTATTTATAAAGAAATATAGCTGTAAATGTTAAAGAAATATGATGCCCTTTAACCCAAACAGAAGTCAATCTAGAGCCATTATGAATTACAATTGCTGCTATTAAAGTGCTTTAGAAAAATTGCCTGAAACATCTGTATTATATCGGCCACTTGCCAATAACAGCTTTATTCTGTCGGGTGACTTGGGGGCTGCCTTTTGCATGTATTAATAAATACAAGAATATCTTCTCTCTCTCTCTTTTTTTTTTTTTTTTTTGCATTAATCTGCACTTTGAATACACCTTTGCAAACAAACTGTTCTAATATGAAGAAGCAGAAGCAAACTCCTCACACAAATGGATTTACTAACCTGCTAGCTCTGTGCAGTACCTTCGTGTTACCTCCCACGCACCCTTTTTTGATTTTAGTTTTACTTTTCTATGAGATTATGAATTTCTGACCCTACTAACACTCATTATGTAAAATTCAAGTACTGTATGTATGCTGTATGCTCTTATAAGAATCCTGAAATATTTATTCTGTGCTTGTGTATGTGAATGTCAATGCAACTATTATTAGAGTGGACTTTAAGCTTTACCGTTGAATGTAAATTCATTATTTCTTTTTGTACACTTGTGAAAAAGTGGAGTAGTGTTAATTTTTTAAGCCACTGTTGATTATCAGTTTTTTGTGTATGAAACACAAGTAAAATATCTTTCTTAAATCAAGCCATGCATGCATTTTGGGATTTATTGGTAAGAATCTGTGAAGCTAAAGCTCTGTGAATTACTAAACCTAAGGGTATAAATGGAGTATTGAATGTGGTTGAGGATGTTGCTATAAAAGCAATACATGTATTTTTAAACAGAATATAGCTGATGAGGGACTTCCAAGGGGTTTTCTACATTATTGTACGTTCACAGAATAAAGCTCAAGTGTCGTCTTAATTGGAACTGTGTAAGAAACTACATAGCTCTAAAATATCTAACAGGCCCTTTAATCTTGGATCAAAGAGAACAGCTGGATTTCTTGAGACATGTCCTGGATGTTTTGAGTTTCCAAACTGCTGACAGTTTGGAATAAGACAATTTCTATTCATTTTTAAGAACCTGCAGCAAGTCTTAAAACATCACAGAAGGTAAAGCTCTAATAAAAGAATTCATATCTCGAAGCATAAACCACCAATGGCCTCATGTGGTCTCTTCAGAGTTTTCTTTTGCTACCAGTCTTGTCTTACTGGCAATGAAAAAGATGCTACTTGAGGAAGAGAATTCTTGATTCAGTTTTAAAGGCTAGCCAAGAGGAAAAATCTTCAGAGTTGGGGAGGGATCTGTTCCTTTATGCAAGTGTGTTATGCCAGTACATCCAGACTTACTTTTGTATTTGGTGACTAATCCAACAATTCCCATAATGTTCATAAACTGGAGTTACAGTGGTAACTTAAACACACAGAAGGATACTGTTGGTTTGTACTCATCATAAAGTAGTTCTCCTCAGTGCCTCTGGCAAAAATCCAGCACAAAGATTTAATTCTTACACGAATCTTTAACATTTGATTATTTTTAGATTTTAATTGGATTATTTTTTTTCTTTTGAGTGCTTGCATTTTCCTCTATACAGGCCAGTCTGGTTCTTTCACTTTTCATCAGTGGTCATACACAGCTAGTTTTCCAAGGTTTGCGTTTATCAGAATGAACCAAAAGCAGCAGTATGTCTCTGATTTGCCTGTTTTAACACAAAATTTGCCAATGCTGGCTTTGTTGCAGGTGCTTACTGCAGGAGAACTGTATGCCTGCATGACTTGGTAGACAAAAGCAGAATATCTGAAAGTAAGCATTCCAGTATGGAGATCTGATAGAACAGAGAGAAAAACTCTCAGAGGAGAGGAGAGGAGATGCTCTTGCTGAAATTGTTTAAGAAGAAGCTGGATTGCACTAGTAGAATATACATTACACAGATTCACTGTGTTTTCAGAAGGTTGAATCAGGCACCTCACCAGATTTTTAAAAGATTTTTCCATATTTGAACCCCCAGTACAACTGGAATGCTGAGATATTTTAAGTGAAATTTGGCTATTTCAAAACTAGTATACAAATTATACCACTGACATCCTTGATTTTGGATGTCCAGGAGGAGGAGAAACCCTCAGCATGAAGTATTTTTGGAGGACCGGGAGGGCAGGAGGGCAGAATTTATAGATTCTACCACAGTTTTGGGGGTTACTGTTTAAATACCACACAATGGGAACTGAGAATCAGAGGTGGGCAAGATCAACAAGAATCAAGAAACAAAAGATTCTTTTATCCTCTCGCTGACAATGAAATGGGCAAGACAAAATACACTGCAGAACTTCTTAACAAGGAAATTACAATTTGGGGGCTTTTTACCACTTGAACAATTTATTTCTCTCAGAATCCATATATTTTCTGTGAGCATATTGTCTTTGGAAGCCTGGTTTTTATGCATACAAGATCAGTGGCCAAAACTATTGAGCTTTTATAACAATTAAGCCTGAGTTATGTTGTATATTAACTACATCCTGTCATTAAAAAAATCCCTCATTTTACATTAGGCTTCTAAGATTTAGTCTTGTGCAGTTTCTTTCTGCTCAGTATTTGGGTCATTGCACATCACAGGAGGGGGATCCAGTTAAAGTTTTCCAATGATCTTACATAAGGGGAAGAACATAGAACCCAAAATGCATTTCCCAAATTTCATATATGAAACTCCCTTACGGAATTAATTGCAGCCACCTTTGATATCTTTTAGGATCATCTGTCATTTCCTCTTCTTCTTCAGTCATTTGATGTGTTTCAAGAACCGCTTCCATTTTTGGAAAAAGCTATTACACTGTTAATTGACTTTCTCCCCAGGAGAAATGTGAGTAAGCTACCTTTATAGAACAGTGCTTATTAGTACATGATACAGTGACTACAGTTTCTATAGGATACATAATTCATGTTGGCTGGTCAAAAAACTTCAACCTGCCCATTCTGGGGCTTAACAGTCTCAAGGTTCCAATAAGCAGCATTTCCTTGAGGAAACCTTATTTTATTAGCTCCCTAATCTATATGTAACATATTTAGGTATAAAATGAGTCAAAGAATCTTCCTGCTTCATGCCACTAAACACTTCAGTTAGAGCTTTCTGTGTTTCTAAACCCACTTGTTCTCAAACTGTAATTACATTCTTAAAATGTAAAGTCATTTACTGCCTTTCTTTTACACAATTTGCCTCACATTTTAATCCAGGTGATAGCCAAGTTTGTGTCAACAACTGGTTAAAATAAATCATGTACAATCTTCCTTCCCTATCCTGTTCTCCTAGCAGCAGTTTCATGGATCTCATATAAGACAAGTATTAAGGAAGGAGCTGAGCTGTTATCCTCATTGGAGTCCTAAAGAATGAGTAGGCGCTCAGTTTTGCTGTTATTTAGTTGTTTGGAAACTACTGGCCATTCCTTGACACAGACACTTTTTAAAGATAGTGCCAAAAGTCCCATGTTCTGTTAAGGCTCCTGTAAATATGCAGAAGTATCACCTTGATCAAAAGTTTCACTTTCGTGAGTAAGTGTACATTGAAGCCTTTGGTTTCTTCCTTCACATGTCTCTGAGGGAGAAATGAGTGAACAGCATTTTGATATCAGCACACATAGTTTAATCTGCATGAAGGAAATATATGCTCTGGAAAGTACTGGACAGGCTGAAGACACCAAGAAATGTAATAATAAAATGTGTATGCGAAGAGCTTGGCATGGTGGCTGGTATATATTAGGCCCTATATGATGCTCACACATGCCTGAGTGGTTGGCTTTGCACAGTGCTCACACAATTGGACATACCAAGAGTGCACAGAATACTTGTAATGAAATAAATGCTTTATCACATTTTAATGACCTTGTGCAGCTTAAACCAGCATGCTAGAAAATCAATATTGCTAGCATATAAGTTAATTTTCCATTAGCTTTTGGTATGGGGATGCTCTACTCTCCTGACTTCTGGCTCCTCTCTGCGGCCTCCATCCATCACTAGAGGATCCAGTGATACTGCTCTCCATTTGCAGATAGGTATGTGTGTACACATATATATATGCCAGCATTTATATAGATATATATAAAAATCTGGGACCTGGTTATGTTGTTATACAGAATACTGCAACACCTACTGTCAGTGGTAATACTGCTTAGGTAAAGCCTATTATGCAACTCTATCTGATTTTTCAAGGTGATGCTATTATGGTGACATTATGCACCTACCTCTGGAATATGTGTTGTTCAGGTGCCTTTGGCTGACTTAAAGAACTAATTAAAGGAATCCTTCGGCATGAAGTACAACAGAATTGCTTCTGCCACATAGTGAGAAAAGCGTATCTTACACTGCGCTGTGGATTCCCTTTCACATCGCAGGACTGCCTCCATGCAATCACTCTGCCATAAGTTTTAACATCAAAAGATGACAGAGATGTAGTGAAGTAAACATCTCTCAGAAACCACACAGCTTGGCAAATATTAAAAATGTTTGCCTGTCAGTGGCACCCAGAGCTAAGTAAGTGTTGTCTGAAAAAGACAGCAAGTAACTCATCCACATTTAAGAACTGATGTCTAAAGCATATTACAAGACAGACATGCTAGGCTTGAAAACTAGATTTTTTTAAAACCGGGACCCTGACAAAGAGTTGGAGGCTGGCCTTCATACCAAGTAGAGCAGCCATAAGTCTGTTGTCACTCCCACCACTCAACTCACTTGTCCCTCAACATAATGAGCTCCATTGTGGTGGAGAGTAGTGGGACATGTCATGAAGCGATAACCGCATGTATGCTGTCAGGTGGGTAAGGTTATGCTACAGGCATATACATACAGGCAATAAGGCACATAGACCAGGTGTTGGATGCACCTATGGGGCTTTGTATTAGGTGAAAGGTGAAAGCCCATGTTGCCAGTGTGCTGTTCCAGCAGGAGCAATATCTGAATCTCCTACCAAATGCGAGACCTTGAAGGGCTGCCCTATGGGCCCAGCAGTGGGTATTGCGTCAGTGCTGGGGCATTACACATGATTTCAGGCTTCAGCACTGAGATGAGATAACATTAGAGCTGGCCCTGGCAACCCTGTTCCAGCTCCTTCGGTGATATTTTATGGAAGGTTCAAGTGTCTTGGCACCCCTTGAGCAACACTGAGGAGAATTAGAAAGTCCTTGCCTGTTAATTACAGGAATGGTGCCACACAAGAAGCCTGACAAGACATAATAGTTATTACAACACATCAATCACAGCCACCCTAGACTTTTAATCCTGCAATAGTTTTCCTGTTAGATAAATCCTTCAGCTTTTCTGGGACTCAAATTCCACTCAGTGCAGCCTCAGTGGGAAAAATGTGTGTGATTCTGGGGGAAGCTAGACTGAAATGTGTGGAGATGTAATTCTGTGTCCTAAATAAGCCCATACTGTATCATAGCCTTCCTTTAGGAAGACATATATCAGTCCCTACCTTGAAGAACTTCCTTCTCTCAGTGTTTAAAGAATCCTACCTGAAGTGTCTCTACCTGTGAAACAGTGTGCTAAGCAGTTACAAATCAAATCAGTTCTGTACACTAGGACTTAAGGCTTTTCAGACATCACCACTCCTACCCCCAGATTATCTACACTGTCAAAGCCATTACTGACTGGTGTCTACCTTCCTCTTCATCACCTATGGTGCAAACAGCCTTAGGCTCAGTGAGGACCCAAGACCTCATTCCCATAGGCTGGCCCAGGAGGCTCAGGCCCTGCCTAGAGCAGTTACACCAACCTGGCCCTTCCCAGATGCTGTGAAATCCAGCTGCAGGCAGCTTCAGCTGGCACCAGGGCTGAACTTGCTCTCAACTCCCTACCTTGCAGTGTGGAAATTACCTGGGGTGCATGTTAGATAAGGGACAAGCTTAACACCATGAAATTCTGCTTGTCTTAGATGCCTAAAAGGGGATTATGCAACATTTAAGTACTGACATTGGAGAAAGTGATCCACAAAGCTCCTGATGGGTGTTCACCCGATAAAGAGGTGTGTAAATTGTGTTAGACCTGTAGACTCAGGAAGTTCTTTGTAAGACTGAATTTAAGCTGCCACCAAGCATCACAAAAGCTACCTTGATCTTTCCAAAGCCACATTTAACAATCTCTTGTTAATCTACTTCACTGCAGTTGCAATACAAATGCAATCCTGAAGATAAGCTGCATCTTACCCTGAAGGGTGACTGCACTGAGAACTGGCAGGTGCAGGTACCTCCCTCTGTTCTTAGGGAGTAAATAGCACAAAAAGGTGAAATCAGTTTTATTTTATCCACAGGCTGCCTTCACACACGCAAGGGGACGTCTCAGCTGGCCACATAGGGTCAGATTCTGGCCAGCAGCACAAGCAAGGAGATATTTATTAGCCAGAAAGTAGTGGGAGTGTTATGTGGGTGAATTTTTCCACAATATTAGAAGATACCAGAGATTCTAAGTGTGACAGGTCAACCCAGGGCAGTAAATGTACTTGCTTTCAGTCAGAAGAAGGGGCTATTCTGCCTATAGATCTTGCTAATGGCCCCCTGGGTCAAGCAAGCTTTCATAAATGGACAGCCCGTATCATCTGCAAAGCTGTCAAATATGCTGTTTGGCTGATGGTAGGAACTGTTGACCTGTGAGTTACATTGCTCCAGTTGTTTGTACCTAAGAAAAAATTAAAATTCCTGTCAAGTATCTTTGCTTAGGCCCTTATTGTGCACTGCTAGGCTCCCCCTGTGAACCTGCCTGCCAAGCCATGTGGGTGTGCGCATTCATTAGTATGCACACAGACTAATGCAAAGCAACCTGGAAGTAACAGGATATTGCAGTGCTATAATGCCAAAACCTCCACAACCTGATCAATGTTGATGGTGCAGTTAGTGCTGCATTGATTAATTTACAAAGTGAAACCCCTACAGCAAGTGAGTTTTGCACCTAAGCGCTCACTGCCACAGTGCCTACCAGAATCGTGCAGCTGTATAAAATAATAAATAGGTCACAGGCAAACCACAGGTGTAAGCATGTGCAGCCCAAATGGTACACTGTGCAATGAACACTTACAGGATGGCTGCACACCCTGTAGGGTAGACTCTGACAAATTTTTGTTACGCTAAGTCTTGTCCCTCACCACAGACTAAAACTCTTAACCCCAGAGGCTCTTGTCCATGCTTCCTGACCTCACTCTGCAAGGTGATGTGTATGCTCTACCATATATAACTATATTGTTGACTGTAGGTGCCAGTGGGCTTTGGGTTGCTGGTACCTGCTCTGCGTAGAGGCATAAGGCTGGCTACAAAATCCATACATGCTGCTAACCAGTGGTGGGATTATGGTGGCAAATGGGCCAGCTGCCCTGATGCTCACCCACCTACATGGCAAACAGTGATTTGCTTGAGCCCATCCTGAAAACTCTCAAGGTCTTTTCACGTCTCTGCAGCTGGGTGAGGTCAGGGCTGTCATTCCTCTCCTCTGATAAGGTAGCTCAACCAGAAGTCCTATGTCCTCTTTTAAATGCATGGGGGAGATTATGCCTTTCTGTATTTTCTACATACTGTCAAAACAAAAAAAAAGGATTTGGTGATAAAAACTGTGTACTACTTCCTTCTGCCCTAGTCCAGCTCCCCTAGTCTCCTCCAAGAACTTGGTTTTGAAATGTAGAATTGTGCAAGTTCAGCAAAACTGGATTTATGCCCACATCCAGACACAGCTTCAAAATGAAGAGACTGTCCAAACGCTTCCTGTCTAAGCCTATCATGTCAGCTTCTCTTCTGCTCTCCCACCCACCCACCAATCCCAAGCTCTGTTTCAGAAAACTGTTTCAAACATTTTGAAAAGCCATGCACCTTCCTTCCTGGCAACTGATGGCTCACAGCTTTTTTAGCCATTTGTAAAATTGAGTGGCCAAGGGCTGACACAGACCAAGGTGTCAAACATCCCCAGCCTCCACCAACGAGTATCCCAATCCTTCCCTGGCATGCGTGACCAACACTTATATATCCAGGGACAATCCCAGCTGACATGCAGAGCATCAGCTCCCAACGGAACTGGTTCTCCAACTAGTCCAAAGCCCTCTTCAATACACAGCTGTTATGGATATGATTCCTCTTGTCAGACACATGACCTACATTCTTGATCATACAATGTAATGCCTTTGGACATGGTAAAGTGTATGTGTCTCAGTTGCTCTCAACCTTCAAAACCAGTTCAAGTTAGTCTGTATAATTGATCTAAGTGTCTCATTTTCTATTCTAATAGTATGTGCCATCTGCATGTTTTTCCTTAAATAATTTTATATCCTCTTCTACATTATTAATTTAGCAGCATTTGGTGACAAAGAAATCCCCTGGAGATGCACAGAAGATCCCAAGAGAAGGATTTACACTTCATTGCTGTATTCTGTTGTAAGACATTTAGTAGCCAGTTTACTGCTTTATTATATATGATCACTGTTGTGTAAAACTGAGGCACACAAATGGATTTTTTTTTAGCAGTGTTGTCTATAAATCAGGCCCATGAGCCATTAAAAAATTGTATTGCATTTATTTGACAAGAGCCATTTTTCATAAAACTATAGTTTTATTCTTTGCTGTTTGCATATCATACCAGTCTTTCCTTAATTTTTCCTGGCTCAAATTTCAGGCCCTTTCCGCTATAATTTTCTAGCACTTGCCATTTGGCCTCTTTCACCAGTTTCTCTCCAGAGTTCCAAGAGGTGTTAAAATAATCAACCACTGAAGGGACCTGAGCCAATTCTTGTATCGTTCTTGAACAAAGGTATCTATCTCACCTGCCATCAGCTCCAGTTTCACTTACACATGCAAAAATGTAAACGGATGATCACTTATTACACTTTGTAGTATTTTATCTGTTTTGACTGTTATCACGGCAGAGGTTTACTTTATTCTTAGCATAGTACAGCAACAATTTCAGGTGAAGCTTCTGGCCCAATACTTTAATAAAATAACAATTGCTAGTGAAAAGCCATGCACATTAGAAACCTGTCTAGAAATATTCTCATTTCTTACAGTCATTTTTGGCAGATACTTATCTAGCAATTTCTCATCCCCTTCAAGGCTCTGTAGAATGAAACTCTTACAGCTTCTCAGGGCTTGTTTCTTATCTCCTATTATCTCATAGTTACCCTTATATTGACAGTGGGGTGTACTGAAGCTAGGGTTCTAATGAAATGTTTTAATTGGACCACAGTGAAGTGTGATATTCAATATAATGCCTCTGCCAAATGCAGTTTAGTGGAGGTAGGGAAATGTCACAAATCTAATTGTCAAGGCTAGCTACATGCTGCCGCAAACTGAGTCCTAAATCCTACTTTCAAGTATCACATTCCCCAGTCCCTCGTGCAAAAGACTAGAAATTTTGCAGTGGTTTCATTTTCAATTGGTCACATAATCAGTACAGTTCTTCTGAACTGTTTGCTTTAATATGAAATTACATACATGACACACTTTTCCTTTTTTCTCAAGAACCCTGATTGTCTTTTTCTCAGAAAATAGTCTCATAGAAAGTGTCAGAAATTATTAGAGAAGAATTGGAGCTTTTGACACATGAAAAGATGTGGGAGGGAGTTGCAGGTAAGGGAGCTTTTCTGTAAACATGAAGAGAAATGAAAGAGTTAAAGACCTTGATTTCTGAACTATGAATGTTTCATTTCACCATTTTCAGCTCTTTGAGTTGTGGAGGTTCACGTTTCTCTGGCTGGCTGGTGACTTAGGACAACCCCTTCAAAATGCAGACATGTTGTCAAGATTGTCTTCTGTATGACAAGGACAAGCATGAAATAGAAATAAAATAGGAATTTGATCATGCAGTGGGCAAATGGCACAAGATCTTTCATCAGCCTTTAGCTTTTAACAGTAATGAAATATAACATGCCACGATAAAAGCTGGGGGCAAGTTTGCCTTCGCTGGTATGTTTTGAAAGCAGTGCATTATTACATACACTGCTTTTCTCAGTCAGTACAAGACATTTTCTGCTACAGTCACATAGATGGGCTTCTTCCTCAAATACGTCCAGCAAGGTCACTGTGATCATATCACTGCTTTTTTTTTGCTAATATAAGATCATGGGGACTCACTTTGAATATGGCTAAGAAAAGGCACACATAGACTCGAGGCATTAACAGACACTATTTCTTCTCCACCCGAGCAACATTAATAACAAAGCGTCTGTTCTTTGTACGTTTCTGCTGTGGGCAATGACCACACCAGATCCTACAAAGAAATGAGAGCATGAGCGGCTGCACGGGCATACTGCTGTCAGAGAAATGGTCCAGAACTGGCAATTTTAGGTAGTTGCCTGCTTAAGAAGTCCAGCATTGTTAGAAAATACCTGGTAGTCCCACTGAGCATACACTGCCAGGGTGTACATCCTGAACAATGAAACACAATTTTATATTTATTTAATGATTTTTTTGTGTGTCTGAAACAGTTGATCTGGAAATTGAATACCATTGGGAGCAAGTGAATTGCTCTGCTGGTCTTATTGTTTTGATTCAGGTTAGAAATCTTACGTATTACTAACCTAGTTTCTTCATTTCATGACTTTAAAATTCGATCCTTTAATGCTTTATCTAATGCGCTTCTCACATGTAATTTTTTAAAAGATAATACATTATTTTACAAAAGATTTTGGCATTTAAGGGGCAGCTGAGCTTCTTTTAATGCACAGCTTAATATATTTCAGACTAGGAAAGAAGGTTATTCCATGTCAAGTCCTTGAGGATAGAGGAAGCGGAAAAAATGCTTTTAATGAAAATGTAAAAGAATAATTTGGTCACAAAAAAGAGAGATGAAAACACCTACTGAATAGTGTTTGAAGGTTCCACGTCTTAAGCACCTAATAACTCAAATTTTATTATTACTGTGTAGGATAGCAATATTTTTGGCTATGAATTTGGAGCTCCTTTGTTAGATTTTTGAATTCTGGGAGAATGATTTGTCAAGCTTGTAAAGATCTACTTCTAACATGTAAAAATTGAAAGACGAGTGAACAGGTAAGACGTCCTCTAATGAGAAAGACTGTCTTGGGCCACAAAATACCTACTTGTAGTTCTGCTGGTGGGAGGTTGAACTTCAAACATCAGTATCCTCCAAAATAGGCAAGGATAGCAAAGATTTGCTAGCAGTGCTTTCACCTCTGTAATGTGAACTTCCTGATACTTGCAATTCTGAAGCTTTCCCTTTATATCCCTGCAGCCTGTCTTTCAGCCCTGCAGCTTCACCGGGCTCTGGGACAGTGCTTTCACCTCTGCACCAAAGTCCTCTAACCCTCCAGACCTTGCACTAATGCACTGCAAATGCCTGTTAGGTCTGACACGCTGGATTTGTGGTGGGACACTGATGGGTTAATTGGCTTTCCTTTTCCACCTCCTGCTTTGTAGCTTTAATCTAAATCATCTAGGGACCACATTGCTCAATAGATAACAATAGCAGGCAGCGGTCATTTAAACAACTAATGAACATTACCCAAGGATGGGCAGCACAAAGCCTAACAGGCAATTAGCACTGCAATATCTGCACCTCATTAAAGCCTGCTCTAATCAACGCTATTAGTCTAAACAGTGGCAATGGGGAGACTGGGTGGGGCCTGGTGAAACCGTATTGTTACAGTTGGAGAAGTATTTGGGGTTTCCTTGTTGCATTGGAGGAGATGCCCCTTTGGTTGCCAGGAGGGCTTTCCTTTTCTGTTCTTTCTGCCTTCTTTTTTACTTCACTTTTGCCCAGTGGTGGTTTTTTCGAGTTGATGTATTGCTGTCAGCTGTGGATCATTTGAGTAAATCTGTGTGCATGTAAGCCTGCCTCCTTATTTGCTGCGCTACAAGGCTAAACTCCTAATTTATTGTTAAGTGTTGGGATGGAGGGCTTGCTGTAGTATTAAATATTAGGAAGATGCTTAAATATCTTCCTTCCTCTTCCCCCCCTTTTTCTGGTAAATAAATGAGTCACATGAATTTATTTGGTCCTCTTATAAGACACAAGTGTTTATAATCATTTAGGTTCGAAATCCGTGTTTGGAAGAGAGAGAAGGAAGAAAATAAATTTTATCCTGTGATATTAAACTCCCTAGTTATCATTCTGCACTGGCAGTGTCAGAGAAGGACATGAGTTCAAGAAGGTTTCAGTCCAAATAGGTCTCTAGAGCATCAGCCACTCTCAGACCTGACCTTGTGACCTCAGTCCTAAACAGGCTGTGCATTTCATGTTATGAGACAATGAGTGAGCTGGAGGTGTATCTCCACCTTTGCTCTTGCCTTTTGGCAAGCAGCAGCTCTTGACTGCAACAAGGATGAAGTATTTTTTGCATTTGAAATCTCTATTTTGCCTAGGGGGAAAAAAGACAGAATTTAAATTAAGAAGAAAGTGCTTTCACCTAAACTTAAAGAATCTTTAATTTAAAGAAAATTAATCGTTTAATTTTGCTTATTCTCCTTAAGCCTGGTAGCAATACTGCAGGGGAAACATACTACATCAAAAAGCACGTGGGCTGGGAGGGTAACTGCAAAGACAGTGGAATAAACAGCTGAGCAACATGTGCTTTGAATTAGTACCAATTAGTTAAAATGTTTCAGTTAGGCTTAGAAACAACCGGCTTGATTCAGCCTATAAAAGATACCGAATGGCTTGTTCCCTTCCCTAAAGAGCATTATGGAATCTGGGGTGAAAGAGGAAATGAGAGAAACTTCACGTTTAAGAATAACAAAGCCACCAAGCTGTCTGTGGTTTTCACAGGCAATGGTTCTTTCAAAAAAGAGGGGAGAATTTTGTCTGTCTGTAATCTCAAATTGTTTGTTGCTTCAAAATCTGGTAGTACGTCTGCCTCAAAAAGAGACTAGGTATTAGGTAGGTGTGGTAAGCACTTAAAAACAATTTAGTAGTTCCTATAGTTAAAAATAATTATAGGAGTATGACTTTGTGAAAGCCAGGATTTCTTCTTTCCAGTTGTAGACATCTTAAAGTGGAATAGTTATTAAAAGCTGCTTTTTTGTTTATTCAGTGACACAAGTTTATTCAAAGTCACTTGACTGGTCTGCCTCTACAGTCAACAAAGGACAGCATTGCTGAAGGGCAACTAACTCTTCCAAGTGCTTTCAGAAGGGAGTTATCACTTGCAGATGCTCATTCTTCTCTTTTAAGAGATCAAATGATCAAAGTCCTTTTTCTTTTCCCTTTTCAGAAGGGAGCGTGTATGTGGGATTACTTCAGATGAAGTAACCAACTACTTAACTGGCTAAAGTCATGCAACAAATGTCTCAAGAAACTCCTAAAACTCTGACTGAAATTTGCTGGTTACAAATAAGGCTGTGCTGATCACCGATGCTCTGACAAATTTACTGAAGGTACCAAAAAGGGAAGAGAGACACTGGACAAAGCTTTTCCAGATAGCTTTTGATATTTTAAAAAATGGTACTCATTTCCAAGAGGGTGATAGCAAGTTCTGAATTTAAGAAAATATATTTTAAAAGCCCACATCAGAGAGGAGCTGAGGAATTATATGAAATCACAAGATGAAGTGGGTAATTCAGTGTTGCATTAGAATCAGGAAATTGTTACCAGCAGAGCACTAGCTCCATACTGCAGAAAAAAGTTTCAAGTAGTAGTATTTGATATTGGTTATGGTCCTCATTGTGCTGAAGTTACTTCATTCAAGAAATCAGTTGTTTTCTCTCACTGTGAAAAAATTTTAGGAAGGCCTTTGTAAGATGGGACCTTACATAGCTGGACATTGGTCTAGAGTCTGAACACCGCCTTTCAAGCTCTTTTTTTCTGACCAGCACTGGGTAAGAAATCCTGGCTATTTTTGAATACTATTCTAAAAGAAAATCCCTTCTTTTCAAATATGTGAAATGTTATGCCTGCTTATGTAGTCCCCAGTGTTGCAAATTGTTGTAAATAATTTTACTCTAAATCATAGGTATGAAACTGTGCTGCTGAAGACTGCTATATTCATAGTTAGACTTTCCAGATTAGTCTCTCTCTTCTTTTCTGTAATAGATTTTAAAATCACTGCATAAGTCTTTATGCTCATAAAAAAAGCAAACATAGAAGTCTCACTGAAAAACAAAGAGAGTAAACCACTAATTCAAACAGAGAGGCTTGAAGGATCAAGTAATGTAAATTGTAAATAAGGCTACTGTTTCTTCATTCGTGTAAAGAGTATTTGTATTTTTGGACAAGGCACTTGAAACCAATAGCTTTTTCTAGATAAGATGAAGCTTTCAGAAATTCTGGGGCTTGAAGGTGGCTCTAGCCAAATGAGAAGCCTGTTGCACCCTTGGAAGTAGGAGCTCCATAAGCAGGATATAATTAATATCAACCTGTTTTGGATTCAAACATGAGCACACTCATATTGCATAACTATCACTGTATAAGCATTTTTGTACCTGATGTCCTAGTAAAAGTAGTATTGCCATTGCTAGGAACTGGTCTTGGGCTTTATACTAAATGGGCCAGACTCCAGTCCCTGCCTGTTAGGTTTGTTAGCAGCTTGTTACAAGAACTTTGTGTGAATTCGAGCTTGAACTAGTTTAGCTATATACACAATTTAAACATAGGATAGCAGTGAAGGCCTTGGAAATATGGGCACATGTTGAAACAGAGCCCCTAAACTATGAGTCAGTAATGAGTTCATCATCGGTGATCAGCCACTGGTGATTAAAAAGGCACACCCTGGAAAGCTGGGAAAAGATTGCTTTTGCTGTAGGGTGGCAAGGGGGCAGCAGCAACGGTTTATCAAGAGATTAAAAAAGAAAAAAATACGCACGCACACACACGCACAAAAATCCCAGTGCAAAACAAAAAACAAGCAACAGGACAAGACACCCCAGCACGCTGCAGTGCACAAGTGAATGGCTAGGAACTGCCTAGAAACTGAAACACTTATAAAAGGAGGAAACACTGAATTTAGGGGTTGTAAAGAAAGTATTTTCCTCTTTGATTCCTGCTTTCCCCCCCTTCTCAAAACTGATCACTTTTACCTCATGGACTGAGATCATCAAGGACAGGAGCCCTTGGCCTTGACTATATGGCAACTTCTTCATGGTATTGTACACTTAGAGCTAATTTAGAATAAGATTGTTAAAATCACTTATTTGAATATGTGGTGATGGTTATTAATAATAAGTACCAACAAACATTAGCTATGTTTATTGTTAACATCAGGCAAATAAAGTGGGGTTGATTTTGGTGTTTAAAGCTGCCCTTGTTTATCTGTCTTCTAAAAGCTCCCATCACAGCAGTCTCTATTTCCCTAATTAGTACAGTTGTATTCAGCTGCAACATGGTAAGAGGTCTACTAAGGAATTTTATTCTCAGTAGTGAAGGAATCAAATATCTAATATTTAATACTATAACTAGTATTTATATATTTCATGTTACATGGGACAAATGGGAAATGTGTGGGCAAGATTTCGAAAACCTAGTGGGACTTATCTTGCCAAATCTGAGAAGTCTGCAGCATAGATAACTGTATGTGATCTAATCTTTGAGTTTCCTTTCATATTCAGTGGAGGGAAATAAACTCTTCTGAAATTCTAGTCATTTGTCCTATCTTTGAGTGAGATGAGGTGACCCTTGAAGGCCTATTTCTGCCTCTTTGTAAAGAGCCCAGACAATGAACTCCAAGGTGACAGTCTGCACCATGAACATCTCCGTTTTGACAGGGGAATCTCACCCTTTGGCTATTAGACATGGCTGCTTCTGCAAACTCATCTAGTCAGAAGTTCCTCTTCTGTCTCTTCATAGGGGAAGCTACTAAAATCTTGTTTTAGAGTAAGAAAGCCCAGCAAGATTACTCGTTTGCTACTCTTAATCTTCTCCAAGCAATCCAGTTTTTGGGGTTAAGTAGATATTGGTTAGTTATGAATAAATCAAGTAAATGTGTTATGCAAATTTCTTTTTTTTTCTGCTTAAATTGGTGTTCTCAGTCTCCCTACTCCTTAAGCCGCTGTCGCTCCCCTGCCCCCTCCCCCCCCGCCTCATTTGGATCCCATCACAGTATTGTTTGAGTGTAGGAGGAGTGCAGTTTTCTGTGTTAGTGAAAAGGTTAATAGGTGGTTATTCTGGGGAGCAAGGTATGATGGCAATGCAATTTATACTGGGTAAAGGGAGAGGATGACTAATGGAATGAAAATCAGGCCCTTCTAGAGGTCACTAGCTCATAATATAGGACAAATAGGCACAGAAAGAGACAGTGCTGTAGAAGTGGTTGTAGGGGTAATTATCTGCACTATAAGGGAAGGCAGGAAACTACATTCAGGCCTTGTGCTACTCCTTTCCAGGATCTTTTTGCTGCTATGAGCCCAGTACCACCTTAAACTCTACTAAGCTGCTGTGGCCAATGCTTTATGCCATAAGAGATGATTTGAGAAGCAGTGGGGAAAAAGAACACTGTAACAGGCCATGGATTAAAAAAAAATACATTAAAAGGAAAAAGTATTTGCCACCAGTTTCTAGCCTGTTGCAAGAAGATAATACATGTATGTAGGAGTGTACCTGCCATGCCAGCTGCTCTTAGGAGCCTTGGTCAGAGGATGTGTGCTTGCATTTGCACTCAAATAGCTTCCAGACAAGGGAAGAAATAAATTTAAAGTGACAGCTGCTAGAATTCAAGGACTAGGAAAGACTTGAGGGATGTATTCTTCTACAGATTGCAGACAGATTAAAGGCATGGAGTAAACACAGGTGGTCTACACCAGCTGTGTGTTTCTGACTCAATGAAAAAAAGTTACACTCCTTTTGCATATATTCCAGCTCCATCACCATCTC
Organism: Harpia harpyja; assembly: GCF_026419915.1. Taxonomy (NCBI): domain Eukaryota; kingdom Metazoa; phylum Chordata; class Aves; order Accipitriformes; family Accipitridae; genus Harpia; species Harpia harpyja. The sequence goes on along the minus strand of NC_068959.1, from coordinate 21,231,660 downwards.
CCTGACCTGTTGTATGACTTGGGAACATGATGCAATATGCCTCCTTTAGCTTAATCTAAATTATGGTAAACATCACATGAAGGTACAGCTAATGAAAGATCAACTACTGTCAGAACAGTTTCTGCCCCCTTTCCTTTCCCTCTCTGTCACCAGGTTAGTAGTGTGTCTTTGGATTCTCTGAACAATTCCAGCTCCTGAAGTCTAGCATACCAGCCTGCCCTTCCCAAGACTCATGACATAGATCCCTTGTGGCCTCTGTAGACCTTAGTGTGTACTTTTGGTCCTTTCACACAAATACAATGGAACTCAGTCCTATTATTATGGAAAAGAGTAAAGAGCACACATCCCAACCTGTCCCATTGTTATTCCTGATCTGTTGCTGTTTTTTTTTCTCTCAATGAATAACTTCAACTACTAGGTGGAAGCTGAAAACTTTTGGATTGGAACAAAGTGGTTGTTCCTTGATGTAATAAAGGGACTGGCAGTTGGTTAACTGCCTAGTCCAGCATTTAAAAGGAATCGTTTCCTATCTAGACACAGAGCAAAGCACAGACACTCCTAAAACTGTTTAAAAACAGCTTGTACTTGCTGGTGGTCTTTGTGCTATCAGGGGTTTTTTTGCAGTGGTAGGGGAAAAGCACTTTGATTTACTTTGCTGCTACTAGGTATCTGAGGTCTTTGAGAGCACCTGATGGAATAGACTTCACAAGCTTAAAATAATGGAGTTCAATATATAAACTTCTGAGCTCCTCAGTCATTAATTACTGCAGCAGTTGGGCTGGCTTATCTTTGGGCCAGCCTGTTGTTCTGGGATGTCTTATGCAGCTTCTGTTCAGACTGCTTTGCTTTGTAATTCTTGGGATCTTGGAGGGGTTTTTTTTTTGACAGATCTGCCTTATGATAAGTACCTATCTAATTAAGTCTGCATGGACAATCTTTTCTTGCATCTCTATCCTGTTGTAATAATATTTGGCAGACATTATTTCCTGCCCATTATCTCCCAACTTTTTGTCTTGTGGTTGCAAGATCCTGTGTTAGTTGGAAGTACAATTCTCTCACCTTGCTGTGTGCATCATTGGTTGCTTGTTAAAATAAGGGACCTGCAATGCACAAAAGTGAGAACCGAGGTTTTGAAAGAAGTTGTTGAAGCAGTTATTAATCCTTGGGAAAGAAAGCATATGATATATTTTTAAGATTTGAACAACTCTGCTTGCTAATGACATTACACAATAAAAGTCCCACAAGCGGGCAGGTGAAAGATTATGAAAATTAAAGATAACAAAGTCATTATCACAGCTCCGTATAAGCAGATTATTCATCTGTTTATTTAAATTTAATTTACTCAAAGCACTTGCCTTGGACCACTAGAAACTTTTATAATTTTTTTGAAACATAAAAATCCAGCAAACTTGGTGTCCTTAAAAATCTACAAAATTCCTTATTCCTCTGCAAAGTTTAAAGCTCCTTAGCTCAGTGTTATAAAACCCACTAACCACATTACACGTTGAGAGACTAACATTGCGTTTTGTCATACCTAGGAAGGAGGTGAATTCAACACACAGGTCATCAAAAGAAAATATCAGGGGAACAGTTTCCTCCCATTTGAAAAGATTGTTATGTGTCAAAGCAGTAAGAATTCAGTCAGTGTCACTTGGGGGGAAAGAGGATTTCCAAGGTAAAAAAGACACAAACAACTGAGCTTTATAGATAAAAATCAGTAGGTTGAAATTAACAAGTGTGAAAACATTGCATTTCAAAATATAGGTATGATGTATTCTCTGTGGGTATTGTTTGATATACAAGAATTTTGGAAATTAGAGAAGTCCAGTGTCAAAAATACTGTAGCAACCTGTTGACAAAGTCATAGACTGCTCTAGCAGGATCTGCCCTGTATTAATTTATTTTCATATTCTTTTCTGGTTCATAATGAAACACTGTTATCAAATAGTGCTGCTAATGATCCTTGTTAGTATGTGTGTAAATAGCCAATTATATCAAAGATGGCTGGAATACACTCGATATAATTTACCAAACACTTTAGAAAGCCTCTCAAGAATTCTTGCTAACTCCGCAATCAAGATGCTCACCAGTGTGAGGTCAGAAGCACAGCCTGGTCCAGTATCATTACAGATAGGGTATGTGTAGATGTAGTGGTAAAATTATACCAAAGATACAAGAGATGACCAAACAATCTTCTACCTCACTTGAAACATTAAATACATGCAGCTCCTATCCCTGATACATCAGCCAAAATTGTTCTTAAAACTTCTTATTGAAGGGATCCAACTACCTCGCCAGATAGCCTGTTCCAGAGCTTAGCTATCCTTATAGTAACAAGTTTTTTCTAGTGTGTAATGTAAATCCTCTTTGCTGCAAATAAAGCAGATTACTTCTTGCCCTCCTCCAGAGGACACTGAGAACAATTGATCACTGTCTTTGTTGTAATAACCTTTGATAAACTGGAAGACTCTTATCCCCTTCCTTCAACCTCCTTTTTTATCATCTAAACAATTGTTCTTTAAAGATTTTGGTTTTTGAAAAACCTTATTTTTCTCACTCTCTGTTGGATATTCTCTATGTCTATGCTTCTTTAATGCTGCGCCCAAAGCAGGAACCAAGATCTCACTAGTAACAAGTAGAGCAGAATAATTACCTCCCTTGTCTTGCATACAACACTTCTGATAATATACCCCAGAATGAGATTTTCCAGTTTTTTAAAGTGGCATCTCATAGTCTGTGAACTGCTATAAACCCAGATATTTTCTGCAGTACTGCTCACTCATTTATTTCCCCATTATGCTCTGTTATATTTGCTCTGACCTTCCTGACTGTACCTTTTTGAATGTGTCATTACGAAATTGTATCTTATTTCAGACTCTCCCTCCCAAATTGTCAAGATTCTTTTGAATTCCAAAAAGCTTCCCTTTTTCCCTGTCCCAGGTTGGCATCAGCTAAGATTTTGTGTGCATTACAGTAGCATACAAGGAGCTAGTAAAAGAGTCTTGTAGAGTTGGATGCATGACAGACTCCTTTAGGAGTATACATGACATGTCGTCACAGACTGACAGTAAGCCATAGTTTAAACACTGAATTTCTTCAGAGTCAGTTACTTATGAACCTTACGGTGATTTAATCTAAACCATTTCTAGGGTGTAACCAGGTTGCTTTTTGAAGTTTATGTGCTTGAGTTTGCAGATAAAATTGTCAGGTTGAACCTTGAGGCAGGGAGAAGGAAGAGGTTAGATATGGAGTAATAGGTCATTAAAAGGTGACTGTTGATCTACATGGTATCAGGAAAAGAAACCATACTGGAGAAAAAGAAGATGAGGCCAGGCACAAAGATTCACAAAGGTTTTCTGGAGGAAGAGGAGCAGAGGAAAATTAGCAGACAGTTAGCAGAGACATACTGTAGGTTGGGAATTAAGTGTGAAAAGAGATGCAGTTTTCTTTAGTCAGGAATGGACCAGATTTGAAGGACAAAATTAATTTAGAAAGCAGATAGATCATGTTACCAAAAGACTTCTTGCAGAACTGCTAAACATCATGAGCAAAAGCAGCAGAAGTGTGTTTGGGAAATAGACCCCCAACTCTTATGGAAACAACTCCCTTTTGGACAAAAGGGCAAAACACCTAAGGGGGACAGAGAAAACAGACCAGAAACAGCAAGGTAACGACAGAGAGAATTGTAATAGGGGATTGAAAGTGTGGATGACAGGAGAACAACGAGATGAAGGGAAAGAGTAGTAAGAGGTAATAGGTCCCTGTTTATCTGCTCAAAAAAAGATGTCACTCACCATAGCAAACATGGAAATTGAGAAGGATTGTGTGCAGTGCAAGCTTAAGCTCACATAGACATTTTTGAAGCTGGTTTTTTTAAGGAGTTTAACCCTTGAAGAAACTGTATTAGATTTCCCATTTTTGTCTACTAACGGTCAATGTCAAGAGCCCAATCGGGATCACTGCCAGCAGAATATGTATTAGAGGTTGTACTTCTATGCAAAGGACAGAAAACTTATTGGGTAACCACTTTTCATGATGCAAGTTCCTCCTTTATGTGCCAACTTTCTGTGTCAGAGCAGTCTGGGATTTCCCTATACGTTTACTGTCACTTAAGATCTCTGTAATCAAGGGTGACAGCACAGTGGGGTAAGCCAAGCCCACTTATGCTCATGTAATTGGATGCTCCTATGTACAATAAGCACCTTTTACTGCACAGTTCACAATGTCTCTCATGTGAATCATTCTGTTCTGCTCATGCTTCCTTCACTCTGCATCGTTTTGTTGCTCAAGGGCATTTTGTTCTTACTTAAAGAAGCCTACACCTTCCTTCTTTTTTAAGCATCACTGTAGATTATTTATGTTTAAGAGCTGAAAGAGTTGAATCTTAAATTTCAACTCACTGAAGCCTACCTTTAGATTGTCCTTACCTGCTTTCTGGGGCACCAGTCAGCACAAACTCAGTCTCCATGTATGATAAGTGACTAGCTGTAAGAAAGGTCAGCGCTCTTCAATCACATACACAAAGACACACAGGCTTCTTTAAGTAAAGGAAAATAAGGAGTTGGCTTTATAAATGTTCTAGGTGTCCAATTGAGACATCAAGACATTTTGGAGAAGTGGAAAGTTTTTCCTGCCATTATTCTGGATGCAGGCTGTGGTAGAGATCAGTTTGAGAGGTATCAGGTAGATGAGATCTGAGGAAAAAGAGGGGCTATTCAATGAGAAATTATGAGGTCAGAGACAAAAATGTGTTTTTTTCACATCTGCATTTCGACTGCGGCATATGTCACAACGCAGATGTCATGAAGAGCAGTAATAAGGAGGATGCAGAAATGGTGAGGTTCTGAGGAGCTGTATACTTCTGAGTAGAGAACAAATGATACAACTCTAGGATGGGCCAGTGCTGACTCATTTGACACTCCTGGAGGTAAGCCTGAGGTAAGTCCCCAAAGGGAGCCCTGGCCTGACCTGGCAAAACTATTCCAGCATTAACTGGGCTGAGTCCATGCTCCAGGAAGTTCTGAGAGCAATGTAAACTACAGTGGGGCAGATTTACACAGCTTTTACAGTGCTCAGAGATGCTGATATACCAGCAGAATGGAGAGGTACTTCAATATTCAGATACAAGATGATTTATTTAAGGATTAGGCCGGGGTGGGGGGTGTAATCTAGTTGCCTTATACTCACAGCCTATGTTGAATATATCCCCTTCCCAATCCCCAGTTCCTTTCAGAGCTCAGGATTCAGGTTTGGTGAGCCAGTGCACCCAGAAAACTGACTGACTGGTTCCCCAGATGGTTTGGATAGTATGATCCATGGTAGCCATAAAGGAAAACATGTCCAGTTTGGTGTATTCAACATCAATCAGTTGTGGGATTTCCTTTCTGACCTTCACTCAGTACTGCACAATCCCCTCTTCAGGTCTGCTGAGCAATAGCTATACTTCCATATACATAGTTAGTCAAGGACTAATCACCAGCTGGAGGCATTTGTGGTATAGAAGTGCAACACAGCACTGTGGCGCGGAAGCGTTCCTCCTCTGGCTTTCTCCCCCCATTCATAAATAACTCCAGAAAGGGGATTTATGCGTCTCGTTCCCTGAAGAAGAGTACTGGCACAGGGTTATACCATGCAGCTATGTGATGCAATGCAGCTTTCACACATGTACCCTACAAAGTATATAATTAAATGCCACACGAGCACGTGAGTTTTAAAATGTATTACAATGTATGTGAAACTACAGGACTAGACTTTCCAAGCATTACTTAATGTACGTACATTGTTATTACATTTTCTTAGGAAGGAACCCACTATCTTCCTTTTTGTCTATGAAATGACCACAATATCAGCCTGACAGAGATGAATGTGTTTCTTTCTTGCTGCCAAACTGAGAGCTCTGAGAGTCTGCAAACTGAACTCAGAATGTTATTACAAAGAATCAATATGTGTGGCCCCAGCTCTGATCTTCAAAACAGATAACTTTCAAAGCCTGCATTTAATTTCCTTCCAAATATTAAGCTATTTTAAAATGATCTTTGTAACAGATTACGTTGCTGTAAACATTACTATTGGTAAAATAAATGAGTAATTCTTTAACATTCTTTGTTATTTGGTTGATGTTATCTAGAGTGACTGCCTTCAACCTTAACAAACGTTTATCTAGAAACATTTTGGACTTACACAAATAACTTCAGTGTTAACTAAAGTACAGTTTTGGGGCCAAAGTCATCAAACTTTGTTTCTTCTAAGCCAAGTAGGGAGATGAGCTTTAGAGCTGAGGACTGTTCACTAAAGAAGTTTTTCAACAAGCAATGACCTGGACTTCCTCTAGAACTAGTTTCTGGGTAGTACAACAGCCTCAGCCGATATAATCCACCAGAGGGTTGTATGAGAAAATGACCAGCCCTTTAGGTTATAATTAAGTCCTTGCATTCAGCTGAACGTAGGGTGTGCTTCCTCCAGTTAAGCCCTGGCATATTAACTGTCCTCAAAAATAAATGGAAGCTGCTAATTTCCTCTGCCACACAGCAGCACTGTAAAGATAAAGCAGTAGAAAGGCTTTTTGTTAGCTGGGGGTTTACTGAAGAAATAGTGCTCATTTGATTATCTACTAGTGTATTCTCAGTGTAGCTATGCTCCATTGTATGTCCTTTCCCCCCAGCTGGGACAGTTACCACACTTGACTACAGCATAAGGAATAATATCCAGAAAAAGCTCACAGATTTTTCAGAGCCTTTATCCACTCTGATATTCGTTGAAAGGGCAACAGAGTGGGACACAAGCAAGCCAGGAAGTTTCTGGAGTGCATTAACGATAACTCCCTGATACAGGTGACTGAGGAATCAAGGAGAGGAAGTTCTTTGCTGGACTTGATACTTACAAACAAGGAAGAACTGGTCTGGGGTGTGAAGGTTGGGGTAGCCTTGGTTTTAGGGACCAGGCAATGGTGGAGTTAAGATAGCAGCCTCTCAACCCTAGGTTTCAGCAGAGTAGGCTTTGGCCTGTTCAGGGACCTGCTAGTAAGAACCCCATAGAAGATGGTCCTGGAGAGAAGAGGAGTTCAGGAGAGTTCAAAGTTTTACCTTCTCCAAGTTCCAGAATGGTCCACCAAAATGTGTAGAAAATCAAATGAAGGTGGCAGAAAGCCTGCATAGATGATTGAGGAGCTCCTGCCATAACTCAAACATAAAAATGAAGCATTCAAAAGGTGAAAGAAGAGACATGTGACCCCACAGGAATATAGAGATGCTGTCCAAGATGCATGCAAGGATGGAATAGGCAAGCCAAAGCCCATCTGGAGTTGAGTGTGGTGAGGGATGGGAAAGGCAACAAGCTTTTACAGGTATATCAGTAGCAAAAGGAAGACTAGTAAAATGTGGGCCCACTGCTGAATGAAACGAGGCAGATGGTGACAAGGAAAAAGGAGGCACTTGATGCCTCCTTTGCCTTGGTCTTTATGAGTAAGGATTGCGTTCAGGAATCCCAGGTCTCTGACAGTGGTTAGAAAGTGTGGACCAATAAAGACTTACACTTAGTGGAGGAGGATCGGGCTAGAGAACATTTAAGCAAACTGGATGTACGTAAGTCCATGGCACCTGATGGGATACATCCACGAGTGTTGAGTGACCTGGCTGATGTCACTGCAAGACCACTCAATCTTTGATATGTCATGGTGTTTGAGGGAGGTTCCTGAGAACTGGAAGAAGGCAAATACCACTAGTATCTTCAAGACTGGCAAGAAGGAGGATCTGCAGAACTACAGCCCATCAGATTCACCTCAATCCCTGGGAAGATGGTGAACAAAGAATCCTGGAAACCATTTTGAAACATATAACAGACAAGAAGGCAACTGGGAGTAGTAGGCATGGATTTATGAAGGGGAAAGCATGTTTGATTGACCTGATATCTTTCTACAATGAGATGACTAGATCACTGGATGAGGGAAGAGCAGTGGATGTCATTTACCTCGACTTTTATTAAAGCTTTCAATGTTGTCTCTTTTAACATTCCTACAGACAAATTAATAAAGTATGGCCTAGGTAAGTGGACACTGAAGTGGACTGAAAACAGGCTAAAATGCCAGGCTCGAGGGATTGTGACTAGAGGTAGGAAGTTCAACTGGAGACCAGTTAGCACCATGAGGAGATGCTCAGAATGCTGGTTGAGCTCACCCTCAAGAAGAGAAGGATCAGGGTGGATTTTATCAAATACCTGATCAGAGGCAGTAAAGCAGACAGAGCCAGACTGTCTGACAGGACGACAGGCCATGGGCAGGAATGGAAATACATGAAATTCAGTTCTAAACATAAGGAAAAAACTTTCATACTCTAATGATAGTTGACCACTGGAATGCGTCACCCACAGAGGTTGTGGATTCTCCATTCCTGGAGGTATTCAAAACCCAACTGGCCGAGAGCCTGAGCAACCTGCTTTAGCTTACCCAGCTTTGGGGGTGGGGGGTTGAACTAGACGATCTCTAGAGGGTACGTTCTAACCTCAACTGTTCTGTGGCTCTATGAATGATAGGAAAACTGGTTCCCGATAAAGCAGCTTGACAGTGAACTCCCAGGATGAAAAGATAAGACCAGAATCAAAGGAAAAATTGGTCACATTTAGCTAATGTACAGTTTATGCACTTTTAGGTAGAGGATGGGTATTCCTGTTTTGCTGAAAGTGGTGTATTATACCTCTACAATTAGATGACCAAAAGATATTAGAGGTAAGCAGATAAATTTAATTTGATGAAGCTGAGTAAATTAAAATTTGGTCTACACTTTATCTTTTGACTTCACGTATTTCATTTCAAAGCCAGCTTTTTCCTTTCGTAAGCTTTTCATGCCGTATATACCCTATTCATTAACTTTCTAATTTAACAATATGTGGTACAATGCCAAATCATTTTTATGTCCACAGTTTCCTCTCTGATATTTGTTACCACTATGAAAAATTGTCACATTTGATAGGAATAATCTCCCATGTGTGAATCCCACTGAGTCAAACTCTCCTTAATTAAATCATAACAGTCCAGCTGGCCTGCTCAATCTCGGTTTAATGGTGTCCTCTGTTACCCTTCCTGCATTTTTTTTATTCTTATATTTTCCTTAGTGTAAAAGACAGGTGTTACACTTGAATCTTTCTAAACATCTCCTTGCTTCCAGAAGCATACTGAATACATATGCTAATATTGGCCCAGTTCTTTTGGTACTTGCCTCAGGATTCTGTGAAGGAGACTTTCTCATTTTGCACAGTTGCTTAATCTTCAAATGCTCTAATTTTTTCTTTTATTCTCTTTTTTTACTTTCTTTCTTTTAGAGTACCAGTTCTGGCAAAATTCCAGTTTCCGTCAGTGGGTTTTGTTTTCTAAAATAATAACATCTGTTCCTGGGAAAAGTGGCTTGCTTTAATGATTATTTGTTTTTAGTAATTCCCATGGGTGTTCTTGTTTCTCATGTGGCTGAAATACTGTTGTCAGTTACGCTGATATCGTGGTTACTGCTGAACAGTCAGGCCGTGGGCCCTTTGTCAAAAACATATGCAGTCTGGTCAAAATTAAACTTGTTCAAAAATATTATATACTTGCTGGTGATAAAAATAAGGTGGTAGCACAAACTTCCTTTGCGTTATGATGACCATTTAGCAAGTGATACATATAATACAAGGTGTAACTATAAGGCAGAGATAAAACTTCATAATTTTTATTCATACTTTTCCTTATCTTTGTACAGCTGGATAAATTTAAAGTTGAGGTTAAACCTGGAATTTTGATATTAGGAAAGCCAATTTGTTTCAGTAACTACAGCACTTCTTAAATTTTAGGTACTTCCCTGTAAACTTATATTTTTCTAATACAATTTGCAGTTGGAGAAAAGTTATTAGAAGGCAAATGATCAAGTAGGCCAAGAAGATTGATTGTTCTCTTTCATGGTCTCTATTTCTCCATTTTACTCCAGAATATTCACAAAAAAATCTGCTGTAATCAATTTTAGAATGCTCTTTTATATGGAGATTATGTTTGGACTTGCAGGGCTCTATATGTAAATAAACCCCAACAATTCCTTAGCATTCAGTTTACATCTTCCCCTAAGTAATTTTGTGCACATTGTTCATTTTGTATGTCTGTGCCTCTGCTATTTCTTGCTTCATTGTTGACACGCTTTTGATTTTTGTAGACTTATATCTCACCTCCTCATCTATTTCTCCCTAAGCTATACATTTTTAACTCTCTTTCCTCACATTTAATTTCCTTCAAGCCTTTTATCAGTTGATAATATTTCTTCGGATTGGCTAAGTTTATGAACATGTTGCATTTGAGCTATCCTGTGTGATGTGGCCATCTGTTTGTTATAAAACGGATATTATAGGAACAGAAAGAATATAAATCAGAATTACACAGGAACCTAGGGACTGTAGTTAATTAAAAATAATGCAAAAGGTTCAGGTCTGCTGTTTAGAAAATAGGAAGCTTACTGAAAGTTCATTGTACTAAACAGAGTACAGAGGTGCAGGGGTGTATCTGAACTTCTTGTCTTTTTAATTTATAGTGGATCGTATAAAGAAATATATGAACAAACCAGCAAGTGATGATGTAGGAAATTGCCAAAATACACAGTTGACTTGCAGAGTACATTGCCTTTTATCTCAGATTACACCAGCTAAAACCAAGGTAACAGCCTAGATGATATGCTAGTTTTCAGGATATGTCAGAAGTGCTTCGCACAATCAACATTTACAGAGCTGGCACGACAAATAAGGGTGTTGCCTAAACTAGAAATAACAATTATATTGATTTTATATTACAATGAAAAACAGTTTATGAACTTGCATTTTCTTTGGACTGGACAAACCAGTAACTATTAGCAGAAGTAGCTATGCTATGGTAGAAGAATTTACCCAGAAAGCCTGTTCTGGGGCTAACACCACAGAGACCTAGGTAGGTACAAACACAAATAAAATATGATTATTTGGCCAAACAGCTGAAATTCCAAGTAGTAACTAACAACATTTGAAGTTTGTCTGTCTTTAGTGATATGTTACCCCCCATTTGTGTGTTATCACATCTCAAAGTGCCTTTTAGCACAATAAAGGTGACTTCAAAAACTTTAGGCAAGGAAGTATCTCCTTAGGGATGCTGGTTTTGCCTCACATCCTCCTTGTAAACCACTCTGTGGATTTATCAAACAGGGTTTCTGCCTGAGACATTCTCTTTTCTAGGCATATGTCCAAAGGTCTGGTACCTTCGTTTTCTGCTCTTTCACTTCTTCCGGAACTTTTCATTTTCAAATACAATGAATTTACCTTATTAGATTCTATCAAGCCATACTGGAAGAGTAACACAGTCACTGTGTCCAACTCTTGAATTTTTAGAAACAGAGGAACTTGCACAGTCTAGGATTTGGAAGATGGCTGCTTTGGAGATGATTTCTTCTAGACTGCCAAGTGTCATTCACAACACCTGGGACTGGTATATGATACCTCCTGGTATAAGAAAACTATGCATGTTATCTTGAAGGATGAAAAGTCCCTGAATATTAGAATGAAGCTCACTAGGAAATCAGATTTGGGCAAAAGAGCTGTCTTCTTAGAGATCCTGTCTACTCCTTTTATCAGTTCCTGGTGATTTTCATGAGCTGTCCAGAAACCCTCCTTGGGCACCTTCCGTATTCTTGCATGAGGAGAGAGAGAACATAGAAGTAGATTAAGTATAGAGTAACCATATGAAGTTCATAGCTCTCTCTACTCCCCACTGCTATCCAGTGCAATACACGTCAGCTATACGCTGTTCAGGTTTTGAGGAGAATGTAATAAGTAAGGGACTCTGAGGAGCCTCTGGAGTGCAGAGAGGTGATTCAGTTTGGTATGAACATACGTAATGAGTAGCTAGTATCTGGAGACAGTAGGTTCCTCCTGAGGGAACAGACCAAGTATTGTTAGAAGGGGAAAAGATGACATTTTAATAAAGACAAAAAACCTCTGTGGAGATTCCTTTGATAGAGTCATCAAAACTAACAAGTATTCATGGATTATTTTTGCTCAGTTTCTCCTCAAGTAAAAAATGGAGCTCCATCTCTCCTGCCCAGGTATCTGAACAGTTCAGTATTATCTTGTGGTCAGTGGTATCAGTGACAGATGATACATGTAAAAAAAACTCTAAGAACATTCTTTCTTTGTCAGTGGTTAGAAGATCATCAACAAATGAAGATCATTTGACAAGTGAAAGATTCTAGTATGAGATTACCTATAAGCCAATCTGGCCCAGAGTTTGAAGAAGAAATTGGGAAAGTTCTTGCTTTACTGATCTGTGGTGAGCAAAGAGGAACCTCTGCCATGGGGAAATCTCTGCAAAGTATAAGGTTGATTTAAGCTTCCAGTTACCACTAGTAGGGAATACTAAAAGTAAAAGTAGGACACTGCTGCACTCTGCCAATCCCAAACTTATACTCAGGTCCCTCAAAATCTTCTACCAGCTGGCAGAAAACAGAAGAGATTTGGAACATTTCTGATTTATCCTAGAAAGTGAACTTGGTTTTCTCAGTGCTGAGGAAGGAGATGAGTTGTTATATCCTTGTGTTTTATCACTACATTGCCACTACAGCAGAGAATATATTAAGCCTGGTCCTCAGGCTTGTCCCTCAACATTTTCTTGGTGGCATGTTTTTTCTCATTGCTTTTAGGTTTCTTCATTCCTCAGAACTTTTCATCTGAATTTCTCAAAATGCACTGGGCTGTCTCTGGGAATTTATTCCATATTTTGCAGAAAATCACTGTCTCATACAAGTTGCTTCTTGCACCTTATCTACAATTGTTCTTCATCACATTCTTCCATTAGCATGGGATGGGCTATTACTTCACTTACAAATGTAGTTGTCTTCTCTAAGGAGTAGCTCAGTGGGTGAATCTTGAACTCTAGGGAGCAGAGGGAAAATCAGAACTACAACTGGTATTTTTTGAAGTTGGTATCAAGTTCTTTGCTGTTGGAATAGATTTGTTATTGCAAAAGAAGCATCAAGGGTTCAGTTTTATGCAGAGACATAAGGCATCACAAGAAAACACCCAGTGCTTTCAGATACCAGCTGCAGATTTGTCTTGTGCTTGGAAGGGATTGGGAAGCTTATGTTGCTTAACTTCAAATGCACTTCATTATTCTGAATGTGGTGGTGTGATCTGAATATATCATGGTCAGCTGGTGTCCCATTTAGGAAGGAATGTGACAAAAGGAGAACAGAGACAAAAAATGGATGTAAGCAAAGAAAATAAAGAAAATATGGAGAAGCCTGGAAGAGTGAAGGGCTAAAAAATAATGCACAAGGAAACAGAAGTCAGTATGAAAAAAATTATATGGTATTTATTTCATATATGAAGTTCCCCCTTTATGTAAGCTGAGCTCCCTGCTAGCCCCTCTTCCTTTAATGCAGCATGCAGTTTGTTAGTCTGCTGGTTAAAATGCGTGGGGTTTTTTTACAGAAGGCATGAAAAGCACATAGTCAAATTACAAGGAAAAGTTTCATGTGACAGAACAAGTTGTAGGATGCCACAAACAAATTGGAGCATTTAAAGCATCCTCACTTTGCCTAATTGTCGTGGTTTAACCCCAGCCAGCAACTAAGCACCACACAGCCGCTCACTCACTCCCCCCCCACCCAGTGGGATGGGGGAGAAAATTGGGAAAAGAAGTAAAACTCGTGGGCTGAGATAAGAACGGTTTAATAGAACAGAAAAGAAGAAACTAATAATGATAATGATAACACTAATAAAATGACAACAGCAATAATAAAAGGATTGGAATGTACAAATGATGCGCAGTACAATTGCTCACCACCCACTGATCGACACCCAGCTAGTCCCCGAGCAGCGATTCCCCGCCCCCACTTCCCAGTTCCTATACTGGATGGGACTTCACATGGTATGGAATACCCTGTTGGCCAGTTTGGGTTAGCTGCCCTGGCTGTGTCCTGCGCCAACTTCTTGTGCCCCTCCAGCTGTCTCGCTGGCTGGGCATGAGAAGCTGAAAAATCCTTGACTTTAGTCTAAACACTACTGAGCAACAACTGAAAACATCAGTGTGTTATCAACATTCTTCGCATACTGAACTCAAAGCATAGCACCATACCAGCTACTAGGAAGACAGTTAACTCTATCCCAGCTGAAACCAGGACACTAATCCAAACTAAGGGGAGGTTTCCCTCTGTTTCTGCCATAGCTAATCCTAATGGGGATGTAACAGTATCATTAAACAGAAAGAGGTTCTTTTTCCATTTGCTCATGGGACTCTCCCTACATCTTTGGGCAAGGGGTTTTGTGCGCTGGTGGTGTGCGGAGGTCTTCTGCCTTTACCCTTCTCTCCTTCATCTGCTCCTTCAGATATTTCTGTATGTAAAATAAAGATGTATGTTGTTCAGGTTAATCACTCCTACAAAGCCACATTGAAATAAACACCAGAGCTAAAAGCTGGGGTACCTGGTCTTTTGATAAATCAGAGACTTGGTAAGGGAAGGAAAGAGAAGGCCAAAAGCTAGTATGTCATAGATCTTCTGGCAACTTAAGTGAACAAAGTACCCAGCTGATAAGTAAACAGAAGATAGCAAGCATCAAAATAGTTTTTTTATTAGTAATTTATTGAAGCCAGTATAAACAGTTTTGGCTCGAAGAGTTGTGTCTGGAGGAGATTTTTTTTTTTTTTAGTAGAGATTACTTAACCTTTTCCATCAGTTTCATTTGCATCCTAGTAATTTGCTATGGAATATCCTCCAGAACTTTCCTTAAACCTGGCTATCATTAAGACAAAAGACAGAACAGGTGAGTGTCAAATATGAGGACATGGGAAATAACAGTGTCGGAAACAAAAAATGCTATGATCTTTTGGGGAAGTAAGTTAATGTAGTCATTAGCAAAGGACAAAATGAGTAATATCTGGTGACTGAAGATGTCCTTTTTGATTCTAAATGGACCTTTGAGCTTGCTTTAACTTACAGAACAGGAATAAAACAGGAATAGAGATGGTGACATTATAAGTAGAATAATCCTTTCTGGCTAGTTTGTAGGAGTTAGAGTTGTAAACACTGCCCTTGAGGAAACCCAGGTAATGAAATATTTCAGCTTGCATGGGTAACATATTAAATCCTCCCTCCTGTTTCCTTTTGGTAGTATTTATGTGTGTGTGATTGTATAGCCCTTCAAAGGAGCAAACGTTAATCTGTTTCATTACCACTCTACATCCCAGCTGGTTTTACCAACATCCTGATCACATTCCCCAGAAACTTCTGCCCAACTTACTACTGCAGTAAAGGGCAAAGGACTCAGGACAGACCATTGGTTTTCAAGGACAGCATCCTCAAAACACAAGGAAGTGCCATTCCAATGCACGGGAAGTCAAGCAGGCATGGCAGAAACCAACATGAATAAGCAGCAAACTCCTGACTGAGCTCAAATGCAAAGAGGAGTTACACAGTGAAAGTGGGGACAGACTGCTTGAAAGGAATATAGAAACCTGACTTGACCATGTTGAGGTCAATGTGGGAGCCATGAGTGATATCACAGCAACAAGAAGGCTCCTACAAGTACATTGGCAGCAAAATAGAGGTCCACTGCTCAATGGATAGTGACAAAGGACATGACAAAGGCTTTCCTATTCCAGTTAAGGCAGATTAAACTCATATTTCACTTAAAAAAGCAATGGTGTAAATGCAGGATTTAAGAATCCCGTGTTTACTGTCTGACTGAACACAGATCAAACATGTTCCTAATATAAGCAAGGAGAAGTATGTTTTCTATTGCCAGGAAACACCATTTCTGGTTGAAGTCAGACTGTTTGCACTGTCTGGTGGATAGGTACAATAGGAGAGATTATATATAACACATCACATTGATTTTTACCTTCAGAAAGATCATCATTTCAGGATATAAAATGGCAGACAGGGGAAAAGCTGGGTACAGCCATTACTAAGGCCAGCATCTGGCCCTGCAAATGCATCTTCATTAACACTTCAGTTGGTATTTATGATACTGAACAGGCAGAGCAGAGCTGGCTCTACAGATCTCAAAGGAAAAAAAAAAGAAAATAGCAGAACTAAACATAGCTCTGGGATCAGCAGGATATCTACTCTTCAGAAGACAATTGGAATTGAAAAGCGGTATTTCCAAAAAGACAAAATAAAAACCCCCACCAACTTATTCTACTTAATACACACGTATGCAATCCCTGAGGGACAGCAGAGATCAGTCTGTCATTTTAAAGACTCCTGTGGGAAATGGACTCACAGGAAGCAACATCTGATGCTCACATATGTCTTGACCAGAAAGAAAGGGACCTGTGTGTGTTTCCAAAGTTATGAAGTGTGAACTTTGTTTTATCTTTGCTGTTGCAGTAAATTCTGTGATAATCTCTAGTTCTCTTTATTTCTACTAGGGACACAAAGCAGAGTAAAAGCTGAATTTGGTTCATTCTATTGTTTAAAATTTTAATTCATGGGGAATCTGAGTGTTAATTAAAAGATTAGATGATTTTAAAAGCTAATAGTTATGTGGTATTTGGGAATCAAATGTGGAGAGGCTAAATAAAGAAGACATGATATATGACCTGGAGCATGCTAGAAACCAATGGATATATTTCACAGATGCAATATGAATTTTGTGATCATCTAATCTGTTCTGTGCATGGCATACACTGCATATTTGCATCCACTGCTCCCTGCAACAAGACCACTGACTTGTGACAGAATTACAAACTATCTTTAGAAAGACTCCACCTATTGACATGAAGGTAACACACCATATGCTTTGGCCATGTCCTCTTGATGTTATAAATTGTGCTTTATTCCCTGTTATGATTTCTTCTGGATTTAACAGGGACATGTCAGATGTCCTTGCTAGGTTAAAGAGCCATCTAATAGATTCTGTTCATCAGAGTCTGATCAAAACACGTATAACTTCACTATGGTAAGTTGGAGACTGGACTTCTTTCAGCCTCTGTGTCCTGTTCTCTAGACCAGTTATCACTCTCACTGTTCCTCTGTGAACTACCAACAGTTTTGAAGTGCACACAGGGAGGTTGTGTTACAATGGTTTCTATCAAAGGAACGTTGTTTTTCTATTCAGTGTTCTTCTGTAATAATCCATGTATTGTGTTAGCCTTCCCAGTGGTGTTCAAGCGATTGCCTGTATAAATTTTCAGTCTGTCCAGAGCCAGTGGTTTCTGGAGCACTGTCCAGAGACAGGTCTCTGCATATGATTCTTTGTTCCTGCAGGAATAACATTGTGGTTTATTGTATTAAAAAGTGCCTTGGTGTGCCATACCAAGCATTCCACAGGTCTATGAACTGCTCGTTGACTTTCTTGTTTATCACCGTCCCAATATTTATAGAGTCTGAAAACTTTCCAAGTACAAATGTATGTTTACGCTATCATTATATCTCTGTGTCATTGCAAAAGAAGATTGTAACTATATAAGAGCACAAGAACAGGTCTTTGTAGGACACTACTAGTCTAACTGCAATTATTTGATGCATGCACATTAATTGCAGTGAGACTATCAACTTGACAAATTTAATTTGATTCAGTATGTGCCATTCTGATTTTCCAAGGTGCTCTTGTTTTTACTTTTTTATCTGAATGCGGAGGCATAAAGCCAGAAGTCTTACAAAAGTCTGATTATATTATATCAGCAGTACAGTCTCTGTTATCATTCATATTTGTAATCTCGTCAGAGAAAGATATCAAATCTCTTTGACATAATCTGCTTTCCATTAAGCTGCACTCTCCTCATTAGACTTGTGATGAGAGTTTTAAGATGTTACCACACAATGAGAGGAGTATCTAGAAGAAAGTAGTAAATAAGATATGATACGGTAGGAATTGGGGGGTTGACTTGTTCACTACTTCTGCTTCCTGATGGCTGAAAGCACTGTTTTCCTCTTGCTTGTGACTTTTGCTACATGTTTACCCTTGTGCCCAAGTCCAATAATTGTGTTTCAGAAACAACAGGTCAGACTCCTCTACCCACTGGTTGGCAGACACTACCATATGCAATAGTAACTGGGATATCCACAGAGGACTGGAAGATGTAACACAGGCCCTATTGGAGACCCATGTCCTTCTGGCACTGAAGACAAGGCCAGGGATCCTATATGCTGTGTATATATACACTAGGTACATCATGCTGTATTTCATCTTAAATAGCACTAGGCACTTCTATTTAAGCACTGAATGTCACTCAGTGTGCTCACTCTGTCCTGGAATTGTGCCCCAGCGGTACCTTCAAGATCCAGATCACTGTCTTGGCATGCCTAAGATGGCATGTTGGAGGTGCCATTTCAGAGGTGGCTGAACCTCAAGCTTCCACTAAGCAGTCCCCTCCTGTCCTTTCGATGACCTTGCAGCATCCACACGGAATGAACATTGACAGGGGACCATCTAGGAAAGGTGGGAAGGGCCATGCCAGCCGAGCCTTCTTACATGGTCTCTCTGCAGGATCCCCTTTAGAAGTGTGATTCTGATGATGCAATCCCATAATACTTGTAATGGAGGACCTCTCAGCACTGGAAGAAAGGCAGGAGCAGAGCAATGGTAAATTTGTTGCTGGATCTCTCAGTAGGGATTATGGGGATCCATGACAAGAGACAGGAAATCTCTAAGGCACTGGCAGAACAAGAGCAGTAGAGGCAAGGTCAGGGTGGTCCTCAGCATTGACACAGCCATCACCTAAATATTTAAAAATTATAGATAAGTATTTCATGGACCAGTCATGTGTAGGATGCAATCTTTGCCAGCATGGCTATCTTATCACTTTCATGTATTTTTTTCAAAGAATTATGATAATTTTTGGCCTAACCACCAAAATATCAAATTTAAACTGACATATACTTCTACAACAGTTTTTTAAATAATGGATCACATGGTTATGGTTGTTGAATGTCTGCAAAATTTGGCCTTTGGCAATGTTCAGCTACTTAGTTACAAAGCTAGGAGCCAAACTGTAGTCCATTATCTGTTTTGGGTAAATGTTTGGTTAAATGTCTTGCCCCTCAACACTCATTGTAACTGTTGTGAATAACAAAAGACTCACGGTGGGATCATCTATCCTTGCAGAGGAGTACCTTTAGAGGCCTTGTTCAGAATGTCATTCACACGAACAAAATCTGTGAATTTCTATCTTACTTTTTTTCTGGCAAAGGTATTTCTATACGTAAGGTGTAATGAGTGACAAGAAAATATATAGTGGTTGCCCTTACTTTTCTTTCAGAGTTTTTCCTGTGTTCTGTCTTAACTTCTCCATTCATTCAGATAACAAAAGTAACAGGAAACACACAAACAAAAAATAGATAAATGAAGTCCTAAGAAGCTAAAGGGTCCTAAGAATTTAGGAAATTACTACCTCATCAAAAAATGCCATTTCCAGCTTCCCTGTAAAAGTACATAAGAAAAGTCTTACGAATACATTTCTGCTCTGGTTATAGCATATGTAGATCAATACATTTAGTGAAGTTTACAATGTTAGTTCAGAAAGCTTCAGAAAAGTCTTAGTATTTTGTTCCCATGGGCCAAGAAACCAGTACCTGCAGTCCTCTGAAATGTCCTCAGTGTCTTTCACTGTTTCATTAACTGACAGAAGAATCATCTTCCAAGCTTGATCTTATTCTTAACTGTGTATAATCTCACACATTTTTATTTCAGAGGCAAGTGCAAATGTCTGTCCAATAGGAAGGGTTTCTTTTTTTTTGTTTTTCCCCCACAATTTTCTGTGAAACCTCAAATGATGCATGAAGAGCCTTTGTTAGAACAGTACTTTGGCTTTTTAAAGAAATTCGTTTGACCATTCATATAAAGTCTTTTTAATTTGGATATTTGAGTGGATTGGTAGTTATACCAGCTTGGGGGGGGGGTGTGTGTGTTGTTGTTGTTTGGGGCTTTTTGTGGGGAAAAAATGTTCTCTGATTTCACCATTTGCTGTCAGCTCACAACAGTTTATTCCCAGGGGAAGCTTTAGGGTTTTGACTGATTCCGGTATGATAACACAGTTCTGACACTCTCTTACATTTCCTTCTTATGTCTTTTAAGGACCCATTGCTTGTTATCTGCCTGACATTTATAAGTGTCTTCGCTTTGCTGGACAACATTTCATTAAACCTCTTAATCATCATCTCAGTATAAAGCAAAGCTCTCTTTAAAGCTCTGGAAGCTTTAGAAATATCCTACAATGCATTGCAGAAGGATGCATTACATTATGCGTCTTCCATTCAGGGATTCTTTAAGTAGACTGTACTTACTGGTATTAACCTTTATGATGGGGTCATGGCAGCTCATGTATCTCTGACTAAAATTTATCTCCAGTATCATGCTAACTGCTCCCATATGCTGTACCCAGTATGTGCATTCTGGCTATGTTACAGCTAGATTTCAAACTATTGACAAACTTGACAACAGATGGATGGCTTCTATGTAACAGCAGAAAGCAGTAATATGTTTCAGAATCTGATATATTTTTCCTAAAATAATCTGTTCTTAAAGACACTGGAAGTCAGAATTTGCCTAACAGAGACTGCCAATATTAATAGATATGTATGATTATTTTGTGTTCCTCAGAATTTCTTACTTCTCCCCTCAACTACAACTATTTTTTTGTTGTTTTGAAAAACGATAAATTAGTTTCCCAGTCTTATCACATAGCTGCTGCCCTAATCCAGCTTTTATTATTGGTACTAGGCCTCACTGTTCTCCTTCACAACACCCTGGAACACATTGGATATTTTCTTGTGCAAACTGTATTTTCAGCCAGCTGTGTCTCACTGTTCCAAACTTGGAGAGTATTTGAGCCATCAATGAGGTAAGGAGGAGAGCAAGCAAGTTAAAAAACTCAGATTCTCAGAGGCAACATCAATTGGCTTGTCTGAATGCTATGTAAATTAAAAGGCTATTATCATATTTGCTCTTTTTTTTTTTCTGTAGTTCACCTTTAGGCAACTGCCTTGCAGAAAATTTTTGCTGTATCCTAGTGATGCTGGAACTCAATTATCTGTGCAGTTCAACATCTATCTTGATTTTTCTGATGTTTTACTCGTGAGGCATGTGCATAAATAAGTAAAGGTTATGTACAAAGCAAGAATCACTATATAGGTTTATTCTGTTCAGCTTAAAGATTTTGTCAAATAGTTTTTCTGATGTCTTTTTGTTATGTGCATTTAGTGAAAAGTGTTAATAAACAAAGAGACTGGAGAGCTAGGAGTATCTTGGTTTAGCATTTTTATGTAAAAGTAACTCATACTCCATCTACTGAACAACGATGTAATGAACATTTGTCTGCCACTGTATCCAACACCCTGGGTTTACCCCCAGCATGGCAGATGATTTGTGTATTGGGCACAGAGCTGTTTTTTCTATATGTTCAAAAGGATACACATTTAAACTTGGGTTGGGGATTAAAAAGTTCAATTTAAGGGACATGCTTCTTATTCCCACAGGCAGCCAGTAGTAATTCTTAACCTCTCAGAGTCACCCCTGTCTTTGTACCAGGTTTGGGGGGGGTGGGGCTTGGGGTTTGAGCATTTCTTTCTTTAGCTACCTTGATTAATATATCAAGAAATAGAATGAGGTGGATGAAATAAATAAAATAAGGAAGCAAAGAGATACTGATTTAGTTGTTAACTACTGCCTGCTAATGAATATAATATATATTTGAAAGGAAGGCTAAGAATCACTCCAGTTCCATGCTAAAGTTCCTATCATCTGATATCCACAGGTGAGTTTGAATACTTTTAGGCAGAGTTTGACTTTGAAACCTTAAACATAAGGTGGTATTAGAGAAAAAGGGGATCATACAATATTCTTCTCCATTTTAGAGTTTTAAAAGAAAGCACTGTACTTGGCATAGCAGCACTGCATTTTGCATAGGTTCTGCACAAAGTCTGTCCTTTAAATCCCAAGTGAACCAAATCCTTTCTGACAGACAGACATGAGATCACAAACTTCTGGACACCACCTGGGCACTTAAGGGAAAAAACAAGTTGCTTGGTAATATCAGGACACATCTGCACATGCAGAAGCAGAATTTCGTGGGCCTACAGAATTCTACAGTTAAAGAGCTAATGCTCTTCAGCAGTGTATCTCCAAGTTCAGGAGACAAGGAGCAGAGCTTTCAGGATTACACTTTAAGAAATCTCCTTGATTTCCAGTTAAGACATATTTTAGGTAGTCTCACATCATGTGGGCCTTCAGGGCTAGTCCTAACTATACACATGATGATTGGTGAAGTTGAGTAAGACACACATTTTTTATACATGTAATTTTCTTCAACAGTGGAAATATCATGTACCTGCCTAATTTGACGTATACAAATTCATTTTCCTCTAACACAATACAGAACAAACTGCCCATTTACATTTCAAATATCTTTGCCTAACTAGAAGGGCTAAACTGTACAGCCCAAGGGCTAGAGAACTAAAATTGTACAGCACAAGTAAAATGAAACAATAAACTGATCTTCAGCAGAAATTAAATAGTACTGTGAAATGCAGGTACAAAAATGAGACAAAAACTATTTTGCTTGTACCTTAAGGATCTAAATAGGAGATTTACAGTAGTGCGTGATATGCTTGCTTCTTCAAAATCAGATTTTATGCTGTCCCTTTGCTGAAACTTCTTGATATCAAATGCCTCCACATCATTAATCTTATGTAAAAATATTCATTTAAACTTTTAAAGGTGTATTTTCTTTAAGATATTTTAAATGAATAAATCAGCCATGGACAAACCTGTGAATTTCACTTTAAATTGAGGTGTGTGATTAGGAATATTATATATATGAATTCCTGACAATTGTCTCTCTAAATAGGTGTCTGTATCCCCTTTCTTTGTCTTCTGTAAAGATTAAAACAGACAACAAGCAGGTAGTAATGACTGTGAACAGAATTCTTTAAGCATATTTAAAATAGTATAGATATCTTCTGCATTAGACACACTCTGGCCTGACAGGGAAGGAAATTAAGAGATTATTCAGCCCTGGTGTCTCCTGTAACAATCCCTGATTCCCAGGGTTTAAGCTGGCTGCTGTCCTCACTTGCCCTGTAGTCCCAGTGCTGGGGGGAACCAGCACGCTGATCAATCCTACTGTAATTTCATTTTTGATCTGTGGCAAGGGCAGAAAGCCAGCATTAGGGACCACAAGGGATAAAACGCTCCCCATGGTTGCTCCATGACCTATATCCCCTCCCAAACCCAGCTCAGTCCAGAGTGCCAGGTCCCCCCCTCACAATTTCACCACCTCACTAATGACCTCGTAACTCCCCTTTTCTCTCCAGCCTCCTGCTTTGAGTATAAAACTCTCTCGATCTGAGCTTGTTTCCCTAGATCTGAGTGTGCGCTCCTTTCCTCCGTGCACTGAACAGCACAACAGGACCCAGCTTCTGTGAACAACAATGCTGATGGATGATAGATAGATAGATAACGGATGGTTGGATAGGTAGGTAACTAGATGGATAGATAGATGAATAAATGAATAGACATAGATGGATAGGTGGATGAGTGGATAGAGCGGATAGATGGATAGATAGATAGATACATAGATACATAGATACATAGATAATAAAGAGACCTGCCTCTCTCCGGGGGACTCTGTCCCTTGCCCTAGCCGAAGCCGGGGTGCTGCCGAGCCCGGTTGTTTCCAAGCCGGTTTCTGCCGTTCCTTTCGGTGACTTGCAAATTCGCCGGTCGGTGTTTTGCCCTGGTGGCGGCTGCCCTCCGCCGGCCCGGAGCAGGGATTGCAGCAGCCGGATCCGACCCCGCTGCCTCTGCTCCTCCCTGGGCAGAGCTCCGGGCAGGGGCCGACTTGCTGGTGGACAAAACCCGCTGCATTTAAGTGAACCTAAGCTGTGCCCAAGTCTCATCACCTTTTTGGTTGGGCTTGAGCAGATAATATTTTTATATATGTCAGTGCTCATGGACTACAGGTTGTTTTCAATTAGCCCTTCCCGTCATTGATGGAATCCAGTACCTCTAACATAAAAATAGATTATCTTTTTTTTCCAGATGTATGAACCCAGCAGTAGAAAAATCTTGCCATGAGAGTTGTGCTGCACCTGTCCAGGTATAAACTCTTTGGAAAGTAAATTAGCTGTCATGCACCTTCAGCAGTACTCACTAAATGCACTGTTTTCATGTTTGCTTTATAATTTTCACTAGGAACTCTGTATATTCGTCTATCTTGAAGTTGCTATTTAGTTTGTCATTGCCAGTGTGTCTACTCCGTTAGTAAGTGTGATATTGATGTGAGTATATGTCTGTTGCCTAAACAGTGAATAAACCCATTCTGGATTTCTCCCCACAGGATGGATGTTTTCTGTTCTGTAGGTCTCCATTCTTTCAGAGTACCTACATGTCATTGGTCAGCAGTACCATGCATGTCAAAACGTTGTTCAACAGAAAGATGGCTTTTCACAGCTCAGCTTTGACAAGATACAACAGGTATAAAAAAATATTTAAGATACAAGAGTATGTTAGGATACCGAGAGCCTAAACTTCACTACTTTGTGTAAAAGATGTCCCAGGAATTTCACTGGTCACCCTGTATTTCTGGGAATAGTTTAGTTGTGTCAGAGACACAAGGGTCATCCTGTGATCCTGGAGGGTGCCTGGTCTGCAGTTACTGCTGGAACCATAATGCGAGTGGAAGGGACCTGCAGCTAAGGGCAGAGGATGTTAAACAGAGGGCATTAAAAGTCTTTGTTTTCCCAGGTATCCTCCCCAAACAAGATGTCTCTGCTGCTTCTGTATAGGCCAGATTTCTCTTATGCTGGGGTTATACAACCCTTATCATTTAGCTGGATTTGGTTTATGAACAGTGCTGGCCACTTAGTGAACCACTGGTCTGGTCACTGTATCTTCAGAAACACTAGACATGAAGTAGGGGGTGATCCCCTCATGTTGCCCCATCTCTCTGTTCACCTATGATGTGAGTAAACATGACAACTCCCTTGATGTCTCTGTCTCCTTTGAAAGCCTCAGTTCAGAAGCTGTTTTCCTTCCAGGCAGTGACCATGCTGTCCATGAAGTTGTGCTTGAATCACTTCTCTATTGACCTCCCTTTTAGGTAGCACTGGGCCAGGTGTTTCCACTTTCTCAGTATGTTCATGCCATCCAAGGGTTACAGGATTGGGAACTTGGCTTGAAGATGGGCCAAGCCTCGCATCAGGACACAGAAAGTTGGACGCTGATGCTTGCTTTCTCTGGGCACTTCATCCTGTTCAAGTGACTGAGATACTAGGGTTCCCTTTGGTTTGCTGCTGCCTTCTGATAATTTTCTTGCTCCCCGAGTGGAAAGAGAGGCAATCTGAGGGAGAAAGATGGAAAAGAGGAAATCTAGGTCCTAAGCCGGACACTGAGAATGGGGGAAGGACAGGCACAAGCCTACAGGGCCATATCTCTGCCTTTCTTCCTCCTACCTTCCTCTCCTGCCTGTTTTGTTTCTTCCTTGTTTATGTCCATTTTAGCTCCTTTCTGATCCATGCACCTGCTTTGACTTCAAACTGCATCTACTGCCCTTTCCTGCTTTTCTCCAGAAAATTCCCCATACCCTTTTCAATCTGGTTGATTGGACCCCACTTTCCCTTTACTAATGCCTATTCTGATTCTTTTCTTACAGGTGCTACACCAATAAGCTCTTCCTAAGCTGCCCTCAGGATGGATCCTACATGTATTTCTCTGTCCTTACTCTCCTCAATCAGCCTTGTTAACCGAACTGGTTCATTCTTGTCCTCTCTTGGCCCCTCTTGCATAGCATCTTTCCTTCCTCTAACCACTGCTATACTTCCTTCTCCTCTCCTTCACTTCCAAATCTACTTCTCAGGTGAATCCCTGTTTCTGTCCTCAGATGACCAACTAGAATTTCAAAATTAGCCTGTCCAAGGCCAGCTTCTCCCCATATCCTTTCCTGCCTGGCTTGTTCATTAAAGAGAAAATGTGCTATTTCTGTTCCCAGAACAGCATACAGTCTGGCTATTTCTCACTTTCTTATTATATCGCTCAACTGTTTTCCTTCAAACACTTTTAGTCACTATCTTTAGGTAGCAGATTGTAGAAACATTTCTTCACAAGCTGGAAGTTTCTTGCCATTGTTCATGAAATGCCTGTGTGGCACTTCTGTCCCTGCGTCTCTTTTTCAACGCTATCAAAATGTCATTGAGAAAATTGTCTTATTGTCTGTTGCTTCATGAAAAGCACACAGAAAGCCAAGATTATTCACACAGTGGACTTAAACTGCCTGACAACCTTGTGCTGCTTGACTGTTCATCATGTGACTTTCCATTTGTATCTATCTCCTAATCAACTGAAACAGCCACTGCAGGAAACTGTGGAAGGAGTCACACAGAAATTGGACACAAGAACAAGAAAAAAATCTCAGTAGATTACATTTTCCCCCACAAAATACATCAACTTAGAGCTAGAAATTAAAATATTATTTGTGGGCCATTTGAGACCTCAGGACACAAGAAAACATGTGGTTCTAGGGATTTATGTAGAAAATCGCTGCATATTTGACCTAGGAGTGAGGTTGAGGATGGAAAAATTGGATCCCATTAAGCACAATGTTTACAAAGATCAGAATAATTACTTGGCTTCAAAAGGCATTCGTAGTAGCAAAGTGTTGAAGCTGAGAGGATTCATTTTCAAACACTAAGTACCGAGATTGTCATGGCTAGAAAGAACAAGGCAAGAATTCATTGCCTTCAAAAGATGTAGGATCAAAAGGTCTTGGTAGACACCTGGCATATATCTTCTGTCCAGCATTATCTCTGGAGACTGGAGAGTACAGAATGTCTCTGAGAAGGTATATGAACTCCGACTTTTGAAGCAGGGAATTTCCCTTTATTCTTCAAAGTTGGAAGGTATACAGGGGAGATTTTAGAGCAGACAGCCTCACAAACAGATGTTAGTAGAAGGGAATTACTGTTACCTAGAAGAAACGTGGCCCCCATTTTGTCTGAGGAGAACAAGCAGCATTTCTGCCCCAAGCAAAACACTGGAGTCCTGACAGTAAAGGAGTCACTGGACCAAGAGGAGATCTGTCTGCAGAGCGATACCTGCACTCTCTTCTTTAAGATATTCTTTGAAAACCCATTGCAGCTGATCCAAAGGGCAGTGGAGGTTCGTGCTGCTATTAGTACTGAATTGGTTCTTCACTTCAGATTACTTCAGGAGAGGGCATACAACAGTTGGAGGTCTCCTTGTGAAATAGAAAATATTCAAAACTCTGAGCCTCCCGCAATCAGCCTGTGCTTGGAAATGCCTCGATTGTCTTTCTGACTTCCAGAAGATGCAGTGCACAACACATGAGCTATGCTTGCTATGTTTGCCTGTAGCTTGCATCTTTGTTAAGCACGTTTGACAGAAGGTTTGTGTAGGACGCCTTCTAGACGTTTCATACTGGCCTGGATTATTAGTGCCAACCCAAACGTCTCAATAAGTACTAAGAAAGTGTCTTTATTTGCCAGAGACGTCAGGTGAGAAACGTTTTTCCTAATTCGCCCTAGCAACAGCCAGAACCTAACGGAGGAGATGCGTGCTGAGACTCGGGGCTGGACGCCCATGTGCAGTTCCTGCGTTGGACGCCCAGTGCCGCTGTTGGCCAGTGCTGTGCCTGTGTTGCTGCTACTGGGCCGGAAGCTCCAAAGCCAGGAGAGACCAGTGAGCACCAGTCAGATGCTGCATGGCTGCTGACAATAGCTGAGAGCCCAGCCGAAACGTCCCGGTTGCACTGGAATATGCCCTGGTTCAAAGCCTTTCCAAGGGATGTGCTGGGATCTGCCGCATCGAGGACCGTCTGAAAACGCCAAGAGGACAAGGCAGAACCGGGAATGTGAAGGGGGGATACGGCCTCCCAGGTCCGTCCCAGGGGGATTTGGGAGGATTTCGCCACAGGTCTGGGCTGACTCAGGCAGAGCCCGTTGGTTGGTAAGCACCGACTTAATACCGCGAGAAAGAAGTGTTTGCATTTAGCAGAGTGATGGGGAAGGCATTAACTGCACTGAATGCAGACAGAGGAAGCCGGTTTATCTCTTGGAAAATGAACCACAAACAGGACATGTACCACTGATAGTTACAGTATAAAGGAGAGCCAGAAGGTTGGGATCGATTCTCCCGGCTTTCCTCACGTTTGCATCCAGCGGATTGCTCAGGGCAGCAGTTCCACGGGAGAGCTGGGAATTCAGGCGCTGAGGGCTAGAGGTGAGAGAAGAAATCCGTCCTGGGAGCTGGCTGGGAATGAGAGGACGGGAACGTTCCTCCCTCTTTTCACTCGGGCATGGAAATCACAGTGACTCGGGGAAGCATCTGTGCTTTGGTCTGCAGGCAACTGCTCCTTCCAAGCCAGGCTATCCTCAGGGTGTGTGGAGGTGGATGGGCAGTGGCTCCAGGGATGGGGAAGAAGCCTTTACCCAGGGGAGCAACAAAACCCGGCATGGGGCTGCTGAGATTTCTCTCAGAAAATCTGAATTCCTAGCTGGAAGACCAAGAAGGGGATTTTGGAGACTGAAATTGCACAGGCTGCACAATTGCAGGCAGAATCTTCTTTTAGGAACACTGCGTTCTGAAATATAGAGACATACCAGGAACCGAGCAGAATATGTTGCTGTAGCTCTTTTCTAGCGCTAAGATGTAAATCTCAGAGTAAAGAGGAGAACCGGTTTTCAGTAATTTTAAGCTACTTTCTTAGGATAACGACATCACCACTAAACCAAAAAACAAGGAAGCCTGCAACATCGCTATGTGCTCAAGGAGATAAGTGAATTGTCTGACACATTTATGCAAATTACATTCTTATTAGGACTATAGTTCCTTAGTCTATCCTAAAACACAGTGTGCCTTCATCTGGCAGTATACATTTTTTTTCCACTCATACACTTCCATTTTATTGTTGTGACCCAACACCAGTGTTAGTTAGCCAGTGGTGCATGGTAAGTGACCCTCTTTATTTCAGATTTCTCTAAAATCTGAAAAAATGGGAGCTTCAGTCTAAAGCAGCATCTTCTGATGTTCAAAGATACTATTATAGCCAAAAGCTCCGTTAAGGATCACTGTTCTTCTTACACCCTTCTACACCTGAAGCTGAAGGACACCATTTCTCTTCTGAAATGAGGGGAGTAACAATTAACTGGGTTACTGCAGTCAGGGTGGGAAGTGTCTGTGGAAGCTCTTCTCAGCTTGTGTCTGTTCCCCGCTGCGTAGTGGTGCCAAAGATTAGGTTATGGAGAAGCAAATACACCTTCGTCTCTCAGAGGTGCCAAGAGCTGAGCAGGAGCACCAGAAAGGGCACAAAGTAAATGGATTCCAGGTGTCACTGTTGTTTTTGCATGGCACGAATGAGGAAAGAAGCCACGTTCCCAACGCATCTACTGCTGTACTTGGCCTATATATGGTTTTACATCACGCTTCAGTGTTGGTGATAATGATAGCGACTCAAGAGATGAACACGTCCCTGGAATGGAAGAAAGGAAGAAAGACCTGACCTGGCCTTTGATTAAGTTAGCCTTTTAGATTCTATCATGCTTCCAAGTCAAAGGGCGGTAAGAGGAAGTCACCAAAAATGGTTACATCCGTGCAAAGTCCTCTAGTAGCTAAAATTCTGGGGAATCCTAAAGTCAACCCTGGTTGTTACTTTCTCCTACTGATACAGTCAAGAAGTTTTTGTTTTCAAACCAATGAAGCCATCAGCAACTTTCTAGGACTTCACCTGGTTAGTATTGTTTGACAGTGTCAGCCCTTTTAGCAAACAAAAATAAGGGAAAAAACAATTAGGGAAAAAACAATTAAGGAAAAAACTAGGAAATTAAAGGAAAGGTGTCAAACCCAAGGAGGTTAGGATACTTTCTGTATTTAAAAAACAACGTGGTTCCTTTTATTGTGGAAGCTGAATTAAAATTGCTCGAACCAAAAATAAGTAGTGCAAGCTGTATTTTGTTTTCTCCTCCATTTTTTTATTCTGTGAGAGGAAGACTGGTCTCGGAGGCAGCTGTGCGCATCACCAGGACATTGCGTGGGCATTTGCCGGAGCTCGCCGCTGGATCCACAGGAGTAGTCGCGGTATAAATCAACCCTCAGGGCCGGCGCTGAGTGCCTGACCGGTGTCCGGCACAGATCCCGGCTTGTACTGCCAGGCCGTGCTCAGGACCCCTCGCTCTCCCCTCCCACCTCCGTTTCCCCACGGTTGTTCTTCCCAGGTCCACTCCTGACCTCTCCCTCTTACCGAGTTTGATCCTGCCTCTAACCATCCCGTAATAAGCTTTGCGTATTCCTAGACACCCCCCTCGAACCTCTCGTAATCAGTTTGCTCTTTCCTATGAGACCCTTTCTGATAATCCATGATAATATCTTACTTCCCCCCCCCCACCCCCCCGTCATCGTTTACAAAGTTTATGGTTGAACCTCTCGCAGTTTACACTTGAATGGTTCCTCTAATGGCCAGTCCATCAGTGTCGTTAGGTCCCTGGTCTTTGCGGTTGTCTCCGTTAGCTCCTGCTCGTTAGCGTTTGTGTATCTGGGGGCTTAATTAATGAGCTCTCTAGTTTGTTTCCTTGCCTTTTGTATTAAATAGCTGTTGGCCGTATATCCTTACACAGGTACGGGAGTTCAGGTTCGACCTCTGAGTACAGGGACCTTTAAAGTACTTCTAAGCCTGTGCGGCAACGTCAGAGGACAAAGTACTGCATACTTCCAAAACATGAAAACAGGTTGCAGCATTTCGATGCTGGGGACATTTTTCACGAATGTGTTGCACAGTGACACACCTCATCGTGGGTGCAAGGATCAGCAGGCAGCAGGGGAGGATACTTCTGTCAATTAATGAGAAAAACGCTTTTCACACAGAAAACCGTTCAAGTTGTGTGAAATTCGGGCGAGGTGCGGTACACAATGTGAAGAAAACAACATTAAGATGATGTGTCTTAGAATAACATTATCATTCTAGTGTGATGGTGAGCTAGGGTGGTGGTGAAGCACTTGCTTTCGGGACCTTCCACTGGCACCAGCTCTCATATTCAGTAGCGGTGCTTCTCTGACCCGCCCCACTTATAACTGTCCTGTGCTTGTTAACAAGTAGAGAAGAGAAGGAAAATCCCGCAATGCATCCTGTGGAAGCGGCAGATCTTGCACTGCCTACACAAAACGGAGGAAACTCAAAAACTGCGTATGAAGAGTTCGCGGTTGCGAGTTGGGAAGTGATACCCAGAGCAGCGCAAGGTATGCGGGGAGGGAGCCTGCTTCCAAACGAAGAGAGCATTTACACTGCGGTTTTCGGCTTCGGTTTGGCACAGAGAGTGCAGATTCAAGCAGCAAACTCCAAACCAGCAGCGCTGTCCCGGATGAGAGGGCAGAGGAAATATTCCCCCTTGCGACGCTGGGTGGGGGTGTTGGCCACGGACCGGCAGGTTCCAATGCCCGCACCGGGTTTGCAGGCACAGGGAGACAAGAAAAAGCCGTGTGAGCTGCTCGGGAAGGGCGGCGGGGCGCGGCGTCGGGGTGCTCGGGGGCTTTCAGACCCCCTTAGCCCGGGATTCCTGACAAACACCACTCTGCCTCGGACGCTGCTTAAAAATGCTGGGAACCACGGAGGACAGCGGATGGCTTTTCTGGAGAGTAATGGCGTGTGTGAGACAGAGCGGAGGCAGCAAGAGGCAAGTGATCTTGTTTATTCTGTGCGTTTGTGTGTGTCAGAGCGGGGCTGAAACCCTCCGCTATTCTCTGGCGGAGGAAATGGAGAGGGACTCCTTTGTCGCCAATATTGCAAACGACCTGGGCGTTGCTCCGAGCCAGCTCGCAGCTCGCAAGGCCCGCATTGTGTCCGAGGGGAACGAGCAGCTTTTCCACCTCAATCAAAACACCGGAGTCCTGACAGTAAAGGAGTCGCTGGACCGAGAGGAGATCTGTCCGCAGAGTGATACCTGCACACTCTTCTTTAAGATATTCTTTGAAAATCCATTGCAGCTGATCCGAGGGGAGGTGGAGGTTCGTGACGTGAATGACAACTCCCCCGTGTTCCCAGAGAAGGAGATGGTTTTAGAGATTCTGGAAACAGCACCTCCCGGGTCCCGTTTTCCTCTGGAAAGTGCCCAGGACAAGGACGTGGGTAGTAACAGTTTGCAGAACTACAGCCTTGGAGTCAACTTGCATTTCTCCCTTGCTCTCAGAACAAGAAAAGGTGGAGCAAAATATGCAGAGCTCATCCTAGAGCAGCAGCTGGACCGTGAAGAGCAGCCGGAGCTGAATTTGTTCCTCATTGCCACCGACGGGGGCTCACCACCCAGGTCGGGTACGGCTCAAGTCCGGATCGTGGTCATAGATGCCAATGACAACACCCCAGTCTTTGGTCGGGAGATCTATGAGGTGCGCCTGGCTGAGAACAGCCCCCAGGAGCAGCTGGTGGTCAGAGTTGCGGCTGTGGATCCTGACGAAGGGTCCAACGGGAAAGTGCGGTACACCTTCACCCAGACATCGGAGAAGTCCCGGCAGCTTTTCAAGCTGAACCCTGCCAGTGGGGAGATACGGGTTGTGGGCAACCTGGACTTTGAGGAAGCAAAAAACCACGAGATGATGGTGAAAGCCACCGACAGCGGGGGGCTGTCTGCACATTGCAAAGTGCAGGTGGAGGTCCTGGATGTGAATGACAATGCCCCAGAGATAGTGCTCACCTCCCTCACCGCCTCCATTCCCGAGGACGCCCAGCCCCGCACCGTGGTGGCCCTGTTCAGTGTGCGGGACCGGGACTCCGGGGACAATGGCAGGATGGAGTGCTCGATCGATGGGGACTTGCCCTTCAGTCTTACCCCCACTTTCGATAATTACTATGAGCTGAGAACTAATGCGGCACTGGACAGGGAAAGGATGGCAGAGTATAACATCACCATCACAGCCATGGACTGGGGCACAACACGGCTCAGCTCTCAGGAAAGCATCTTTGTGCAGATATCGGACGTGAACGACAATCCCCCACAGTTCACTCAGGAGGTTTACACCATGTCGGTCACGGAGAACAACAGCCCCATGCTGCGGATTGGCACTGTGAACGCCACGGACGCTGACACAGGGAAAAATGCCCATGTAAACTACACGCTGGTGAGGCAGGAGGGCAAGGAGCAGCCCGATGTGTCGGTCAACTCTGAAAGCGGGGATGTTTATATCCTCCGCCCGCTGGACTACGAGGAGGTGCGCGCCTTCGAGGTGGAGGTGCACGCTGCTGACGGTGGCTCGCCGCCACTCAGCACACAGACGGTGCTACGCGTGGTTGTGCGGGACGAGAACGACAATGCACCCGTCGTGCTGCACCCACCCCCTGACAGCAGCGCAGTGGCAGGCGAGTTGGTGCCACGCTGGGCGCGCGCGGGCTACCTGGTGGCCAAGGTAGTGGCAGTGGACGCGGATGCAGGGCAGAACGCGTGGCTGTCATATGAGTTGGCCAAGGCGACGGAGCCAGGGCTGTTCCACGTGGGGCTGCACAGTGGTGAGGTGCGGACAGTGCGGGCCATGGCAGAGCGTGACGCACCCCGGCAGAGGCTTGTTGTGCTGGTGCGAGACTGCGGGCAGCCGCCGCGCTCCACCACCACCACCCTCAGCATTGCTCTAGTGGACGGCTTCTCTGACGCCCATTTGCGGTTGAGCGAGGAGGCACCGGCTGCTGATCCCGACGGGCAGCTCACCCTGTACCTCATCTCCTGCCTGGCCTGCATTTCGGCAGTGTTCCTGGCCACCGTGGTGGCCGTCGTGGTGGTGAAGGTGTGGCGGGCCAGGCGGAGTGAGGCGGAGACCTTGCCCACGTTCCCAAAGGCTGCCACGGAGAGCACCGCAGGCTCCCTGCCCCGCAGCTACATGTACGATGTTTGCTTCACCACTGGGACCATCAACAGTGAGTTTCAGTTCCTTAGGCCCCTCTTCCCCTGCTTTCCTGCTGGGCTGCCCCCCAGCCAGGGCGACCAGCGAAGCTCAGTGTGCTCGCAAGAGGTGGCCAACCTTGGAGAAGAAGGCAACTGGGCTGCACAGGTGAGGGACCTGGCTGGGCCGAGGTGATGGAGGGGAGCAGGGAGGGAGCAGCACGCTGGGGTGGAGGGGTTCACTCCTGGTAGTAAAGACTATTGATATTGCAGAGCTAGTGGTGAAGGAGCTACTGAGGCAGGACGAGAGGGTAGAGAGGGTCTTAGAGCCACTGGCGGGGGCCTCCCAGGAGGATCTGGCATGGCTCAGCTGCTCCCCAAGTGCTGACTAAACTCACCCCTCTGCATCCAGCTCTATGCCGTGAGTATTCACATTAGATCAAATCTTTGGTGTCACCACAAAGGGGGGCAGCTGCACCATGAGAAGATGAGAAGTAAAGGGTATGTATGTGTGAGCCGCACAGTGGGTCCTGTCCATGGACTGTGTACAGCCCGTAGGCACCCACAGCAGGAACGACACTGCTCCTAGGGACACGTCCTCACGGAGGCAGCAGCACCGGGAATGTAGTGGTCCTGTCTAGCATTAACTGGGACTGTGGGGACAATGGTACAAAGGGGTGTCATGTCACTGATGGTGTCTCCTGCACTGCTGTTAGGAGCTGGTGCTCGGCACTGCCAAGTGCTGTTCACCACAGTGGTGGCAGTGGTGAACTCAAGCTGTCTTTCAAGCTGCTGGAGTGGGGACCTCTGCCATTAAATTCCCATATATTTTTGTGGCTTGTATGAAAAGTATTGGCCAGAAAAATGTCATTATTGGGGCTTTACAAAGCACGCTCCCGGTGCCTTCCTCACCCAGCCCGGTGCTCCCAGACCATACCAGCACTTCTCTTCTCAGTGCTGCTGTGAACTTAAAGTGAGCCCTGTAAACTCTGGCTGTTTATAGAGCATGGGGGAGACAAAAGGTGGTCATTGAAACAGCTCCTTCTCTCCTCACTCTCCCATTAAGTCCAAGTCCCCTCTAAACATGGGGTTTACATCTAGCACTTCACAAGAGTCCGGACAATGAACACATATGAGGCTGAAGGCCCACAAACACCATCTTATCACCCCACAACATTTTCGTATTTCACAGCCACTGACGGCTTGGACTCACTTGACTGCAGGTTCTCAGAACTGCAGTCGCAGTAGACTCAGGGGAGAAAAGGACCCACCTTGATACATCAACATTAAACCACATTTACTGTTTGTGAGAAGGTGGTTTTATCTTGAGCTCTTACCATCTTAAATTACCTCCTCAGACTCATGAAAGTTTTGCAGTAGTGCCTTTGTGTTGTCCACAGGGGTGGATGGTTTCTGGCTTTAGATTTTCCCCATTCAGGTCGGAGACCCACCGCCTGGTCCAACCTCCTCTTTGGCTCTGGGTAGAGAAAAGTGGTGTTGTTACCAAAAAAGCCAGTCGAAGAAACTCTCTAAGACTCGATTTTGGAGTTTTAGAAAGCAGGCATTCTTTATTGCAGCATTGGATGCACGGGGGATAATTCCTCCTAGCGTGCACACCGTTACCTACAGCAAACAAAGCTTATATTGTTCTAATCATATACATATTCATGTTATCATTTACGTAGTGTCGGGCCCTTGGGCATGCGCAGTGTGGGTCATCTCTTTTTCCTAGTTAGTTGGCCTTGGCAGGTTTTAAT
This sequence comes from Harpia harpyja, assembly GCF_026419915.1. NCBI lineage: Eukaryota > Metazoa > Chordata > Aves > Accipitriformes > Accipitridae > Harpia > Harpia harpyja. Next base: position 21,196,064 of record NC_068959.1, on the reverse strand, counting down.
TACAAAAACTCAGCAGGACCCAAGGCTTATCATCAGGGCCCAAGGCCTCTTGTCTGTTGGTGCCTTGGCGCATACCATTGACAAAGCTGAAGGTTTTCTTATGTTATTCGTACAACCAAAGGTTCAAGGTTGCTAAAGGAAGCAAAAGTTAATCACTACAGCGATACAGTGAAGTTTTCTTTCTCATCCCTTTATTCAAGGCATCAGTGTCACACATGCAGTAGTGTAAGACATGCTCTCTAAGATTCTCGCTGATGCCTGCTTACCTTCAACACCCAAATGACAGCCTCCATTCTCTGTTTGTTGCAGGGCAGAGCTCCCCCCTCCGAAGACATGGGTCTCAGACCTGCGGAAGCAGCTTGCACTGCAAACACGGGGATGGAACTAAATGTCAATTCTCATCAAAACCCTTGGCTCACTCCCCAGTAAGTGAGGAGAAAGACAAGCATGTCTGTCCTCACTGGCTAACATCCTCACAGGGAAAAGAGAATGAAAAGACAAAACACCCACCAAAAAATTACCAGAGAGTTACAAGGCTTCTCTGTGAGAGAGCAAAACCACCCTCCTCTTGAGCTATACTTTATTCATGTAGCTATTTTGTAATTGTGATATGGATGGAGGAGGAGCACTGTGTTGCATGTTGATTACACCAAGACTTGATGTATGATTGTGAGTGCTACTGTTTCTGAATCTTAAGGGAAATACTGAAAACCAGAAGCAGATCTGCAAGATAACTTTTTCCTACATCACCTTTTCTGTGGTTTGTTTTTTTTTTCGGGGGTGGGGGGGTGGGTGTTTTTTTTTTTCTTATGGAGAGGGCTCTGTAATAATGTCTTAATTTTCTGCAGCCTGTTCAATACCAGGCCAAACAGATATTAAGCAAAATGAAGTGGTTCTTGCAAAGTAATTCCTTAATAAAAAGCAGAAGCTGATTACATTAGAAATGGCTGACACTGGCACATTTCACATATTTGACCAGGAATTTACAGGTTCTCCATACTGTAAAGAGTGGGCTTTGAGAAATGTATTATTATTTTTTTCATAACATAAAGTTGAAATGAACATTTCAAGATTTTTGAGTGTAAGGTCATAGACAATTAAAAGTACTCTTTGTGGTTTTACAGTAAAATAGGCTAAAACTTTTACAATAAAGTTAAGGCACTGTAGAAGATAGCGCGTCAAGAAGCTTTCTGTTTTCTTTTATTTTCATTATTTGGTAATCTATAAAGTAATGTGATATTTCCTGTCGCTCACACATTTTTAAGAGTCAAACACCCGATGACAGAAAACAATAAAACCTCCTTGGAACTCCCTCGGGTGAGTGTGTTTTTTCAAAGATGACTTGTCACAGTCATCACCGAGGAAATAGCCACCCCAAGAGCAGGATTTCAGGAATAAATCTGTGCATTTGGAGTGGATTTTATGCAGGGGTAATCAGAGTGACCTGGAAGTAAGTCATTGTCAGAAGCCAGAGCAAGATGGAGGGGGATTTTCTGAGCAAAGCTGAGGTCTGAGAGATGCTGCCCCTAGCCCCTTCATGAGGGCTCCCATCCTGAGACGTCATGAATTGGGGGAACAACCTCAGTCCATTCCAGAAACCGGCCCTAGAATTACTACGGCGATTGCTGCCCTGGCTCATCGACCAGCTGACTCTCAGTGCTGGACACCTGTAACAATACACAGCTGCTTCAGCTAAACAGCCTACAAGTAATTTCTTCACACTGCATAAAAAGTTCAAGCCATTGTAGGGAGGGACATCAGAAAAAGCAGCTTAAAATAAATCTCGTTTTCAAATAAAAGGCTTCTATTTGAAGCACTGCTCCTTCAAGTGATTCCCATACTTTGAACAGGGTTGTATGGGCAGTTAAATCTGTATGCCCTGACCTGGGAACAGAGAAAGACAGCGGTTTCTTTCTGTTCTGCAGTCTTTGCCCTGAGAAATCTCCGCGTCCTTCTGCAGGTCGGCCGCCTGGTGCCGCTGCTGACCGCAGAGGCGCGGAGGCTCCGCGCAGCTCCCACCGCCGCCGCCCCCGGGACTGGGCGGCTGCATCATCAGGGGCTGCTCTGCTCAGGGGCCAGCAGGCTGGATCGACAGCTGCATCCAGCTCACAGGAATAGGAGATCAGTTCGCTGGGAGGGATGGAGCTGAGGAAGAGCGAGGAACGGCTCCCAGGGCGAGCGGTGGCTCTGATTCTGCTCCTCTGCATGTCGGGGATGAGAGCAGAAACCGCCCGGTACTCTGTGCCCGAAGAGGAGGAGAGGCTCCTTTGTGGCAAATATCGCTAAGGATTTGGGACTGACTGGTGAGGAATTATCGGCTTGACAGGCTCGGCTCGTTCCTGGAGGAGTAAAGCAGTATTTACAGCTGAACCAACACACCGGGAATTTGGTGGTGCAAGAGCGGATGAACCGGGAGGAGCTGTGCGGCCAGAGCGAGCCCTGCCTGGTGCATTTTGAGGTGCTGCTGGAGAACCCACTGCAGTCCTTCCAAGCTGAGGTAAGCTTCACCGACATAAGTGATCATGCTTCTGTGTTCTTAAATAAAGACATACTTTTAAAGATCCCGGAAAGTGCAATGCCGGAGGCTCAATTTTTGTTGGAAAGTGCTCAGGATCCAGAAGTGGGGAACAAGTCTTAAGCATTACAGTATCAGCTCAAACGACTATTTCCAGATCTACACATGGAGGTAGAGTGATGGCAGGAGATACGCCGAGCTGGTGTTGGACCGAGCCCTGGACCGGGAGCAGCAGGCAGAAGTGGCTTTCAGTGTCACAGCTGTGGATGGTGGGTCTCCACTGTGCTCTGGTACAGCCTTAATCCACGTGGTAGTCCTGGATATAAATTACAAAGTCCCAGTACTTACCCATAGCCTGTATAAAGTCCAAGTATTAGAAAATAGCGCCGAGGATACCCCAGTGGTGGTGGTGTCTGCTAATGATTTAGACTCAGGGATGAATGGAGAGATAACCTATTCCATCATTCCAAATTCAGAGGGAAATCACCAGACGTTTAAAATAAATCTAGAGACAGGGCAGATTTGACTCAAAGAGCCAGTGGATTATGAAGAAACAAAGACCTACAAGATAGACATCCAGGCCACAGATGGAGCGGGCCTCTTCACGCACTGCAAGGTAGAGGTGCAAGTGGAGGATGTGAACGACAACGCCCCCAAGGTGATCATCGCCTCCCTCACCAGCACCCTCGCGGAAGCTGCCCTGCTGAACACCATTGTGGCCCTCTTCAATGTGCGCGACCAGGACACGGGACAACGGCATGACGAGGTGTAAGCTGCTGGGCAAGCAGCCCTTTAGCATCAGGCCGCTGGCTGCTGACATGTACGCGCTGGTGACATCAGAGGCACTGGACCTGGAGGAGGTGGTGGAGTACAACATGACAGTGCGGGCTCATGACGAGGGCTCCCCCGCACTCTCGGCATCCAAGAAGCTGCTGTTACAACTCTTGGACATGAACGACAATGCGCCCACCTTCACCCAGGCTGTTTACACCATGGTGCTGAGTGAAAACGAGCCCACAGGGACAAGCTTGGGCTGCCTGACTGCCACGGACGCCAACATGGGAAAAAATGCCCACATGAGATACTCGATGGGACTGCTCCTGCCGGGAGTGCCCACTGCGGCATCGTTCGTGTCCGTGGACGCAGAGAGCGGAACCATGCGGGCGCTCTGCCCGCTGGACTATGAGGAGGTGCGTGCCTTCGAGATGGAGGTGCGGGCTGTCGATGGTGGCTCACTGCCACTCAGCACACAGGTGGTGCTATGCGTGGTGGTGTGGGACGAGAATGACAATGCACCCGTTGTGCTGCACCCACCCCCTGACAACAGCGCAGTGGTGGGCGAGCTGCTGCCACACTGGGCATGGGCGGACTACCTGGTGGCCAAGGTAGTGGTGGTGGATGCGGACGCAGGGCAGAATGCGTGGCTGTCATATGAGTTGGCCAAGGCAATGGAGCCAGGGCTGTTCCACGTGGGGCTGCACAGTGGCGAGGTGCGTATGGCATGGGCTGTGGCAGAGCATGACACACCCTGGCAGAGGCCTGTTGTGCTGGTGCGAGACCGCAGGCAGCTGCTGTGCTCCGCCACAGCCATCCTCAGCATTGCGCTGGTGGATGGCTTCTCCGATGCCTTCCTCCAGCTCTCTGACGCTCCTGTGGGGAGGCAGCAGCTGCAGGCAGCCAAGGAGGACCTGCTCACCACCTATCTCATCACCTCCCTGGGCTATGTCTGGTTGTTCTTCCTCCTGTCTGTCCTCGCCTTTTCAGAAGACAAGCTCTGCAAGGCTCAACTCTGGGCACGCCTTGCGACTCCCTCTGCCAGCTGCTATGCTGATGGCGACTTTGCCACCGGCGGCATGGACGTGGCCAACACGAATACTCTGTTGCCGGCTTACTGCTATGAAGCGTGCCTAAGCAGCAGCTCGGAGAGGAGCGCATTACAGTTCCTGAGGCCCGACCTGCACAGTCAGCAAAGACGCGCTGAGGCCAGGGCAGGCAAGGACGATGAACCGCTGTGCGGCTCACAGCCCGCGGGCGAGAGGGAAGGCAACCCGTGGAGCACAGCCCCTCGCCCCGCTCAGGCGGCGGACCGGGCGGGCGGCGGGCGCGCCCACGCCTGAGCCTCGCTGGGACCCGCCTCCGTTCCCCGTCCTCAGCCCGACGTTCCCGAGTAGATGTAGTGCCGTGCCGTGCTGCGACCTGCGGGCTGCCCCGGCGGAGGCTCTCTCGCCCGGCTTCTGCGTCCGGGGAAGGCGGCTCAGTCCCTCCGGGCTGAGCCTCCGCCCCGCCGTGCCGTGGGAAACGCCTCGTGCTCGTCTTGCCGCCGTGTTGCTCGAAGGGCGCGGCTCGGCCTGCCGGGAGCCGGGCGCGCGCGCCTGCCCGCGGGCTCTGGGCAGCGGGGGAAGACGCGGGGCAGCTGCCGGCGCTGCCCGTGCGCCCGGACTCAGGCGGCGGCCGCGCAGGGCTCTGGGCGCTCCTTCCCTGCGCTTCCCTCCCCGGCGCGGTGTGCGCGCGTGCTGCCGCGAGGCCCCCACGCGGGCGAGCGGGTCCCTGTGCCGGGGCGAGCCGGCAGCGCGGGCAGCGGGCGGCGGCGGGCGCAGTCCCGCCGCGGGCCGCAGGGTGGTGCTCCCGGCCAAGGCGGCGCCGAGCGGCTGCGGGCGGGGAGGCGGCCGAGCCCAGCCCGGCCCTGCCCAGCCCGGCCGAGCCGAGGCGAGCCGAGCCAGCCGAGCCGAGCCAGCCGAGCCGACCCGAGCCAGCCGAGCCGAGCCAGTCGAACCGAGCCGAGCGAGCCGAGCCGAGCCGGCCGGACTCGGCGCGAGGGAGGGCGCCCGCCCGCCGGCCCGCCCCGCCGCGCTGCTGCCGGGCGCCGCTTTCCGCGGAGGACTGCGCGGGCGATCCGCGAGACGGAGGCTGTCCGCCGCCCCGACATGGCGATCGCAAGGCAAGTGCTTTGTCTCTCTGCTTTCCTCTCCCTGCCGCACGCTCGCGCCGAGCCCATCCGCTACTCCGTAGCCGAGGAGGGGGAGAGCGGCTCCGTGGTAGCCAACGTGGCGGAGGACGCGGGGCTGGCCCCGGCGCAGCTCTCGGCTCGCCGCGCCCGCCTGGCCTCGGAGGACGGCCGGCAGCACTTTCGCTTAGAGCGCGGCACCGGCCGCCTCGTAGTGGCGGAGAGGCTGGACCGGGAGGAGCTCTGCGGGCAGTCCGCTACGTGCACGCTCCCCTTCGAGCTGCTGCTGGCGAACCCCCTGCAGTTCTTTCGGGTCGAGGTGGCCGTGGAGGACATCAATGACCATTCGCCCGTTTTCCCGGAGGAGCAAGTCACTTTTAAGATCCCGGAAACGAGCAACCCGGGCTCGCGTTTCCCGCTGGAGGGGGCTCGGGACCTGGATGTTGGCAGCAACAGCATCCAGGCTTACAGCATTGCACCCCAGAACGAATACTTTAGTGTCTCCTTTGGGAGTCGGATTAAGGGCAAGAAGTATGTAGAACTGGTCTTGGAAAAGCCACTGGACAGAGAGGAGGAGGCGGAGGTGGGTTTCAGCCTCATTGCCTTGGACGGAGGCTCTCCACCCAGGAGCGGCACCACCCAAGTCCGCATTGTCGTGCTAGATGTAAATGACAACGCTCCCGTCTTCACGCAGGAGCTGTACGTTGGGCAGGTTTTGGAAAATGCAGCGGAGGGCTCTGTGGTTCTCAGCGTGGTGGCAACGGATCGGGATGTAGGACCTAATGGGGAGGTGTCCTATCAGTTCAGCCAAGCGGTGGGCCAGAGCCACTCATCATTTGCGATCGACCCTGTGACCGGTGAAATTAGACTCACGAAGCCTCTGGACTTTGAGGCAGCAGAGAATCACGAGCTCAGTGTGCGGGCCACGGATGGCGGGGGCCTCTCAGCAATCTGCAAGGTGTTGGTGGAGGTAGTGGATGTGAATGACAATGCGCCGGAGGTGGTGGTCAGTTCCTTCAGCAGCCCCCTCCCCGAGAACGCATTACCCGGGACAGTGGTCGCCCTCTTTACTGTCAGGGACCGGGATGCTGGTGCCAACGGGATGATCTCCTGTGCCCTTGAGGACCAGCTATTGTTCTCCCTGCGGCCGGCCTATAAGAAGTACTATGAGCTGGTGACCGTGAGCACGTTGGACCGGGAGGAGACGGCACGTTACAGCCTCGCTGTCACAGCGGCAGACGCGGGGTCACCTCCTCTCACAACCACCCAGACCTTCACGGTGGACATCTCCGATGTCAATGACAATGTGCCTGTCTTCAACCAGACATCGTACACCATGTACGTGCGTGAGAACAATGTCCCCACGGTGCTCGTTGGAGCCGTCAGCGCCTCAGATGCCGACGAGGGGCCCAATGCCAAGGTGACGTATTCCCTGGCACCAGCCCACCCTGCCGAGCAGCCTCCCTGCTCCTGCATCTCCGTGAACTCTGAGAACGGGCAGGTATTTGTGCTGCGGCCTCTGGACTACGAGCAGGTGAGGCAGATCGAGGTCTTGGTGAGCGCCTCCGATGCGGGGACACCACCCCTTAGTGCCAACGTCACTGTCCGCCTTGTTGTGGTGGACGAGAATGACAATGCGCCACTGGTGCTGTACCCCTCACAGGACAGCAGCCCCGCGTCCAGCGAGCTGGTGCCCAAGTCATCTGAAGTGGGGTACCTCGTCACCAAAGTGGTGGCTGTTGACGCCGACTCGGGGCAGAACTCGTGGCTCTCGTACCACCTGCTGAGGGCCACTGACCCTGGGCTGTTTGCAGTGGGTGCCCAAAGTGGGGAGGTGCGACTGAGGCGGCCGGTGACAGAGAGGGATGCTGTGAAGCAGAAGCTCGTCGTCCTGGTGCGAGACAACGGGCAGCCACCGCTGTCAGCCACCGCTGCACTGAGCGCGCTCCTGCTCAATGACTTCTCAGACGTGCACCTGCCACACAGCAGCCTGGCCACGGAGGATGAGGGTGGCTCCCTGACAACCTATTTAATCATTTCATTGGTCTTCGTCTCAGTCCTCTTCCTCGCATCCATGGCAGCCTTCATCGTGCGCAAGGTGTGCAAGAGCAAGGAGCTGAAGGGGGGGCACGTGCTTTACGGCACTGGCAACTTGCAGAGTGGCCTGGCTGACGCGGCCGCTGCGGCGACCCTGCCCCACGCCTATTGCTACGAGATCAGCCTCACGACGGGCTCGGGCAACAGTGAGTTCAAGTTCCTGAAGCCCATCCTCCCCAGCCTGCCACCGCAGCACAGTGGCATGGGCAGGGGCACCGGCGATGAACAAGAATTCTCCCGTGGCCCTGTCACCATGGAGGATGTGGCACCAGACAACCCAGGGACGCTCTCTGCGGAACAGTTCAACAGTCTTTCCTTCAACTAGCATGGAGTCAAGCACAGCCGAAGGCTTCATGCCTCGCGATGGGAAGGGATCTGGGCTACAACACGTGGCAACGGTTCCCCCAGAGTAAATCTGTATTTGCCATTGGCATCACTGATTTCCCACAAATTCTAAGTCAGAAGAAAGGTTGTCCCCCCCTCGCAAACTAAAGAAACAAAAGAAACTAAGGCTCCCTCAGTCAGGCAATGGCATGTTTCAGCTCTGTTTCAGCCTTTTCTGAAATGCTTGGTGTGTGGGGTTAGGTCCAAGGCCCCCGGCTAAGTTCATGTCTCACTTGCTCTTAGGCAAGACCCTGAACCTGTATTTCTGATACAGGCAAGCATGCCATTGGCCTTCTCGGCCACCTGGGCACACTGCAGATTCATACTCAGCCGGCTGTCAACCAGCACCCTCAGGTCTTTTTCTGCCAGGCAGCTTTCCAGCCACTCTTCCCCGAGCCTGTAGCACTTCATGGGATTGTTGTGACACAAGTGCAGGACCCGGCACTTGCCCTTGTTGAACTTCATACAATTAGCCTCGGCCCGTCGATCCAGCCTGTCCAGATCCCTCTGTAGAGCCTTCCTACACTCAAGCAGATCAACCATACCTCCCAACTTGGTGTCGTCTGCAAACTTACTGAGGGTACACTCGATCCCTTTGCCGATTTCGTTGATAAAGATACTAAGGAGAACTGGCCCCAAAACCGAGCCCTGGGGAACACCACTTGTGACCAGCCGCCACCTGGATTTAACTCCGTTCACCACAACTCTCTGGGCTCATCCACCCAGCCAATTTTTTACCCAGCAAAGAGTACACCTGTCTAAGCCATGAGCCGCCAGCTTCTCAAGGAGTATGCTGTGAGAGACAGTGTCAAAGGCCTTACTAAAGTCCAGGTAGACAGCATCCACAGCTTTCCCCTCATCCACTAGGCGGGTCACCTGCTCATAGAAGGAGATCAGATTGGTTAAGAGCAGGACCTGCCTTTCATGAACCCATGCTGGCTGGGCCCGATCCCCTGGTTGTCCTCCACCTGCCGTGTGAGCACACTCAAGATGAACGGCTTCTTAATCTTCCCTGGTACCGAGGCCAGGCTGCAAGGCATCTAGTTCCCTGGATCATCCTTCCGACCCTTCTTGTAAATGGGCATCACATTGGCAAGCCTCCCGTCATCTGGGACCTCCCCTGTTGACCAGGACTGCTGATAAATGATGGAGAGTGTCTTGGCAAGCTCCTCCGCCAGCTCCCTCAGTACCCTCGGATGGATCCCATCTGGTCCCATAGACTTGTGAGTGTCCAGGTGGCGTAGCAGGTCATTACCTGCTTCCGCCTGAATTATGAGGGGTATATGCTGCTCTCCGTCCCTGTCTTCCAGCTCAGGGGGCTGAGTACCCTGAGGATAACTGGTCTCACTATTAAAGACCGAGGCAAAGAAGGCATTAAGTACCTCAGCCTTCTCCTCATCTTTGGTGGCAATGTTCCCCTCTGCGTCCAATAAAGGACGGATATTCTCCTTAGCTCTCTTTTTGTTGCCAACGTATTTGTAAAGACATTTTTTGTTATCTCTTCTGACAGCGGCCAGGTTGAGTTCTAGCTGAGCTTTTGCCTCTCTAATTCTCTCTCTGCATGACCTAACAAGATCCCTATACTCTTCCTGAGTTGCCTGCCCTTTCTTCCAGACGTGGTAAACTCTCCTTTTTTTCCTGAGTCCCAGCAAAAGCTCCCTGTTCAGCCAGGCCAGTTGTCTTCCCCGACGGTTTGTCTTGCTGCCCATGGGAATAGCCTGCTCCTGAGCCTTTAAGACTTCCTTCTTGAAGAACGTCCAGCCTTCCTGGACCCCTTTGCCCTTCAGGACTGTCTCCCAAGGGACTCTCTCAACCAGTGTCCTGAACAGGCCAAAGTTTGCCCTCCGGAAGTCCATGGTAGTGGTTTTGCTGACCCCCTTCCTTACCTCACCAAGAATCGAGAATTCTATCATTTTGTGGTCGCTAAGGCCACGACGGCCTCCGACCACCACATCTCCCACCAGTCCTTCCCTGTTTGTAAACAGTACGTCTAGGAAGGCTGCTCCCCTGGTAGGCTCACCTACCAGCTGTGTCAGGAAGTTCTCTTCCACACACACTCCAGGAACCTCCTAGACTGTTTGCCCTCTGCTGTGTTGTCTTTCCAGCAGGCGTCCGGAAATCTGAAGACCCCCACAAGAACAAGGGCACACGTTTGTGAGACTACTGCCAGCCGCTTGTAGAATGTTTCATCTGCCTCTTCAACCTGGTTGGGTGGTCTATGACAGACTCCCAGCACGATAGCTGCGTTGCTGGCCTTCCCCTTCATCCTTACCCACAAGCACTCGACCTTATCATCACAATCGTGGAGCTCTGTACAATGAAAACCCTCCCTGACATAGAGAGAGACACCCCACCACCTCTCCTTCCTTGCCTATCCCTATGCCTCTCTGAACGTCTTAGAGTGTTTGCATTCTGCATTCTCCTTTTTGCCCTTTCTCCTTCTACTCTGCGCACTGTGTTTGAGCCTTGTCTTGCCTACTCCTCTGAAAAAAGACTGTCACCCCATGTATACTAACAGATGCTTTGAATGAAGGCGGTGTGGCACAGAATATTCGGAAGCCCTCTCGCTGTGCAGTGCTGCAGTTATAACCTGTACCGTTGTAAACCGGGATACCCTTTTGTGTAAAAGTGAAATAAAGAAGAGAATCGAATGGCTTGTGTGGAGACAGTAGTCTTTGCAGAGAGGTTCTTTCTGGGAAAGCTCTGTCAAAGTTTTCAAAAGGCCGGGAGTTTTTTTTCTCGTGTTGTCCCTGGGGTGGGGTAAGGTTGAGCGGGTATAT